>NW_028188979.1:0-590406 GCF_054131305.1 Coturnix japonica
AAGAGGGCCTACAGGGAAGGCTGGGGAGGGACTTTTCATAAGGGCAGGTAGCAACAGAATGAGGGGAAATGGCTTTACATGGGAAGAAGGTAGATTAGGATTGGATATTAGGAAGAAATGCTTTACTGTGGGTGTGGTGAGACACTGGAGCAGGTTGCCCAGCAAGGCTCCAATATGATTGCTTTGCAAGTTCCAAACTATGGCTAACAGCTAATGGAAGTCCTCAGTCCAGCAGCACAAAATTTTATATTATCTTCTTAATATTCTAATTGTGGATTTGACGTTCATATAAAGAGCAGAAGGGAAATTACTCTTAGAGCTCAAGTCATCTTTCACAGCCTGCGTCAACAAGAGCAGCACCTCACAGCCTTTGGTTTGAAGACCCGGACCACAAGCTAGCTAATGATTTTACACAGAATTCCAGAGTTCAAGTCATTGTTTATGTTAGGGCTGCAATTCTACTGAAAGCCTTCCAGTTCATCACACTTAATTATCAATGGCACCACAGATACCTCACAAAGAAGCATTATGACACCACAAAGGGGCATTATGACGTCAGAAAGGGCATTATGACATCACAAAGGGCATTATGAATCACAAAGGAGCATTATGACATCACAAAGGAGCATTATGACGTCTCAAAGGGCATTATGACGTCACAAAGGGCGTTATGACGTCACAAAGTAGCATTATGACATCACAAAGAAGCATTATGACACCACAAAGAAGCATTATGACATCACAAAGGGGAATTATGACGTCAAAAAGGGTCATTATGACGTCTGAAAGGGGCATTATGATGTCACAAAGGGGTGTTATGACATCACAAAGGGGTATTGTGACATCACAAAAGAGCATTAAGACATCACAAAGGGGAATTAAGACGTCACAAAGGGCATTATGATGTCACAAAGAGGCATTATCACGTCACAAAGAGGCATTATGAAAACAAAGGAGCCTTATGACGTCTCAAATGGCATTATGACATCACAAAGGGCATTATGACGTCACAAAGGGGCATTAAGACATCACAATGGGTCATTATGACGTCAGAAAGGGGCATTATGACATCAGAAAGGTGCATTATGATGTCACAAAGGGTGTTATGATGTCACAAAGGGGCATTATGATGTCACAAAGGGGCGCTGGGAAAAGATCTCTGTGTGGAGATTGCTTCTACTAGAGGTAGTTCTATAAGACTGTTATATAGAGCTGTGCAGGGGCTGTAAATCTGTCTGCAGAGGGTGATGATCAGTTCCAAGTGTCTGCAGTCAATGCTCATGGACAGAGCCCATCCAACCTGGCCTTGAATGCCTGCAGGCCTTGAATGGGGCATCCACAGCCTCCTTGGGCAACCTGTTCCAGTGTGTCACCACCCTCTGAGCAAAAAACATCTACCTAAGATCCAACCTATACCTCCCCAGTCTCAGTTTTAAACCATTCCCCCTTGTCCTATCATTATCCACCCTCATAAACAGCCATTCCCCCTCCTGTTTATACGCTCCCTTCAAGTACTCAAAGGCCACAATGAGGTCTCCCCACAGCCTTCCATTCTCCAGGCTAAACAAGCCCAGATCCCTCCACCTTTCCTCATAGGAGAGCTGCTCCAGCCCTCTGATCATCACAGTGGCCCTCCTCTGGACCCCCCCCCAACAGCTCCACATCCTTCCCAGGCCTGGACACAGTGCTGCAAATATGGCCTCACAAGAGCTGAGCAGGAGTGGACAATCACCTCCCTCTCCTGCTGGCCACCCCTTTTTCAGTGCAGCCCAGAACACACATGGATCTATCTTTTCCATACGGATATTCCCATCTGTGTACATATATATACCACACCTACACCCCCACAATCTGCTACAACTCCATAGAATTTTCAAGGTTGGAAAAGACCTGGATGATCTTATGATCTTATGATCTCAGATCTTATGATCTGGATGATCTTATGATCATCCAGTCCAACCATCACCAATACTTCCCAGTTAAATCACATCCCTCAACACAACACCCAAACTTTTTGTGAACTTCCCAGGGTTGGTGACTCTACATGAGAGAAAAGGGCACTCAGATAAGGGATTCTGCATTTGCTATTAGCAGAGGTGGGATGAGACCGAGCACTGCCCCAGCTCCTGGGATAATGCAGAAGGGCTGAGACCTTCCAGCTGCTTCCACCCAGGGTCACACAGCAAAGCCGACCCTGCAGGAGTCTGCATCATTCTTTGCATGGCATTGCTAAGAGGAAGATCCCCCCCCTACCCTTGGCTCTACACTCCAGCTGCTGTCTGCCATCTGTAAAGCCACCACAGCTCTCCTACTGGAGTTCCCATCTGCACAGTGACAGCTTGGTTTCTTCTTACTGTCAAAGCAGCCACAGCCTCAGTGCTTCTCAAATCTCCCCTTTTCAGCTGATTTCCTCTTTCTTGTGGCTGGGCAATTCCTCCCTCTCACAGTCATCCCTCTGCCCCACTCTGTGCCCACAGACCCAGAGAGGGCACACAGAGCCAGCCCTGTCCCAGCTGCTGCTGCTTCACATCTGACAGTCTCAGGAGCTGAGATCCAGGCCGAGACAGCAATGCCCAGACATGGTTTGTAGGACGTTTGTGATAGGAAATAGGGAGGCTTGTGATTAAACCTGCCCCCTAAGGAGGAAGGCAATGCTGCCTGCAGCCCCAGCAGGCATTACAAAACATCCCCATTTACAGGAGGGTTTTAAATAGCACAATTCAGGAACTACAACTGCACAAATTCCCGCATGCCCTGGAATAAGTTTGGGAATGGACATGGTTCTACCACCTGTGCAATGCCATAGAAATAACAACCATCCACCTGTAAACCTCCATCCTCTCCCCTGCTGCACAAAGGGAAGCTCAACAGCAGTGCACAAATGTCCCAGCAATGTCTGAGCACTGCTCTGTGCATCCCAACCTGCTCATCCCATCCACTCCTGGCTGGGCAGCAGGATTGGGGTGGCACATTGCAATGGGCACAGAGGAACATGGAAGCCCCACACATGTGAGGAAGGGGCTGGCTGTGCTCCACACTCACGTTATCAGACGTGATTTGCCCTTCTGTGGGGAGCCTCTGCTCTTTCCCAGCTCATCCTCCAGCGTCTGGGACTCCAGGATCTCATTCAGGCTGTTGTTGGCTGCGGGGCAGCTCCATGAAGAGCCTCCCCTCCACCGACCGGCACACAACAGCCGCTCCCGCGCACTGCGGCTCAGCCAATCGGAGCCGGCGGAGCTGCCGCTGCCCGATGGGACCCCCCCCCCCACATATTGACCCCCCAGACGAGGAAGAGGAGGAGGAGAGCGACGAGGAGCTGCCGCAGGAGCTGACGTTGGGGCGGGGGGGCAACGCGGGGGGGGGGTCGGCAGTGGGGGGTGGGGGAGGGGGTGGGGCAGCATTACCCCCGGACCCCGTGGACCCCCCCCAGCCAAAGTGCTGCTCTCCGACCCCCGCGGGCTCTTTGTGCAGCCGCTGCCCTCCAGTTATAGGACCCCCCCCCCCATATTGCGCTTTGCTCACCCCCACCTCCGGAACCCCCCCCCCACTCACCACATCGCCCCCTCCCCCCCCGGGTGGGGTTATGGGGGGTGGGGTGGGGTCGACGATGTGCCGTAAGCCGCGCCGGGGTCGTGTGACAAACCCCCCCCCCCATCAAGATGAATGGGGCGCTGTCGGGGGGGGGCTCAGCCGTAAGGATAAAGCGGGGGGGTTAGTGACGGGGGGGGCAGTGCTATAGGGAACGCAACTAATCTAAGCCCCCCCCCCCCCACATTAACACCCCATTGTGTGTGGGGGTGGTGGGGGTGGGGCACACAATAACCCCCCCAAAGGCCAAACAGCCCCAACACCCCCCCTCAAAGCCGCTGACTTACGCTGTGCCCCCCCTGCATGAAGGGCCCCCCCCCATCGATTGAGCCCCCCCCAATCCCATCTATAGTTGAGAGCTATGCTTTTTGTAACCCCCCCCTTTTAAAGCCCCCCCCCCCACAATGTTGTGCACGATGTGCTGCCCCCCATGAGCCCCTGACCCCCCCCCTTAAAAGATGGGGTGGGGGGGGTGGTCTCGGACCCCCCCTCCTTTAAACGATGGGGTGGGGGGGCGGATTGTCACTGCCCCCCAACACCAAAATGGACACCCCCCTTTTAAAGGATGGGGTGGGGATGGGGAGGTGGGGGGTGAAGGTGATCTCGCCCCCCCCCCCATTAAAACGGACCCCCCACCCCTTTAAAGGATGGGTGGGGGTCGGTTACGGGCCCCCCCGGCGCTGTGTGTGTATGTGCCCCCCCCCATTTTGCTCCCCCCGTGGCGCAGTGTGCTGGGAAAGGATCTCTGTGTGGAGATTGCTTCTACTAGAGGTAGTTCTATAAGACTGTTATATAGAGCTGTGCAGGGCCTGTAAAGAGAGTTGAGGGGGACTCTTGTGGGCATATGGGGCTGTGGTGGGCAATAGGAGGACTAGGGGCTCTAGGGGGCTCTGAGGGTGTGTAGGGGTTGTGGATCAGGTTGGATCTTAGGAAGATGTTTTTCACTCAGAGGGTGGTGACGCACTGGAACAGGTTGCCCAAGGAGGCTGTGGATGCCCCATCCCTGCAGGCATTCAAGGCCAGGCTGGATGTGGCTCTGGGCAGCCTGGTCTGGTGGATGGCGTCCCTGCACATAGCAGGGGGTTGGAACTGGATGATTTTTGGGATCCTTTTCAACCCAGGCCATTCTATGACTGTACAGTTCCATAGTGGAACAAATATAATATGCTAACTATGTAAAACATGGAGTCAGACCTGTGTGATTTGTCCACACCAGGAGGTGATTAGAAAACAATTTGTAAGCTACAAAGCTGCTTGCTGGAAAGGAAAAGAAAATAAAACTACAAGAAAAAGGGAAATCATTTCTTCCTGAAAATAGGAAGAATTATAGATCTGACATGAAATTTGAGTGAAGCTCCTGATTTTATGAAGCTATTCCCATTATTTTCTTGGTGCTGTGTTTCCCAAATGAGTGGTTTCTGGCTCTGCTGCAGCACCAGTCTGCATGTGAACATCAACTCTGTTCACCATCTGGGAAGATTAGGACTTCCCTTCTCCTACCAGCACCACTGAATTACAGTTACTCAGTGGTTAAACAAAGGAATCCTTAAAGAAGGGTTTACAGCTGTCCTGTTGTCTGAAGTGCTTGGGGCATTCTGATGCTATTAAGCTCTATGTATTAACAAGTTAAAAAAGAAAAGGTAGGCATCTGATTGTTGTGACAGTTTCTAAGCGATTTGGAAAGCTGTACCACCCAACCACTCCTTCTATTTGATGGAGGTGACAAAGCTCAGTTTAATTTCTGACTGCTGTTTAAATTCTGAAGCTCGAGCTGGTTCCTGGAGCAGAAAAAGCTCCGAAGCTGTCCCTCCTACAAGCAGGCACCTCTGAGCAAAATATGACATCTCAGTTTCTGATGGTAAGGTCAGGAGATCTGATTCCAGCATCTAGCTTTTGGCTTAATACTGTGTTAGTGGGACCTTTGGCATCTAGCACTTAATGATCTTGAAGGTTTCTTCCAACCCAAGCCCTCCCATGATCCTATGATTCTGTGATTTCATTCAGGTTTATTGAGATGAGTTCTCCTGAATGTGCTGTTCTCCATATGATTATAATTGGAGTCCAGATGGGTGACTGAAACCAGACACCAAACTTTCTGATGGCCAAAATTAAATGAAATCAATCCTTTACTGTGTCAGTAGTCTGTAACTAGAGCCCATCAGGTAATTCCCAGCCTCCTGCCTGTATCAGTGGCTGCACACAGTGAAAAAGTCTGATGGGATTTTAACCTCTAAAATGTTCCAAAGCAACCAGAGGGTGAATATATTCACTATGTAAATACCTGCAGGAATAAGCTTGTCATGTATGTCCTCAGGTACCACAGTAGTTAATGGTGGGACTCAGTAGGTCATGCTGAAAGTTGAGTCTGCTGATTTTGAAGGTCTTTTGAAGGTCTTTTCCAGCCTACATGACCTTATGCTAATATTTCTGAAATTTATTTCTGTTCAGCTCCCAGAAAACCTCCCACCCAGCCCCCAACTGACCCCGTGGTGAAAAATAAAACAGAAACCTCAGTGACGCTGGCATGGTCCCCTCCGAAGATGCACCGCCCCATTCCAGTCGATGGCTACATTGTGGAATGCAAGAAACTAACTGGCTTCACCTGGGTGAGGTGCCACGAGTCTCATGTCCCCGTCCCAGAGTTCATGGTGAGCAATCTGTCTGAAGAGGCTGATGATCAGTTCCGAGTGTCTGCAGTCAATGCGCATGGACAGAGCCCGTCTCTGGAATTCCCAGGGAGCGTGCACCTTGGTAAGCACAAAAACCCCAATGGAAATGGGTCAGTGTGTGCTGAGCAGCTGTGTTGGTTCCCTAAAGATGCTTCCTTTGACTTTAAGGTTAGCAGTGCATTAACACACCAAAGGCTTTCCTTTATTCCTAGTTCTCCTATCTCCTATCAACCTCCAGCTACCACTAAAGTGATACGAGTTGTTTCTGTGACAGAGACATGAATATCCTTATCTTTTGATATCTCACATGTGCAAGAGGCAGAACTTTCTGTAACAGATCTTAAGCACAGAAGTGCTTCTTCTAGCACTCATGCAAAGGGAGAAGTAGAAATGTACCTATGATTTAATCTTCCATCTCTAAATGAGATACCAGACTTGCATCTAAAGAGCATTAAGACATACATGTTCTTCCTCAGACCCAGTCCTGGCTGTGAAATCCCTCCTAACAACTGGTGAAGCTGTACCTGGAGGGGATGCCATGTTTACTATTGACCTTACAACAACGTGCAAGCATGCCAGCTGATGAATGTCTGCAGTTCACAGCTATTGGCCAGTGCATTCAGTCACCAGGTTTACCACTGCATGACCATAGAGCAGTACTTTCAGCTGCAGGTTCAGACAGCCTTTCTGATTGCACTGGAATAGTTTAGAAGTAGGGGAGCAATCATTCCAATAATATCTCTATCAATCAGCTTTGCATGACAAAGTAGAACAAATAAACATTCATGATGGGAGGACCTGTTTGTCATTGGGTGGAAACCTCTGCAGAAGCATGTTTAGAGCATTATTAATCAGTAGAAGGAGATGTTTGGTTGATTTTTACTTAGTAAATCCAGCAAGAAGACCAAATGAAATATCGTGAATTGCTCAGCACTGACACAATGATGAGTGCAGGAACAGAAGGTGATACTTTTTCAGAGATGTTGCAGCAAACATTGACCACGTTAGCCTGATATAAATTGAAATAACGAGGCCTTTGCTCCTGACAGGTGCTGCAGTGAGATTTACCAAGAAGAGCAAAGATGTAGAAAAGATCTGCGCTTGGCTGCGTGAGGAAGCCAAACTGCAGGCTGAGCTTTCAGACACAGGCGCTACTGTGGAGTGGATGAAGGATGGGAAGGAGCTCAAGGCCAGTGAAAATTATGAACTGCAAATTGTGGGGAAGAAACACACCCTGAAAATTCACAACGACTCAATGGATGATGCTGCAAGTTATCAGTGCATCTGTGAGGGGGATAAAATGCTCTATCAGCTTTCAGTGAAAGGTATGTGACAGTCTGGGCTGTCCTCTTCCTGCCCAGGGCCAGCAGACTGCATTCACCTGACTCCCCGACAGTCCAGCTGTTGTCAGACAGCATCTGGGGTGTTTTCAGTGGCTGTTTTGACTTGAACTGGCCAATCTGCTTTGTAGAGCCATTTGATTTCTGTGTTCTGTCCTGTGATTCGTCCCTAAGATATAGAGGAAATCAAGGGAAAGACAGGAAAAAGAGCATCCCAGCCTTCCTGCTCTTCTGTCAGGGTGGCCACAAGAGATGATGTCAACATCTCTTTTTGTAGCAGTGATCCCAAATGTAGAAAACACCTGTGAAGAGTCACAGGGACTAAATTGATGGAGAGCAGAACTTCCTGCCAAGGCTTGTCAGCTAGTCTTAATTTTGCTTTTCTTCTCTCTCTTTGTCATGTTAGCATAATATTTCATACTGGCAGGTCTGCCCATAGAATTAACTGGCACAGGCTGCCCAGGTAGGTGGTGGGATCCCTGGAGGTGTTCAGGAGCTGTCGAGATGTGGCCCTGATGGATGTTATCAGGGGGCATGGTGGGGTGGGTTGGGGTTGGAATCAAAGGAGGACCCCCATGTATTTCATCGGGAAGCACTACTGGTAATAAGACCTTTGGAGCAAATCCTGGTAGGGCCACGCTCAGCTGGTCCAGTCTGGAGGCTGTTTCTCCTTACTGCAGTATCTGCAGTGAAAACCAGCAGCTGCTTTTGTGTGGTTGGGCTCACATCCAGCAGTGGTGACAGGACTACAATGATAAGAGACAGTTCCTGAAAAAATGAATGAAATTTGACTGTATGATAGGATGGAGTTAAATGTATTGACAGGATCTCAGTCATCCCAGTGTCCATCAGCTGGCTCTCGAGCTCCTAAATACAGGCATTCTGTAGAACGTTGTTGAATTTGTATTATACATGCGTGTTCTTGGAACTGCAGAACAAATGCATGCATAATCCAGACTTTGATTTTAGCAGCTCTGACTGCGCTGTCTCAACAGACCCAACTCAGTTGTGTGCGCTGTTTTGAAATGATATGTTAACAAGAAGTTGGAAAACAAGCTCAATTACCCTCAGTAAAATAGGACCGTGGACTTAGGCTTGAACTTTTGGCTAAGACAGTGGTGAGATTTTGAATCTTTGAAGTCAATTATTCCACTGTGTGTTAATAAGGGCCAGTTTTATCATCTAACTTTTGCACTCCAATTAATTTCCATAAAGGAATTATTTTTTTTCTTTTTTCTTTTCAGTCCTAAGTGATATCTCTATCTTTTAGGCTTGATTTGTTTGCCAGGGGGTTACAGTGCAGTAATAGATACCCCCTCCATTGATTTCCTTCTAGTTTGCTTGTTCCAATTCTTTCCTCAGTTTTCCTATTTTAGACATTTTCTTGAAGCCTTGGGCTTCTTCCTTTGGCTCTGTCCCCTGTACAGTGTACGTCCTTCAACTTGCGGAGATAAGGTAATCTGGTACGTGGTTTATAAAAGCTGCCAATTTGCCAGCTTCTGAATTAGAATCTAGCAATTAGAACTAGGATTAAACGTGCACGTTTGATCTTATGATAAATGAATGCCTCATGGTCACCAATGTCCCTGCAGTTCTTTACCATCATATGTATTTTGTGTCTTCATATTTTGTTTCAGCACTGGCAAACTTCGTAATCAAAGAGACAAGTGGAGGAGTAATCAGGGCCGTTGCTGGAAAACAAGCTGAATTTGTTTCTGAGACCTCTGAAGCCAATGTCATGGTGAAGTGGTACAAAAATGGCAAAGAAATCAAGACCAGTAAGAAATTCACAATGGAAGATAAAGGGAAACTGCATAAGCTTGTGGCTTCAGCTGTAACGAAAGAAGACGAGGGAACATACATCTACACAATTGGAGATGACACTCTGATTTTTGATTGGAAAGTCTCAGGTAAGTTTGTGAGGCAAACATGGGATCACAATCCATGTAAAGCACTTCAGACTTAATTCATTTTATTTGTCCAACGCTGTGGGTTTCCAGTATTTAGGACAAAGATTGCATAGCTCTATTGAAGCAATTCTGACCTTCCTGTTGTCCCTATGCAAATCCACAGTATGAGCAAATAATGTAACTGTGTTGTGATGAATTCAAGACAGCCTTAGCTCCAGCTGGGGCTGGAGTCACGACTTGAGCCCTGACATCTGGGCTTCATTCATCTAGTTCATGTATTGCCTCAGCACTTACATCATCTTTAAACCTATGACTGAAATGGTCCTAAGTTATTAGCATGGGAATCCTGTCTCCTCTTTGGACAAATTAAACTCCACATTTGGAGAGTTGAGTGTCTCCTGCTGTACCCGAAGGACATTGTGATCTCTGAGGTGTCTCCCTGAGGTGCTGTAAGCACAGCCATTAGCTCATAGTGCAAGTAAAGCACTGTTAGGTCAAGCCTGGAGGAGTAATGCTTGTCACTGACATGTTCCTGTTCAGGGTGGAGCTGGAGGGTAAAATAACACAAGAAATTG
The DNA here is from genome assembly GCF_054131305.1 of Coturnix japonica. Lineage (NCBI taxonomy): Eukaryota > Metazoa > Chordata > Aves > Galliformes > Phasianidae > Coturnix > Coturnix japonica. Next base: position 10,083 of record NW_028188979.1, read on the forward strand.
TCATTGAAATTCAATATCTGTGAAATTCAGCTGGTTGCATTCACAGAACCTGGCGTTAAGATCTGTTTTCTGTTTTATATCTTGAGCCTATTTTCCATAACCCAGTCCTCATTTATGAACTGAAGCTCTACTGAAAGCCTTTCGCTGTGTATGCTCATGCTGCAGTGCAGCGCTTGTGACCTTTAACAGCACATTCACGTTCCTCTGATCACAGGATCCTTACGGTTGATTAAGACCCTCTAGTCTGACTGCTCACCCATCACCACCGTGATGCTCACCATCAGCTTAGCTAAAAACTCAGCAGAGATGATAGATCAAGCACAACACTGGATTTGGGGTGGCTAGAGATTCCTAAGATATTGAAGGATTGCTTGCAGGTGGTGTTGGTTCAGGTATTCACCCTGCATCCCACCTGCTGTTCTGTTTGGTTGAGAATCATGCATTCTGCAATTTCACTTTGTAATTCAAAGACCCTGGCTTTATCTGTTGAAAAACTGATCTAAAACAAGCCAAGAAGACTCCGTTGGAACTGGTTGATGCAGAACAAAGGCATCCCCAAAGGACAAGTTGCACTGTTTGATGAACATTATTGGATGAGAGCTAAGCTAAGATTTAAAAAGTTCTGGGGCTGTCTCTGAGCATCAAATACAGAGGAAGCCTGAGAATGATTCCCTGAGAATGGATACCTCCTACTTTGGTGTAGGGTTAAGGGAACACTAGCAGTAACTCCTATCACAAAATGTCGCATGGCTCAGACAAAATGCCATCAAGAGGGCTTAATTAGGAGCACCAAATGGTCGCAAGATGGTCTTAGGGCAGGGAAGTAATCTATCTATGTGATATTGATTGATGCTATTAGTTCTTAACAGCTTGACTCTAGAAGGACTGTTGTTCTTTGGTCACCTAGTTATAAAAGAATAAATGGCTCCTGTCTATTACAATTTTTAACGCATTTTTTGTTCACTGATGCCATAAATGTTCCTGGCATAGTAATTGGCCTTGGTATATTCAGTGACTGAAAGCAACAGTTGTTGCTCTAAGAAATGCAGTACAAAGCTAGGTCTGCCTGTAGCTGACAGCCATCAGCTTGCTCCTCAGGCAGGTTCTGTCTGTGTATGGGAGATCACAATGTGAACCACTGATTGATCAGCTGAGGCAAGTGTGGGGTCAGCTGTGGGAGCACAGGTGAAAGTTATGTAGCTGTGCTCCCTGGAGGGGTGGAGTTCGACTCCACCTCCTCTGAGACCTCATTTAAGGGCTGACCCTCACTGAGGCAGCATCTCTTGGAGATTGCTCACCAGGGAGGATCACCTCAGCTCTGGTGAGTTCCCTTTTCCTTATATCTTCTGTATTTCTACCATTTTACTTGTAATTGCTATCCTTGTTAATACCAGCATAGTTATTGCCAATACATTTGGCAAGCCAGGCAGGAGCCACTGACTTGGCATCTAGAAATATAAGGAAAAAAAAAAAAGTCCTTTGTGTGGAAAATCTTTAATTGGTACAAGGGGGAGAAGACCACCCCCTTAGGGACATGCCTTCCTGGACAAATTCCAGGTTTTGAGGCGTCCCCATATTACCAATTAGCAACAATTATTGAACAATGGGGCCCTTTAAGAGTACCAAATAACATGGACGCCTATTGTCTAACTGATTACTTTCTAGGACTACAAAAAGATATCTTAATTACAAAAGAAAAGCGAATGGCTGCATCTATGGCAGCCTGGCCATTATTAAATGCTTTAAATCGGGCAGAGATAAAATCAAACAACATTGCACATGAAAATGAATTGTTAAAGGTCCGTATTGAAAAATTGGAGGGTGAGATCAATCTATTGACAGGAAAAAAACCGTCATTTTCTTCCTCCAACCCTCAAATTAGATACATTTCATTTAATGACGATCAAGATCCTGAAGAAATGAATCAAAATAAGATCACTAAATCTGATCTAGAAAAACCATCTGAGACGGACTCACTAGAAGTCCGTCCAGTAATAACTCAAAAAACAAAGAAAATTCAAGATCGACCAGCAGGAGTGCCTCCTGATCAATGGCCCCCTGCCGAATCTGTTTTACATGTAACAGCCCGTCCATATACACCTACTGAACTCATGGACCTAGTGCAACGATTTAGGCAAAGGCCAAGGGAAAGTGTTCCGGCTTGGTTATTACGGTTATGGGATTCAGGGGCAGATAGTGTACTGGTTAGTGGCCCCGAAGTATCTAAGTTGGCCACAATAACAGTACATCCTGCCCTTCGGCAGAGACTGTATGCTGGGACTCAGTTCCCTGAAGAAAACCATTCAATTGTAGAATGGATAATGGCTGCTTGCCGCATGGTGTGGACAAATAAAACTGACATGCCAGTAAACACAGGGATGTGGTCTTCTATGGAAGACCTTCAAAATTATATACGCGAATTAGGTATGAGAGAGGCTATCTACGAAGACACATTCGATAGCCCTGATATGGTTAAATTTTCTGCGGGAATGAGGGACCTAATTTTACAGTAAGCACCCTCTCATATGTATGGAACCTTGGTTTCCATACTTAATCCAGTAGTATCCGCAGAGGCAGTAGTCCAACAAGCCACCCAATTGGTAGCAGACCTCGGAGAAACTGAGCGTTTACGAGCTAAGCGCAATATCAGGGTGATTGAGGATGCCGAGGCTTTTCCAATAGTGCGAGCCAGAAGATCGGCCCCGCGAACTTCTCGGGCAGGACCTGTTAGGGTGTCCCGGAAACAAATGTTTAATGATCTGCTCCGGGCAGGCGTTCAGTTTTCAAAAATTGATGGGCAGCCCAATCAGGTTCTCCTTCAGTTGTGGAAGCAACTGAAGGATGAACAAAAATTTCAGAATAAACCCAAAAGGCCAGGGATAAGATTTATAGAGCGGCGACCAACAACAACATGGAATTTAGAAGATTTTATAGTTCCAAATAGGAAAAAGAAGCCACCTCAGGTGCCTCGGGTTATGACACCGGAGGTATCGGAGGTAAAAGACTTGAATCTGGCTCAGTTCATGGCTTGACGAGGGATGTCAGTCCTCCTAGGGCCTCTAGACGGGACCGGAGGTCCTATGTGGAACTGACGATATACTGGTCCCGAAAGAATATACAGAAGGTTATGGCCCTAGTTGATACCGGGGCAGAGACATCTATAATATATGGAGACCCAACTAAATTTAAAGGTAATAGAGTGATGATTGGAGGTTTTGGGGGACAAACCATTCCGGTCACCCAAACCTGGGTAAAACTGGGGGTCGGGCGTCTTCCACCACGGGAGTACAAGGTATCCATTGCCCCAATTCCAGAGTATATATTAGGAATTGATATCCTGTGGGGTCTGGCTCTCCATACAACAGTGGGAGAGTTCCGATTGCGGCAGAGATGCATTAGTATCCGGGCAATCCAGACAATATTGAGAGGCCATGCAAAACATGAGCCTATTTGTTTGCCGAAGCCACGCCGGATTACTAATGTGAAACAGTACAGACTCCCGGGTGGGCAGGATGAAATAACAAAGACGGTGCAGGAATTAGAAAGAGTGGGTATTATAAGGCCTGCACATAGCCCATATAACTCCCCAATATGGCCAGTGCGAAAACCGGATGGAACATGGAGGATGACAGTAGACTATAGGGAATTAAATAAGGTCACGCCACCTGTTCATGCGGCTGTACCCAATATTGCCTCCCTAATGGACACACTAAGCAGGGAAATCAAAACATATCACTGTGTCTTGGACTTGGCGAATGCATTCTTCAGTATTCCAATCAGTGAAGAATCGCAAGATCAGTTTGCATTTACATGGGAAGGGAGGCAATGGACTTTCCAGGTCCTACCCCAAGGGTACGTACATTCGCCCACTTTTTGTCATAATTTAGTGGCACGTGATCTGGCTAAGTGGGAAAAGCCAAATAATGTCAATTTATATCATTATATTGATGACCTCCTGTTAACATCCGATTCGTTAGAGGCGGTGAGACAAGCAGCAGATTTGTTGATAGCTTACCTGCAGAAAAGAGGGTGGGCTATAAACCCACAGAAGGTGCAAGGTCCGGGGCTATCTGTAAAATTCCTGGGAGTAATTTGGTCTGGGAAAACCAAAGTACTACCCAGTGCGGTAGTAGATAAAGTCCAAGCGTTTCCAGTCCCTACAACATCAAAACAATTGCAAGAATGTTTGGGTATATTGGGGTATTGGCGCTCCTTTATACCTCATTTAGCTCAGCTATTAAGGCCATTATACAAGCTTACAAAGAAGGGTCAATCATGGAATTGGGGAAAGATAGAACAGGATGCTTTCCAACAGGCAAAACTGGCAGTTAAACAAGCTCAGGCGTTGGGTATATTTGATCCGACCCTCCCAGCTGAACTAGATGTTCATGTTACTCAAGATGGTTTTGGCTGGGGCCTGTGGCAACGCCAGAGTTCTGTTCGAACCCCCATTGGATTCTGGTCTCAGGTTTGGCACGGAGCAGAAGAACGATATAGCATGATTGAGAAACAGTTATTGGCTGCCTATTCGGCATTACAAGCAGTAGAGCCGATAACGCAAACAGCAGAGGTCATAGTTAAGACTTCATTACCAATCCAGGGGTGGGTGAGAGATTTGACTCACCTTCCTAAGACGGGGGTGGCCCAAGCACAAACGGTGGCACGATGGGTCGCCTATCTAAGCCAGAGAAGCAGTCTGTCTTCATCTCCACTTAAAGAAGAACTACAGAAGATCCTAGGCCCAGTGACGTATCACAGTGATACATCAAAAGAACCGATGGTTGCTCCACCAGAGAAGAGTCCCGTTCAGGAAGGAAGATATCCTATTCCTGAAGATGCCTGGTATACGGATGGGTCCAGCAGAGGCAACCCGAGCAAGTGGCGAGCAATAGCATACCATCCCTCTACTGAGACCATCTGGTTTGATGAGGGGGATGGTCAAAGCAGCCAATGGGCAGAATTGCGAGCCGTGTGGATGGTTATAACTAAAGAACCTGGTGACGGCGTCCTGAACATCTGTACAGATAGTTGGGCTGTGTACCGGGGGCTCACTCTGTGGATTACGCAATGGGCTACCCAGGAATGGACTATCCACGCCCGACCGATTTGGGGTAAAGACATGTGGGTAGACATTTGGAATACGGTCAAACACAGGACAGTATGTGTCTACCATGTCTCTGGTCATCAACCCTTGCAGTCACCAGGAAATGATGAAGCTGACACACTGGCCCGAATCCGATGGATTGAGAATTCACAATCTGAAAATATTGCCCGTTGGTTACATCAGAAGCTACGGCATGCTGGACAGAAGATAATGTGGGCAGCTGCTAAAGCATGGGGGCTGCCTGTACAACTATCTGATATCGTTCAAGCATGTCAGGATTGCGATGCTTGCTCAAAGATGAGACCGAGACCGTTGCCTGAAACAACATCCCACATTACTAGAGGATATAGTCCTCTTCAGAGATGGCAGGTCGACTACATTGGGCCCCTCCCTCGGTCTGAGGGGGCGAGATATGCCCTGACCTGCGTTGACACTGTAAGTGGACTGCTGCAAGCCTATCCTGTACCAAAGGCAAATCAAGCATACACAATTAAGGCACTTACTAAACTGATGTCTGCATACGGGACACCTCAAGTTATCGAGAGTGACCAAGGGACTCACTTCACTGGAGCGATGATACAGCGCTGGGCAGAAGAAAACAACAATGAATGGCGATTCCACCTGCCATATAACCCAACAGGGGCAGGCCTTATTGAACGTTATAATGGTATCCTTAAGGCTGCCCTGAAAACAGACTCTCAGTCCCTGCAGGGGTGGACAAAAAGATTATATGAAACCGTGCGGGACCTGAATGAAAGACCTCGGGATGGCAGACCCAGTGCCCTGAAAATGTTACAAACTATATGGGCCTCCCCTCTTAGGATCCAAATTACAGGCACCGATAATAAGGTAAAACCGCAGGTTGGTACTGAAAATAATCTTCTGCTCCCTGCCCCTGAGAATTTAGAACCGGGAATCCATAAGATAAATTGGCCTTGGAAGGTGCAGGTAGGACCCAAATGGTGTGGCCTACTTGCACCTTGGGGGAGATTATTGGAGGTGGGAGGTTCAGTCACCCCCTCGGTGATAGGTACATGGCCTACTGACATCGTGGTCAATACTCCGGCCTTTATTGCTAAAGGAACACCTATTATGTCCCTATGGCAGATCAAGACTCCTCCTCTGGTGCCAGATATAGTTATACAGCCACAGATATCTGGCCAGAGGGTATGGTATCGGAGGCCGGGACATAATCCAGTACAAGCAGAAGTATTGACCCAAGATAAGAATACGGCCTGTATCTTGCCCTGGAGGGCGGATCTTCCCCTCCTAGTACCCTTGAAACATCTATATTACTCCCCTTAAGATTGATTCTAAGCCTCTAGGACCATTACTCTGGACTGATGAAACGCAGACGGACCTGCACTTCAAGATGATTTGTCTCCGGTAACATCTATCAAGCACTGGCCCATGGAAGATCATAAACACCCATCCAATCATCATCATTTGAATAATATCAACATCTAATGCGACGGGAGATTGTATCAGCGTCGTGATTGGGTCTCTGTAATAAGGGGAACTCACCTAATCATTGGTTCACATTGTGAAGGGGTGGAGTGTATGGGAGATCACAATGTGAACCACTGATTGATCAGCTGAGGCAAGTGTGGGGTCAGCTGTGGGAGCACAGGTGAAAGTTATGTAGCTGTGCTCCCTGGAGGGGTGGAGTTCGACTCCACCTCCTCTGAGACCTCATTTAAGGGCTGACCCTCACTGAGGCAGCATCTCTTGGAGATCACTCACCAGGGAGGATCGCCTCAGCTCTGGTGAGTTCCCTTTTCCTTATATCTTCTGTATTTCTACCATTTTGCTTGTAATTGCTATCCTTGTTAATACCAGCATAGTTATTGCCAATACAGTCTGGATGGAATGAAGGGCATGAAATACTGATGTGCTCATCAAACGCTGCTTGTTAGCTTAGAGACAAGGTGTTGAATTGGTTTGTTCATGTATTGCAAACAGGTTACTTAGCTGCCTTCATTTTAGCTTCAGAAGAACATGTGCAGAATACAGAATTGATTAAAAGAAATAAGAACTGTCTGCATAGAACTTACTCTTTCCTTACACAGGAGAATCAAGCACACGTTTGTATGTGAGTACCTCCAGAGGTGAAACTTGATCCCCCAGATGTAATGAGCAGAGACATTACAATCAGTTCTAACTGTATCTTAATGCTGTGCTGAATAAGCCTGAGTCAGGATGTAAACCACTTTCTCTTTTTTTCTTCAGATGAAGCCATTAATTTTGTCAGCAAGTCCAAAACGACTCCAGAAATATCAGTCAGTCCTTCTGAAGACCTGGAGCTGGTGTGTGAGGTGTCAGCTGCAAGCGGAGCTGTCGTATAGAAGAAAGATCAAATAGAGGTGAAGCAGGACCAGAGGACAACCATCATCTCCCAGGGGACGCACCGCAAGCTCATGGTCAAAAATGTGACCCTGAAAGACCAAGGGAGCTACAGCTGTGAAACAAAAGATGACAAAGCAACATTCCAAGTGAAAGTCAGAGGTGAAAAATGCTTGGAATCCCAGAGATAAAGGAACACTTCATTTTGTGTGTCTTGCATTTGGAGGATCAACTTACAGCCTCTCTGGTGCAAAACATTTTGGCTATAGGACTTTCTTTGTCATCTAGTGTCATAGCAACACTTTTCTACATGTGCTTTTCCATCCAGGAATGAATTACTGCAACAAACAATAGGCAAGGAGGGTAACTTGTGCAGCTCTTGTAGTCAGCTGGTGTCTGCAGGGTTACAGTGCAAGAGCACACCAGGCATGCAAGGAGTGAGAAAAGGGGAGGTGTTTGATGAGATCTGGTTACAAAATTTGAATGACACAATGAGGTGGAAAATGCCACTAATCAGACTCATAAATGGCCTGGGTTGCAAAGGCCCACAGTGCTCATCCAGTTCCAACCCCCTTCTTCCTATGTGCAGGGTTGCCAACCAGCAGCCCAGGCTGCCCAGAACCACATCCAGCCTGGCCTTGAATGCCTGCAGGGATGGAGCATCCACAGTCTCCTTGGGCAACCTGTTCTAGAGGGCCATTCCCTTCTGATTTACTGGAAATGTAGAGAGACATCAGAAGAAACAAAGAGAAGGGAGGAGGTTCAGCAGTGCATGCAGGTGTTCTAAATCTCATGTCCAAATCTGCTATCAGACTGCGAAATGTTTAGATTTATGATATGATATGAAATGATATGCCTATTCATTTCCCAAGGCAAAATAGAGGGGAAAGTATTTTCCTGTCTTAATGAGGCATCATGATGGTCCCTGTGAAGGGCAAGTATAATGAAAATGGGGAACTGGAGTAAGCTCTGCAGCAGACTACAGCAAAATGGTGTGACTGTTGTGATGTCCCTGCAGAGAAAGAAGACGTGTTTACAAACAAGGACAAGGTACAAAAGGAGGTGAAGGCTGCACTGACTCAAAATGCCACGCTGAGCTGCGAGGTGGCCCAGGAGAAGATGGAGGTGAAGTGGTACAAGGAGGGGAAACTGATCACCTCGAGCAAGAAGTTCAAGGTGGAGTCAGAGGGCAAACAGTGTCCACTGGTGGTGATCCAGGTAGAGAAGAAAGATGCAGGGGAGTACAGCTGCGAGGCTGCTGGCCAGAAACTCACCTTCAAGATTCATGTCACAGGTGAGAGAGAACACATTTTGGCCTTTCATTCTAGAATGTTTTAGAAAACGGTCATTAGTTTGTAAGTTTTCCCTGCTATGCTTAAAATTTTTGGAGCTGAACTTTGGGGTGGTTAATTTCTGATGAGGAAATTGAACAAATTATTCTAAATACAGTTGTGAGGCAGCTCCATCTTTTAAAATCTTCAGGAATTTCCTTTTGCTGTGGGAATGAGGCCATAGACAAGAAAGTTCTGATTGCACTTCTCCATTCCCATGTGCCTGTACCACTAGAACAACTCTGCAATGCAGCTGCGTCTCAGGAAGTTTCAGAACAGGGGCTTTGTGTCAAGCACTAGGGGGTGTGCTCTATGTAACATGTTTTTGTCTTGGAAGGGCTCATTTAGCATGGGAGAGAATACTACAGGAGTGTTTTGTATAAGTTGATGTTTTGAAGACATAAGTAAATGGCAGCTAGGGGACGAAAGAGTCATGAGAGTCATACAAGAAGCATCACAGAATGCCTTTTGTTGGAAGGGACCTGGAGGATCATCCAGTTCCAATCTCTGTCCTGGAAAGGAACACATTCTTTGAGACTAGGTTGCTCTAACACCCATCCAGCCTAGACTTGAATGTTTTCAGGGATGGGGCATCCATAAATTGCACAACTTCTCTCCACATCATTCTCTTGGGGCATCAGACTGGGAGAACTGATTCATTTTTCTGACTCCTTCCCCAAAACCTGCTCTTCTTTCAAGAGGCCAAACTAATGTATCTCTCTCTTTTCAGAGCCAGAATTTGTATTTACAAACAAGGAGAAGGTACAGAAGGTGGTGAAGGCTGCAACAACAGAAAAATGCCACGCTGAGCTGCGAGGTGGCCCAGGAGAAGATGGAGGTTGTCATCAATTTATAAGCAATGAGCCAATAATGTTCCAATTATAAACTTTTATTAATTGTAGCGGGTAAAACTAAAAGGCAATTCAGTGCTGGGCGACAGGGGGATTATTGTTCCTCCAACTGCCGCGCCGTCCCGTCCCTTGCAACTTCTTTTGTATTGTCCATCCCGAGCGTATTGTCCTTTAATTGGTCGGTTGTGATCGTGCGACTTGGTGTGTCGTTCCTTGGTTGGTCCTTCCGTGGAACTTTGTATCCATCGGGGCGCGCTTTGCCTGTAACTACGCAGAGTACACAATCTACCCATAAAATTAGAGTGTTCTGCAACCTTCGTGGCCTCCATATTCCACCATTATATCCCGGTCCTAATGAACAAGCACTCCACCACAATGCTACCACATCCCGGTCTTAATGAGCAAACATTTTATCACAGAGGTCAAGTGATAAAAGGAGGGGAAACTGATCACCTCGAGCAAGAAGTTCAAGGTAGAGTCAGAGGGCAAACAGCGTCGGCTGGTGGTGAGCCAGGTGGAGAAGAAAGATGCAGGGGAGTACAGCTGCGAGGCTGCTGGCCAGAAACTCACCTTCAAGATTCATGTCACAGGTAAGACAGGTGTTGTATGAAATACAGCAGAGAACAGTAAAGTAAAATCTAGTTTCTATTATACTGCACCTGGATCACTGTAGTCTGTGCTGAGGTTTTTTCCCTAGACTTGATTGCCTGGGTTTGTAGAAAGTATTTGGTTTCAGTATGACACAAAGACCTGTTTCAGTCTGTCTGTAGAGCAATAATTAGTAATATATGTACAGTGGAAGCAATATTCAAGATATTATTCAAATCTCTCCTGTGCCTGAGATCCCAAACTGTAATTCTTGTTCACCGAAACATTTGACTAAGATAAGTATGTGCAGTGAGGCTGGAGTGCATGTTCTACGTGCAGCCTTTCATGGCAGGAGAAGCAGGAACTTCTCCTAGTAGTACACTGCCTTTTTACTATGCCTTTATGTTGGAGGCTGCATCTGGATAGGTGAGTCTGCTACTCACAGTAAGAGACCTGGTAGAGCTGACTATTGCCAGAGCTCAAAGTAAGATAGATATCTGCAAATCACACACAAAGAACAAAGGACTGCGTTGGTGAGCATATTTCCTTTGTGCCTTTGACAGTCACAGTTGTGGCAATGGTAGAGGCCATGAGGAGTCTGTTCAGGAAGCCAGGAGTACTGTTCTGGGTCATGAAAAGGCAGCCAGTGGTTTGACTATCACATGTTTATGTGTTTTGATGTTTCACAGTGGGTCTTAAGTAAAAGGAACTCAGGTTTTGGTTGCCTGCAGGACAGATGTTCTTTTGGGTTCAATATGTTTGCATAGTGACTTGCAACCATGGGACTGGTGTTCAAGGACCCTCTTGGTTCCTTCAGTTCCTAGGTTCTTTCTTGCCTAGATTTGACACTTTGTTTCAACAGAAGAGCTGATATTCTCTAGTGAAGGCTATTAGTTTGGGCACAAGTGGTAACCTAAACCTGTTCCAACCTGTACATACAAACCTGCAAGTTGGTCTCATTTCGGTCCCTCAGTCAATACTTTTTCTTTTCTTCCCTCAGAGCCAAAACCTGTGTTTATAAACCAGGAGCAGGTGCAGAAAGAGGTGAGTGCTGCCCTGGCAGCAAGTGCCTCCCTCAGCTGTGAAGTAGCACAGGATCCAACAGAAGTAAAATGGTACAAGGATGGAAGACTGCTTGCCTCCTCCAGAAAGTTCAGAATGGAATCTGTGGGCAAAACACGGCGTCTGGTTGTGGAGCAGCTGGAGAAGAAAGATGCTGGAGAATACATCTGCGAGGCTGCTGGCCAGAAGATGACCTTCAAGTTGGAAACAACTGGTGAGCATTCGCTTTGGGAGCACTAAGCAGCTTTTTATGTGGCTTAGAGGAAGACTGGCTGTCTTCTACCCTGTGGGCATGGAACAGCCACAATTCCCCCCGGAACAACATCAATGACCCACACCACAAGTTGGATTCTCCTTTTTAATGTAGTGGTAGCGAGGTGAAAATCTGGCTGTGGAATATTTTTGACTAAGGAACTTCTACTTTAATTTCTAGATGCGCTGAATTACCCTCTGGAGTGTCTTTCTGAATATATAAGCAACCATGGGTGACTATGATCCTGATTTATATCTAGGTTCAGGCTTACTTTTTCAGTTAGGTTAGATCAATAGCTCCAGAGAAGATAGGGAAATACAGCAGTTCACTGATACCATGTGTCAGAAGAATGCAGCTCAGTGCTGGGCAGTTTGCTGCTTCATTCCCTCTTACAAGTTGCACCCAAGGCTGGAAAAGACCACTGAGATAGCTGAGTCCAACCCAGCCCACCCTCACTGGACTTACTAACCACGTCCCCAGTGCCACATACCCGTGGCTCTTGAGCACCTCCAGTGACTGCGGTATATCAGCGTGGTTGCTTCAGTTGTGGGAGTTTTCAGACACTGGCTGTTGTTCTAGCGAGACAAAAAACCAAAACTGATGGAACAGTGTCTATACAGGAAGCAACTGGCTGTCCTGATGGCTGCCAACAGTTTTACACAAGGTGTGTCATGCAAGCTTGCATGAGTCTCGTTTAAAAACTTGCTGTTCTGATGGAAGGAGAGGATGTTGGTACAGGATAACTGCGGGATTTGTGCTCTCCCGACATCCAGTTGCAATCACAGCTTATTGTTGCTATAGAAAACAGCTTCTCTGTAGACAAATTGAGTTAGTTCCAATAAGTGGCTGAAGCCCTAAGTGATCCAAGGTGAAGCATGATCCAAACTGGAATTTAACTAATTGTAGTAGGGAATCCAAGCCTTAATGAGATGAGTTATTTAAAATATGAGTCCTCCATCTAAAACAGCATTGAACTCTTACTCTGGTTTATGATAGAAGTGAGAGTTTAACAGCAGAAGTCTGAAGTTATGCTCCATATTTCTCATCACTCAAGAGAATATTTGAATATATGAATTCCTTTGGCTATGTTAGAGCTCATAATGAGGTCAGCTGATGTTCTTTAAATGCTCGGAGTCTAGCAATGTGGGGAAGTGGACTGCTATTTGCTGTTGAGCTTTAGGCTAAGAAGCCTGATTTTAGAGGACTGTGGACTTCCCCTTTCCCTTCCCCTCTCCTCCCCTTCTCCCTGGACTGATCCCACATGGTTTGAGAATGATTTCAGATCAAGGTAAATGAGGAATCGCCGTGTGAAAACCTGTTGTTTTACTGCACTATAAGAGACACTTAGTCAAAAGACAAGTGTGTGTTCCAAGCTTGAGATTGCAGGAGATCCTAGAAACAACTCAGCTGCTCAAACCTGTAGTCTGGCTGAATCTTTTATTGTCAGTTTTGGTCAGGAGGAGATGCTTGAGTAAGACAAATAAAAGGTCACGGGTAAGTTGGTCCTTCTTGTGATATACTTCTAGGCTTTCATCAGGGAGAAGCTTAATTAGTCCAAATAATCATAGCAGAAACCACACCAAGAGCATGAGAGTGAAATTTATACTTTCTTGACGTGAAGGAAAATTTTACCTGGTTCTGCCATTCCCCAAATATTTGTTTCCTTATGACAAGAAGAACTTTGCAGAAGTAATTTTTTTTTTCAGTCTTGCGTGCAACACAAAAAGGGGTAAAATCTAGGAGGCCACCTGAAATGTTTTTTCCATCTGGAAGGATCCATTTAACAGCACCCATGGACCTGGTTATGAACAAAACTAAGTTCCCAACTAAATCCACATTCTTCTTTCTCCTTCTCAGAATTGCCTGTGAAAATCAGCAAACCATTGGCAGACAGTAGCGTCATTGAGAAGGACAAGGTCACATTTGAGTGTGAGCTGTCCAGGCCCAACATGGACGTCAAGTGGTTCAAGGTATGGCATGTAATGGTATTTTCCTTTCTGACTTCTCTGGAAATGAATGAGAGCCTTTAATTTCACTTCCAAGGGATGCGAGTCTGAGCTTTTCCTTGATAGCTTTTTCACTGCTCTCTTTTCTTTATGCTCTTTTATTTGCCCAGATCAGCACTCTTTGTTATTATGTCCTGAGTTCATTTATCAAGTTGAAATTGAAGTTTGTTTTGGTTTTATTGTGAACTTTTTAGGTCATGCTGCACAAAATATTGTTGGTTGAACTACAGTACAGTCTTGAGCTTCAAGTCTAACACAGAAATTCTCAGCCGGGATTTTGTAGCCTTGTTGTGAACTGGGTTTTTGGGGTGAAATCTCAGTTTTCTTTGCACCTGACAGTGTGAGAATTTGCTCTGGCACTTTGTGTACCTCCCTGGTGCTCAGCTGTTCCTTCCCTTACTTGGGGATAACGTCATTTATTCAAGGTGATGTCCAAACAGGCTTGTTAACAGTCCTCCGCAGTGCTTTAAGCTGTCATAGGTCAGCCAGAATTTATGCATGTTCTATAGCCATTCCTTCATGTTGAAAACACTGCACTGTGCTTAAGCTTCAGCATATGTTCCAGTAAGCACAGTTCCATTAATTCTAGGGGAGTGGGTGAATTAAGCATAGATCTGAAGGCTCCCTTTGCTGAGTGCAGAGATGGAAGGACTAATGGAGATCTGACTTGATATTTTCCCTTCTAGGATGGGAAGGAGCTCTGTCAAAGTAAAAAAAGTGGGCATTACTTCCCAGGGAAATAAGAGAAGTCTCATTATTCACAAGTGTGAATATGAAGATCAGGGAACATCCACATGCTGAGCAGCCTAAGACAAGACATCAGCTACCCTAAAGGTTCATTTTATGTTTAACTGAAAGAGCAAATAAATCCTCTTGTGGTATTTTGCACCACGGGAAGAAATGCTTCATGGGCAGTTTGGGCATTTCTTGGTTAGTCCTTTTGGATACCTTTCTCTTTCTTCTTTATGCTCAAGACAGATTTTCCCTCCATGTGTTGCATTGGTTAAACCCCAGTTTGTAGCTCATCATTGGGCTCTGAAGCATCAGACTTGTTACTGAACACATGGGTCTGCTGTGCCCTGGTAGATGCCACCTTCCCAAGGGACGTATGAAAGGATGCTTTTTTCTGATTTCCTACTAGATGCTGTCCTCATGTGGCCACTTGGGTTCAGTGTTAGCATGAACATGAACATGTGTCCTGTCCCATGACTTTGGTGAACTCTCATTTTCTCTCTCATTCTGCAACCAGGTTGGGTTGCTGTTTCAGTACTGGCTGTTTTATGTAGCCATTCCATTTGTTCTGGTTTACGTTCTTTTTTATTTTCTTTTTTTCAGGCATCATTTCTATACAGTAGACAAAGCCAGCCTATTACATTTGATTTACAGTTTTTAGCTTTTGCTGGTAAGCATTTCAGCTCTCAGGCAGTTTTACCAACAGCTTTGAAGAGCTGAAATGAACCAGCCTGGACACGATGGTCTGTTTTTGTTGGTGTAATGAATTTATGAAGTTAAACTGATTGACCCCATAAGGTTTTACAGTGTATGACTCACGTCTGGCAGAGTTATCACAGCAATGAGTTTATATACTTAGCATTTCAGGAGGCAAATGGTTGGGGATACTCTTTCATTTGCTTGCGTCTCAGAGTGAATCACTAGTATGTGAACCATCCTTCATCTCCTTTGTATTGCTTTTGTGTGTGTCTGTGTGTGGTTTCCCCTGTGAATTTCATTCTTTCCAGTTATATGGAAGTTCTCTTTTGAGCAGTGAAATTAGATGTTCCATCATCAGTCATAATGGTAAAGCTGAGTTGCCACGTTATCTGTGTCCTTTCTGTCTGGCGTCTCAATAACTGCTGCCCCACCACAATATCTGCCTAATACTTCAGCTCCATGGATGCCTCCTTGTGCAAACTGAGAGCCTGTATTTGGTGTGCATAGATCTGGGCTTACATCTGTGCTGGTAAATGCACTAGTGCATGGGCTAAGCAGTCCTGCCTCCTGTGCTGTGGGCATTGAGATGGGGCTCCTACAAGCTGCCCATTGCAAGATATTTAGAAACTAATTGCTGCGGAGGTTTCCATCCTCTTTTCAGACTAACTAAAATTTGGTTAGTGGGATCAAAACAGAAGGGGCAGGGAGGGAGAGCTGACCAAGGACTACTGATGGAACAACTATGAATCCTTGGTTCCTCAGGATTCCCTGCATCAGCAGTTGGCAACAGGAGTAAGGGGGCTCAGGAGGACACTGTGGAGTAGTGTGAAAAATGAGCGAAGAGAGTTACTAATTGATGCCTCTTGGAAAGTAGTCCAAGAGTGGTCCTCTTCCTAAACTCTCCTCTTGTGTGTGGTTTTATCTTTATGAGGTGTTCATAACAAGTGATGTGTAGATCTCCCTTATCTCATAATGTCTTTTCCTGCCTGCAGTGAATATGCAGGATACTGGATCATATACCAGCTTCTTTGAATTACTGCTCATGTCAGGAGATAAAATCTGCCTATTCTTTGAACTAACACTGGCGAGGGTTAGTTATTCTGGCTACCGAGAGAATGACACAGCAGATTAAACTCTTTCATTTCCTTCTTTGTCAAATGCCTTTTCATCTAACTGTGTGTCCCATAGAAATTCAGAGCAGTGTTGGCTGAGGGAAGTGGAAATATTTATCTCCTGTGTGTATCTGCCACCCTATTTAGACATGCTGGCAGAGCGCAGAGATTGGAGGAGTTGGATTAGGCAGTAGTTTCCCTATTGCTCACAGAACCACTTTTTCTGTGGTCTCCCAGCTACCCTGTGCCCAGTGGCCTATGCAAGATGGAGCGGAAAAGGCTCATTTTATGAACAAACAGGAACCTTTCTGGTCAGATTAATACCTGTGCTCTTTTAGAGAGATTTAGATACTAGAGATTTTAGGTACTGGAATAGGCTCCCCAGAAAGGTGGTTGAATCACCATCCCTGGTTGTGTTTAAGAGCCTTTTGGATGTGGTACTCAGGGATATGATTTAGTGTAGGGTTTTTAGAGTTAGGGTACTGGTTAGGCTGCGGTTGGACTTGATGATCTTCAATGTCTTTTCCAACCTGGGTAAATCTATGATTCTATGCAGGAACTCTTCTCCTGAGGTTAATCCAAGTTGTATCCAGGCCCTTCAGAAGGAAAGGGATATAGCAGCACAGAAATATGGCCTGATTCTGACATAACTAAATGCAGACCTGGAGAGTTAAAAGGGATTGTGTGATGTTCAAAGGATTTTAAAGCAAAGATGTCCCCTAGGTAAGATTTGTGGCTGACATTCCCCATACATTGTTTGTAGGCACACAAGCTAAGGAGAGACTAGTGATGAGCATGCAGAGAAGCCAATGGTTCAGACAGGTTTGTAGTGACACAACACTGTAGAGTTCTGTCTAGTTCTCCTTGGCATAGTTTGGAAAATAAAGATGAGGTAATTGGTGGTAACCAATATGGCTTCATCAAGGTCAAGCCATGTCTGACAAACTTGGTGGCCTTTCATGATGGAGTAACAGCATCAGTGGATAATGGGAGAGCAACTGACATCATCTACTTGGACTTGTGCAGAGCATTTGATCCCGTCCTGCATGACATCCTGGTCACCAAACTGGAGAAAAATGGTTTTGATGGATGGACCAGTTGCAGGATAGGGAACTGTCTGGATGGTCACACTCAGAGAGCTGCAGTCAATAGCTCAGTGTCCAGGTGGAGGGTGGTGTTGGGACCAGTGTTATTTAACATTTTTGTAGGCAACATGGAGAGTGGAATCAAATGCAGCCTCAGCAAGTTTGCAGATGACACCAAGCTGAGCGGTGCTGTTGATGTGCTAGAGGGAAGGGATGCTACCCAGAGGGACCTGGACAGGCTGGAGAGGTGGGCCCTTGGCAGCCTCATGAACTTGAGTGTGGCCAAGTACAAGGCCCTGCACCTGGGTCAGGGCAATCCCAAGCACAGGCACAGGCTTAGAGGAGAATGATTTGAGAGAAGCCTTGACCCTGAGGAGAAGAGTTGGTGTGGAGGGAGGTGTCCCTGCCTATAGCAGGGGGACTGGAACTAAATGACCTTAAAGATTCAGTCAGTTCTATTGTTTTTCTACCCTTAATTTTGCTTGAAAGGTTTTAGAATAAATGAGATTCTGGTTTCCATGAAAACTGTTTGCAGGGAGCTCCATTGTAGCTAGTAAGTCTGTCTTTAAGTTCAAGGGCAATAATGCATTGACTGTGTTGAAGAGAGAAATGACTCAGGAATGGATGATGGTTTAGAATAAAACATAATCCTACTTATTTTCTATGCAAATATGTGTAAGGAAAAGATGCTGCACTCAGTTCTGGAAATACCCTGACAAATATATCTCTACTGTTTCACAGCTGGAGATATCAAGATTGTTAAAGCACTGGAAGATGTGGAAGTGAATGAATATGGGAGTGCATCTTTTGTCTGTGAGATTTCACACGATGAGGTTCAGACCCAGTGGTACAAAGAGGACAACAAGCTGAAGGCTGATGACAACATCAGAATGCAACAAGATGGTAGGGTGTAAGCGGGGGGTCTTTCTCCTGAGTGGGGGGTGGGTTGGAGATCAAGCATATAAGACATCTGAAATGAAGTGAAGAGGGTTCAGAAGCGAGTTCCCCTTTTGTTTTGGGACTGAGGTTTAGGTGGAACAAGTGACATGGTGGGATGCTTAGTGTGGGAAGTGTGATGCTATCCCACCATCCCACACTGCTGGGAGCAGGTAGGAAATGAGTGCAGTTATTTCCAAAGTGGGGGTGAACAGGGCAGTCAGTTCACCTCTCCAAAGAGGTTTTGTCTGACAGTGAGTGTGATCCTTCTGTATCAGATACTTTGAATTTGACGGTGGCCGCATTTGATCAGTCCTTGTAGAAGCCATGTTTAGATTCTGCTTTGGTCTGCTCCATTTCCAGTTCAAAGTCGTTGGACACTAAATGAGACAGCTGCATCTCAGTAAAAGATGTGTTTGAATAGCTGTGATGTGCTTACTATTCAGATTTACAGAGCTGAGGTTTTGTCCTTGGCTATACCAAAGAAGTCAAATCAGGTGAAATTAATTGTATTTCTGAACTAGACAAGTTTAAGTTTGGTAGCACCTAAATTTGGTGCGGTTTGTCATTGATTTCATCTGAAAGAAACTTGCAGGCTTTTTATCTGCTGTTGTCCCCAGCGTAAGATTATCCATTCACATCCTAAAGTACTTGTTATATTTTCAACTCACTCTTATTTGAATAAAAGCCTCAACAATTGGGAGCAATTTAATAAGCACAGAACAAGAGCTGGACCTTGCATTTGGTAGATACTGTACAGTATTACTTCATAGAAATGTAGTCAATGGCATTCCCTATAGACAATCGTTTGTTTTATCTTTAGAGTCGTTCAAAGAACCATTGTGAACTTGACATTAATTGGAATGGAATACACGCAAGAGACTTTCCTCTTCTTCCAATTGTCCTCATCCTTTCTTCTCTTCCACCCCTGCTTTGCAGATTACCATATAGAAATCACCAGGAAGTTGGAGGACAAGACAGCTTTGGAACGTCATTCTGTCATCCTGTCCTGTGACTTCAGGCCTTCTCCAAAGGTTGTGAAATGGTTCAAGGGCCGCACACCCATCGAGCCCTCTGAGAAGTACAAGATCAAGAGGGATAAGCATTCAGTAGAGCTCAGAATTCTGAAGCTGAAGCCCGATGATGCTGGTGTGTACAAGTGCAAGGCAGGAATTGCAGAGACTGAGGCCACGCTGACAGCTGAAGGTATGAGCAGGGAGGGTGGCCTCTTCCATGTCCTATTTCACCTCAGATTTCTCTTCTTGAGGTTGACTTCTGCCGTTCTCTCCTGCTAACTTTATACATGTATTATCTTCACATAGATGATTACACAAAGATCATCTAGTCCAACCATTCTACCACATCCCAGTATGATTTATAGTAACAGTGGTAACAGTTCACCTTGTTTCCCCACAGCCCGCAATGTAGAAGTAACGAAGCACCTGCAGGATGTAGAAATTGAAGAAGAGAGCTCTGCTGTCTTCTCCTGCTAGCTGTCCCATAATGACGAGGACGTGGAATGGTTCCTGAATGGCAACCTCCTTTACACCAACAATTACAATGACATCAAGAACGTTGGCAATTGCTGCACACTGACAATGAAGCAGGTTAAGCCTGAGGATGCTGGCACAGTGACAGTGAAGTCAGACAAGGTGTCAGAAAGCGCACCTGAAGGTGATAGGTGGGTCTGATCACACCCCTCCTGGATGTAAGAGATGCTAAGGAGCTCCAGTTCATTCTATTGTGCAGCAGTCCTGCTTCTAAAGCTGACCTCTCTGGGGTGACAAGTCATCAGAGGCTTTCTTCCAGTGGAAGGTTCCATTGCAGCAGATATCAAGGAAGGAGGATGGTTTTGGTGTCCTGCCAAAGCATTCCATTGCTTTTTATCATCATTTTACTTAACACAAGGAGAGTTACAGGAGCAATTTCTTTTACTGCTTCAGTAACATGCAGTGTCAATGCTGTTGTCTCCAAGGATTTATGACTGAAGGAGAGATCATTCAGTGTGTGTTTTGCCTCTGGGATGACTAATGACCAGGCTGTGAGCAACCTGATCTAGCTGTGAATGTCCCTTTTTATTGCAGGGGAGCTGGGCTAGATGGCCTTTAAGGGTCTCTTCCAATTCTAAGGAACTTGTGCCTGAAGTGCAGAAGTGGATGAATTATACCACTTCTTCATATCCTCCCCATGATTACAGAGGAAATACAACAAAACAACATGCATGGTCTTACTGTTGTCATTTGCTTGAATACGAAGACGTCTCTTTTTTATGGTTGAGATTTTTGTTGATATGGGTCAGGAGGAACTCACACTTTTTAGCTTTCTCAATAGGCAAAAAGTTCCAGTTGCTGCAAGCCACCGAGGTAACCAATAGAGGGGCCCTGATCCCCCTTGTGCCATCGGGATGCTCTGGCACGGGATGTGCCTCAAATTCAAAGCTCCTTCCCACCTCCCAAGGAAAAGCAAAGCAACTCAAGCATCTCCAGCAAAGCTGCCCAGCAGACAGCAGGGAATGCAAACAGCTTCTGGCTGCTCCCCTGCACTCCTGTCCTAAGTAAGTGACCCCTCGAGGACTGGATGGGAAATCAGTGCATGACACACGTGAGTGTGCACAGCATTGTGCAAAGCAGTGGGGATCCATGTGTGTGTGTGTGTGTGTATTTGTGCATGGATGGTGTTGTACACACATTTGTGTCCATGAGTGTACAAACCAGTGGTGTTGCTCAGGTGTGTGTAGGTCTGTGGGTATGTGTGCAAGGACGAGCATGCACATATATGTACGTGCACAGGGGTGTGCAGAGTGTTGGAGCTGCACAAGGACATTGTGGTACCGGTGTGTGCGTGCACTTTGGGAGTGAAAGGAAGGGGTTACACATGTGTGAGTGTGTGTGCGCACAGGGCTGCACTAAGGGATGTGGTTGTGTGAGTGTGTGTGAGCACATAGATAGTGCGTGGATGTGGTGGCACAAATGTGTGCTTGCACAGGGCTGTGCTGAGGAGTTGGGCTGCACACAGGTGCACACAAAGGGATGTTTGAACCCTTTGCCCCTAAGAACAGTTTTCCAGTGTCCCTCGTCCAAGAATTCTTTGAACAGCCTGCAGCTGACTCTCCTGAAGCTCAGGGTCCTGACTTTGCTTTTTGCCAGGCCCGCATTCCTTGAGATGAGGAACTCTAGGAGGGCATGGTCACTACAGCCCTGACCACCTCCAGTCTTAACCCCTGCTGTGCAGCATGTCCAGTAATGCTTCCCTTCACAGAATCACAGAATCACAGAATTACCCGGGTTGGAAGGGACCTCAAGGATCATGTAGTTCCAACCCCCCTGCCTAGCAGGGCCACCAAACATACACATTTACTAGATCAGGTTGCCCAGGGCCCTGTCCAACCTGGTCTTGAACACCTCCAAGGACGGGGCATCCACAACCTCACTGGGCAGCCTGTTCCAGGACCTGACCACCCTTCTAGTAAAGAACTTTCCCCTAACATCCAACCTAAATCTTCCCTCCTTCAACTTAAAACCATTTCCCCTAGTCCTGCTATTATCAGCCCTTTCGAAGAGTTTACTCCCCTCCTGGGAGTAAGTTCCCTTCAGGTATTGAAAGGCTGCAATGAGGTCACCTTGCAACCTTCTCTTCTCCAGGCTGAACAAACCCAACTCCCTCAGCCTGTCCTCATAGGGGAGGTGCTCCAGCCCCCTGATCATCTTTGTGGCCCTCCTCTGGACCCTTTCCAAAATTTCCATATCTTTTTTGTACTGAGGGCTCCACACCTGGACACAGTACTCCAGATGGGGCCTCACAAGAGCAGAGTAGAGAGGGACGATCACCTCCCTATCCCTGCTGACCACCCCTCTCCTGATGGAGCCCAGGATCCCATTTGCTTTCCGGGCTGCCAGAGCGCACTGCTGGCTCATGTTAAGTTTCTCATCTATCAGGACCCCTAGGTCTGTTTCAGCCGAGCTGCTCTCAAGGACAACTCCTCCCAGCCTGTACAGGTGCCTGGGGTTCTTCCGGCCCAAGTGCAAAACCTTGCACTTTGCCGTGTTGAACCTCATTAGGTTCACCCGAGCCCAGCTTTCCAGCCTGTCAAGGTCCCTCTGAATGGCATCTGTTCCCTCCACCGTATTGACTGCACCACTCAGCTTGGTGTCATCAGCAAACTTGCTGAGGGTGCACTCCATTCCCTCATCGATGTCATTAATAAAGATGTTAAAGAGCACCGGTCCCAAGACAGACCCTTGAGGGATGCCGCTCGTTACCGGCCTCCACCTGGACATAGAGCCATTGACCACCACCCTCTGTCTGCGGCCTTTCAACCAATTGCTTATCCATCTAGTTGTCCACCCATCAAATCCACCTCCCTCCAATTTGGAGATGAGGATGTGATGGGGGACCATGTCAAAGGCCTTGCTCAGGTCCAGGTAAATGACATCGGTCGCCTTCCCTTCATCCACCAACGCCGTCACTCCATCATAGAAGGCCACAAGATTAGTTAAGCATGACCTTCCCCTGGTGAAGCCATGCTGGCTGTCTCGGATCACATGCTTGTTCTTTATGCGATCAAGCATGTTGTCCAGGAGGATCTGTTCCATAATCTTCCCAGGCACAGAGGTGAGACTCACCGGCCTGTAGTTACCCGGGTCGTCCCTGCTCCCCTTCTTGTAAATGGGAGTGACGTGACCCTTCCTCCAATCATCCGGGACCTCACCTGACAGCCACGACTTCTCAAATATGATGGAGAGCGGCTCAGCAACCACCTCAGCCAGCTCCTTCAGGACCCTGGGATGCACGCCATCTGGCCCCATAGACTTATACTCATTCAGTCTAAGGAGGCACTCTCGGACTTGCTCTACCCTTACAGTGGGGAGGGATTTACCTCCTTGGTCCCCACATGGAGGTATGGGGGTGCAAGACTTAGGGACGTGAAAAAGACTAGAATCCTGGCCACCAGTGAAGACCGAGGTGAAGAACTCATTCAGCACCTCAGCTTTCTCTTCATCTGTTGAAGCCATTTCTCCTTTTAAATTTACCAGAGTAGGCACGCCCATTTTGGCCTGTCTCTTCTGGCCAATGTACCTGTAGAAGGTGTTCTTGTTGTTTTTCACATCCCTCGCCAAGTTCAGTTCTGCCTGAGCCTTGGCTTTCCTGATCCCACATCTGCAAGTTCGGACGGCATCCCTGTATTCTTCCCGGGTGACACAGCCTTGTTTCCAGAGCTTGTACACCCCTTTCTTCACCCTCAGTTCTCTTAGCAGGTCCTTGCTGAGCCATGCCGGTTTTCTACCTCTCCTGCCCACTTTCTTAATCAGGGGAATGGAGACCTCTTGTGCTGCCAGGAGGGCATCCTTGAACAGTAGCCAGCTCTCCTCAACGTCCTTATCTTTGAGGGCAGCGCGCCAGGGGATCTTGGCCAGCATTCCATTGAGTAGCTTGAAGTCTGCTCTTCTAAAGTTGAGCATCCTGGTCCTGCTCTTTGCCAGGCCCACATCGCTTGAGATCACAAACTCAACCAGGGCATGATCGCTGGAGCCCAGGCAGCCTCCAACCTTGACGCCTTTGATGATCTCCTCAGCGTTGGTGAGCAGCAGGTCCAGCAACGCTTGACCTCTGGTCGGTCTGTCCAATACCTTCCCTTCTGCTTGGTGTGCTTAATGCTTGGCCCACAAAGTTATTCCCAGTGCAGTCCAGCAGTCTCTCAGACAGCTTGCAGCCAGCCATGCTGATTTCCCAGCCTGACTGGAATCCCCCATCAAGTTGAGAGTCAGTGAGCGCGGTGCTTCTGGTAGCTGCAGTAAGCAGGGCCCATCAACAGGCTCCCTTGACCAGGCGGCCTGGAGCAGACCCTCACCTCCAGAAGCCCATTATTGGTTCAGTCCCGAATTTTACCCGCAAGTTCTCAACGTGATCGTGGCTGTTCTTAGTCCTTTGCAGTCAGCTTCTTCATAGAGAGGGCAAATACCTTGCCCTCCGGAATTCCATAGTAACAATCATGTCTCCTTTATGTCAGGTGAGGTGTTTTTTGTTGTTGTTGTTTTTTGTTTGCTTGTTTGTTTGTTTTCCATTTTCTAGGTAGAAAATTTAATTTCTGAGCCAGGAGAAGAAGAAGTGCAACATGTAACAATCTTCCTGGCACTGTGCAGTTTGCATGAGTAGCCAAGTGCTCCTCAGGTAACGTGTGCTGCAGAGCTGACCTTGGTGGCAGGGGTTGTGTCTTCATTTTCTTCCTGTCATGTGGGAACATAAGAAGACTCTTCAGAGCAGGAGCTGCAGAGGAAGATGAACGGCATGAGAAGGTAAGGCTAGGAACCAAGGACACCTCCAGAAAGAACAGAAAAACTAAGTCATTTAAGATGCATTATGGCCGTGTGATACTGTCCGTGACTGGAGGAGAAGCACATGGCTAGGAATGACTGATGGCTCTGGTGGGATGAGTGCCTACGTGCGCCGTAAAGGAGAGTTTGTGGGATGTTCTGTGGACATGTGAAGGCTGTGGGAAAGTTAAGAGAGAAAACGTGTGAATTCACAGAAGTGGTATTAGAACCTGGAATAAACCATTTGGATCACTCACATCTGAGTCCGTGCCAGATTGTCGCACTGTCAGAACCTGAGGCCTGGGATTTTCCTTTAGTAGTGCCAACTGCCTGTTGTAAATGAGAAAAGATATTACTAAACATAGCTTCCCTCCTTGTAGTTTTGATATTTCTGTCTTTGCATTCCTTTAGCACCCAGGGTGTTGATGCAGCTGCACAAATCCGCTGTACTGTCCTCCTGTTTTGCATGGAAGAATGGTAAAATAGCAATCTCTGGGTGAAATTTTGTTCAGGCGTTTTCCTTTCTGTGCCCCTAGGAAGCAATGGCTTGGAAATGGCAGTGCCGCCTGGGAACCCACACAGCAACCCAGTATCTCATTGTCTGGGTCTGTGAAAAACCACAATGATGACAAAAGATGTTTCAATTCTGTCTGTGCTGTCAGTGCAGCCCTGAGGAGCAGTGTGGGCATGGCATGGCAGGGAGAAGGGATTTCCCTTCCAATGGGAAAGTGCCTGTTCATGTGTTGGTATGTAACCGCTCCATGGCCTGCTCCATGTGCTTCTGAATGGGCAGCTCAACTTTTGTGTCACTCAGCCACCTGTGGCAGAGGTCAGGATTAGTGCCTTTCAAGGAGCTGAGAAGCATTTCTTGCTCAAGTCCTGCTTCCAAGCTTAACCACCTACAATGGAGTAGATGTCGTTTTTCTGGTGTCCTTCAATTCCGTGTCCGCATTTTCCCAAAAGCAAAAGAATTTGGAGTTAACCAGCTGCAGTGAAGTGAGCGATTTCAGTGCCTATTTCTGATGGTGGCAATGAGTTCAGAGGTCACACTTAATTGACGGTGCCTGTTTCCATTCTGACAAAGGCTGTAGTTTCAGCTGACTTCCCGAGGCTGCCATGTGTGGTGGTGACACAGCCTTGGGCTTGTGCGTTTGCATGACTCCCACCTTTCCTTTCTGTGTCTTGCAGGTCAGCTGGTGCTGGAAGCGGCCGGTATCTGAGTAGGAATGAAGGTGAGTGCAGGAGCAGCTGCTGAGGGGAGGAAGGAAGTCCATGCTAATGAGCTCTGAAGCATCTGCGGGTCCGGTACCAGAATAGGCAGCAGTGATGCAGGGGGCTCCTCGGCAGGAAGCTGGCTGATCCAAATGCTTGCTGAGAGTTTGGAAGCCCAAACCCTTATGGTCTCTGTAAGGGTGGTTAATAAAAAGATATTAACCAAGATGGTGGTAAGTAGCCTAAGGTTATTAGCAAAGGGAAACTCACCAATATCGATACCTTGACTAGAAAGCTGAGGCAGCCTCAACTAGGGAGCAATCTCTAAGACATGCTGTCTCAGTGGTGGTCAGCCTTTAAATGAGGTCTCAGAGGAGGTTGAGTCGAGGTCCACCCCTTCTGGGAGCACAGCTAGATTACTCTCACCTGTGCTCCCGCAGCTGACCCAATACTTGCCTCAGCTGATTAATCAGAGGTTCAAGCTGTGATTTCCCATACAGTCTCTAAGCTGAAGGCAGCATCTCCTTGATCTGATGGTGGTGTGCCTGAGTGAGGGAGTGATCCAAGCTGGATGCAGAAGAGTCATCTTAATTTCTCTGCTATTTTATTTCAGATGACACCTATTGGGTGTTGGTTTCTTAAAATTTGGATCTAGGAGGTGGTCTCTTCCTTTGCTTCTGATGAAAGCACAGAAGTGCAGCAGGAGTAGAAGACAAAGAGGTTTTCTTGGTGACAGGAACACCAATTATTTGATTCAAATGTGTAACTGATGTAGATGGTGAAGAACAGATCTGCCTCAAAGACATGCTTGATCACATAAGAAATGAGCATGTGATCCAAGACAGGCAGCGTGGCTTTAGCAGGGGAAGGCCATGCCTAACCAGTCTGGTGGCCTTCTATGATGGAGTGACGGCATTTGTGGACAAAAGGAAGGTAACAGATGTCATTGACCTGGACTTGAGCAAGATCTTTGACATTGCCCTCCACCACATCCTTATCTCTAAACTGGAGGGATGTGGATTTGACAGGTGGACCACCTGGTGGATAAGGGATTGGTTGAAAGGCCACAGACAGAGGGTGGTGATTCATGGTTCTATGTCCAGGTGGAGGCCGATAACAAGTGGTGTCATCCAGGAGTCTGTCTTGGGACCAGTGCTTTTTTACATGGTTATCAGAGACACCAATGATGCAATGGAGTGCACCTTCTGCTGTTTGCTGAGTGGTGCGGCTGACGCAGTGAAAGGAAGGGATGCCATTCAGAGGGAGCTCAACCGAGAGGTTGGCCTACGTGAATCTAATGAGGTTGAACACAGCAAAGTGCAAGGTTTTGCACTTGGGCTGGAGGAATCCCAGGCATTTCTACAGACTGGGAGGAGCAGTCCTTAAGAGAAGCCCCGCAGAGAAGGACCTGGGGGTCCTGGTGGATGAAAAACAGAACGTGAGCCATCAGCGTGCTCTTGCAGCTCAGAGAGCAAATGGTCCCCTGGGCTCCATCAGAAGAGGGGATGGCCAGCAGGGACAGGGAGGTGATTGATCTTCATGATCCTTGAGGTCCCTTCCAACCCGGGCCATTCTATGATTCTGTGATTACACTCGCTGTCAGAAAGAATGGCAGCTGTACGGAAGCTGGATATATTTTGGGACAGTTCTTGTAACCAGTTGATTTTAAGACCTTGCCCGAGTCAAGAGTCTAAATTGAGTGTCAGAAGAAAGCTGGTAAAGTGGCTATTGCTCATTCTTTTTCATTTGCTGATTCTTTCATTCGGGTTCCTTTTCCAAAGGAGATTCTGGTGATGGAAGCAATTGAAGAAAGAACCAAAGCAGCTCTTGCCAAGAGTGCTTGAAGTCCCTGTGGAGAGAAGCAAAGAACTTGGGCTTCCTCTGGGATGCTCCCCACCATGTCTCAGGAAGGAGACAACTGCTGTTCCACTTTCTGCTCTGTGTGTGGAAAGGTACGTCTGGGTTTCTTCTGCTTGTTTATTCTTTCTTTTTCAGGCTTTGAAGGAGAAGGGGTGGAGCAACGGGAGACTCACTGGTCGTTTGTTACCTCAAGAACAGGATGGATTCTGCATTGACTGTGAAAAACCTGGGCTAGTAGCATGGGCATGTTTCAGGCTGGACTTTTCCTTCTTGGTTTCCTTTTGGCTACAGGGAGACAGCTGTCTAAAGGTGTGTTTTCATACCCACTCTCCAAAACCATGTTTCATTGTTGCAGGTGGTTCAGTGTGCTCTTGCAGTGCAGATGCTGTAGTTTGCTGTAGAATCTGAATTGTTTCTGTTCCTAGGGGAGGACTGGGAGGAGGTAGTGAGAAGAGAATTCAATGCCTTAGGTGTATCTTAGTGAGAAATGTTGGCATGAGGTGCTGAAAGTCTTGAGTTGTCAAAGGCCAGTGAGGCTCAGACTCCTTAACCTGCTGGAGCAGGGTGGAAGCAAGGAGTGGGCACTGCCGTCCCACAAGCTGCACTTGGTTCTGGTCTGCCAGGTCTGTGCTGGCCTGGATTTCTTCTGAGAAGTTTGTTGGAGCTGCTTGGAGTAGTGAAGGGTGGGGAGGAAGTGCTGCTCAAGAGCTAAGGCTCTGCATGATCATCTTGGATGGTTTTAACCATGATATCTGAAGACATAGTTTCCATCAGAATGATCCCAACATTGTGCGAGTGTCTCAGATGTATGAGAGCACCCGCCTCCTCCAGCTGAGCCATAGGAAAGCTAACTGTGCCCAGTAATTACAGCTTCTGCAGATTGAATATGCTTCCAAGTGTTTTCCTTAGTGATCAATAATGTCCCAGCACTCTGAGATTCCATCTCTGGCACAGTCTGGAGCATCTCTGCAATCCTTGGTTGCTGGAGGGCACGTGGTGAGTGCATGGACAGGGTGGCACAAACGCGTGCGTGTGCTGAGGAGTTGGGTTGCACACAGGTGCACACAAAGGGGTGTTTGTGGAAGGTGTAGGCACGTAGGTGTTCCCAGGGATGGTTTGCACACGTCTGTGAATGCAAAGGAGGGCACACGATGCAGAGTGTGCATGGGGGTGTGCAAAGCAGGCAGGGTGGTGAATGGGTGTGCGTGTGCACATGGATAGGGGAAGGTTGGGGTTACAGGTTGACCTGTGCTGAGGTGAGTGGGGACTCACGGTGTTGCTCAGTGGTAGATTGGTTCACACTGAGTGCTAACAGGAAACTCGCACACCCTTTTTGTTTCAGCTGTGCCAGCGCTGTGATCCCTTGCTGCAGGGATGGGGTGTTGGAAGGATGGTGTGCGTGCCGAGCTCCCATCTCTTGCAGGAATCAAGTGTAGAGCAAAAGGGATGTTTGGGCCAGGTGACTGTAAGAAGGCTGGCTGCTTTGGATGGTGGTAGCTGATGGAAACAGGTGCTCTGGGGACCGTTCAGCTTTTAACAGAAGACAGGGGTCCTGCAGCAAGAACGACTAGGTTCTCAAATGGCTTCAGACGTGCACACCGACTACATCCCCGCAGACATTTACCGGTAGGTGGCTCTTGCAGAAGAAGATTCAAGCAGCAGAACCTTTTGCTCAGCTACAGCACACAAATGCTACAAAAGCAGGAACAACCTGCAAGCTCTGGGTCTGTTTGTCTTGCACAGGCATGCACTAACTGCGTTTGATGGTACCCCCCATCCTTGATTTCCTTCCCTGCTTCTTGTCTGATGACGCTGCTGAGCCAGGAACAAGCTGCCCAGTGTGGCAGAGCATGGTGCAGAGCTGTGCTGGGACCTCCTCCCCTTCATCTGCTGCAGATCAGTGCCCCACACGTGCCATTGGGATGCTCTGGCACGGGATGTGCCTCCAACCCAAAGCTCCTTCCCACCTCCCAAGGAAAAACAAAGCAACCCAAGCATCTCCAGCAAAGCTGCCCAGCAGACAGCAGGGAATGCAAACAGCTTCTGGCTGCTCCCCTACACTCCCGTCCTAAGTAAGAGACCCTATGAGGACTGGCTGGGAAATCAGTGCATGACACACGTGAGTGTGCACAGGATTGTGCAAAGCAGTGGGGTTCCACGAGTTTGTGTGTGTGTGTATCTCTGCTGTTATGAAAGCATGGGAAGACTTACTGAGTCCCAGATAATTACTTATCCTCAAATGATTTTTCCTGGCCAAAGTTAGAGCCTCTCACAGGTAATCGAGATCAACAGGCTGTTGTTGCACAATCAACAGACACAATCTAGATGATCAGCTGAGGAAAATAAAGCATCATGCGAAGGGTACTAGATAAGTGAGCAGCTTGAGATCTGCACATTTATGTGATGCTCATGGTCTTAGACAATATTTGCCTAGAGAGGTCACATTGAATGAAAGCAAACTCTAAGATGAATGAAAATATGCACAGGAGAAGAAGCCTCTGAGGCTTCTCAAGTGTTATGACCAGAAGACATAAACTCTGTTAAAGCAAACGTTTCTCTCTATTTTTTGTGTTATTCCAGGCAGGCCTTGATTACCGCCTGAACACATGCTGTGGAAGCCCAGCTTATGCAGCACCAGAGCTAATCCAGGGCAAAGTGTCTATTGGCTCAGAGGGATGTAGAGCGGTGTTTGTTTTCCCCTCTTTCCCTTCCCTCTCCACAGAGCATTTAAAGGCAGTGGAGCTCAGGTAGGCTCTCTTGGTTTCCCTTCTGAATTCTGCTAGGTTGCATCGCTTGGTAGCTCTCAGAAGCTGTCAGTGGCCACAGACTAGAAAAGTGCAATTGGTCTCAGTTCACACAGCTGGCTGGTTTGTTTCAGGCTAATCCTGAACTGCCTCAAGCGACTGCTTTGGGGCTCTACAGAACAGCAACTTCAGAGATCTCTTTCTATTACTAAGTTTTTGAAAGAGCAATTTGCTCTGTTAATTATCCATCATTTCTGTGCAGTCTGTTTTGTCAGACTTGTCTTTAGCTTCCAAGTTGTATGTGAAGAATTGTTTCCGTTGTAATGCACAATGAACTAAAAATTGAGAGATGAAAATGTGAAGAGTTTTTCCAGCTTTGATTTCATGTCTGGAATTTTGGAACCCACTACTTGCAGTTGTTAATCTGTCCAAACTGGTCTGGTTTGGGATGCCCTCGTCCTTCTTGAATCGCTTTTAAAGGCGGAGCAATTCCTACAAGTGCCATGGCCCCACTGTTGTTCTAATTCTTGTTTCTTTGTTTTCCACACGCTGCTTTTCAAGCCTCCTTTTTCTTTACAGTCAAAGTGAGAACTGCACTGTGTCTGAACCTTGTTGTGCCTCTACATAAAGAGAACCGAACAGCAGCAAAGCCAGACAGGTGACTGTGCTGACAGCTCTCGTAGCCAGTAACACGTAACTGTGCTAAATCCCTTGTGACGGCTTTGATTTCATTTTTGCCAGTGAAATCCTTGTAAAAGGAACTGCAGCAGTGTGATGAGCTAAGGTGAAGATGCTGGTTTTAGTAGTGCTCTAAGCTGAGTGAAAGGGCAATTGAATGAGGGTTATATGCTTTCTCTGGGACGATAAGGTTTTATTTCCTGAGGGAAAGAGCCAGCTTTTCATGGGCTATATGTGGGCTTTGGCAAGGGCAGACAATCCAGTCTGTCAGGAAGCCATTTGAGGTGCTTCAGGTTTGTAAGCTTGTCTTTTTGTTTTTCAGGCGGATATTTGGAGCATGGGTGTACTGCTGTATGCTCTGCTGTGTGGGTTTTCCCTTTGGATGATGACAATATGATGGCACTCTACAGGAGGATACCAGTGGGTATCAGTGGTGCTAGAATACATTGAGAAGGGAAATAGCTGAGCTTGACAAGAGGCCTTGCTTTTCGGATGGCAGAACATGCTGAGCTGTGGGTAGAAAGGCCACAGCACAGTCTGCTGAATATTGTCCCTGTTTTTGCTGCTTTGTCTACCAGTATTTAGTGGAATTGGTTCTACGCTTGGTTGGCCTATGTGGCACTGTAGCCTAATTCTGTACCATGATAGCATACAGAATTTAAGGAGAAGTATTTTCCTGCCAATGGGCTGGATTTTTTTGTATCTGGTTCTTCAACTGGCTGCTCCCTATACTATCTGTAGTAAAAATATAGACACATCATTTGATTTCCCTGAAATGAATGTTCCTAAATGCCAGCTCTTCTCATGTCTACAAAGATCAAAGTTCTGCATTTGCTATTAGAATTTCCTCTTCCAGAATCAGGAGGTAATGTAGGACCCCACAGATTGCCTTCAGAATCCAACAGTTAGTTCTGTTTCCTTTCGGAGTGCATAACAACCTGAGCACATGAATTGAATGACGTGGGTTGTTAGTCTGGTACAAACTCTGCTGTACACTGAAACCTGGTCCATTTGTAAGCAGGACTTTGTCCATCTCTGCAGGACAGCAGAAAACCCTTTGTGCTAATCATGATGCCAAGAAGCAGAATGCGGCAAATGGCAGATGATCCAACTGCTTCAGGTGTTCATTTCCTTAAAACTGAGAATAGTTTTGGACTGAGAGTTTGTAAGCAGAACAGAGCTCTTAAAGCTGTCAGAGATTATTTCTGCACTGTTCAATTCTATCTGCACAACATACACAGGATCTCAGAACTGCGTTGCTTGAATTGGTGGAACTTGCTGAAGTGAACTGGGATGAGCAAGTTTTAGAACTTAGTCAGAGTGCTGTAAAAAATGGATAATCTCATGAGTATTAAGGTACAGGCTTGCTATTTCTGCACTGAATTTGTTTTTATTTTACATGGCTGTGATCTGAAAGTTGCTTGAAACGCAGGCACCTAGGCACTGTTGTGTAACTGAATTTCACACGATAGGTCCTGAAATATCCTGGAATCAAAAACTCTGACTTGTTTTAAGTCTGCTGCTTGAGTCTAATCAGGGTCATAGTGTCTGTGTGCAGTGTTTCTTTCCCTGTAATGCTCCACATCATTTCATTTTGGGAATATTGAAGGAAATGGACTATGTGCCATAACTGTTGTTAGAACAAAGTATGTCTGGTGTGATCTTATGCATAGGTTCTGTAACTGCTCTTCACAGCTCAGGTGTTTGACCTTCCTTTTGGTGAAGTGATGAAATACTGCTGGTTTCTATTTGTGCTTCTAGGCACCTTGAAGCTCTTAGGAATAGAACAATTGTCTCCAGTTCTTTTCAATGATATCAGTAACAGCTCGAGTGTTGCTGCCCACTAGGTAGACCCAAAGAAGCAGATTACAGTGAAACAACACACGAGCTGGACCTGAATGAGGATCACTTTCAAGACAGTGGCTATGCTGCTTCAAGCCTACTTGCTTCTTCCTGCCGCCACTCTATTACCAAGTATCAACAACCTTTCATGATTCAACTTGCAAATGTTTGAAACTAACCCTTGTGTTTCTATGCCTTCCTAGGTGATTCGAGCCCTTGTCAACCCCAAAGATCCAAACCAAGCAGTGTCTTTCCATCAATGGAGAGTTCTTATTAAGCATGAATCGCTGCAATTCGGATGACAGCCTTCCACATGGTAACAGTGATGGACACAAGGGGCTCATCCACGTTCATGCTCTCATATCTCCTGGCTCTGCTGAAGCTCGTGACCTGAGCCTGCCAGACACAGCAGTCACCTGCCTGGATTGTGACCCAGCGCCTTTGCAGTGCTGCCCATCCCAAGCACAGCCCGAGTGTCCCAGCAGCAGCACCACCATGCAGGAGCAGGGCAGCATCAGTGAGGTGAAGCTGAGCATCTTAGATGGGGACTTAGAGTCAGGCTGCCAGTCCCAGGCACCAGGCAGCAGCACCAGCTCTGAGCCACTCTCATCTTGACAAGAGGAGTCCCATCTTCACCCTTGACCTCTCAAGCCCTCCTGTCTTTTATTGAATAAAGTCACTCTCATGCTCAGTCATCGCCTCGACTGCATTCTGAGTCTTCAATCACAGGGATTGGGATGAATGCAACAAACAGCAAGGCAGCTCAGCTTGCAATGCTATGGCTGTGGGGTTCGTGCAGGCAGAGCTCTGGGTTCCCATTTTGCCTGGCTTTGGGATGTCTGCAGCAAGATCTCTACCATTTTGTATGGGAGCAAATAATCTCTAGCATCCAGGTTGCTGCTCATGATATATCCCAGTCTTCCTGGCTGTCACTTTGTGATACTTTTCAAAGCCTTCTGATACTCTTTGATGCCTTGGCTGCTCCCTAACACCTCTGCCCTCCTGCCATGTTGACTCACGTCTCCCACTTTTAAGCTGGCTTTGCAGATCATCTCCAGCCCTGTCATCATCACGCTGCAGCAGGAGGTGCTCACCTGGCCCAATGTCTGGCAGTACTGCTTGTTCTGCAGATGAGCAGCTGCCTCCTCATCTCTTCAGCTACAGTAGTTTTTCTCAGGGCAGTTAGATGCAGTCATGCTCCTCTGGATTTGGTGTGTTAAATCCATGCTGCATGGCAGCAGTCAGTGCAATACAAAGGTGTTCTGTGTGCCATAGCATTTCTCCAGGGGCTGCCAAAGGTAGAAGCACAACACAGCACCATCCTTCTGACAGTAATGTCTGTGAGTGTTAGACATGTGAGCACTGCATCATCCCCAGCGTGTCAGTGCTTTTCCACACCAACCTGACTCTCACACTCTGCACTGAATGTAACTCTGCTCTTGTGGAGACAAATGCTTTCTGTCACATCCTCCATCCCTGCAACCATTTGCCGGTAGGCAGCTCTTGCAGAAGAATCAAGCAGCAGAACCTTGTGCTCACCCTACAGCATGCAAATGCTATGAAAGCAGAAATAACCTGGCATGCTCTGGGTCTGCAAGGCTGCACAGATGGGAGAGGTAGATTGTGTTTTTGCAGTGGAAGTTTCCAGTATTTTCAGTACATAGTGTAGGCCCTAACTGAATGTATAACCCTCTTGTAAAACAGCTGTATAAGTAGTTTTTCCACCAAGAAAGTTGCTGAACAGAATTAAGTTCAGACTGGGGGCATTCTGACATGGGGAGAATTGAGACAAGCACAAGATAAATA
Source organism: Coturnix japonica (assembly GCF_054131305.1). Taxonomy (NCBI): domain Eukaryota; kingdom Metazoa; phylum Chordata; class Aves; order Galliformes; family Phasianidae; genus Coturnix; species Coturnix japonica. The sequence continues at coordinate 44,638 of NW_028188979.1, forward strand.
CAGGGTGGGTAGAGCCCAGCACAGGACAGAATGAATGTACTGACTTTTGGAAACATTGCCCTTCTCTGTCCGCAGAAAAGTACAAGGCAGACCTAAAAACAAGAGGTTGGTAATTGACCTTCTATGGAAATGAATCCTAGCCACAGTCTCGAGGAGTCTGTGAGCCTGAGATGCTCAACCAATGAGAGCCATGAGAGCATCACCTGCAGTGGGTTTAGGGCACAGAACAGAATTGATTTCACTGACTGGTGTGCAGTTTCTCCCTTGCCAATAGGGGATGTGCGCGCAGTATTGCAATAATGAATAAGCACTGCTGCTATCGCTGCCATCTTTGCCTAACTAGAAATCTTTGACTTTGAGAGTTTCTCACACAAGGGGAGAGGGTAAGAAAGTAAAGAGGCACAGAAAACTAAGGGAAACTGCTCTTCTTTATCTTATCTATAAAAATTGATACGATGCTGTTGTGCATTTTTTTTAATTTTATTTTTAATTTTTTGCTAATGTCAGTCAGATTGTTTTAAAATATCCACACACCAAAATCTGACTACCAAGCAAATGTAATGAAAATGAAATGAAGGTGAGTTAGTGGAAAGCACAAGGCCATATTATATTACGCTCCAGCAAATTTACAGGCAGTCACTGCACGAAGAGGTAGATCTGAGTTGCACATTATATGATTCCCACAAAGATTAAGGAAATCTGAAGCTTTCAATATATTTTTTTAATTCTTTTTTCATTTCATTTTTAAACACCTGACCCAGACCCCAACCCTCACAGGAGCTGTAAAGATAACAGCATTAACCAGCAATGTAACTCTAATCCTAACCCTTACCCTGATTCTAAAATCGTCCCTAACTCCAAATGCAACAACAAAAATGATGCTAGAAGTTTGTAGCAAAAGGAACCTTAACCCTGATCATAATCCAAAAAAAAAATCATTATGGTAACAATAATCTTTACCTTAAGAGTAATATTAATCAGAGCCCAGATGATGCCTGCATCCAATCAGAAGCATGCTTTGCATTATTTAAGAGTTGTATTTTTTCCAATGAACTCTCTCTATTATCACGTTTATAAAGTAACAGAGTCTGTTCTTTTTCTCCTGACACTGTGCCTTACTCCTGACATCCCCTGGAAATGACCCAGATAGGGCACCATCAAAGTAATGCTAATAGTAATGTCAATCCTAAGGGTATCTCTAGCCTCAGTGTTAATGGGACGCTAACAACAATCCCAACAGCCTTAAACATTCTGGTGGTGTGAAAGAGGTGCTGCCTTGCACATGCTGGGCAGTCCCATTGCCTGTTAAATGCAGGCGGCAGCATAGAAACATGATGCCCGTGGTCAGAATGCCCTGTGGCAGATCCTGGCACCGGAGAACTGACCGGAGAACCATGAGAGAACTGACAACAAATCACGCGACATCAGAACCGACCCAGTGGTTATTTACAAGCCTTGGGAGACCCAGACAGGATCTCAGAGTGGTGAATGTAGGTACAGAAGTTGTTACTACTCTGTTTTCTTCTAAAAGAAGTGTTTTTTTTTCATCTCAGAAGTTGGGGGGGGGGGGGGGGGGGGCGGGAAAGGGATATCAATTTAATTACTCATTAATTTATTGACAGACATTCACGTTTGCTACGTTTGGAGAAGTTTTTATTTGTTTGCTGTGGTTTGATTTTTTTTTTTTCTTTTTTTTTTCCCCCTTCCCTCCTCTTCCATCTTTGTGTTCTTCCCCTATAATCAAAAGAACGGATCCCCAGGGTCTGTCCCGCAGACGTTCTTTCCGTGGTCTCTGCTGCCACCTGCTGGCCAATAAGCGGAACAGCCACTGTTGGGCGTTTGGTGCCGCAGGAAGCACAACGCAGATCTGAGTTCTGACCGGTCTACGCAGCAAATCCGCCAATCTTTATTGCGATAAGCCCTCCAGACAAGAGCATAAAGTCTTTGCCTGAGGGCAGGGTTAGTAGTAATGGATGTCAGTTTTGAAATTTCCAGTCCATTCACCATAGCACTTTCTGCCTCCATGTCCCATAACCAGAGCAGCTATGCTGGCATGTTCTCTTGGTTTCTGTCTAAACCACTGTACTATATCCATCAGTTCAGCTGCTGTATTATGGGCAGCAGGGTTTGGGGGGTGGACACTGGTCAGGGCACTCCCACCAGCCTATCCTGCATTTTTTTTTTTTTTTTTTTTTTCATTTTTGGGTTACAATCAGTCAGATCTCAAATAGATCTAGTCCAAATGGAACCTCAAAATCTGACCTTTTAGTGCCTTCATTTACAGAGTCCATTTTATACAGATTCCCTTGTACAGGGCCCCCATGGTCCTCCAGACAGTTGTTACTGATCTTCCATAGGAGAATGATTGAATTAGGTTTTTTCCCATCAAAACTGCCACCTGTCTTTCCAATTTTTCAACACTATCATTCAATAGCTGATTTGCATCAGCCTGAGCCTCTTCAGTTATGTTCAGACAGTTCAAGGCCATTAAAAGTGGCCATGCCACCATGAACACAGCTAACTGTCATTCTCAAGTTGTAAGTACGTCTTTGCTAAGACCATGGAAATACTCAGTCAGGTGGGCCAGGGACTCATGGACCCTCCCTCCGTCCCACACAGGGCCCCATTTTTCAGTGACAGAAGCAGTGCTGCATTTTGAGGATCCTAGGAATCCCAGGACATGCCCTGACAAAAGGTCATTCAAAGGGGTAGTCTTTCCCCATCCAAACAACTCCATGATATTCACAGAATCACAGAATTGTAGGGGTTGGAAGGGACCTCCAGAGACCACTGAGTCCAGTCCCCCTGCCAAAGCAGGTTCCCTACACCACAAAAGAGGTACGAAGAGGTAGATCTGAGTTGCACATTATATGATTCCCACAAAGATTAAGGAAATCTGAAGCTTTCAATATATTTTTTTAATTCTTTTTTCATTTCATTTTTTAAACACCTGACCCAGACCCCAACCCTCACAGGAGCTGTAAAGATAACAGCATTAACCAGCAATGTAACTCTAATCCTAACCCTTACCCTGATTCTAAAATCGTCCCTAACTCCAAATGCAACAACAAAAATGATGCTAGAAGTTTGTAGCAAAAGGAACCTTAACCCTGATCATAATCCAAAAAAAAAAATCATTATGGTAACAATAATCTTTACCTTAAGAGTAATATTAATCAGAGCCCAGATGATGCCTGCATCCAATCAGAAGCATGCTTTGCATTATTTAAGAGTTGTATTTTTTCCAATGAACTCTCTCTATTATCACGTTTATAAAGTAACAGAGTCTGTTCTTTTTCTCCTGACACTGTGCCTTACTCCTGACATCCCCTGGAAATGACCCAGATAGGGCACCATCAAAGTAATGCTAATAGTAATGTCAATCCTAAGGGTATCTCTAGCCTCAGTGTTAATGGGACGCTAACAACAATCCCAACAGCCTTAAACATTCTGGTGGTGTGAAAGAGGTGCTGCCTTGCACATGCTGGGCAGTCCCATTGCCTGTTAAATGCAGGCGACAGCGCAGAAACATGATGCCCGTGGTCAGAATGCCCTGTGGCAGATCCTGGCACCGGAGAACTGACCGGAGAACCATGAGAGAACTGACAACAAATCACGCGACATCAGAACCGACCCAGTGGTTATTTACAAGCCTTGGGAGACCCAGACAGGATCTCAGAGTGGTGAATGTAGGTACAGAAGTTGTTACTACTCTGTTTTCTTCTAAAAGAAGTGTTTTTTTTTCATCTCAGAAGTTGGGGGGGGGGGGGGGGGGGGGGGCGGGAAAGGGATATCAATTTAATTACTCATTAATTTATTGACAGACATTCACGTTTGCTACGTTTGGAGAAGTTTTTATTTGTTTGCTGTGGTTTGATTTTTTTTTTTCTTTTTTTTTCCCCCTTCCCTCCTCTTCCATCTTTGTGTTCTTCCCCTATAATCAAAAGAACGGATCCCCAGGGTTTGTCCCGCAGACGTTCTTTCCGTGGTCTCTGCTGCCACCTGCTGGCCAATACACGGAACTGCCACTGTTGGGCGTTTGGTGCCACAGGAAGCACAACGCAGATCTGAGTTCTGACCGGTCTACGCAGCAAATCCGCCAATCTTTATTGTGATAAGCCCTCCACATGGCATCGCGCATGCACTCGAACACGCAACAGGCATAGATTTCTCTTAACTCCTTGAGGAGCAGGCAAGCAGAACAACTGAGCGCACCACTGCTTGTGATTGGGCCACCCCCATCATAGAGATGTGTGTTAGATCTTTTACCCACCCCTGGACTGGCCTTGTTGTTTAACGATTACCTCTGAAATCTGAGCTACTGGTTCTACCACCTGTAGTGTAGAATAGGTAGCCAATAAATGCTTTTCAACTGTGATGTATCTTTATTCTGCTCCATGCCAAACCTGTGGCCAAAACCTCATAGGGGTTCACAAAGAACTCTGGCTCTGCCAGAGCCCCCATCCAGACCCTTCTTGAGTTACATTCACATCTAGTTTGGCTGAAAAGGTTGGACTATAAATACTCAGTGCTTGGGCCTGTTTAACAGATATTTTTTCCTGATTATGCTGTCCATCGATCTTTTTAAACTGAACTCCTGCTCTAATCTGGTCTTTAAACATTGGTTGTCTCAAGACCCTAATGGGTCCAGACTGGATTACCTTAGGGGCTGGACGCCTAAGTCATGGCAGCAGATGGTTCTCTGCCTTTCTCAGACCTTTCCACCACCATTCAGAGCCTGCATCTGGCCGTAGGCACTCTTGTCTCCCCATCAATTGGGCAGCCTGTTGTATTACAGCACCTGAGGGCCACTGGGGGGTTCAGTATGGATAACATAGACCCATACTGATGTAAAGGTGATGGCTGTAGGATGAGATCCCTCGTTCCTGATGAAAAATTTATTGACTGGGCTCTCAAAATCATCTTCATAGATTGCCTCTTTCATGCCTAATTCTCTAATATAATTTTGTTAGTCCTCCATAGAGGACCACAGGCTGATATTTAATGGTATGTCATTCTTATTTGGCCATGTTATATGACACACAGCCATAAATCATTCACTGATCAAATGGCTATCCTCATTATGTTGGACAGAGCATACAGTCTTTGCCTGAGGGCAGGGTGAGTAGTAATGGATGTCAGTTTTGAAATTTCCAGTCCATTCACCACAGCGCTTTCTGCCTCCATGTCCCATAACCAGAGCAGCTATGCTGGCATGCTCTCTTGGTTTCTGTCTAAACCACTGTACTATATCCATCAGTTCAGCTGCTGTATTATGGGCAGCAGGGTTTGGGGGGTTGGATACTGGTCAGGGCACTCCCACCAGCCTATCCTGCATTTTTTTTTTTTTTTTTTTTCATTTTTGGGTTACAATCAGTCAGATCTCAAATAGATCTAGTCCAAATGGAACCTCAAAATCTGACCTTTTAGTGCCTTCATTTACAGAGTCCATTTTATACAGATTCCCTTGTACAGGGTCCCCATGGTCTTCCAGAGAGATGTTCCTGATCTTCCATAGGAGAATGATTGAATTAGGTTTTTTCCCCATCAAAACTGCCACCTGTCTTTCCAGTTTTTCAACACTATCATTCAATAGCTGATTTGCATCAGCCTGAGCCTCTTCAGTTATGTTCAGACAGTTCAAGGCCATTAAAAGTGGCCATGCCACCATGAACACAGCTAACTGTCATTCTCAAGTTGTAAGTACGTCTTTGCTAAGACCATGGAAATACTCAGTCAGGTGGGCCAGGGACTCATGGACCCTCCCTCCGTCCCACACAGGGCCCCATTTTTCAGTGACAGAAGCAGTGCTGCATTTTGAGGATCCTAGGAATCCCAGGACATGCCCTGACAAAAGGTCATTCAAAGGGGTAGTCTTTCCCCATCCAAACAACTCCATGATATTCACAGAATCACAGAATTGTAGGGGTTGGAAGGGACCTCCAGAGACCACTGAGTCCAGCCCCCTGCCAAAGCAGGTTCCCTACACCACGTTGCACAGCTCAGCATCCAGGCAGGTCTTGAATATCTCCAGAGAAGGAGATTCCACAACCACCCTAGGCAGCCTGTTCCAGTGCTCTGTCACTCTCACCGTAAAGAAGTTATTGTACACATTAGTGCAGAACTTCCTATGGTGCAGTTTCTGTCTGTTTCCCCTTGTCCCGTCTCCACACACTGCTGAAAAGAGTCTGGCCTCAACACTTTGCCCCCCACACCTCAAATATTTATAGAACCTGGATCCTGTCCCCTCTCAGCCTTCTTTTCTCAAGGCTAAACAGACCCAGTTCCCTCAGTCTCTCCTCATTGGGGAGATGCTCCAGGCCCTTCACCATCTTAGTGGCCCTCTGCTGGACTCTTTCTAAGAGATCCCTGTCTTTTTTTTACTGGGGAGCCCAGAACTGGACACAATATTCCAGATGAGGCCTCACCAGGGCAGAGTAGAGGGGGAGGATCACCTCCTTCGACCTGCTGGACACGCTCTTTTTAATGCACCCCAGGATGCCATTGGCTTTTTTGGCTACAAGGGCACACTGCTGGCTCATGGTTAATCTGTCGTCCACCAGGACGCCCAGGTCCCTCTCAGCAGAGCTCCTCCCCAGCAGCTCTTCCCCCAGCCTGTACCGGTGCATGCAATTATTTCTCCCTAGGTGCAAGACTCTACACTTGCTTTTGTTAAACCTCATCCGGTTTCTTACTGCCCGGCCCTCCAGCCTGTCCAGGTCTCGCTGAATGGCAGCACAGCCTTCAGGTGTGTCAGCCAATCCTCCCAACTTCGTGTCATCAGCAAACTTGCTGAGGGTGGTCATTGATGAAGATGTTGAACAAGACCGGACTGAGCACAGACCCCTGGGGGATGCCGCTCGTTACAGGCCCTCAGCCAGACACTGCACCGCCAACGACAACACTCTGCACTCTGCCAGTCAGCCAATTCTCGACCCACTTCACTGTCCAATCACCTATCCCATACTTCCTCAGCTTTGTTATAAGGATGTCATGGGAGACTGTATCAGTTATAGAGGTTATAGAGTTCAATTCCTGTAGTCAATTTGGCGGCCCAGGTGGGACCAGCTCTGTTCGCTGCAGGACCAGCTGAGAGGGAGACACTTTTGGCGCACCCTGAGATTTCTCTGAAGGACTCCCTTCCTCACCTGATCACTGCAGGGACAGACAAGGACCACCCATAGGTGGACCAGGTATGTGTATGGTAAGTGGAGCCCATATGTCTTGAGGAGACATCCTACACAGTTTACAGCCATACGTGCTGCTCCCAGGGAGGTGAGCTCATGGCTTTGGTTGCCAGCTGGGGTAGGAAGACTCCTTGGGTGAGTTCCTATGAAAGGGAACTGTATGTCATATGAATGGAAACAAGAACAAGTACTCTCTCCCAGGTGGGTGACAATAGGAGGGACCTAGGTTGGTCTCTCCTACGGGTATGGGATATAGTGGATAGCCTGTCAAATGGTAGCCTGGGTTCTCCAAGTTGTAATCACGGGGGTTATAGGTTGTATGTTCAATATTATCATCTGCTTTAAGTGTTTGGTACCGTGTGTCAAGCCGACTCTGGGAAAAACATTAACGTTTGCAACTGGTCGACCAGAGTATGAGTGTTATTAAGATTCCAGCTAGAAAACGTTGTCAGCATTGTGTAGTATGAATAAACCATGGTTTTTGATCTAAATGTCAGAGTGAGTGTGGTGTGAGTGAGACACAGAACAGCTGCAGGGTGAGTGCCGAGTCCCGATCCATGTTTCCTTCCTCCTGTGAGGGAAATGGCCAGACACGGACAAAGTGAAAGACTGTGTTGTGTGTCCACTCATAAGTACTTTCTGCTTGTATGTAAGAAGACAGGAGTTTGTACTCTGTAGATTAGTAAGATTGTCCTGAGGAGAGGTGTACATTCCACCCGACCAATGAGTGTCAACCCATTTATGTAATACTATGTACTGCTTGCGAGGAAGTGTGTGAGGGAGGTGGTTCAATCAGTGCTGGTTCTGTGGCACAGTGTTTATAACTGAAGAATACAGACTGTATTAAGGGAGTTTATGTGAACTGAAGAACTGTACGTTTTGACAAACTGTTTTGATGGTATAAGAAAGTGTAATTGTTAATGATATATGAAAGTGTAGTTGAGGGAATGTGGAAGTGTATCTGAGCATAGAAATAGAGGAAGCATTTACAGAGGAAAAAGGATTAAAGTGAGTTTACCTGCATTGACATGAGAGCAACACCCTGCCAGACCGCTGCCCTGTGAGCTGAGCAGAGCAGAGCAGAGACACAGTCCCCATGTATCAGGTAGTGTTATTCTGCTTACCAAAAGAATGAGTTCACTACAGAAGAGGCAAATCTTCCCCTCTGCTCCATCTGTGGCATACTCTGGATTTCAAGACATTGCAAAGCTATGGCACATCTACTTTCTTTCAATGATGAAAACTTAGTGTGCTCTGGGCTGTCATTTCAATTGCATCTAAAGAAGTCTAGGGTCATGCCAGCTGACAGGAAGCTGGCAAATGTTGTCTCATTGTAAGGAAGAGCAAGAAAGATGACATGGGCAATTATGGACCTGTCAGTCCAGAGCCTGGTAAAATTATGGAGAAAATGATGGTGGGAGTTATGGAAAAACAGCTGAAGGACAATTCTGTCATTGGTCGCAGCCAACACAAGTTTGTGAGGCAAAGGTCCTGTTTAATTTAAGCTCATTTTGTGACACAGTTATCCGTTTAGTTGACCAAGGGAAGCCAGTTGATGTAATCCTTGAGGATTTCAGTGGAGATTTTGATACTGTTTCTCACAACAACCTTCTGGACAGAATGTTCTGCATATGGCTAGACAGAAACACAATGTGGTGGGTGAGCAGTTGGCCAGTAGGTCAGTCCCAAAGGATTATAGTCAGTTTTTTCCATCAGGCTGGTAGATGGTCACTGTCGGGGTCCCCAGGGTTCCATTTTGGGGCCACTTTCCTTTCATGTTTATGCAGATGACTTGAATGCAGGACTAGAAGACGTTCTGAGCAAGTTTGCTGATGAGACCAGATGAGGAGGTGCTGTTGCCTCCACTGAGGGTGGAGAGGACTTGCAGAGAGATGTGGACAAGTCAGAGAAGTGGGTACCAGTTGGTACTAAGCACCAAGTGCATAAAGTATAACAAGAACAAGTGCCTGATTGTGCACCTGGGTAGGGGCAATGCTGGACATACACACTGACTGGATATGGGACACTGGAGAGGATTCTGACTGGAAAGGATTGGGGTGCTGGTCAGCATCACACTGAATGTGAGTCAGCAGTGTGCCAAGGCAGCCAGGAAAGACAACAGTCCCCTGGAGTGCATGAAGCAACTTATTGCCAGCTGGGTGAGGGAAAGGGTTGTCCCTCTGCTCTGCATTGCTACTGCCTCACTATGTTCTGGGCACCACAGAACATAAAGGACTTCAAACTCTGGGAGAATGTGCAAAGGAGGGCACTGAAACCGAGAGATCTGAAGTTCAGAGTTTCACAGGGATTGGCTGCGTGTTCAGACTGGGCCCTTCTCACATCCCTGCTCACATCCTGCAATGAAACATAGGTCTCATATGGGACATGAACCTCACAGCGTCCTTGCACCACATGTAGAGCCTGGGATCTTCTGTCCCCATGTCTTTCATTTAACATCATACAAAATTCCAACACATTGCCCCAGGAAATGCCCAGAGCCAACATGACATACAGGACCTCTCTACCACTGGTCTTGCAATCAGGGCTTGACCTGTCTGCTTTGTAAGGCAAAGGAGAGGTTTCTTAGCATGCCAGTGCCTTTGCCTGCCTGTAGTCATGGCTTCCAGTTATCTTCTCTAACAAGTCCCTTGGGAAGCTTACTTGGTAATGTTCCTCAGCGGGCCCATTAATACTCCAAGAAACTTCACTGTTACTTCTGACTTTGTCTTGTTGAGCACTTTGTGCAAACTTCTCTCTGCACTAGAGGCTGATGAACTCAGCATCAAATGCACCCTGGGACCATTATAACCTAAAGAATCTCCTGTGCCTTATGCCATCTTGTTATCTTCTTCAGGTTATCAGAACTTGTTCAGCAAAAAGGAGGTATATCTGGAGAGAACTTAAAGAATCCAGTATAAATTTATTGTCTATTTATTTATAGTTGGGTTTAAAGAAGACATTAAAGCAGCTCTGTGCAACTGATACCAATCCAGGATGTCCCAATGAGTTCTGTACTGTTACTGTGTTGACAAAGGTCCTTCTCAACCTCCCCACCCAATTTCTGCTCACAATGGACCTATGGGACTTGCATCACTTTTCTTCACATCACTCTTCTCCTCTGCATTCATCCGCTCAGTGTTAAAACTGCTTTGCACCAACTCCCACTGGCTTTCCTCAGAGAACCAGCTACACATGGAAAAGGAAAGATTTCTCTTTTTTATCTGGCCAGCAAATGGAAAGAAAGGTGATGCAATTGAATGAACAGTAAAACACAGTGATCAACTGCATGCCATGTTCAAGCTGCATCTATTGAAGTTTGTCTTTCATATGGAATACTTTTAAAAGAAATGATTTATTCTGAGGTAGGATAGGATAGATTGAATCACAGTGAAGTAGTTGACAACAGAGGCCATCAGACTCTGGTAGATAGAGCAAATTCCAGTAATCTCCCTGGGATAGATCAGCCAGGTAGTTGAGAGGTATCAACTTAAAATTGATCAGGACTTGTGAGTATTTCACACATTGAGACGGGTTAACACATTCTCACTGATTCTCAGACTTTGGGGAGATGGAACAAATTCCAGTAATCCCCCTGAAAGTCAGAAATCAGACAGATAATTGGGAGGTATCTGACTGAACAAAGAGCAAGGGATGGAGAAATCTGGAGGGCAGTGGGAGTAGTTTGTGCCCAAATGGCCTGCTGAAAACATGCCCTTAACCATGGCCATTTATTTAGGAGAGCTGAAAAAACTTGGAGGATGAGACACATCAAATAGGCAGCAGGGAAGAGTAGTGCTGGGCACCGGGCTATAGTCACAGGGCATTGGCACTGGCACCACTGTCTGTGTCTCTGAATCTGAAGGCATTTGTGTCCAGCGAACACAGTTCTGGAAAACATTGTAGTTTCAGTAAAAGAAAAAAAAAGACATCAAATCACCTCAAAGATTCATATTTACAACTTAAAATGGAACAAGACTCATGAGAATTTTTCATGTTGAGAAGGGTTAACACAATTTCAATGATTTCCATCTTTGTCTTCAATTATTTGTTTCAGTTTTATTGACATTTATGATCAACTATTAAGCTTACAGCCTCAAAATAAATAAAAAGAGATACATTTGCATCTTGCACCTGGCCTGATGCCCCTTTCACCTTCGCAGTTCCCACAAGTCCTTCCATGCCGGAGAGTATGAGATCCAGCAGAGCACCTCTCCTCTTTGGTTCCTCCACTGCTTGGTCAAGAAGCTGCCATCTGTGCTCTCCAGGGATCTGCTGGATGCCACATGCCCTGCTGTGCTGTCCCTGCTGCAGATAATGGAGTGACAAAGGCCACCAAATGGGACAAGGGACAGACAACATCAGATTCCCATCTGTCTGCAGAGGGCACCTTCCATTTACTCTCCCTGATCAGGAAGACAGGAAAAGACACTGATGGTCTCCTCTGTTTGCCATTTCCATTAGCTCTGACCTGTCTGCTCTTCCATCCCCAGGCAGAGCTCAGTGCACTCTCACAGAGGGCATTCACCCTTCTTTATCTCCTTGCCCATCCATCCTAAAGACTCGGTATCCCCCTTGTGCTACAGTGCAGTTGTGGAAGCCATTAAACTGTGTCCCCATGGTCCAAACAGGAGCTCAGGCCTGCAGCTCTATCAAGATTTCTAGCTTCTTGTGTGTTGGTGTTTGCATTAGTGCAAAACCACAGAAGTAAACATCCTAATTGGAAAGCATCACTGGACATAGCCTGACTGGATAGCTAATCTATGGTATCAGTGTGCAGAAGGTGGCACACAAACATTAGACTGATCGTGGGCCTTGGAGTTGACACAGCAACATGGTCACACCATGGGCATGGCTTTCCTGAAGGCCCTGTGCTGCTCTTGCAGCTGTGAGTGAATTCACCAGACAGCCAGTGCTATCCCCTCTCTGGCCCTCGGCTGATGCCCAGGAAGGAGCTGTCTATCTCAGGGATTTCCCACATGGTTTACAAGCACTGGCACACATCAGGAGCAGCCCAGGCACCTTGGGCATCACCCAGTGTCTGTGTGTGAGCAGCTGCCTCCCAGCTGAAGGTCCGAGGACTCAGAGCAGGAGCTCACATGCAGGCAACTCCTTGTGCTCTTCTGAACTGAACCAGAGGAATCCCAGCTCCTGTGGGTGTGTAGGGAGCTGAATCCCATTTCAGCTCCAGGATTTCTGTCAAGGGATGAGACTCCTGCATTGCCTCAGCTGGATCACTGCCCTGCACAGGGAAAGTCCAAACCTTGCCTTCCTTGTCTGGTTGCCCTTATTGTTTCATCAAACGATCTCTGGGAGCACTCCCCATATGTCTCCAATCAGTCACTGACCACTGGACATGTGGTGGTTAATTGAGCGAATTTCAAAGTACAGTCATGATGCTGTTGTCTTTCAGGAGCTGTTGGCCATGAGGACCCAGGGACATGTCAGGGGAGACAAGTCGGAAAGATAAAAATGACATAATCTGCTGCTTGCCTGTCCAGGCTCCTGGGACACAGGGAGCTCATAAAAGTGTGCAGGGCTGCAGAGAGACAGCTGTGCCCAGGAGCAGCTCTTGTGCACAGCACAGCCTGCAGGTGACAGAAGGAGAGGAGAGAAACTGAAGAGAGCATGCAGGATGTGTGTGGTGTGAGCGGGCTGTGAGCTCACTGCAGGAGCATTGCTCACAGACCATGACAGGGTAAGTCTCACTGCAGACCATGAGCTGCTTTTCATAGAGGGTCAACTTAATTTGGGACATCCCATAGGAGATCTGGATGCAGGCACTGCATGTTTCTTTACTGTGGAAAAAGCCTTCTGCTCCAGCTGAGGGCTTCCATACTGCAGTATGAAATCACAGCCCTGAGGGCTGCATGTCCCAGCACGGCTGCAGGCTGTGCAGCCGGGGCTGCAGGCGGGTGCCCAGGGCTGTCCTGCAGAGCAGGGTCCCTGCTGTGCCCCAGGGGCTGTGTGCCGGGTATGGGACTCTGCCGCCTGCCAGGCTCAGCACTCAGCCTGCCCGGGGAGCTGCCCAGGGTGCTGCAGGGAGACGGGTGGGGGGAAGGAGCCCCCCGGCAGGGCTTGTGCTGCCACAGCTGCTGCCTGGGGCAGGGGATCACAACTCCACTGCACAACGGAATGTTTCTGAGGGCACTTTGCAAGAGGAGAGCCAAGGCAGGGGGTTTCCATTTCCTGTTCTGAGGCAAAGAGGTTTGGAGTCAGAAATCTAAAAGGGGCAATAAGAGTTCTGAGAATTTTTCATCAATCAATTGCTTGTTTTGTGAACACTCACACATGATGTGCTTTCAGTCTCCCCTTTCTCGAAGGATGGAATTATCATCATTTTCTGTAGGCATGAATAATTCACTTATCCTACAAACAGGCAGCATTTTCTAACTGAAACTGAATGCCACAGAAGCTCGGGTAGGGGGCTCTAAGAGCACTTGGGGTAAAGATATGAGACATGAAACAGATGAAAATATCCAGGGAGAAGGCATAAGAAAATAAAAGGAAGGTTAGAGCTCCATATGCTGCTTCTGCTTAAGGAATGCTGAAATACATGAAATTAAATGCAAGTAATGGTGCTAAATGTACACTGTTGTAAGAGAATAAAAACATTTCATATTATAGCAGGAGGAGTGTGTCTGAGAATGGTCTGGACTTGTCATTATCTTCTGCACTCTGAGCAGGACTCCAAGCCCAACAACAGCAGATGTCCAACAGCAGCTCCATCAGCGAGTTCCTCCTGCTGCCGTTGGCAGACACGCGGCAGCTGCAGCTCCTGCACTTCTGGCTCTTCCTGGGCATCTACCTGGCTGCCCTCCTGGGCAACGGCCTCATCAGCACAGCCGTAGCCTGCGACCGCCGCCTGCACACCCCCATGTACTTCTTCCTCCTCAACCTGGCCCTCCTCGACCTGGGCTGCATCTCCACCACTCTCCCCAAAGCCATGGCCAACGCCCTCTGGGACACCAGGGCCATCTCCTACACAGGATGTGCTGCACAGCTCTTTTTCTTTTCCTTCTTCCTCTCAGCAGAGTATTCCCTTCTCACCATCATGTCCTATGACCGCTACGTTGCCATCTGCAAGCCCCTGCACTACAGGACCTTGATGGACAGCAGAGCTTGTGCCACCATGGCAGCAGCTGCCTGGGGCACTGGGGTTCTCTATTCCCTGCTGCACACTGCCAGTACGTTTTCACTGCCTCTCTGCCAAGGCAATGTTGTCAACCAGTTTTTCTGTGAAATCCCACAGATCCTCAAGCTCTCCTGCTCTGGCTCCTACCTCATGGAATTTGTATTTCTCTTTTTTGGTGTCAGTTTAGGCTTTGGTTGCTTTGTTTTCATAGTTGTGTCCTATGTGCACATCTTCATGGCTGTGCTGAGGATGCCCTCTGAGCAGGGACGGCACAAAGCCTTCTCCATGTGCCTCCCTCACCTGGCTGTGGTCTCCCTGTTTCTCAGCACTGGTGCTTTTGCCTACCTGAAGCCCCCGTCCATTTCCTCCCCACTCCTGGATCTGACAGTGGCACTTCTGTATGCAGTGGTTCCTCCAACACTAAACCCTATTATCTACAGCATGAGGAACAGGGAGATCAAGCACGCTTTCAGGAAGGTGTTGCAATAAGCACTATTCCAGCTACAATAAAATGCACAACTTCCTCAATAGGATTCCCAGTGGTGGTTCTTTATGTTTTATGCATCTTTGTCTGTTTGATTATGTGAGATATAGGAATGTGCAAAAAAAAAATGTTATTGAACTTATAAATAAAAATGTATTTAAATTCTTTCCTACCTAATTTCCATTTTCTCACTCCAAGAACTCATGTAAACATGGAACCAGATTCCCTGAATATGTTATAAGATACCTAAAAAGCTTTCAAAATAGACTTACTTAGATTTTCTTTCTTCCTACTTTGCCTGGATTTGGGGAGGTACAGCCACAGACAGCAGCTCAACGTGCTCTTTTCATTCATGTGCTCTTACCAGTGCTGCAGTGCTCTTGAGTCCTCTCATTTGTGCAGTCCTGAAGGTCTTGTGTGTCTCACAACAGTCCTGTTGCCTCTACAGCAGCAATCCAGGGCTGCAGTCAGTAGCCGGCAATATGAACAGGTCTGTCAGAGCTGGTCTCCTTGCTGGCACTGCCATAACAAGAGGGCCCCTTTAGAGGAGGACCATAGAACTGGAGGAAGGCCTCTTCCAAAGCTGGTGTAAGGAATATACCTCAGGAGCTGCTCCCTGAGAAAACCTTGAGATCTTCAGGTGCTCTTCACTGTGTGACCAGATCAGATTGAATAGTCCCAAGGAGATCCGTAAGCATCTCAAGGCAGTGCTGTGGTTTAAGGTTTATGGGTTGAGACAAAGAGAAAAAGAAAAGGATAATAATTATGACAAATGTATTTATACATATATAATGTATTTAGTGTATTTTCACACATATACAACATATGCAGTTGCAAACATATATGAACTAATCCCTATGCGCATCTGTCTGCAAGTCCAGGATTAGTTGCAGGGGTTTTAACAGCCACAGGGTTCACTGTAGGAGCTGAAGTGGCTGTTGGGCTGTTGCAGGAGTTGAAGTGACCTCAGAGTTCATTGCCAGAGCTGGAACCACCACAGGACCTGTGACTATGTTGGAGCAGCCACTGGGCTCATTGGAGGGGTTGGAGCCACCGCAGGGCTGTACTTCCTCCCTTGGGAGGAATTTGTACCATTTTCTTATTACCATACTTGGAACAGCTACAGGACCCGTAGCAGGAGTAACTGCAGAGCTCATTATGAGGGGTGGAGTGACAGAGGGATCTGCCCAGAGCTTGGAGCAACTGCAGGACGTGTAGCAAAACCTTGGAGCTGCTGCATGGTCTGTGCCAGGAGTTTCAGAGGCTGCAGCACTGTCAGCAGATCCAGCTCTCTGGATCTGGCACACTGCAGTCATTTGTGCCTCTTGGGGGTTAGCAGTGCCACAGCAGACCTGCCCCCAATATTCTACCAGTTTATCAGGATCCTGCAGTTGCTCGGAGATGAAGTTCCAAAGCCCTGGGGGTGCCCACCACTCCAGGCAGCTGCCCAGACCGTCCCACACCCTCTGCCATGCAGAGCCTTCTCACCTTGGGGCAGATCTCTCACTGATATTCCTGAATAATTGTTTAACCTCAATCATAGATTCATAGAATCACCAAGGTTGGAAAAGGCCTAAAAGATCATCCAGTCCAACCGTTCACCTATTACCTATAGCTCCCACTAAACCATGTCCCTCAACACAATATCCAGTACACCCCCGGACTCACAGAGGCGACAATGTAAATTGTGTAATTCCTAATCATATGGACAATATTACTTCCAAAACCCAAAGATGACCGCAGAGCTGAATGTGCACAAAACTTCACTTTGTCAGCTGCCAATTTTATCGTGGTACAAACTGAGGTCAAACAGCATAGCAAAATAAATACCCTAATGCAGCATCCAAGCACCAAGTAAGGAGCTGTGCAGTGAAGCTTCATGAGAAGACTCAACAAGCTCCACACATAGGGAGCACATCCACACATATCAGCACCATGGCCTGCACTTCTCCAGCTCCCACAAAGCCCTGTCCGCTCTGGACAGATGTGCTGCTATCTCAACCCTTGGAGCCTCACATCAGGCACCAAAATGACAGTGGTTGTTGAACCCAACATGTGGCTCAGCAGCACACAGTGCTTTGTGCACTGCCCAATTCCCAGTGGGATGGGGATGAGAACTGGGAAAAAGAGTACAACTTCTGGGATGTAACAAAGCAGTTTACTAAGAGAGATAAAAGAAGTGGAGTAATAGTTATCACTATATATCCGTTGATATGGAATTGTATGTAACAACTGATGCACAAGCACTTGCTCAGCACCACCAGACTGATGCTCAGCTGGACCCTGGGCAGTGAAGAGACTGAGATGAACTCCCACCCCTTTCAATACAATTTCTGCTTGCTGTCAGCTGATAGAGAACGTCCCTTTGGCCACTATCAGTCAGCTGTCCTCACTCTGTTCCCTCCCAGCTCCATGTGCCCTCCACTGACCATGGCCTTGGCTCTGTACAACACTGCTTAGCAGCAGCTGTAAACATCAGAGTGTTATCAATGGTTTTCTCCTAGAACCAAAACACTGCACCACAGCAGACAGTCTGAAGAAAACAATTCCATTCCAGCTGTAACTCAGATTCCTGCCTGTCCCCTCTTCTTGTTCTTCCTGATCAGGAAGCAAGGAACAGAATCTGCCGCTCTCCTCTCTGAGCCCTTTCCATCAGTTCTCAGCTGGCTCCTCTGCCATCCCCAGGCAGAGCTCAGTGCCCTCTCATGGATGGCAGCAGCCTTTTCTCTTCTTCCTTGCCCATCCGTCATGCAGAATCTGTACCCCATTTGCTACAGTACAGAGCTGAGAATCAACCCACCATGTCTCTGTGAACCAAACAAGACCCTAGGCCTGCAAAGGCACAGAGATTTGGAGTTCGCTGAGTGAATGTTTGTGGTCCTCTCATTAGTGTAACGACTCTTCAGAAAGGATCCCCTTCCAGAAGCATGTTTTGATTTTGCCTGGCTGGGCCTTGCATCTACACCGTGCTACTGGTGTTCAGAAGATGGCACACAGGTACGAGACCCATTGTGGGGCTCACAGTTGTCCAGTGAACATTGTCACTACCCAGGGCATGTCTTTCCTAAAGGTCCTCAGTGGCATTTGCCAGCTGGCTGGGGGTGTGCTGGAGACCCCAGGGAACTGCCATTCTGTTGTAATACAAGAAGAATTTTACAGAGCAGCAGCCATGGATCAAGATAAGCACTTTACAGAGCAGCAGCTGCAGAGCAGGATAAACAGCATGAGAACCAAGGACACCTCTAGCAAAAGAGTGAAAGGCTCGTGGCTTTGAAGCGGGGTTTTAGGGTTCTTATTGCAGAAGCTTTCTTCCAATTAGTACGTGTGATTTTTGAACACCCTTGTTTGTTTGCTATAAAAGTACGGCTCTTCAGGCAATAGATGGACACAGCTATATTTAACTATATTGGTGTGTGGTTGTTTGTCCTAGAACGCTGACTTTTGCCTTCAGGTTCGCCAACACATGGGGGCCCGCAATGTCATGGGATTTAACTCTTGAACACCTGTGGGATCCCGAGAAACTAAGCCAGTATTTGAGTCAGGGATGGCGCAGCCTAGATAGATCTAAGGGGGTATGACTTATTTGGGGCTTGGCTTGTGCTTACCGTGCTCTATATAACACTGTTCCGAAAAGAGAGAATTTCCGAGCTGAGGTTCTAGCCAAAAAGGGAAATCCCCAAGTCAATTTTGATCAGTCACAGGAGGCACCAGTAACAATATCAGTTGCCCTTGTGGAAGGCAAGAAATAGAAATGGGTGTCCTCACGTCTAGAACGGAAAAAAGAAGTGGAGGAGGAGGCAACAGAAGATCCAGGTGACAGGTCTGGATAAGTACCGAGAAAGGAAAAAGGAAAAGTGTCATGAAGAAGAGAGTGATGAGGAGGAAATCTCTGTTACTGTTTGTCGATCCCTGAAGATGACTGAAATCGAAGGCGTAAGAAAGGAGTTCACACGGCACCAGAATGAATCTCTTGTTACCTGGTTGCTTCGCTGTTGGGACAGCTGGGACGGTAGCTTGTTGTGATGTGACAGGCCCTTCCCCATATTCTGGAAGAATCTTAGTGTAATACAGTGGGTGTAGACAAAAAGGCGTAGGTTATATAAGGATGTGTCTGTTTCAACAAATCGCCATTTTGCCACTTCATCTCCTTGGTGTCACTTGGTAACTGGTCTAGCTGCTGCTTCAGTTGAAGGCGAGAGATCGTAAAGAAATTAACGACCATAAAGCCTTCATGTGTATCATTAAAATTCTCAGCTATTAGACACAAGCGCTTTCCAGATTGAGCAAGGAACAACAGTAAATTGCACTGTGTGTTTCCTTGTGGTGTTACCTACGTGACCACAGAGAAGACACGAGGAAGTGGCATGACCAGCCTACTCCTGTACTATGAGCACGGGTGAGGGAACTACAAAACAGTCCAACCACCAGTACGGCTGCTCCAGTTATCACAGGTAACCAATAGAGGGGCCCTGCCCTCATTCAAGGGAGTGGAAGGGATAATAGAGTTTATTGGACTGTGTGGATTTGATGGCCTAGCACATCAGAACCACAGAAATATAAGGCACTGGTGGATACTGGTGCACAGTGCACCCTAATGCCCTCCAGTCATGAAGGGACAGAATCAATCCATATTTCTGGATATCTCTCAAGAATTGACTGTGTTGGAGGCTGAAATAAGCCTCACTGGTAAAGACTGGAAAAAACATCCTATGTGAGTGGTCCAGGGTTTCCGTTCATACTTGGTATTGAGGATACCTCAGAAGAGGGCATTTCAAGGATACTAAGGGGTATCACTGGGCCTTTGGAATCGCTGCTGTAGATATGGACAACATTAAGCAGCTGTCTGTTTTGCCTGGCCTGTCAGAGGACCCGTCTGTTGTGAGGCTGCTACGAGTAAAAATAAAAGAGCAGCAGGTACCGATTGCTACAAAGACAGTGCACAGACGGCAGTATCGCACCAACAGGGATTCCTTGCTCCCCATTCATGATTTGATTCGCCAGTTGGAGAATCAGGGAGTGATCAGTAAAACTCACTCACCTTTTAACAGCTCCATATGGCCAGTGCGTAAAGCCAGTGGAGAATGGAGGCTGACAGTAGACTACCGTGGCCTGAATGAGGTCACACCCCCACTGAGTGCTGCTGTGCTGGAGAGCAAATAATTCAAATTCTTCTATGAGCCAGTTTTGCTATTAAGTGAAGCAAAGTAAAAGGGCCTGCCCAGGAAATTCAGTTCTTAGGTATAAAGTGGCAGGATGGATGTCATCACATCCCAACAGTGATTGACAAAATCACTGCCATGTCTCCACCAACTAGCAAGAAAGAGACACAATCTTTCCTGGGTGCAGTGGGCTTTTGGAGGATGCACATTCCAAACTACAGCCTCATTGTAAGCCCCCTTTATCAGGTGATGCAGAAGAAGAATGATTTTGCATAGGGCCCAGAGCAGCAGCAGGCTTTTGAACAGATTAAACAGGAGATAGCCTGTGCCATGGACCTGGGGCCAGTACGGACTGGACAGGATGTAAAGAACATCCTCTATACTGCTGCTGGAGAGAAAGGTCCCACTTGGAGTTTGTGGCAAAGAGCCTCAGGAGGGACCCAAGGCCGACCCCTGGGATTCTGGAGCTGAGCGTACAAGGGGTCTGAAGAGTGCTACACTCCAACTGAGAAGGAGATCTTAGCCGCGTATGAGGGGGCTCGGGCTGCTTCCGAAGTAGCTGGTACTGAAATGCAGCTCTTCTGGCACCTCGACTGTCAATGATGAACCGGATGTTGAAAGGGGAGGTTCTCTCCACCCGTCATGCTACCGATGCCACCTGGAGCAAGTGGATTGCACTGATTAGACAACAAGCGCAGATGGGGAACCTCAATCGTCCAGGAATTTTAGAAGTGATCATGAACTGGACTGAAGATAAAAAGTTTGGAACATCACCAGGAGAAGAGGTGTCATGTGCTAAAGCGGCCCCACCATACATCGAACTACCAGAAAATGAAAAGAAATATGCTCTTTTCACTGATGGATCATTTCATATTGTAGGGAAGCATCGGAGATGGAAAGCTGCTGTTTGGAGCCCCACACGACAGGTCGCAGAGGCCACTGAAGGTAAAGGAGAATCAAGTCAGTTTGCAGAGGTAAAAGCTGTCCAGCTGACCTTAGATGTGGCTGAACGGGAGAGGTGGCCAATGCTTTATCTTTATACTGACTCATGGATGGTGGCAAATGCCTTATGGGGGTTGTTACAGCAGTGGGAACAAAATAACTGGCAACGGAGGTGTAAACCTATTTGGGCTGCTGAACTGTAGAAAAACATAACTGCTCAAAAAAAAGATATGATTGTAAAGGTGTGTCACGTGGATGCACACTTGCCCAAGAGTCGGGCTATTGCAGAACAACAAAACAACCATCAGGTAGGTCGAGCTGCCAGAATTGAGGTGGCTCAAATAGACTTGGACTGGCAGAACAAGAGTGAATTATCTCAAGCTTGATGGTTCCATGAGACCTCAGGCCATCAAGGAATGGACATAACATATAATTGGGCTAGAGACTGAGGGGTGGACTTAACTATGGATGCTATTGCACTGGTTATTCATGACTGTGAATCATGTGCCATAATTAAACAAGCCAAGAATATGAAGCCTCTCTGGGGGGAAGGCCAAGGCAAAAGTATAAATATGGGGAGGAGTGACAGGTGAATGATGTCACCTTGCCAGGATCTCATAATGATAAGCGTTTTGTGCTTACCATGGTGGAAGCAACCACTGGGTGGCTTGAAACATACGCAGTACCCCATGCTACTGCCAGAAACACAATATTGGGTTGTTAGAAACAAGTCCTATAGAGACATGACACCTCAGAAAGAACTGAGTCTCATAATGGGACACATTTCAAAAATTCCCTTAATAAATACTTGGGCCAAAGTTCATGGCATTGAGTGGATTTATCATATCCCCTACCATGCACCAGCTTCTGGTAAAATTAAAAGATACAATGGGGTGTTGAAAACTATGTTGAAAGCAATGGGTGGTGGAACACTGAAGCACTGGGAAAAGCATTTGCATGTGGTGCAAGGATGCTGTTAAAGTTCATATCCCACATGTGCCCTGTGTCTCATCACAGGATGTGGGGTGTGAGAAGGGACCAGTCTGAACAAGCAGTCAATCCCAGTGAAACTCTGAACTTCAGATCTCTCAGTTCCAGTGCCCTCCTGTGCACACTCTCCCATAGTTTGATGTTCTTTATGTTCTGCATTGCCCAGAAGTGCACCCAGTGCTCCAGGTGAGGCAGTAGCAATGCAGAGCAAAGAGGGACAAACCTTTCTCCCACCCAGCTGGCAATAAATTGCTTGATGCACTTTAGGGGACTGTTGGCCTTCTTGGCTGGCTGGGCACACTGCTGACTCACTTAAAATTTTATGTTGAGCAGGACCCCCAATCCTTTTCAGTCAGACGTCTCTCATGTGTCCAATATACAGACAGTGTTTATGTCCAGGGTTGCCCATACCCAGGTGCACAATCAGGCACTTGTTCTTGTTATACTTTATGCACTTGGTGCTTAGTACCAACTGGTACCCACTTCTCTGACTTGTCCACATCTCTCTGCAAGTCCTCTCCACCCTAAGTGGAGGCAACAACACCTCCTCATCTGGTCTCATCAGCAAACTTGCTCAGAACATCTTCTAGTCCTGCATGCAAGTCATCTGCATAAACATGAAAGGAAAGTGGCCCTAAAATGGAACCCTGGGGAGCTCTGACAGTGACCATCTACCAGCCCAATGGAACCCACTGACTATAATCCTTTGGGACAGAACTACTGGCCAACTGCTCACCCACCACTGCTGGTGAACCTGAAAGGCAAAATGTCAGCGTGCTGGGTCAAACAGAGAAACACCAATATAGTTACATATAGCTGCATCAATTTATTGCCCGAAAGCCAGACTTTTATAGGAGACAGACAAGGGTGTCCAAAAATCACACACGCTAATTGGAGGAAAGCTACTGCAATAACAACCCTATAACCCCCCTTCAAAGCCACGAGCCATTCATTCTTTTCCTAGAGATGTCCTTTGTTCTCATGCTGTTTATCCTGCTCCGCAGCTGCTGCTCTGTGAACTCCTTATCTCAATCCATGGCTGCTGCTCTGTAAAATTCTTCTTGTATTACAACACACCACGTTCTGTTTCTGTCTAGCTGTATGCAGGAATTTCTGTCCAGAAGGGTGCTGGAGAAATAGTATCAAAAGCTCTACTGAAATCCTCAAGGATTACATCAACTGCCTTCCCTTGTTCAGCTCAATGGATAAAGGTGTCATAAAAAGACCTGAAATTAAATAGGACCTTCCCCTCTGTATCTTGTGTTGTCTGTGACCTGTCCTTCAGTTGTTTTTCCATAACTCCCACCATCATTTTCTCCATAATTTTACCAAGCACTGTAGTGAGACTGACAGGTCCATAGTTGCCCGTGTCATCTTTCTTGCTCTTCCTTACAATGAGACAACATTTGCCAGCTTCCTGTCAACAGGTATGACCCTAGATTTATTAGATGCCATTGAAATGCGAGCCCAGAGCATGCTAAAGTGTCATCAGTGCAAGAACGTAGATGTGCCATAGCTTTGCAATGCCTTGAAATCCAGACTATGCCACAGATGGAGCAGAGAGGAAGATCTGCCTCTTCTGTTCTGAGCTCATCCTTTTGATAAGCTGAATATCACTACATACTCCATGGGGTCAGGTGCAAAAGACACAATGGGTGCCCTAAGCACGTGGCTGAGGTGGTATTTAGGATGGCCAAGAATACCTCCCTTCTGGCCCTCAGCTGATGCTCCAGAAGGAGGTGTCTATCTCATAGATTTTCCGTCACAGTTTACAAGCACTAGCACAAAACTAGGATCACCCAAGGCATCTTGGGCATCACTGAGAGACTGTGTATGAGTAGTGCAGTCCCTGTGGAATAAAAACCAAGGATTCAGATGAGGGACTCACACACAGACACCTCACTGTGCACATCTGAACTCAGCTAGGTGAACTTGTAGCTCCTGTGGTTCTTTGAAAAACTGATCCCAATTCAGCCCCAGGGTTTCCATCTGAGGATGAGATGCCTAACGCTAGAATAAGGATGGGATGGTCTGTTGATAACAGGACAAATGGAAACGGATTTAAATTAAAAAGGGGAGACATAGGTTAGATGTGAGGAACCTATATTTTTACACAGCAACACTGGAAAAAGTTGCCCTCAGAGGCTGTGCATGCCCAATGGATGGGATCCTGGGTTTACTCTGGGTTTACCCTCACGTCAGTCCATGTTTCTACTCATACTTTTGTCTAGGTGAACTCTCACTTTACTCAAGGTTTTACTCACAGTTTACCATCAGGGAGTGTGATCGGGAGATGGGCTGGTGGAGTGACTTGCTGGCATCCCCGAGGGAAGGCTGCCAGGCAGATACCCCCAGAAAAGTGGTTGACTCCCTGCCCTGTCACAGTCAGACAGACCTGACTGATGAGAAGGGTTGGAAGAGAGTCCCAACTCAACATCACAGGAGCCCCCCCATGCCTGCCTAGCCCTCGACCCCTGATCCATCTAAGCAACAGGTTTGACACTCTGAAATCTGAAGGAGATAAGAATGGGGAGGCAATGGAGGATCTGCCTAGGAGGAAACCTAATGCAAGGCAGTCACTACCAAGCCTTGTGACTTCCTCTGCCATGAAAGAAAGAAGGGTGGCCGTGGTGGGTGACTCCCTTCTCAGAGGAATAGAGGGCCCCATTTGCAGACTGGACCCCAGTTGTCAGTAAGTCTGCTGCCTTCTTGGTTTCAGGTCAGGGACATAATGAGGAAACTCCCAATGCTGGTTAGGTCCACTGATTATTTTCCACTACTCATAGTTTAGGTGGGCAGTGATGAAATTTCTTAGATAAGACTACAAACTATAAAAAGAGATTTCAGGAATTTAGGCCATTTAGTTCACAGAGTGGGAGATCAAGTGATTTTTTGTTCTATACCTTCAGTGTCAGTGAGGGACACAGAGCAGGCTTGGAAAGCAAAGCAATGAACAATTGTCTCAGAGGTTGGTACTGAGCCAGAAACTTTGAGTTCTTTGATCACAGGACAGTTTACTTGGCCCATGGTCTGTTATCCATGAATGGAACCCAACTGTCTCAAAGGGGGAAGTGAATCCTAGCATAGACGGTAGCGGGGCTTATCGAAAGAGCTTTAAACTAGCTACGATGGGGGAGTGGACAAAACAGGGCTTACCAGAGATAAGCCTAGGGAAATGCTGTTTGAGCTGGGAGAGAGGCAGATGCCTCAGCTGAAGTGCGTCTACACCAACGCACGCAGCTTGGTCAACAAGCA
Source organism: Coturnix japonica (assembly GCF_054131305.1). NCBI lineage: Eukaryota > Metazoa > Chordata > Aves > Galliformes > Phasianidae > Coturnix > Coturnix japonica. The sequence goes on from NW_028188979.1 coordinate 69,787, forward strand.
AGAGGAGCTGGAAGCAACTGTGCATCTGACAAACCATGACCTAGTTGCTATTACCGACCCATGGTGGGACCACTGCCATGACTGGAGTGCTGTGATGGATGGTTACAAGCTCTTCAGAAGGGATAGAGGAGGAAGGAAGGGTGGTGGTGTGGCCCTTTATATTAAAGAGAGTTTTGATGTTGAAGAGCTTGGGCTTCAGAATGAAGTGCATGTTTGTAAGGATCGGGGGAAAGGCCTGTAAGTGTGACATCTTGCTAAAGGTTTCTTATAGACCGCCTAATTGATGGGTGAGGCATTCTATGAGCAGCTTACTGAAGTCGCAAGATTGCCAGCACTCATTTTCTTGGGAGACTACAACTTCTCTGATATATGCTGGGAATATAATAAATAGCAGAGGAATCAGTCCAAGAGGTTTATAGATTGCATGCAAGACAGCTTCCTTACACAGCTGGTATGAAGTCCTACCAGGGGTGGTTCCTTGCTAGACCTGCTCTTCACTAACAGTGAAGGACTGGTAGGAGTTGAGAAGGTTGGGGACTGTCTTGGGCAGAGTGGCCATGAAATGGTAGAATTCTCTATTCTTGGAGATGTCAGAAGGGTGACTAGCAAAACTACTATCCTGAACTTCTAGAGGGCGGACTTTGACCTGTTCAGGACACTTGTAGCACAGGTCCCTTGGGAGTCGCTCCTTATGGGTAAAGGGGTCCAGGAAGCCTGGACACTCCTCAAGATGGAAATCTTAAAGGCACGAGATCAGGCTGTCCCTGAATGCCATAAGGTGAGCCATAGGGGAAGAAGACCAGTGCAGATGAACTGGGAAAAACTATTGAGACTCAGGAAGAAAAAGAGAATCTCCGTCCTCTGGAAGAAGGGGCTGGGTACTTGGGGAGATTACAAGGAAGTTGCTAAGGCATGCAGGGAGGAAGTTAGGAAGGCACATTAATTCCCTGTCCCTTAATCCATGCCCAGAGCTTCTCAGCCATGTCACTGCCAACTGTAAGCTCCATGCAGAGTTCAAGTGGGACACAGAGGGCACAGCCTTCTGCTGGGTGGATGCAAGTGTTGGTGGAACCAGATGGGACAAAGCCCTCCCACCATGCCCTCCTGGGAAAATGGCCACCCCAAGAATGGCAGTCTGCCTCCTCCATGACCCCATCTGAAATGCTCCTGCACTGATTGATTATAGGGCTTTAAACCAGGTCCAAATGGGGAAGGGTGGGGAATTGGATGTGACAGAGAAGGGCTGAGGGATATTGTTGCTGTTGGAGATTGAATGGAAAGCCTCTGAGTTGTTCTATAGGATTGTGTGAGGATTCCTCAGAGAAAGTCTTGTTGCCAATACCCCGTCCTAAATCTTACTGTGTACCCTCTGGGGGTAACCCCAACCTACTGCTGCCCTAAAGTGCCTGTAGACCAGTGCGGGTAGCATGGGAAATAAACGGGACAAATCAAGAGAAAACCACAGAGCTTTTCCTTTCATGCAGGCTGCTGATTCTGAGCAAGGCCCTGAACATCAGTACCACAGTGTAGATGCAAGACCCAGACAGGCTAAATCAAAGCATGCTTCTGGAAGGGGATGCTTTCTGAAGAATCCTTACACTAATGAGAGGACCACAAACATTCACTCAGCGAACTCCAAATCTCTGTGCCTTTGCAGGCCTAGGGTCTTGTTTGGTTCACAGAGACATGGTGGGTTGATTCTCAGCTCTGTACTGTAGCAAATGGGGTACAGATTCTGCATGACGGATGGGCAAGGAAGAAGAGAAAAGGCTGCTGCCATCCATGAGAAGGCACTGAGCTCTGCCTGGGGATGGCAGAGGAGCCAGCTGAGAACTGATGGAAAGGGCTCAGAGAGGAGAGCGGCAGATTCGGTTCCTTGCTTCCCGATCAGGAAGAACAAGAAGAGGGGACAGGCAGGAATCTGAGTTACAGCTGGGATGGAATTGTTTTCTTCAGACTGTCTGCTGTGGTGCAGTGTTTTGGTTCTAGGAGAAAACCATTGATAACACTCTGATGTTTACAGCTGCTGCTAAGCAGTGTTGTACAGAGCCAAGGCCATGGTCAGTGGAGGGCACATGGAGCTGGGAGGGAACAGAGTGAGGACAGCTGACTGATAGTGGCCAAAGGGACGTTCTCTATCAGCTGACAGCAAGCAGAAATTGTATTGAAAGGGGTGGGAGTTCATCTCAGTCTCTTCACTGCTCAGGGCCCAGCTGAGCATCAGTCTGGTGGTGCTGAGCAAGTGCTTGTGCATCAGTTGTTACATACGATTCTATATCAACGGATATATAGTGATTACTATTACTCCTCTCCTTTTATCTCTCTTAGTAAACTGCTTTGTTACAACCCAGAAGTTGTACTCTTTTTCCCAGTTCTCATCCCCATCCCACTGGGAATGGGGCAGTGCACAAAGCACTGTGAGCTGCTGAGCCACATGTTGGGTTCAACAACCACAGTCATTTTGGTGCCTGATGTGAGGCTCCAAGGGTTGTGGTAACAGCACATCTGTCCAGAGTGGACAGGGCTTTGTGGGAGTTGGAGATGTGCAGGCCATGGTGCTGATAGTTTCCCTATTTGTGAAGCTTGCTGAGTCTTCTCATGAAGCTGCATTTCACAGCTCCTTGCTTGCTGCTTGTTTTCCCTGCTGCATCATTTGTCAACTCTGGATGCTGGATTAGGGTATTTATTTTGCTATGCTGTTTGACCTCAGTTTGTACCACGATAAAATTGGCAAAGTGAAGTTTTGTGCACATTCAGCTCTGCGGTCATCTTTGGGTTTTGGAAGTAATATTGTTGGTATGATTAGGAATTACACATTTTACACTGTCGTCTCTGGGAGACCAGGGGTATTCAAGGAGAGACTGGATATTGTGTTGAGGGACATGGTTAAGTGGGAGCTATAGGTAATAGGTGAACGGTTGGATTGGATGATCTTTCAGGCCTTTTCCAGCCTTGGTGATTCTATGATTCTAGGATTGAGGTTAAACAATTATTCAGGAATATCAGTGAGAGATCTGCCCCAAGGTGAGAAGGCTCTGCATGGCAGGGGGTGTGGGACAGTCTGGGCAGCTGCCTGGAGTGGTGGGCACCCCCAGGGCTTTGGAACTTCATCTCCGAGCAACTGCAGGATCCTGAGAAACTGGTAGAATATTGGAGACAGGTCTGCTGTGGCACTGGTAATCCTAAAAAGGCCCAAATGACTGCAGTGTGCCAGGGCCTGGCCCACACCTACTGAGCTGTGTTCAACACTATTCAGCATCTTCAAGGGGAAGAGAGCTGGATCTGCTGACATTGCTGCAGCCTCTGCAACTCCTGGCACAGTCCCTGCAATAGCTCCAAGTTTTTGCTACACATCCTGCAGTTGCTCCAAGCTCTGGACAGATCCCACTGTCACTCCACCCCTCATAAGGAGCTCTGCGGTCACTTATGCTACAGGTCCTGTAGCTGTTCCAAGTATTGAGATAAGAAAATTAAGCAAACCACTGAGTGCTGCTGTAGAGACGACGGGACTGCTGTGAGACACACAAGACCTTCAGGCCTGTAGAAATGAGAGGACTCGAATCCTCTGTGCACTGTATCAGTGTAAAGAGAGGAGGAATGAAAAGAACTAGTTGTGCTTCTATCTGTGGCTGTACCTTCCCCAAATCCAGACAAAGTTGGATAAGAGAAGAGCTAAGGAAAAGCGTATTTTGAATGCTATTTATTTATCTCTTAACCTATTCGGGGAATCTGGTTCCATGTTTACATGAGCTCTTGGAGTGAGAAAATGGATAGTAGGTGTGAAAGAAGTGAAACAAATTTTTATTTATAAGTTCAATAACATTTTTTTGCACGTTGCTATATCTCACATAATCAATCAATCAAAGATGCATAAAAGATGAAGAACCATCACTGGGAATCATGCGATGAAGATGTGCACTTTATTGAAGCGGGAATAGTGAGTATTGCAACACCTTCCTGAGAGCGTGCTTGATCTCCCTGTTCCTCATGCTGTAGATAATAGGGTTCAGTGTTGGAGGAACCACTGAGTACAGAAGTGCCACTGTCAGATCCAGGAGTGGGGAGGGAATGGAGGGGGGCTTCAGGTAGGCAAAAGCACCAGTGCTGAGAAACAGGGAGACCACGGCCAGGTGAGGGAGGCACGTGGAGAAGGCTTTGCGCCGTCCCTGCTCAGAGGGCATCCTCAGCACAGCCATGAAGATCTGCACATAGGACACAACTATGAAAACATAGCAGCCTACGTCTAAACTGATAGTAAAAATGAGAAACACAACTTCCCTGAGATTTGATTCTGAGCAGGAGAGCTTGAGGATCTGGGGAATTTCACAGAAAAACTGGTTGACAACATTGCCTTGGCAGAGAGGCAGTGAAAACGTACTGGCAGTGTGCAGCAGGGAATTGAGAACCCCAGTGCCCCAGGCAGCTGCTGCCATGGTGGCACAAGCTCTGCTGTCCATCAAGGTCCCGTAGTGCAGGGGCTTGCAGATGGCAACATAGCGGTCATAGGACATGATGGTGAGAAGGGAATACTCTGCTGACATGAAGAAGGTAAAGAAAAAGAGCTGTGCAGCACATCCTGTGTAGGAGATGGCCCTGTTGTCCCAGAGGGCGTTGGGCATGGCTTTGGGGAGAGTGGTGGAGATGCTGCCCAGGTCGAGGAGGGCCAGGTTGAGGAGGAAGAAGTACATGGGGGTGTGCAGGCGGCGGTCGCAGGCTACGGCTGTGCTGATGAGGCCGTTGCCCAGGAGGGCAGCCAGGTAGATGCCCAGGAAGAGCCAGAAGTGCAGGAGCTGCAGCTGCCACGTGTCTGCCAACGGCAGCAGGAGGAACTCACTGATGGAGCTGCTGTTGGGCATCTGCTGTTGTTGGGCTTGGAGTCCTGCTCAGAGTGCAGAAGATAATGACAAGTCCAGACCATTCTCAGAGGCACTACTCCTGCTATACTATGAAATGTTTTAATTCTCCTACAACAGTGTACATTTAGCACCATTACTTGCATTTAATTTCATGTAGATCAGCATTCCTTAAGCTGAAGCAGCATATGGAGCTCTAACCTTCCTCTTATTTTCTTATCCCTTCTCCCTGGATATTTTCATCTGTTTCATGTCTCATATCTTTACCCCAAGTGCTCTTAGAGCCCCCTACCCGAGCTTCTGTGGCATTCAGTTTCAGTTAGAAAATGCTGCCTGTTTGTAGGATAAGTGAATTATTCATGCCTACAGAAAATGAAGATAATTCCATCCTTCGAGAAAGGGGAGACTGAAAGCACATCATGTGTGAGTGTTCACAAAACAAGCAATTGATTGATGAAAAATTCTCAGAACTCTTATTGCCCCTTTTAGATTTCTGACTCCAAACCTCTTTGCCTCAGAACAGGAAATGGAAACCCCCTGCCTTGGCTCTCCTCTTGCAAAGTGCCCTCAGAAACATTCAGTTGTGCAGTGGAGCTGTGATCCCCTGCCCCAGGCAGCAGCTGTGGCAGCACAAACCCTGCCGGGGGCTCCTTACCCCACACGTCTCCCCGCAGCGCCCTGGGCAGCTCCCTGGGCAGGCTGAGTGCTGAGCCTGGCAGGCGGCAGAGTCCCATACCCGGCACACAGCCCCTGGGGCACAGCAGGGACCCTGCTCTGCAGGACAGCCCTGGGCACCCGTCTCAGCTGGAGCAGAAAGCTTTTTCCACAGTAAAGAAACATGCAGTGCCTGCAGTCAGATCTCCTATGGGATGTCCCAGTTATAGTTACCCCTTAATTAAAAGCAGCTCATGGTCAGCTGTGAGACTTACCTTGTCATGGTCTGTGAGCAATGCTCCTGCAGTGAGCTCACAGCCCGCTCACACCACACACATCCTGCAAGCTCTCTCCAATTTCTCTCCTCTCCTTCTGTCATCTGCAGGCTGTGCTGTGCACGAGATCTGCTCCTGGGCACAGCTGTCTCTCTGCAGCTCTGCCCACTTTTATGAGCTCCCTGTGTCCCAGGAACCTGGACAAGCAAGCAGCAGATTATGTCATTTTTATCCTTCCCACTCATTTCCCCTGACATGTCCCTGGGTCCTCATGGCCAACAGCTCCTGAAAGACAACAGCATCATGACTGTGCTTTGAAATCCGCTCAATTAACCACCACATGTCCAGTGGTCAGTGACTGATTGGAGACATATGGGGAGTGCTCCCAGAGATCGTTTGATGAAACAATAAGGGCAACCAGACAAGGAAGGCGAGGTTTGGACTTTCCCTGTGCAGGGCAGTGATCCAGCTGAGGCAGCGCAGGAGTCTCATCCCTTGACAGAAATCCTGGAGCTGAAATGGGATTCGGCTCCCCACAGAACCACAGGAGCTGGGATTTCTCTGGTTCCGTTCAGAAGTGCACAAGGAGTTGCCTGCATGTGAGCTCCTGCTCTGAGTCCTCGGTCCTTCAGCTGGGAGGCAGCAGCTCACACACAGACACTGGGTGATGCCCAAGGTGCCTGGGCTGCTCCTGATGTTTGCAAGTGCTTGTAAACCGTGTGGGAAATCCCTGAGATAGACACCTCCTTCCTGGGCATCAGCTGAGGGCCAGAGAGGGGATAGCACCGGCTGTCCGGTGAATTCACTCACAGCTGCAAGAGCAGCACAGGGCCTTCAGGAAAGCCATGCCCATGGTGTGTCCGTGCTGCTACGTCACCTCCAAGACCCACGATCGGTCTAATGTTTGTGTGCCACCTTCTGCACACTGATTCTATAGATGAGCTATCCAGTCAGGCAATGTCCAGTGATGCTTTTCAATTATATATAAGGATATTTACTTCTGTGCTTTTGCACTAATGCAAACACCAACACACAAGAAGCTAGAAATCTTGGTAGAGCTGCAGGCCTGAGCTCCTGTTTGGACCATGGGGACACAGTTTAATGGTTTCCACAACTGCACTGTAGCACAAGGGGGATACCGAGTCTTTAGGATGGATGGGCGAGGAGACAAAGAAGGGCGACTGCCCTCTGTGAGAGTGCACTGAGCTCTGCCTGGGGATGGAAGAGCAGACAGGTCAGAGCTAATGGAAATGGCAAACAGAGGAGACCATCAGTGTCTTTTCCTGTCTTCCTGATCAGGGAGAGTAAATGGAAGGTGCCCTCTGCAGACAGATGGGAATCTGATGTTGTCTGTCCCTTGTCCCATTTGGTGGCCTTTGTCACTCCATTATCTGTGGCAGGGACAGCACAGCAGGGCATGTGGCATCCAGCAGATCCATGGAGAGCACAGATGGCAGCTTCTTGACCAAGCAGTGGAGGAACCAAAGAGGAGAGGTGCTCTGCTGGATCTCATACTCTCCGGCATGGAAGGACTTGTGGGAACTGTGAAGGTGAAAGGGGCATCAGGCCATGTGCAAGATGCAAATGTATCTCTTTTAATTTATTTATTTATTTTGAGGCTGTAAGCTTAATAGTTGATCATAAATGTCAATAAAACTGAAACAAATAATTGAAGACAAAGATGGAAATCAATGAAAATGTGTTAACCCTTCTCAACATGAAAAATTCTCATGAGTCTTGTTCCATTTTAAGTTGTAAATATGAATCTTTGAGGTGATTTGATGTCTTTTTTTTTTCTTTTACTGAAACTACAATGTTTTCCAGAACTGTGTTCGCTGGACACAAATGCCTTCAGGTTCAGAGACACAGACAGCGGTGCCAGTGCCAATGCCCTGTGACTGTAGCCTGGTGCCCAGCACTACTCTTCCCTGCTGCCTATTTGATGTGCCTCATCCTCCAAGTTTTTTCAGCTCTCCTAAAGAAATGGCCATGGTTAAGGGCATGTTTTCAGCAGGCCATTTGGGCACACACTACTCCCACTGCCCTCCAGATTTCTCCATCCCTTGCTCTTTGTTCAGTCAGATACCTCCCAATTATCTGTCTGATTTCTGACTTTCAGGGGGATTACTGGAATTTGTTCCATCTCCCCAAAGTCTGATGGAATGTGTTGTCAACTCCTTCACTGTGATTTGATCTATCCCTTCCTATCTATTCTTTTTCTTTTTCTTCTTATACTTTTTCTTTTTCTCAATTACTGTCTCTTTTTTATTAAGGCACGAAGTCTGAAAGATGTTCATTAATGTCAGTAAAAGTGAAAAACAGAGTTGGAGACAAAGATATAAATCAATGAGAATGTGTTAACCCATCTCAATGTGTGAAATACTCACAAGTCCTGATCAGTTTTAAGTTGATACCTCTCAACTACCTGGCTGATCTATCCCAGGAAGATTACTGGAATTTGCTCCATCTCTCAGAGTCTGATGGCCTCTGTTGTCAACTACTTCACTGTGATTCAATCTATCCTATCCTACCTCAGAATAAATCATTTCTTTTAAAAATATTCCATATGAAAGACAAACTTCAATAGATGCCGCTTGAACATGGCATGCAGTTGATCACTGTGTTTTACTGTTCATTCAATTGCATCACCTTTCTTTCCATTTGCTGGCCAGATAAAAAAGAGAAATCTTTCCTTTTCCATGTGTAGCTGGTTCTCTGAGGAAAGCCAGTGGGAGTTGGTGCAAAGCAGTTTTAACACTGAGCGGATGAATGCAGAGGAGAAGAGTGATGTGAAGAAAAGTGATGCAAGTCCCATAGGTCCATTGTGAGCAGAAATTGGGTGGGGAGGTTGAGAAGGACCTTTGTCAACACAGTAACAGTACAGAACTCATTGGGACATCCTGGATTGGTATCAGTTGCACAGTGCTGCTTTAATGTCTTCTTTAAACCCAACTATAAATAAATAGACAATAAATTTATACTGGATTCTTTAAGCTCTCTCCAGATATCCCTCCTTTTTGCTGAACAAGTTCTGATAACCTGAAGAAGATAACAAGATGGCATAAGGCACAGGAGATTCTTTAGGTTATAATGGGCCCCAGGGTGCATTTGATGCTGAGTTCATCAGCCTCTACTGCAGAGAGAAGTTTGCACAAAGTGCTCAACAAGACAAAGTCGGAAGTAACAGTGAAGTTTCTTGGAGTATTAATGGGCCCACTGAGGGCCATTACCAAGTAAGCTTCCCAAGGGACTTGTTAGAGAAGATAACTGGAAGCCATGACTACAGGCAGGCAAAGGCACTGGCATGCTAAGAAACCTCTCCTTTGCCTTACGAAGCAGACAGGTCAAGCCCTGATGTAGAGAGATCCTGTCTCTCATGTTGGCTCCTGGCATTTCCTGGGGCAATGGGTTGGAGGTCCGTATGATGTTAAATGAAAGACATGGGGACAGAAGATCCCAGGCTCTACATGTGGTGCAAGGACGCTGAGAGGTTCATGTCCCATATGAGACCTATGTTTCATTGCAGGATGTGAGAAGGGATGTGAGAAGGGCCCAGTCTGAACAAGCAGTCAATCCCTGTGAAACTCTGAACTTCAGATCTCTCAGTTCCAGTGCCCTCGTTTGCACATTCTCCCAGAGTTTGAAGTCCTTTATGTTCTGCGGTGCACAATCAGGCACTTGTTCTTGTTATACGTTATGCACTTGGTGCTTAGTACCAACTGGTACCCACTTCTCTGACTTGTCCACATCTCTCTGCAAGTCCTCTCCACCCTCAGTCGAGGCAACAGCACCTCCTCATCTGGTCTCATCAGCAAACTTGCTCAGAACGTCTTCTAGTCCTGCATTCAAGTCATCTGCATAAACATGAAAGGAAAGTGGCCCCAAAATGGAACCCTGGGGACCCCGACAGTGACCATCTACCAGCCTGATGGAAAAAACTGACTATAATCCTTTGGGACTGACCTACTGGCCAACTGCTCACCCACCACATTGTGTTTCTGTCTAGCCATATGCAGAACATTCTGTCCAGAAGGTTGTTGTGAGAAACAGTATCAAAATCTCCACTGAAATCCTCAAGGATTACATCAACTGGCTTCCCTTGGTCAACTAAACGGATAACTGTGTCACAAAATGAGCTTAAATTAAACAGGACCTTCACCTCACAAACTTGTGTTGGCTGCGACCAATGACAGAATTGTCCTTCAGCTGTTTTTCCATAACTCCCACCATCATTTTCTCCATAATTTTACCAGGCTCTGGACTGACAGGTCCATAATTGCCCATGTCATCTTTCTTGCTCTTCCTTACAATGAGACAACATTTGCCAGCTTCCTGTCAGCTGGCATGACCCTAGACTTCTTTAGATGCAATTGAAATGACAGCCCAGAGCATACTAAGGCGTCATCATTGAAAGAAAGTAGATGTGCCATAGCTTTGCAATGTCTTGAACTCCAGAGTATGCCACAAATGGAGCAGAGGGGAAGATTTGCCTCTTCTGTAGTGAACTCATTCATTTGGTAAGCAGAATAACACTACCTGATACATGAGGACTGTGTCTCTGCTCTGCTCTGCTCAGCTCACAGGGCAGAGGTTCAGGGTGTTGCTCTCATGTCAGTGCAGGTAAACTCACTTTAACCTTTTTTCTTCTGTAAATGCTTCCTCTGTTTGTATGCTCAGATACACTTCCACATTCCCTCAAGTACACTTCCATATATCATTAACAATTAAACTTTCTTATACCATCAAAACTGTTTGTCAAACAGTACAGTTCTACAGTTCACATAAACTCCCTTAATACAGTCTGTATTCTTCAGTTATAAACACTGTGCCACAGAACCAGCACTGATTGAACCACCTCCCTCACACACTTCCTCGCAAGCAGTACATAGTATTACATAAATGGGTTGACATTCATTGGTCGGGTGGAATGTACACCTCTCCTCAGGACAATCTTACTAATCTACAGAGTACAAACTCCCGTCTTCTTACATACAAGCAGAAAGTACATATGAGTGGACAGACAACACAGTCTTTCACTTTGTCCGTGTCTGGCCATTTCCCTCACAGGAGGAAGGAAACATGGATCGGGACTCGGCACTCACCCTGCAGCTGTTCTGTGTCTCACTCACACCACACTCACTCTGACATTTAGATCAAAAACCATGGTTTATTCATACTACACAATGCTGACAACGTTTTCTAGCTGGAATCTTAATAACACTCATACTCTGGTCGACCAGTTGCAAACGTTAATGTTTTTCCCAGAGTCGGCTTGACACACGGTACCAAACACTTAAAGCAGATGATAATATTGAACATACAACCTATAACCCCCGTGATTACAACTTGGAGAACCCAGGCTACCATTTGACAGGCTATCCACTATATCCCATACCCGTAGGAGAGACCAACCTAGGTCCCTCCTATTGTCAACTACCTGGGAGAGAGTATTTGTTCTTGTTTCCATTCATATGACATACAGTTCCCTTTCATAGGAACTCACCCAAGGAGTCTTCCTACCCAGCTGGCAACCAAAGCCATGAGCTCACCTCCCTGGGAGCAGCACGTATGGCTGTAAACTGTGTAGGATGTCTCCTCAAGACATATGGGCTCCACTTACCATACACATACCTGGTCCACCTATGGGTGGTCCTTGTCTGTCCCTGCAGTGATCAGGTGAGGAAGGGAGTCCTTCAGAGAAATCTCAGGGTGCGCCAAAAGTGTCTCCCTCTCAGCTGGTCCTGCAGCGAACAGAGCTGGTCCCACCTGGGCCGCCAAATTGACTACAGGAATTGAACTCTATAACCTCTATAACTGATACAGTCTCCCATGACATACTTATACCAAAGCTGAGGAAGTATGGGATAGGTGATTGGACAGTGAAGTGGGTCGAGAACTGGCTGACTGGCAGAGTGCAGAGGGTTGTCGTTGGCGGTGCAGTGTCTGGCTGCAGGGCTGTAACTAGCGGCGTCCCCCAGGGGTCTGTGCTGGGTCCGGTCTTGTTCAACATCTTCATCAACGACCTTGATGAGGGGATAGTGACCACCCTCAGCAAGTTTGCTGATGACACGAAGTTGGGAGGATTGGCTGACACGCCTGAAGGCTGTGCTGCCATTCAGTGAGACCTGGACAGGCTGGAGAGCTGGGCAGTAAGACACCGGATGAGGTTTAACAAAAGCAAGTGTAGAGTCTTGCACCTGGGTAGAAATAATTGCATGCACCAGTACAGGCTGGGGGAAGAGCTGCTGGAGAGGAGCTCTGCTGAGAGGGATCTGGGCGTCCTGGTGGACGACAGATTGACCATGAGCCAGCAGTGTGCCCTTGTAGCCAAAAAAGCCAATGGCATCCTGGGGTGCATTAAAAAGAGCGTGTCCAGCAGGTCGAAGGAGGTGATCCTCCCCCTCTACTCTGCCCTGGTGAGGCCTCATCTGGAATATTGTGTCCAGTTCTGGGCTCCCCAGTACAAAAAAGACAGGGATCTCTTGGAAAGAGTCCAGTGGAGGACCACAAAGATGGTGAAGGGCCTGGAGCATCTCCCCTATGAGGAGAGACTTAGGGAACTGGGTCTGTTTAGCCTTGAGAAAAGAAGGCTGAGAGGGGACCTGATCCAGGTCTATAAATATTTGAGGTGTGGGGGGCAAAGAGGTGAGGCCAGATTCTTTTCAGCAGTGTGTGGAGGAGGGACAAGGGGAAACAGACAGAAACTGCACCATAGGAAATTCTGCACTAATGTGTGCAATAATTTCTTTACGGTGAGAGTGACAGAGCACTGGAACAGGCTGCCAAGGGTGGTTGTGGAATCTCCTTCTCTGGAGATATTCAAGACCTGCCTGGATGCTGAGCTGTGCAACGTGGTGTAGGGAACCTGCTTTGGCAGGGGGACTGGACTCAGTGGTCTCTGGAGGTCCCTTCCAACCCCTACAATTCTGTGATTCTGTGAATATCATGGAGTTGTTTGGATGGGGAAAGACTACCCCTTTGAATGACCTTTTGTCAGGGCATGTCCTGGGATTCCTAGGATCCTCAAAATGCAGCACTGCTTCTGTCACTGAAAAATGGGGCCCTGTGTGGGACGGAGGGAGGGTCCATGAGTCCCTGGCCCACCTGACTGAGTATTTCCATGGTCTTAGCAAAGACGTACTTACAACTTGAGAATGACAGTTAGCTGTGTTCATGGTGGCATGGCCACTTTTAATGGCCTTGAACTGTCTGAACATAACTGAAGAGGCTCAGGCTGATGCAAATCAGCTATTGAATGATAGTGTTGAAAAACTGGAAAGACAGGTGGCAGTTTTGATGGGGAAAAAACCTAATTCAATCATTCTCCTATGGAAGATCAGGAACATCTCTCTGGAAAACCATGGGGGCCCTGTACAAGGGAATCTGTATAAAATGGACTCTGTAAATGAAGGCACTAAAAGGTCAGATTTTGAGGTTCCATTTGGACTAGATCTATTTGAGATCTGACTGATTGTAACCCAAAAATGAAAAAAAAAAATAAAAAAAAATGCAGGATAGGCTGGTGGGAGTGCCCTGACCAGTATCCAACCCCCCAAACCCTGCTGCCCATAATACAGCAGCTGAACTGATGGATATAGTACAGTGGTTTAGACAGAAACCAAGAGAGCATGCCAGCATAGCTGCTCTGGTTATGGGACATGGAGGCAGAAAGCGCTGTGGTGAATGGACTGGAAATTTCAAAACTGACATCCATTACTACTCACCCTGCCCTCAGGCAAAGACTGTATGCTCTGTCCAACATAATGAGGATAGCCATTTGATCAGTGAATGATTTATGGCTGTGTGTCATATAACATGGCCAAATAAGAATGACATACCATTAAATATCAGCCTGTGGTCCTCTATGGAGGACTAACAAAATTATATTAGAGAATTAGGCATGAAAGAGGCAATCTATGAAGATGATTTTGAGAGCCCAGTCAATAAATTTTTCATCAGGAACGAGGGATCTCATCCTACAGCCATCACCTTTACATCAGTATGGGTCTATGTTATCCATACTGAACCCCCCAGTGGCCCTCAGGTGCTGTAATACAACAGGCTGCCCAATTGATGGGGAGACAAGAGTGCCTACGGCCAGATGCAGGCTCTGAATGGTGGTGGAAAGGTCTGAGAAAGGCAGAGAACCATCTGCTGCCATGACTTAGGCGTCCAGCCCCTAAGGTAATCCAGTCTGGACCCATTAGGGTCTTGAGACAACCAATGTTTAAAGACCAGATTAGAGCAGGAGTTCAGTTTAAAAAGATCGATGGACAGCATAATCAGGAAAAAATATCTGTTAAACAGGCCCAAGCACTGAGTATTTATAGTCCAACCTTTTCAGCCAAACTAGATGTGAATGTAACTCAAGAAGGGTCTGGATGGGGGCTCTGGCAGAGCCAGAGTTCTTTGTGAACCCCTATGAGGTTTTGGCCACAGGTTTGGCATGGAGCAGAATAAAGATACATCACAGTTGAAAAGCATTTATTGGCTACCTATTCTACACTACAGGTGGTAGAACCAGTAGCTCAGATTTCAGAGGTTATCGTTAAACAACAAGGCCAGTCCAGGGGTGGGTAAAAGATCTAACACACATCTCTATGATGGGGGTGGCCCAATCACAAGCAGTGGTGCGCTCAGTTGTTCTGCTTGCCTGCTCCTCAAGGAGTTAAGAGAAATCTATGCCTGTTGCGTGTTCGAGTGCATGCGCGATGCCATGTGGAGGGCTTATCACAATAAAGATTGGCGGATTTGCTGCGTAGACCGGTCAGAACTCAGATCTGCGTTGTGCTTCCTGTGGCACCAAACGCCCAACAGTGGCAGTTCCGTGTATTGGCCAGCAGGTGGCAGCAGAGACCACGGAAAGAACGTCTGCGGGACAGACCCTGGGGATCCGTTCTCTTTTGATTATAGGGGAAGAACACAAAGATGGAAGAGGAGGGAAGGGGGAAAAAAAAAAGAAAAAAAGAAAAAACCAAACCACAGAAAACAAATAAAAACTTCTCCAAACGTAGCAAACTTGAATGTCTGTCAATAAATAAATGAGTAATTGAATTGATGTCCGTTTCAGACAGTCCCCTGTAGAATCAGGGTAAGGGTTAGGATTAGAGTTACATTGCAGGTTAATGCTGTTATCTTTACAGCTCCTGTGAGGGTTGGGGTCTGGGTCAGGTGTTTAAAAAATGAAATGAAAAAAGAATTAAAAAAATATATTGAAAGCTTCAGATTTCCTTAATCTTTGTGGGAATCATATAATGTGCAACTCAGATCTACCTCTTCGTACCTCTTTTGTGGTGTAGGGAACCTGCTTTGGCAGGGGGACTGGACTCAGTGGTCTCTGGAGGTCCCTTCCAACCCCTACAATTCTGTGATTCTGTGAATATCATGGAGTTGTTTGGATGGGGAAAGACTACCCCTTTGAATGACCTTTTGTCAGGGCATGTCCTGGGATTCCTAGGATCCTCAAAATGCAGCACTGCTTCTGTCACTGAAAAATGGGGCCCTGTGTGGGACGGAGGGAGGGTCCATGAGTCCCTGGCCCACCTGACTGAGTATTTCCATGGTCTTAGCAAAGACATACTTACAACTTGAGAATGACAGTTAGCTGTGTTCATGGTGGCATGGCCACTTTTAATGGCCTTGAACTGTCTGAACATAACTGAAGAGGCTCAGGCTGATGCAAATCAGCTATTGAATGATAGTGTTGAAAAATTGGAAAGACAGGTGGCAGTTTTGATGGGAAAAAACCTAATTCAATCATTCTCCTATGGAAGATCAGTAACAACTGTCTGGAGGACCATGGGGGCCCTGTACAAGGGAATCTGTATAAAATGGACTCTGTAAATGAAGGCACTAAAAGGTCAGATTTTGAGGTTCCATTTGGACTAGATCTATTTGAGATCTGACTGATTGTAACCCAAAAATGGAAAAAAAAAAAAAAAAAATGCAGGATAGGCTGGTGGGAGTGCCCTGACCAGTGTCCACCCCCCAAACCCTGCTGCCCATAATACAGCAGCTGAACTGATGGATATAGTACAGTGGTTTAGACAGAAACCAAGAGAACATGCCAGCATAGCTGCTCTGGTTATGGGACATGGAGGCAGAAAGTGCTATGGTGAATGGACTGGAAATTTCAAAACTGACATCCATTACTACTCACCCTGCCCTCAGGCAAAGACTTTATGCTCTTGTCTGGAGGGCTTATCGCAATAAAGATTGGCGGATTTGCTGCGTAGACCGGTCAGAACGCAGATCTGCGTTGTGCTTCCTGCGGCACCAAACGCCCAACAGTGGCAGTTCCGCTTATTGGCCAGCAGGTGGCAGCAGAGACCACGGAAAGAACGTCTGCGGGACAGACCCTGGGGATCCGTTCTTTTGATTATAGGGGAAGAACACAAAGATGGAAGAGGAGGGAAGGGGGAAAAAAAAAAGAAAAAAAAAAAATCAAACCACAGCAAACAAATAAAAACTTCTCCAAACGTAGCAAACCAGAATGTCTGTCAATAAATTAATGAGTAATTAAATTGATATCCCTTTCCCGCCCCCCCCCCCCCCCCCCCCCCCCCAACTTCTGAGATGAAAAAAACCCACTTCTTTTAGAAGAAAACAGAGTAGTAACAACTTCTGTACCTACATTCACCACTCTGAGATCCTGTCTGGGTCTCCCAAGGCTTGTAAATAACCACTGGGTCGGTTCTGATGTCGCGTGATTTGTTGTCAGTTCTCTCATGGTTCTCCGGTCAGTTCTCCGGTGCCAGGATCTGCCACAGGGCATTCTGACCACGGGCATCATGTTTCTACGCTGCCGCCTGCATTTAACAGGCAATGGGACTGCCCAGCATGTGCAAGGCAGCACCTCTTTCACACCACCAGAATGTTTAAGGCTGTTGGGATTGTTGTTAGCGTCCCATTAACACTGAGGCTAGAGATACCCTTAGGATTGACATTACTATTAGCATTACTTTGATGGTGCCCTATCTGGGTCATTTCCAGGGGATGTCAGGAGTAAGGCACAGTGTCAGGAGAAAAAGAACAGACTCTGTTACTTTATAAACGTGATAACAGAGAGAGTTCATTGGAAAAAATACAACTCTTAAATAATGCAAAGCATGCTTCTGATTGGATGCAGGCATCATCTGGGCTCTGATTAATATTACTCTTAAGGTAAAGATTATTGTTACCATAATGATTTTTTTTTTGGATTATGATCAGGGTTAAGGTTCCTTCTGCTACAAACTTCTAGCATCATTTTTGTTGTTGCATTTGGAGTTAGGGACGATTTTAGAATCAGGGTAAGGGTTAGGATTAGAGTTACATTGCTGGTTAATGCTGTTATCTTTACAGCTCCTGTGAGGGTTGGGGTCTGGGTCAGGTGTTTAAAAATGAAATGAAAAAAGAATTAAAAAAATATATTGAAAGCTTCAGATTTCCTTAATCTTTGTGGGAATCATATAATGTGCAACTCAGATCTACCTCTTCGTGCAGTGACTGCCTGTAAATTTGCTGGAGCCTAATATAATATGGCCTTGTGCTTTCCACTAACTCACCTTCATTTCATTTTCATTACATTTGCTTGGTAGTCAGATTTTGGTGTGTGGATATTTTAAAACAATCTGACTGACATTAGCAAAAAATTAAAAATAAAATTAAAAAAAATGCACAACAGCATCGTATCAATTTTTATAGATAAGATAAAGAAGAGCAGTTTCCCTTAGTTTTCTGTGCCTCTTTACTTTCTTACCCTCTCCCCTTGTGTGAGAAACTCTCAAAGTCAAAGATTTCTAGTTAGGCAAAGATGGCAGCGATAGCAGCAGTGCTTATTCATTATTGCAATACTGCGCGCACATCCCCTATTGGCAAGGGAGAAACTGCACACCAGTCAGTGAAATCAATTCTGTTCTGTGCCCTAAACCCACTGCAGGTGATGCTCTCATGGCTCTCATTGGTTGAGCATCTCAGGCTCACAGACTCCTCGAGACTGTGGCTAGGATTCATTTCCATAGAAGGTCAATTACCAACCTCTTGTTTTTAGGTCTGCCTTGTACTTTTCTGCGGACAGAGAAGGGCAATGTTTCCAAAAGTCAGTACATTCATTCTGTCCTGTGCTGGGCTCTACCCACCCTGTATTTATCTTGTGCTTGTCTCAATTCTCCCCATGTCAGAATGCCCCCAGTCTGAACTTAATTCTGTTCAGCAACTTTCTTGGTGGAAAAACTACTTATACAGCTGTTTTACAAGAGGGTTATACATTCAGTTAGGGCCTACGCTATGTACTGAAAATACTGGAAACTTCCACTGCAAAAACACAATCTACCTCTCCCATCTGTGCAGCCTTGCAGACCCAGAGCATGCCAGGTTATTTCTGCTTTCATAGCATTTGCATGCTGTAGGGTGAGCACAAGGTTCTGCTGCTTGATTCTTCTGCAAGAGCTGCCTACCGGCAAATGGTTGCAGGGATGGAGGATGTGACAGAAAGCATTTGTCTCCACAAGAGCAGAGTTACATTCAGTGCAGAGTGTGAGAGTCAGGTTGGTGTGGAAAAGCACTGACACGCTGGGGATGATGCAGTGCTCACATGTCTAACACTCACAGACATTACTGTCAGAAGGATGGTGCTGTGTTGTGCTTCTACCTTTGGCAGCCCCTGGAGAAATGCTATGGCACACAGAACACCTTTGTATTGCACTGACTGCTGCCATGCAGCATGGATTTAACACACCAAATCCAGAGGAGCATGACTGCATCTAACTGCCCTGAGAAAAACTACTGTAGCTGAAGAGATGAGGAGGCAGCTGCTCATCTGCAGAACAAGCAGTACTGCCAGACATTGGGCCAGGTGAGCACCTCCTGCTGCAGCGTGATGATGACAGGGCTGGAGATGATCTGCAAAGCCAGCTTAAAAGTGGGAGACGTGAGTCAACATGGCAGGAGGACAGAGGTGTTAGGGAGCAGCCAAGGCATCAAAGAGTATCAGAAGGCTTTGAAAAGTATCACAAAGTGACAGCCAGGAAGACTGGGATATATCATGAGCAGCAACCTGGATGCTAGAGATTATTTGCTCCCATACAAAATGGTAGAGATCTTGCTGCAGACATCCCAAAGCCAGGCAAAATGGGAACCCAGAGCTCTGCCTGCACGAACCCCACAGCCATAGCATTGCAAGCTGAGCTGCCTTGCTGTTTGTTGCATTCATCCCAATCCCTGTGATTGAAGACTCAGAATGCAGTCGAGGCGATGACTGAGCATGAGAGTGACTTTATTCAATAAAAGACAGGAGGGCTTGAGAGGTCAAGGGTGAAGATGGGACTCCTCTTGTCAAGATGAGAGTGGCTCAGAGCTGGTGCTGCTGCCTGGTGCCTGGGACTGGCAGCCTGACTCTAAGTCCCCATCTAAGATGCTCAGCTTCACCTCACTGATGCTGCCCTGCTCCTGCATGGTGGTGCTGCTGCTGGGACACTCGGGCTGTGCTTGGGATGGGCAGCACTGCAAAGGCGCTGGGTCACAATCCAGGCAGGTGACTGCTGTGTCTGGCAGGCTCAGGTCACGAGCTTCAGCAGAGCCAGGAGATATGAGAGCATGAACGTGGATGAGCCCCTTGTGTCCATCACTGTTACCATGTGGAAGGCTGTCATCCGAATTGCAGCGATTCATGCTTAATAAGAACTCTCCATTGATGGAAAGACACTGCTTGGTTTGGATCTTTGGGGTTGACAAGGGCTCGAATCACCTAGGAAGGCATAGAAACACAAGGGTTAGTTTCAAACATTTGCAAGTTGAATCATGAAAGGTTGTTGATACTTGGTAATAGAGTGGCGGCAGGAAGAAGCAAGTAGGCTTGAAGCAGCATAGCCACTGTCTTGAAAGTGATCCTCATTCAGGTCCAGCTCGTGTGTTGTTTCACTGTAATCTGCTTCTTTGGGTCTACCTAGTGGGCAGCAACACTCGAGCTGTTACTGATATCATTGAAAAGAACTGGAGACAATTGTTCTATTCCTAAGAGCTTCAAGGTGCCTAGAAGCACAAATAGAAACCAGCAGTATTTCATCACTTCACCAAAAGGAAGGTCAAACACCTGAGCTGTGAAGAGCAGTTACAGAACCTATGCATAAGATCACACCAGACATACTTTGTTCTAACAACAGTTATGGCACATAGTCCATTTCCTTCAATATTCCCAAAATGAAATGATGTGGAGCATTACAGGGAAAGAAACACTGCACACAGACACTATGACCCTGATTAGACTCAAGCAGCAGACTTAAAACAAGTCAGAGTTTTTGATTCCAGGATATTTCAGGACCTATCGTGTGAAATTCAGTTACACAACAGTGCCTAGGTGCCTGCGTTTCAAGCAACTTTCAGATCACAGCCATGTAAAATAAAAACAAATTCAGTGCAGAAATAGCAAGCCTGTACCTTAATACTCATGAGATTATCCATTTTTTACAGCACTCTGACTAAGTTCTAAAACTTGCTCATCCCAGTTCACTTCAGCAAGTTCCACCAATTCAAGCAACGCAGTTCTGAGATCCTGTGTATGTTGTGCAGATAGAATTGAACAGTGCAGAAATAATCTCTGACAGCTTTAAGAGCTCTGTTCTGCTTACAAACTCTCAGTCCAAAACTATTCTCAGTTTTAAGGAAATGAACACCTGAAGCAGTTGGATCATCTGCCGCATTCTGCTTCTTGGCATCATGATTAGCACAAAGGGTTTTCTGCTGTCCTGCAGAGATGGAAAAAGTCCTGCTTACAAATGGACCAAGTTTCAGTGTACAGCAGAGTTTGTACCAGACTAAAAAGCCATGCCATTCAATTCATGTGCTCAGGTTGTTATGCACTCCGAAAGGAAACAGAACTAACTGTTGGATTCTGAAGGCAATCTGTGGGGTCCTACATTACCTCCTGATTCTGGAAGAGGAAATTCTAATAGCAAATGCAGAACTTTGATCTTTGTAGACATGAGAAGAGCTGGCATTTAGGAACATTCATTTCAGGGAAATCAAATGATGTGTCTGTATTTTTTACTACAGATAGTATAGGGAGCAGCCAGTTGAAGAACCAGATACAAAAAATCCAGCCCATTGGCAAGAAAATACTTCTCCTTAAATTCTGTATGCTATCATGGTACAGAATTAGGCTACAGTGCCACATAGGCCAACCAAGTGTAGAACCAAATCCACAAAATACTGGTAGACAAAGCAGCAAAAACAGGGACAATATTCAGCAGACAGGCCTTTCTACCCACAGCTCAGCATGTTCTGCCATCCGAAAAGCAAGGCCTCTTGTCAAGCTCAGCTATTTCCCTTCTCAGTGTATTCTAGCACCACTGATACCCACTGGTATCCTCCTGTAGAGTGCCATCATATTGTCATCATCCAAAGGGAAAACCCACACAGCAGAGCATACAGCACTACACCCATGCTCCAAATATCCGCCTGAAAAACAAAAAGACAAGCTTACAAACCTGAAGCACCTCAAATGGCTTCCTGACAGACTGGATTGTCTGCCCTTGCCAAAGCCCACATATAGCCCATGAAAAGCTGGCTCTTTCCCTCAGGAAATAAAACCTTATCGTCCCAGAGAAAGCATATAACCCTCATTCAATTGCCCTTCCACTCAGCTTAGAGCACTACTAAAACCAGCATCTTCACCTTAGCTCATCACACTGCTGCACTTCCTTTTACAAGGATTTCACTGGCAAAAATGAAATCAAAGCCGTCACAAGGGATTTAGCACAGTTACATGTTACTGGCTACGAGAGCTGTCAGCACAGTCACCTGTCAGGCTTTGCTGCTGTTCTATTTATGTAGAGGCACAACAAGGTTCAGACACCTCACAGTGCAGTTCTCACTTTGACTGTAAAGAAAAAGGAGGCTTGAAAAGCAGTGTGTGGAAAACAAAGAAACAAGAATTAGAACAACAGTGGGGCCATGGCACTTGTAGGAATTGCTCCGCCTTTAACAGCGATTCAAGAAGGATGAGGGCATTCCAAACCAGACCAGTTTGGACAGATTAACAACTGCAAGTAGTGGGTTCCAAAATTCCAGACATGAAATCAAAGCTGGAAAAACTCTTCACATTTTCATCTCTCAATTTTTAGTACATTGTGCATTACAACGGAAACAATTCTTCACATACAACTTGGAAGCTAAAGACAAGTCTGACAAAACAGACTGCACAGAAATGATGGATAATTAACAGAGCAAATTGCTCTTTCAAACACTTAGTAATAGAAAGAGATCTCTGAAGTTGCTGTTCTGTAGAGCACCAAAGCAGTCGCTTGAGGCAGTTCAGGATTAGCCTGAGACGAACCAGCCAGCTGTGAACTGAGACCAATTGCACTTCTTCTATTTTACTTTCATTCTATGTGACCTCACTAAGCAAATATTGTCTAAGACCATGAGTATCACATAAATGTGCAGATCTCAAGCTGCTCACTTATCTAGTACCCTTGGCATGATGCTTTATTTTCCTCAGCTATTCATCTAGATTGTGTCTGTTGATTGTGCAACAACAGCCTGTTGGTCTCGATTACCTGTGAGAGGCTCTAACTTTGGCCAGGAAAAATCATTTGAGGATAAGTAATTATCTGGGACTCAGTAAGGCAGTCTTCCCATGCTTTCATAACAGCCGAGATACACACACACACAAACTCATGGAACCCCACTGCTTTGCACAATCCTGTGCACACTCACATGTGTCATGCACTGATTTCCCAGCCAGTCCTCATGGGGTCTATTACTTAGGACAGGAGTGTAGGGGAGCAGCCAGAAGCTGTTTGCATTCCCTGCTGTCTGCTGGGCAGCTTTGCTGGAGATGCTTGGGTTGCTTTGCTTTTCCTTGGGAGGTGGGAAGGAGCTTTGGGTTGGAGGCACATCCCGTGCCAGAGCATCTCGATGGCACGTGTGTGGCACTGATCTGCAGCAGATGAAGGGGAGGAGGTCCCAGCACAGCCCTGCACCATGCTCTGCCACACTGGGCAGCTTGTTCCTGGCTCAGCAGCGCCATCAGACAAGGAGCAGGGAAGGAAATCAAGGATGGGGGGTACCATCAAACGCAGTTAGTGCATGCCTGTGCAAAACAAACAGACCCAGAGCTTGCGGGTTATTCCTGCTTTTGTAGCATTTGTGTGCTGTAGCTGAGCAAAAGGTTCTGCTGCTTGAATCTTCTTCTGCAAGAGCCACCTACCGGTAAATGTCTGCAGGGATGGAGGATGTGACAGAAGCATTTGTCTCCATGACAGCGTAGTTACACTTGGTCTAGAGAGTGAGAGAGGCAGGCAGCACTGCCTGATGTTGGTCAGGGCGAGTTCCTCCTGCCGCAGCACGATGATGGCAGGGCTGGAGATGATCTGCAGGGACAGCTCACAGGTGGGAGCCAGGAATGGACACGGCGGGAGGACAGAGGTGTTAGGGAGCAGCCACGGCATCAAAGAGCATCAAAAGGCCCTGAAAAGCATCACAGCCACAGCCAGGAAGCTTGGGGTTTTCATGAGCAGCATCCAGGATGCTAGAGACTATTTGCTGCCATACACAACGGCAGCAGAGCTCTCGCTGCAGGCATCCCAAAGTCAGGCAAAATGGGAACACACCCAGAGCTCGGCTGCACAAACCCCACAGCCAGAGTGTTGTAAGCTGAGCTGCCTTGCAGTTTCTTGCACTCATCCCAATCTCTGCGAATGAAAACTCGGAATTCAGTCAAGGCGTTGATTGAGCACGAGCGTGCCTTTATTCAATAGGAGAAAGGAGGGGGTGTGAGGTCTGGAGGAAAGATGGGACTCATCCTCTCTTGTAATCATGAGAGCTGCTCAGAGACCGTGCTGTTGCCCGGAGCCTGGGACTCGTGTCCTGATTCTGTGCCCCCCTGCGAGATGCTCAGCTTCTCCTCGGTGATGCTGACCTGAGCCTGCATGGTGGTGCTGCTGTCGGGGCACTCGGGCTGTGCTTGGGCTGGGCTGCACTGCAGAGACATTGAGTCCAGGCTGGTGCCTGAGGTGTCTGGTGGGCTCAGGTCAGCAGCTTCAGTAGGGATGGGATGAATGAAGGCTTCAACGATGATGACCTTCTTCTCTTGATAGCTGATGTTATACGGAAGGCTTTCATCTGAACTGCAGCATTCTGTGCTTAGTAACAACTCTTCATTGATGGAAGATGCGTCATCGTAACATGCCCTGCGTCTTGGGGATATACAAGGGCTCGGGTCACCTAGGAAGGAGCAGATGTACAGCAGTTAGTGTCGAACGTTCATAAGATGAACCATGGAGATTCTTGACATTTGGCTATGTAGTGGTGGTGGGCAGAAGCAAATAGGCTTCTAGCAACAGTGTCACTGTCTTGAAAGTGATCCACGTGCAGGTCCAGCTCTTGTGTTGACAAGAGACTCATTTGGGAAAGACAGGGATCAAGACGGGCTTGAACGCCAGAAGGAGGTACAAGCCCACTGAAAGCATGAATTCTACCTGTGTTGCTGACAAGCAGTGTTTTGTAAGCTGGACTTGCACCCTTACCTGCCAGGACCAAGACTTCTGCTTCAGAGGGCTCCCTGGCACTGCTCTGCAGTTGGTGTTTGGCCACAGGGGATGGTTTGCCCAGGCAGAAGCAGGAACACCAACTGCCAGCTGCTGACTCTGCCCTCTTACTGGGAGAACTCATTCTGCAGAGAAAACAGAGCATGCTGTCAGACGTGGTGCAGGGTGATGGAAGAGCTGCACCGAGCCCTGGCCAAAAGTTGCCTGTTCTGGGCACTGCCTGCTTTCTGCTGAAACACAGCTTAGAAACGCCCTCTGTTTCAAACAGCAGAGGATGCTTCCATTCCTACAGCTCAGCCCTCAAGTCCTGAAGGCTAAATACCTCTCAACGATGTCAAGCAAGGACATGGATCTGGAGAATGTCGGAGGCTCAGGCTGCTTTGCTCTCCCAGGGCTCACCTTCACCAGGGAACAAAGGCCGTTGATGAGCTTGCCCCATTTCTTTGGCTCTGCGCAACAAAACAAAGAAACCAGTTCATTTCAGGCCTGGCTCGGTTGGACGAAGCTGAGCGCAATGCATTCGACAGAGCATGTAACAACGGGAAGAACATTCCCAACAAGGACACGTAAGAATGGATTTTCCCCATCCCTGGAGGTGCCCAAGGAGATTACTGTAGTTCTCTTTCTAAGCTTGCTGAACTTGGGCATAAACAAACCCCCTGAAAGTAACATTCTGACCCTATTTGACTAACTCGCGTTATCAAATGTAAATTACGCACCTGGCTTTGGCAATGAATTGAGGAGGGAATCGGGAACTTTCCGCTGATGAGTTCCATGCACTCACCAGGGAAAAGCCCAACCTGTAATTAGAACAAAAAGACAGGTGAGCATTAGCCCGAGCCCAGAGCCAAAGGGAAGGTCCACTGACAGTGACCCAGGGCAACTGTTTGCATCCAGCAGCCATCCGTTGCAGGCAGAGCAGCTCCAAGCTGAGATTCCCAACTCTACTGAAGTTGTGCTCTCTAGTCAAAAACGTGTGCCTACCTCAAAGCCACGCTTTCATCAAACGCAGTTAGTGCATGCCTGTGCAAGACAAACAGACCCAGAGCTTGCAGGTTGTTCCTGCTTTTGTAGCATTTGTGTGCTGTAGCTGAGCAAAAGGTTCTGCTGCTTGAATCTTCTTCTGCAAGAGCCACCTACCGGTAAATGTCTGCGGGGATGTAGTCGGTGTGCACGTCTGAAGCCATTTGAGAACCTAGTCGTTCTTGCTGCAGGACCCCTGTCTTCTGTTAAAAGCTGAACGGTCCCCAGAGCACCTGTTTCCATCAGCTACCACCATCCAAAGCAGCCAGCCTTCTTACAGTCACCTGGCCCAAACATCCCTTTTGCTCTACACTTGATTCCTGCAAGAGATGGGAGCTCGGCACGCACACCATCCTTCCAACACCCCATCCCTGCAGCAAGGGATCACAGCGCTGGCACAGCTGAAACAAAAAGGGTGTGCGAGTTTCCTGTTAGCACTCAGTGTGAACCAATCTACCACTGAGCAACACCGTGAGTCCCCACTCACCTCAGCACAGGTCAACCTGTAACCCCAACCTTCCCCTATCCATGTGCACACGCACACCCATTCACCACCCTGCCTGCTTTGCACACCCCCATGCACACTCTGCATCGTGTGCCCTCCTTTGCATTCACAGACGTGTGCAAACCATCCCTGGGAACACCTACGTGCCTACACCTTCCACAAACACCCCTTTGTGTGCACCTGTGTGCAACCCAACTCCTCAGCACACGCACGCGTTTGTGCCACCCTGTCCATGCACTCACCACGTGCCCTCCAGCAACCAAGGATTGCAGAGATGCTCCAGACTGTGCCAGAGATGGAATCTCAGAGTGCTGGGACATTATTGATCACTAAGGAAAACACTTGGAAGCATATTCAATCTGCAGAAGCTGTAATTACTGGGCACAGTTAGCTTTCCTATGGCTCAGCTGGAGGAGGCGGGTGCTCTCATACATCTGAGACACTCGCACAATGTTGGGATCATTCTGATGGAAACTATGTCTTCAGATATCATGGTTAAAACCATCCAAGATGATCATGCAGAGCCTTAGCTCTTGAGCAGCACTTCCTCCCCACCCTTCACTACTCCAAGCAGCTCCAACAAACTTCTCAGAAGAAATCCAGGCCAGCACAGACCTGGCAGACCAGAACCAAGCGCAGCTTGTGGGACGGCAGTGCCCACTCCTTGCTTCCACCCTGCTCCAGCAGGTTAAGGAGTCTGAGCCTCACTGGCCTTTGACAACTCAAGACTTTCAGCACCTCATGCCAACATTTCTCACTAAGATACACCTAAGGCATTGAATTCTCTTCTCACTACCTCCTCCCAGTCCTCCCCTAGGAACAGAAACAATTCAGATTCTACAGCAAACTACAGCATCTGCACTGCAAGAGCACACTGAACCACCTGCAACAATGAAACATAGTTTTGGAGAGTGGGTATGAAAACACACCTTTAGACAGCTGTCTCCCTGTAGCCAAAAGGAAACCAAGAAGGAAAAGTCCAGCCTGAAACATGCCCATGCTACTAGCCCAGGTTTTTCACAGTCAATGCAGAATCCATCCTGTTCTTGAGGTAACAAACGACCAGTGAGTCTCCCGTTGCTCCACCCCTTCTCCTTCAAAGCCTGAAAAAGAAAGAATAAACAAGCAGAAGAAACCCAGACGTACCTTTCCACACACAGAGCAGAAAGTGGAACAGCAGTTGTCTCCTTCCTGAGACATGGTGGGGAGCATCCCAGAGGAAGCCCAAGTTCTTTGCTTCTCTCCACAGGGACTTCAAGCACTCTTGGCAAGAGCTGCTTTGGTTCTTTCTTCAATTGCTTCCATCACCAGAATCTCCTTTGGAAAAGGAACCCGAATGAAAGAATCAGCAAATGAAAAAGAATGAGCAATAGCCACTTTACCAGCTTTCTTCTGACATGCAATTTAGACCCCCAATTCGGGCAAGGTCTTAAAATCAGCTGGTTACAAGAACTGTCCCAAAATATATCCAGCTTCTGTACAGCTGCTGTTATTTCTGACAGCGAGTGTAATCACAGAATCATAGAATGGCCCGGGTTGGAAGGGACCTCAAGGATCATGAAGATCAATCACCTCCCTGTCCCTGCTGGCCATCCCCTCTTCTGATGGAGCCCAGGGGACCATTTGCTCTCTGAGCTGCAAGAGCACGCTGATGGCTCACGTTCTGTTTTTCATCCACCAGGACCCCCAGGTCCTTCTCTGCGGGGCTTCTCTTAAGGACTGCTCCTCCCAGTCTGTAGAAATGCCTGGGATTCCTCCAGCCCAAGTGCAAAACCTTGCACTTTGCTGTGTTCAACCTCATTAGATTCACGTAGGCCAACCTCTCGGTTGAGCTCCCTCTGAATGGCATCCCTTCCTTCCACTGCGTCAGCCGCACCACTCAGCAAACAGCAGAAGGTGCACTCCATTGCATCATTGGTGTCTCTGATAACCATGTAAAAAAGCACTGGTCCCAAGACAGACTCCTGGATGACACCACTTGTTATCGGCCTCCACCTGGACATAGAACCATGAATCACCACCCTCTGTCTGTGGCCTTTCAACCAATCCCTTATCCACCAGGTGGTCCACGTGTCAAATCCACATCCCTCCAGTTTAGAGATAAGGATGTGGTGGAGGGCAATGTCAAAGATCTTGCTCAAGTCCAGGTCAATGACATCTGTTACCTTCCTTTTGTCCACAAATGCCGTCACTCCATCATAGAAGGCCACCAGACTGGTTAGGCATGGCCTTCCCCTGCTAAAGCCACGCTGCCTGTCTTGGATCACATGCTCATTTCTTATGTGATCAAGCATGTCTTTGAGGCAGATCTGTTCTTCACCATCTACATCAGTTACACATTTGAATCAAATAATTGGTGTTCCTGTCACCAAGAAAACCTCTTTGTCTTCTACTCCTGCTGCACTTCTGTGCTTTCATCAGAAGCAAAGGAAGAGACCACCTCCTAGATCCAAATTTTAAGAAACCAACACCCAATAGGTGTCATCTGAAGTAAAATAGCAGAGAAATTAAGATGACTCTTCTGCATCCAGCTTGGATCACTCCCTCACTCAGGCACACCACCATCAGATCAAGGAGATGCTGCCTTCAGCTTAGAGACTGTATGGGAAATCACAGCTTGAACCTCTGATTAATCAGCTGAGGCAAGTATTGGGTCAGCTGCGGGAGCACAGGTGAGAGTAATCTAGCTGTGCTCCCAGAAGGGGTGGACCTCGACTCAACCTCCTCTGAGACCTCATTTAAAGGCTGACCACCACTGAGACAGCATGTCTTAGAGATTGCTCCCTAGTTGAGGCTGCCTCAGCTTTCTAGTCAAGGTATCGATATTGGTGAGTTTCCCTTTGCTAATAACCTTAGGCTATTTACCACCATCTTGGTTAATATCTTTTTATTAACCACCCTTACAGAGACCATAAGGGTTTGGGCTTCCAAACTCTCAGCAAGCATTTGGATCAGCCAGCTTCCTGCCGAGGAGCCCCCTGCATCACTGCTGCCTATTCTGGTACCGGACCCGCAGATGCTTCAGAGCTCATTAGCATGGACTTCCTTCCTCCCCTCAGCAGCTGCTCCTGCACTCACCTTCATTCCTACTCAGATACCGGCCGCTTCCAGCACCAGCTGACCTGCAAGACACAGAAAGGAAAGGTGGGAGTCATGCAAACGCACAAGCCCAAGGCTGTGTCACCACCACACATGGCAGCCTCGGGAAGTCAGCTGAAACTACAGCCTTTGTCAGAATGGAAACAGGCACCGTCAATTAAGTGTGACCTCTGAACTCATTGCCACCATCAGAAATAGGCACTGAAATCGCTCACTTCACTGCAGCTGGTTAACTCCAAATTCTTTTGCTTTTGGGAAAATGCGGACACGGAATTGAAGGACACCAGAAAAACGACATCTACTTCATTGTAGGTGGTTAAGCTTGGAAGCAGGACTTGAGCAAGAAATGCTTCTCAGCTCCTTGAAAGGCACTAATCCTGACCTCTGCCACAGGTGGCTGAGTGACACAAAAGTTGAGCTGCCCATTCAGAAGCACATGGAGCAGGCCATGGAGCGGTTACATACCAACACATGAACAGGCACTTTCCCATTGGAAGGGAAATCCCTTCTCCCTGCCATGCCATGCCCACACTGCTCCTCAGGGCTGCACTGACAGCACAGACAGAATTGAAACATCTTTTGTCATCATTGTGGTTTTTCACAGACCCAGACAATGAGATACTGGGTTGCTGTGTGGGTTCCCAGACGGCACTGCCATTTCCAAGCCATTGCTTCCTAGGGGCACAGAAAGGAAAACGCCTGAACAAAATTTCACCCAGAGATTGCTATTTTACCATTCTTCCATGCAAAACAGGAGGACAGTACAGCGGATTTGTGCAGCTGCATCAACACCCTGGGTGCTAAAGGAATGCAAAGACAGAAATATCAAAACTACAAGGAGGGAAGCTATGTTTAGTAATATCTTTTCTCATTTACAACAGGCAGTTGGCACTACTAAAGGAAAATCCCAGGCCTCAGGTTCTGACAGTGCGACAATCTGGCACGGACTCAGATGTGAGTGATCCAAATGGTTTATTCCAGGTTCTAATACCACTTCTGTGAATTCACACGTTTTCTCTCTTAACTTTCCCACAGCCTTCACATGTCCACAGAACATCCCACAAACTCTCCTTTACGGCGCACGTAGGCACTCATCCCACCAGAGCCATCAGTCATTCCTAGCCATGTGCTTCTCCTCCAGTCACGGACAGTATCACACGGCCATCATGCATCTTAAATGACTTAGTTTTTCTGTTCTTTCTGGAGGTGTCCTTGGTTCCTAGCCTTACCTTCTCATGCCGTTCATCTTCCTCTGCAGCTCCTGCTCTGAAGAGTCTTCTTATGTTCCCACATGACAGGAAGAAAATGAAGACACAACCCCTGCCACCAAGGTCAGCTCTGCAGCACACGTTACCTGAGGAGCACTTGGCTACTCATGCAAACTGCACAGTGCCAGGAAGATTGTTACATGTTGCACTTCTTCTTCTCCTGGCTCAGAAATTAAATTTTCTACCTAGAAAATGGAAAACAAACAAACAAGCAAACAAAAAACAACAACAACAAAAAACACCTCACCTGACATAAAGGAGACATGATTGTTACTATGGAATTCCGGAGGGCAAGGTATTTGCCCTCTCTATGAAGAAGCTGACTGCAAAGGACTAAGAACAGCCACGATCACGTTGAGAACTTGCGGGTAAAATTCGGGACTGAACCAATAATGGGCTTCTGGAGGTGAGGGTCTGCTCCAGGCCGCCTGGTCAAGGGAGCCTGTTGATGGGCCCTGCTTACTGCAGCTACCAGAAGCACCGCGCTCACTGACTCTCAACTTGATGGGGGATTCCAGTCAGGCTGGGAAATCAGCATGGCTGGCTGCAAGCTGTCTGAGAGACTGCTGGACTGCACTGGGAATAACTTTGTGGGCCAAGCATTAAGCACACCAAGCAGAAGGGAAGGTATTGGACAGACCGACCAGAGGTCAAGCGTTGCTGGACCTGCTGCTCACCAACGCTGAGGAGATCATCAAAGGCGTCAAGGCTGGAGGCTGCCTGGGCTCCAGCGATCATGCCCTGGTTGAGTTTGTGATCTCAAGCGATGTGGGCCTGGCAAAGAGCAGGACCAGGATGCTCAACTTTAGAAGAGCAGACTTCAAGCTACTCAATGGAATGCTGGCCAAGATCCCCTGGCGCGCTGCCCTCAAAGATAAGGACGTTGAGGAGAGCTGGCTACTGTTCAAGGATGCCCTCCTGGCAGCACAAGAGGTCTCCATTCCCCTGATTAAGAAAGTGGGCAGGAGAGGTAGAAAACCGGCATGGCTCAGCAAGGACCTGCTAAGAGAACTGAGGGTGAAGAAAGGGGTGTACAAGCTCTGGAAACAAGGCTGTGTCACCCGGGAAGAATACAGGGATGCCGTCCGAACTTGCAGATGTGGGATCAGGAAAGCCAAGGCTCAGGCAGAACTGAACTTGGCGAGGGATGTGAAAAACAACAAGAAAACCTTCTACAGGTACATTGGCCAGAAGAGACAGGCCAAAATGGGCGTGCCTACTCTGGTAAATTTAAAAGGAGAAATGGCTTCAACAGATGAAGAGAAAGCTGAGGTGCTGAATGAGTTCTTCACCTCGGTCTTCACTGGTGGCCAGGATTCTAGTCTTTTTCACGTCCCTAAGTCTTGCACCCCCATACCTCCATGTGGGGACCAAGGAGGTAAATCCCTCCCCACTGTAAGGGTAGAGCAAGTCCGAGAGTGCCTCCTTAGACTGAATGAGTATAAGTCTATGGGGCCAGATGGCGTGCATCCCAGGGTCCTGAAGGAGCTGGCTGAGGTGGTTGCTGAGCCGCTCTCCATCATATTTGAGAAGTCGTGGCTGTCAGGTGAGGTCCCGGATGATTGGAGGAAGGGTCACGTCACTCCCATTTACAAGAAGGGGAGCAGGGACGACCCGGGTAACTACAGGCCGGTGAGTCTCACCTCTGTGCCTGGGAAGATTATGGAACAGATCCTCCTGGACAACATGCTTGATCGCATAAAGAACAAGCATGTGATCCGAGACAGCCAGCATGGCTTCACCAGGGGAAGGTCATGCTTAACTAATCTTGTGGCCTTCTATGATGGAGTGATGGCGTTGGTGGATGAAGGGAAGGCGACCGATGTCATTTACCTGGACCTGAG
Organism: Coturnix japonica; assembly: GCF_054131305.1. Lineage (NCBI taxonomy): Eukaryota > Metazoa > Chordata > Aves > Galliformes > Phasianidae > Coturnix > Coturnix japonica. Next base: position 101,835 of record NW_028188979.1, read on the forward strand.
CAAGGCCTTTGACATGGTCCCCCATCACATCCTCATCTCCAAATTGGAGGGAGGTGGATTTGATGGGTGGACAACTAGATGGATAAGCAATTGGTTGAAAGACCGCAGACAGAGGGTGGTGGTCAATGGCTCTATGTCCAGGTGGAGGCCGGTAACGAGCGGCGTCCCTCAAGGGTCTGTCTTGGGACCGGTGCTCTTTAACATCTTTATTAATGACATCGATGAGGGAATGGAGTGCACCCTCAGCAAGTTTGCTGATGACACCAAGCTGAGTGGTGCAGTCGATACGGTGGAGGGAACAGATGCCATTCAGAGGGACCTTGACAGGCTGGAAAGCTGGGCTCGGGTGAACCTAATGAGGTTCAACACGGCAAAGTGCAAGGTTTTGCACTTGGGCCGGAAGAACCCCAGGCACCTGTACAGGCTGGGAGGAGTTGTCCTTGAGAGCAGCTCGGCTGAAAAAGACCTAGGGGTCCTGATAGATGAGAAACTTAACATGAGCCAGCAGTGCGCTCTGGCAGCCCGGAAAGCAAATGGGATCCTGGGCTCCATCAGGAGAGGGGTGGTCAGCAGGGATAGGGAGGTGATCGTCCCTCTCTACTCTGCTCTTGTGAGGCCCCATCTGGAGTACTGTGTCCAGGTGTGGAGCCCTCAGTACAAAAAAGATATGGAAATTTTGGAAAGGGTCCAGAGGAGGGCCACAAAGATGATCAGGGGGCTGGAGCACCTCCCCTATGAGGACAGGCTGAGGGAGTTGGGTTTGTTCAGCCTGGAGAAGAGAAGGTTGCGAGGTGACCTCATTGCAGCCTTTCAATACCTGAAGGGAACTTACTCCCAGGAGGGGAGTAAACTCTTCGAAAGGGCTGATAATAGCAGGACTAGGGGAAATGGTTTTAAGTTGAAGGAGGGAAGATTTAGGTTGGATGTTAGGGGAAAGTTCTTTACTAGAAGGGTGGTTAGGTCCTGGAACAGGCTGCCCAGTGAGGTTGTGGATGCCCCGTCCTTGGAGGTGTTCAAGACCAGGTTGGACAGGGCCCTGGGCAACCTGATCTAGTAAATGTGTATGTTTGGTGGCCCTGCTAGGCAGGGGGGTTGGAACTACATGATCCTTGAGGTCCCTTCCAACCCGGGTAATTCTGTGATTCTGTGAAGGGAAGCATTACTGGACATGCTGCACAGCAGGGGTTAAGACTGGAGGTGGTCAGGGCTGTAGTGACCATGCCCTCCTAGAGTTCCTCATCTCAAGGAATGCAGGCCTGGCAAAAAGCAAAGTCAGGACCCTGAGCTTCAGGAGAGTCAGCTGCAGGCTGTTCAAAGAATTCTTGGACGAGAGACACTGGAAAACTGTTCTTAGGGGCAAAGGGTTCAAACATCCCTTTGTGTGCACCTGTGTGCAGCCCAACTCCTCAGCACAGCCCTGTGCAAGCACACATTTGTGCCACCGCATCCACGCACTATCTATGTGCTCACACACACTCACACAACCACATCCCTTAGTGCAGCCCTGTGCGCACACACACTCACACATGTGTAACCCCTTCCTTTCACTCCCAAAGTGCACGCACACACCGGTACCACAATGTCCTTGTGCAGCTCCAACACTCTGCACACCCCTGTGCACGTACATATATGTGCATGCTCGTCCTTGCACACATACCCACAGACCTACACACACCTGAGCAACACCACTGGTTTGTACACTCATGGACACAAATGTGTGTACAACACCATCCATGCACAAATACACACACACACACGGATCCCCACTGCTTTGCACAATGCTGTGCACACTCACGTGTGTCATGCACTGATTTCCCATCCAGTCCTCGAGGGGTCACTTACTTAGGACAGGAGTGCAGGGGAGCAGCCAGAAGCTGTTTGCATTCCCTGCTGTCTGCTGGGCAGCTTTGCTGGAGATGCTTGAGTTGCTTTGCTTTTCCTTGGGAGGTGGGAAGGAGCTTTGAATTTGAGGCACATCCCGTGCCAGAGCATCCCGATGGCACAAGGGGGATCAGGGCCCCTCTATTGGTTACCTCGGTGGCTTGCAGCAACTGGAACTTTTTGCCTATTGAGAAAGCTAAAAAGTGTGAGTTCCTCCTGACCCATATCAACAAAAATCTCAACCATAAAAAAGAGACGTCTTCGTATTCAAGCAAATGACAACAGTAAGACCATGCATGTTGTTTTGTTGTATTTCCTCTGTAATCATGGGGAGGATATGAAGAAGTGGTATAATTCATCCACTTCTGCACTTCAGGCACAAGTTCCTTAGAATTGGAAGAGACCCTTAAAGGCCATCTAGCCCAGCTCCCCTGCAATAAAAAGGGACATTCACAGCTAGATCAGGTTGCTCACAGCCTGGTCATTAGTCATCCCAGAGGCAAAACACACACTGATTGATCTCTCCTTCAGTCATAAATCCTTGGAGACAACAGCATTGACACTGCATGTTACTGAAGCAGTAAAAGAAATTGCTCCTGTAACTCTCCTTGTGTTAAGTAAAATGATGATAAAAAGCAATGGAATGCTTTGGCAGGACACCAAAACCATCCTCCTTCCTTGATATCTGCTGCAATGGAACCTTCCACTGGAAGAAAGCCTCTGATGACTTGTCACCCCAGAGAGGTCAGCTTTAGAAGCAGGACTGCTGCACAATAGAATGAACTGGAGCTCCTTAGCATCTCTTACATCCAGGAGGGGTGTGATCAGACCCACCTATCACCTTCAGGTGCGCTTTCTGACACCTTGTCTGACTTCACTGTCACTGTGCCAGCATCCTCAGGCTTAACCTGCTTCATTGTCAGTGTGCAGCAATTGCCAACGTTCTTGATGTCATTGTAATTGTTGGTGTAAAGGAGGTTGCCATTCAGGAACCATTCCACGTCCTCGTCATTATGGGACAGCTCGCAGGAGAAGACAGCAGAGCTCTCTTCTTCAATTTCTACATCCTGCAGGTGCTTCGTTACTTCTACATTGCGGGCTGTGGGGAAACAAGGTGAACTGTTACCACTGTTACTATAAATCATACTGGGATGTGGTAGAATGGTTGGACTAGATGATCTTTGTGTAATCATCTATGTGAAGATAATACATGTATAAAGTTAGCAGGAGAGAACGGCAGAAGTCAACCTCAAGAAGAGAAATCTGAGGTGAAATAGGACATGGAAGAGGCCACCCTCCCTGCTCATACCTTCAGCTGTCAGCGTGGCCTCAGTCTCTGCAATTCCTGCCTTGCACTTGTACACACCAGCATCATCGGGCTTCAGCTTCAGAATTCTGAGCTCTACTGAATGCTTATCCCTCTTGATCTTGTACTTCTCAGAGGGCTCGATGGGTGTGCGGCCCTTGAACCATTTCACAACCTTTGGAGAAGGCCTGAAGTCACAGGACAGGATGACAGAATGACGTTCCAAAGCTGTCTTGTCCTCCAACTTCCTGGTGATTTCTATATGGTAATCTGCAAAGCAGGGGTGGAAGAGAAGAAAGGATGAGGACAATTGGAAGAAGAGGAAAGTCTCTTGCGTGTATTCCATTCCAATTAATGTCAAGTTCACAATGGTTCTTTGAACGACTCTAAAGATAAAACAAACGATTGTCTATAGGGAATGCCATTGACTACATTTCTATGAAGTAATACTGTACAGTATCTACCAAATGCAAGGTCCAGCTCTTGTTCTGTGCTTATTAAATTGCTCCCAATTGTTGAGGCTTTTATTCAAATAAGAGTGAGTTGAAAATATAACAAGTACTTTAGGATGTGAATGGATAATCTTACGCTGGGGACAACAGCAGATAAAAAGCCTGCAAGTTTCTTTCAGATGAAATCAATGACAAACCGCACCAAATTTAGGTGCTACCAAACTTAAACTTGTCTAGTTCAGAAATACAATTAATTTCACCTGATTTGACTTCTTTGCTATAGCCAAGGACAAAACCAAAGCTCTGTAAATCTGAATAGTAAGCACATCACAGCTATTCAAACACATCTTTTACTGAGATGCAGCTGTCTCATTTAGTGTCCAACGACTTTGAACTGGAAATGGAGCAGACCAAAGCAGAATCTAAACATGGCTTCTACAAGGACTGATCAAATGCGGCCACCGTCAAATTCAAAGTATCTGATACAGAAGGATCACACTCACTGTCAGACAAAACCTCTTTGGAGAGGTGAACTGACTGCCCTGTTCACCCCCACTTTGGAAATAACTGCACTCATTTCCTACCTGCTCCCAGCAGTGTGGGATGGTGGGATAGCATCACACTTCCCACACTAAGCATCCCACCATGTCACTTGTTCCACCTAAACCTCAGTCCCAAAACAAAAGGGGAACTCGCTTCTGAACCCTCTTCACTTCATTTCAGATGTCTTATATGCTTGATCTCCAACCCACCCCCCACTCAGGAGAAAGACCCCCCGCTTACACCCTACCATCTTGTTGCATTCTGATGTTGTCATCAGCCTTCAGCTTGTTGTCCTCTTTGTACCACTGGGTCTGAACCTCATCGTGTGAAATCTCACAGACAAAAGATGCACTCCCATATTCATTCACTTCCACATCTTCCAGTGCTTTAACAATCTTGATATCTCCAGCTGTGAAACAGTAGAGATATATTTGTCAGGGTATTTCCAGAACTGAGTGCAGCATCTTTTCCTTACACATATTTGCATAGAAAATAAGTAGGATTATGTTTTATTCTAAACCATCATCCATTCCTGAGTCATTTCTCTCTTCAACACAGTCAATGCATTATTGCCCTTGAACTTAAAGACAGACCTACTAGCTACAATGGAGCTCCCTGCAAACAGTTTTCATGGAAACCAGAATCTCATTTATTCTAAAACCTTTCAAGCAAAATTAAGGGTAGAAAAACAATAGAACTGACTGAATCTTTAAGGTCATTTAGTTCCAGTCCCCCTGCTATAGGCAGGGACACCTCCCTCCACACCAACTCTTCTCCTCAGGGTCAAGGCTTCTCTCAAATCATTCTCCTCTAAGCCTGTGCCTGTGCTTGGGATTGCCCTGACCCAGGTGCAGGGCCTTGTACTTGGCCACACTCAAGTTCATGAGGCTGCCAAGGGCCCACCTCTCCAGCCTGTCCAGGTCCCTCTGAGTAGCATCCCTTCCCTCTAGCACATCAACAGCACCGCTCAGCTTGGTGTCATCTGCAAACTTGCTGAGGCTGCATTTGATTCCACTCTCCATGTTGCCTACAAAAATGTTAAATAACACTGGTCCCAACACCACCCTCCACCTGGACACTGAGCTATTGACTGCAGCTCTCTGAGTGTGACCATCCAGACAGTTCCCTATCCTGCAACTGGTCCATCCATCAAAACCATTTTTCTCCAGTTTGGTGACCAGGATGTCATGCAGGACGGGATCAAATGCTCTGCACAAGTCCAAGTAGATGATGTCAGTTGCTCTCCCATTATCCACTGATGCTGTTACTCCATCATGAAAGGCCACCAAGTTTGTCAGACATGGCTTGACCTTGATGAAGCCATATTGGTTACCACCAATTACCTCATCTTTATTTTCCAAACTATGCCAAGGAGAACTAGACAGAACTCTACAGTGTTGTGTCACTACAAACCTGTCTGAACCATTGGCTTCTCTGCATGCTCATCACTAGTCTCTCCTTAGCTTGTGTGCCTACAAACAATGTATGGGGAATGTCAGCCACAAATCTTACCTAGGGGACATCTTTGCTTCAAAATCCTTTGAACATCACACAATCCCTTTTAACTCTCCAGGTCTGCATTTAGTTATGTCAGAATCAGGCCATATTTCTGTGCTGCTATATCCCTTTCCTTCTGAAGGGCCTGGATACAACTTGGATTAACCTCAGGAGAAGAGTTCCTGCATAGAATCATAGATTTACCCAGGTTGGAAAAGACATTGAAGATCATCAAGTCCAACCGCAGCCTAACCAGTACCCTAACTCTAAAAACCCTACACTAAATCATATCCCTGAGTACCACATCCAAAAGGCTCTTAAACACAACCAGGGATGGTGATTCAACCACCTTTCTGGGGAGCCTATTCCAGTACCTAAAATCTCTAGTATCTAAATCTCTCTAAAAGAGCACAGGTATTAATCTGACCAGAAAGGTTCCTGTTTGTTCATAAAATGAGCCTTTTCCGCTCCATCTTGCATAGGCCACTGGGCACAGGGTAGCTGGGAGACCACAGAAAAAGTGGTTCTGTGAGCAATAGGGAAACTACTGCCTAAGCCAACTCCTCCAATCTCTGCGCTCTGCCAGCATGTCTAAATAGGGTGGCAGATACACACAGGAGATAAATATTTCCACTTCCCTCAGCCAACACTGCTCTGAATTTCTATGGGACACACAGTTAGATGAAAAGGCATTTGACAAAGAAGGAAATGAAAGAGTTTAATCTGCTGTGTCATTCTCTCGGTAGCCAGAATAACTAACCCTCGCCAGTGTTAGTTCAAAGAATAGGCAGATTTTATCTCCTGACATGAGCAGTAATTCAAAGAAGCTGGTATATGATCCAGTATCCTGCATATTCACTGCAGGCAGGAAAAGACATTATGAGATAAGGGAGATCTACACATCACTTGTTATGAACACCTCATAAAGATAAAACCACACACAAGAGGAGAGTTTAGGAAGAGGACCACTCTTGGACTACTTTCCAAGAGGCATCAATTAGTAACTCTCTTCGCTCATTTTTCACACTACTCCACAGTGTCCTCCTGAGCCCCCTTACTCCTGTTGCCAACTGCTGATGCAGGGAATCCTGAGGAACCAAGGATTCATAGTTGTTCCATCAGTAGTCCTTGGTCAGCTCTCCCTCCCTGCCCCTTCTGTTTTGATCCCACTAACCAAATTTTAGTTAGTCTGAAAAGAGGATGGAAACCTCCGCAGCAATTAGTTTCTAAATATCTTGCAATGGGCAGCTTGTAGGAGCCCCATCTCAATGCCCACAGCACAGGAGGCAGGACTGCTTAGCCCATGCACTAGTGCATTTACCAGCACAGATGTAAGCCCAGATCTATGCACACCAAATACAGGCTCTCAGTTTGCACAAGGAGGCATCCATGGAGCTGAAGTATTAGGCAGATATTGTGGTGGGGCAGCAGTTATTGAGACGCCAGACAGAAAGGACACAGATAACGTGGCAACTCAGCTTTACCATTATGACTGATGATGGAACATCTAATTTCACTGCTCAAAAGAGAACTTCCATATAACTGGAAAGAATGAAATTCACAGGGGAAACCACACACAGACACACACAAAAGCAATACAAAGGAGATGAAGGATGGTTCACATACTAGTGATTCACTCTGAGACGCAAGCAAATGAAAGAGTATCCCCAACCATTTGCCTCCTGAAATGCTAAGTATATAAACTCATTGCTGTGATAACTCTGCCAGACGTGAGTCATACACTGTAAAACCTTATGGGGTCAATCAGTTTAACTTCATAAATTCATTACACCAACAAAAACAGACCATCGTGTCCAGGCAGGTTCATTTCAGCTCTTCAAAGCTGTTGGTAAAACTGCCTGAGAGCTGAAATGCTTACCAGCAAAAGCTAAAAACTGTAAATCAAATGTAATAGGCTGGCTTTGTCTACTGTATAGAAATGATGCCTGAAAAAAAGAAAATAAAAAAGAACGTAAACCAGAACAAATGGAATGGCTACATAAAACAGCCAGTACTGAAACAGCAACCCAACCTGGTTGCAGAATGAGAGAGAAAATGAGAGTTCACCAAAGTCATGGAACAGGACACATGTTCATGTTCATGCTAACACTGAACCCAAGTGGCCACATGAGGACAGCATCTAGTAGGAAATCAGAAAAAAGCATCCTTTCATACGTCCCTTGGGAAGGTGGCATCTACCAGGGCACAGCAGACCCGTGTGTTCAGTAACAAGTCTGATGCTTCAGAGCCCAATGATGAGCTACAAACTGGGGTTTAACCAATGCAACACATGGAGGGAAAATCTGTCTTGAGCATAAAGAAGAAAGAGAAAGGTATCCAAAAGGACTAACCAAGAAATGCCCAAACTGCCCATGAAGCATTTCTTCCCGTGGTGCAAAATACCACAAGAGGATTTATTTGCTCTTTCAGTTAAACATAAAATGAACCTTTAGGGTAGCTGATGTCTTGTCTTAGGCTGCTCAGCATGTGGATGTTCCCTGATCTTCATATTCACACTTGTGAATAATGAGACTTCTCTTATTTCCCTGGGAAGTAATGCCCACTTTTTTACTTTGACAGAGCTCCTTCCCATCCTAGAAGGGAAAATATCAAGTCAGATCTCCATTAGTCCTTCCATCTCTGCACTCAGCAAAGGGAGCCTTCAGATCTATGCTTAATTCACCCACTCCCCTAGAATTAATGGAACTGTGCTTACTGGAACATATGCTGAAGCTTAAGCACAGTGCAGTGTTTTCAACATGAAGGAATGGCTATAGAACATGCATAAATTCTGGCTGACCTATGACAGCTTAAAGCACTGCGGAGGACTGTTAACAAGCCTGTTTGGACATCACCTTGAATAAATGACGTTATCCCCAAGTAAGGGAAGGAACAGCTGAGCACCGGGGAGGTACACAAAGTGCCAGAGCAAATTCTCACACTGTCAGGTGCAAAGAAAACTGAGATTTCACCCCAAAAACCCAGTTCACAACAAGGCTACAAAATCCCGGCTGAGAATTTCTGTGTTAGACTTGAAGCTCAAGACTGTACTGTAGTTCAACCAACAATATTTTGTGCAGCATGACCTAAAAAGTTCACAATAAAACCAAAACAAACTTCAATTTCAACTTGATAAATGAACTCAGGACATAATAACAAAGAGTGCTGATCTGGGCAAATAAAAGAGCATAAAGAAAAGAGAGCAGTGAAAAAGCTATCAAGGAAAAGCTCAGACTCGCATCCCTTGGAAGTGAAATTAAAGGCTCTCATTCATTTCCAGAGAAGTCAGAAAGGAAAATACCATTACATGCCATACCTTGAACCACTTGACGTCCATGTTGGGCCTGGACAGCTCACACTCAAATGTGACCTTGTCCTTCTCAATGACGCTACTGTCTGCCAATGGTTTGCTGATTTTCACAGGCAATTCTGAGAAGGAGAAAGAAGAATGTGGATTTAGTTGGGAACTTAGTTTTGTTCATAACCAGGTCCATGGGTGCTGTTAAATGGATCCTTCCAGATGGAAAAAACATTTCAGGTGGCCTCCTAGATTTTACCCCTTTTTGTGTTGCACGCAAGACTGAAAAAAAAAATTACTTCTGCAAAGTTCTTCTTGTCATAAGGAAACAAATATTTGGGGAATGGCAGAACCAGGTACAATTTTCCTTCACGTCAAGAAAGTATAAATTTCACTCTCATGCTCTTGGTGTGGTTTCTGCTATGATTATTTGGACTAATTAAGCTTCTCCCTGATGAAAGCCTAGAAGTATATCACAAGAAGGACCAACTTACCCGTGACCTTTTATTTGTCTTACTCAAGCATCTCCTCCTGACCAAAACTGACAATAAAAGATTCAGCCAGACTACAGGTTTGAGCAGCTGAGTTGTTTCTAGGATCTCCTGCAATCTCAAGCTTGGAACACACACTTGTCTTTTGACTAAGTGTCTCTTATAGTGCAGTAAAACAACAGGTTTTCACACAGCGATTCCTCATTTACCTTGATCTGAAATCATTCTCAAACCATGTGGGATCAGTCCAGGGAGAAGGGGAGGAGAGGGGAAGGGAAAGGGGAAGTCCACAGTCCTCTAAAATCAGGCTTCTTAGCCTAAAGCTCAACAGCAAATAGCAGTCCACTTCCCCACATTGCTAGACTCCGAGCATTTAAAGAACATCAGCTGACCTCATTATGAGCTCTAACATAGCCAAAGGAATTCATATATTCAAATATTCTCTTGAGTGATGAGAAATATGGAGCATAACTTCAGACTTCTGCTGTTAAACTCTCACTTCTATCATAAACCAGAGTAAGAGTTCAATGCTGTTTTAGATGGAGGACTCATATTTTAAATAACTCATCTCATTAAGGCTTGGATTCCCTACTACAATTAGTTAAATTCCAGTTTGGATCATGCTTCACCTTGGATCACTTAGGGCTTCAGCCACTTATTGGAACTAACTCAATTTGTCTACAGAGAAGCTGTTTTCTATAGCAACAATAAGCTGTGATTGCAACTGGATGTCGGGAGAGCACAAATCCCGCAGTTATCCTGTACCAACATCCTCTCCTTCCATCAGAACAGCAAGTTTTTAAACCAGACTCATGCAAGCTTGCATGACACACCTTGTGTAAAACTGTTGGCAGCCATCAGGACAGCCAGTTGCTTCCTGTATAGACACTGTTCCATCAGTTTTGGTTTTTTGTCTCGCTAGAACAACAGCCAGTGTCTGAAAACTCCCACAACTGAAGCAACCACGCTGATATACCGCAGTCACTGGAGGTGCTCAAGAGCCACGGGTATGTGGCACTGGGGACGTGGTTAGTAAGTCCAGTGAGGGTGGGCTGGGTTGGACTCAGCTATCTCAGTGGTCTTTTCCAGCCTTGGGTGCAACTTGTAAGAGGGAATGAAGCAGCAAACTGCCCAGCACTGAGCTGCATTCTTCTGACACATGGTATCAGTGAACTGCTGTATTTCCCTATCTTCTCTGGAGCTATTGATCTAACCTAACTGAAAAAGTAAGCCTGAACCTAGATATAAATCAGGATCATAGTCACCCATGGTTGCTTATATATTCAGAAAGACACTCCAGAGGGTAATTCAGCGCATCTAGAAATTAAAGTAGAAGTTCCTTAGTCAAAAATATTCCACAGCCAGATTTTCACCTCGCTACCACTACATTAAAAAGGAGAATCCAACTTGTGGTGTGGGTCATTGATGTTGTTCCGGGGGGAATTGTGGCTGTTCCATGCCCACAGGGTAGAAGACAGCCAGTCTTCCTCTAAGCCACATAAAAAGCTGCTTAGTGCTCCCAAAGCGAATGCTCACCAGTTGTTTCCAACTTGAAGGTCATCTTCTGGCCAGCAGCCTCGCAGATGTATTCTCCAGCTGCTCCACAACCAGACGCCGTGTTTTGCCCACAGATTCCATTCTGAACTTTCTGGAGGAGGCAAGCAGTCTTCCATCCTTGTACCATTTTACTTCGGTTGGATCCTGTGCTACTTCACAGCTGAGGGAGGCACTTGCTGCCAGGGCAGCACTCACCTCTTTCTGCACCTGCTCCTGGTTTATAAACACAGGTTTTGGCTCTGAGGGAAGAAAAGAAAAAGTATTGACTGAGGGACCGAAATGAGACCAACTTGCAGGTTTGTTTGTACAGGTTGGAACAGGTTTAGGTTACCACTTGTGCCCAAACTAATAGCCTTCACTAGAGAATATCAGCTCTTCTGTTGAAACAAAGTGTCAAATCTAGGCAAGAAAGAACCTAGGAACTGAAGGAACCAAGAGGGTCCTTGAACACCAGTCCCATGGTTGCAAGTCACTATGCAAACATATTGAACCCAAAAGAACATCTGTCCTGCAGGCAACCAAAACCTGAGTTCCTTTTACTTAAGACCCACTGTGAAACATCAAAACACATAAACATGTGATAGTCAAACCACTGGCTGCCTTTTCATGACCCAGAACAGTACTCCTGGCTTCCTGAACAGACTCCTCATGGCCTCTACCATTGCCACAACTGTGACTGTCAAAGGCACAAAGGAAATATGCTCACCAACGCAGTCCTTTGTTCTTTGTGTGTGATTTGCAGATATCTATCTTACTTTGAGCTCTGGCAATAGTCAGCTCTACCAGGTCTCTTACTGTGAGTAGCAGACTCACCTATCCAGATGCAGCCTCCAACATAAAGGCATAGTAAAAAGGCAGTGTACTACTAGGAGAAGTTCCTGCTTCTCCTGCCATGAAAGGCTGCACGTAGAACATGCACTCCAGCCTCACTGCACATACTTATCTTAGTCAAATGTTTAGGTGAACAAGAATTACAGTTTGGGATCTCAGGCACAGGAGAGATTTGAATAATATCTTGAATATTGCTTCCACTGTACATATATTACTAATTATTGCTCTACAGACAGACTGAAACAGGTCTTTGTGTCATACTGAAACCAAATACTTTCTACAAACCCAGGCAATCAAGTCTAGGGAAAAAACCTCAGCACAGACTACAGTGATCCAGGTGCAGTATAATAGAAACTAGATTTTACTTTACTGTTCTCTGCTGTATTTCATACAACACCTGTCTTACCTGTGACATGAATCTTGAAGGTGAGTTTCTGGCCAGCAGCCTCGCAGCTGTACTCCCCTGCATCTTTCTTCTCCACCTGGCTCACCACCAGCCGACGCTGTTTGCCCTCTGACTCTACCTTGAACTTCTTGCTCGAGGTGATCAGTTTCCCCTCCTTTTATCACTTGACCTCTGTGATAAAATGTTTGCTCATTAAGACCGGGATGTGGTAGCATTGTGGTGGAGTGCTTGTTCATTAGGACCGGGATATAATGGTGGAATATGGAGGCCACAAAGGTTGCAGAACACTCTAATTTTATGGGTAGATTGTGTACTCTGCGTAGTTACAGGCAAAGCGCGCCCCGATGGATACAAAGTTCCACGGAAGGACCAACCAAGGAACGACACACCAAGTCGCACGATCACAACCGACCAATTAAAGGACAATACGCTCGGGATGGACAATACAAAAGAAGTTGCAAGGGACGGGACGGCGCGGCAGTTGGAGGAACAATAATCCCCCTGTCGCCCAGCGCTGAATTGCCTTTTAGTTTTACCCGCTACAATTAATAAAAGTTTATAATTGGAACATTATTGGCTCATTGCTTATAAATTGATGACAACCTCCATCTTCTCCTGGGCCACCTCGCAGCTCAGCGTGGCATTTTTCTGTTGTTGCAGCCTTCACCACCTTCTGTACCTTCTCCTTGTTTGTAAATACAAATTCTGGCTCTGAAAAGAGAGAGATACATTAGTTTGGCCTCTTGAAAGAAGAGCAGGTTTTGGGGAAGGAGTCAGAAAAATGAATCAGTTCTCCCAGTCTGATGCCCCAAGAGAATGATGTGGAGAGAAGTTGTGCAATTTATGGATGCCCCATCCCTGAAAACATTCAAGTCTAGGCTGGATGGGTGTTAGAGCAACCTAGTCTCAAAGAATGTGTTCCTTTCCAGGACAGAGATTGGAACTGGATGATCCTCCAGGTCCCTTCCAACAAAAGGCATTCTGTGATGCTTCTTGTATGACTCTCATGACTCTTTCGTCCCCTAGCTGCCATTTACTTATGTCTTCAAAACATCAACTTATACAAAACATTCCTGTAGTATTCTCTCCCATGCTAAATGAGCCCTTCCAAGACAAAAACATGTTACATAGAGCACACCCCCTAGTGCTTGACACAAAGCCCCTGTTCTGAAACTTCCTGAGACGCAGCTGCATTGCAGAGTTGTTCTAGTGGTACAGGCACGTGGGAATGGAGAAGTGCAATCAGAACTTTCTTGTCTATGGCCTCATTCCCACAGCAAAAGGAAATTCCTGAAGATTTTAAAAGATGGAGCTGCCTCACAACTGTATTCAGAATAATTTGTTCAATTTCCTCATCAGAAATTAACCACCCCAAAGTTCAGCTCCAAAAATTTTAAGCATAGCAGGGAAAACTTACAAACTAATGACCGTTTTCTAAAACATTCTAGAATGAAAGGCCAAAATGTGTTCTCTCTCACCTGTGACATGAATCTTGAAGGTGAGTTTCTGGCCAGCAGCCTCGCAGCTGTACTCCCCTGCATCTTTCTTCTCTACCTGGATCACCACCAGCCGACACTGTTTGCCCTCTGACTCCACCTTGAACTTCTTGCTCGAGGTGATCAGTTTCCCCTCCTTGTACCACTTCACCTCCATCTTCTCCTGGGCCACCTCGCAGCTCAGCGTGGCATTTTGAGTCAGTGCAGCCTTCACCTCCTTTTGTACCTTGTCCTTGTTTGTAAACACGTCTTCTTTCTCTGCAGGGACATCACAACAGTCACACCATTTTGCTGTAGTCTGCTGCAGAGCTTACTCCAGTTCCCCATTTTCATTATACTTGCCCTTCACAGGGACCATCATGATGCCTCATTAAGACAGGAAAATACTTTCCCCTCTATTTTGCCTTGGGAAATGAATAGGCATATCATTTCATATCATATCATAAATCTAAACATTTCGCAGTCTGATAGCAGATTTGGACATGAGATTTAGAACACCTGCATGCACTGCTGAACCTCCTCCCTTCTCTTTGTTTCTTCTGATGTCTCTCTACATTTCCAGTAAATCAGAAGGGAATGGCCCTCTAGAACAGGTTGCCCAAGGAGACTGTGGATGCTCCATCCCTGCAGGCATTCAAGGCCAGGCTGGATGTGGTTCTGGGCAGCCTGGGCTGCTGGTTGGCAACCCTGCACATAGGAAGAAGGGGGTTGGAACTGGATGAGCACTGTGGGCCTTTGCAACCCAGGCCATTTATGAGTCTGATTAGTGGCATTTTCCACCTCATTGTGTCATTCAAATTTTGTAACCAGATCTCATCAAACACCTCCCCTTTTCTCACTCCTTGCATGCCTGGTGTGCTCTTGCACTGTAACCCTGCAGACACCAGCTGACTACAAGAGCTGCACAAGTTACCCTCCTTGCCTATTGTTTGTTGCAGTAATTCATTCCTGGATGGAAAAGCACATGTAGAAAAGTGTTGCTATGACACTAGATGACAAAGAAAGTCCTATAGCCAAAATGTTTTGCACCAGAGAGGCTGTAAGTTGATCCTCCAAATGCAAGACACACAAAATGAAGTGTTCCTTTATCTCTGGGATTCCAAGCATTTTCTCACCTCTGACTTTCACTTGGAATGTTGCTTTGTCATCTTTTGTTTCACAGCTGTAGCTCCCTTGGTCTTTCAGGGTCACATTTTTGACCATGAGCTTGCGGTGCGTCCCCTGGGAGATGATGGTTGTCCTCTGGTCCTGCTTCACCTCTATTTGATCTTTCTTCTATACGACAGCTCCGCTTGCAGCTGACACCTCACACACCAGCTCCAGGTCTTCAGAAGGACTGACTGATATTTCTGGAGTCGTTTTGGACTTGCTGACAAAATTAATGGCTTCATCTGAAGAAAAAAAGAGAAAGTGATTTACATCCTGACTCAGGCTTATTCAGCACAGCATTAAGATACAGTTAGAACTGATTGTAATGTCTCTGCTCATTACATCTGGGGGATCAAGTTTCACCTCTGGAGGTACTCACATACAAACGTGTGCTTGATTCTCCTGTGTAAGGAAAGAGTAAGTTCTATGCAGACAGTTCTTATTTCTTTTAATCAATTCTGTATTCTGCACATGTTCTTCTGAAGCTAAAATGAAGGCAGCTAAGTAACCTGTTTGCAATACATGAACAAACCAATTCAACACCTTGTCTCTAAGCTAACAAGCAGCGTTTGATGAGCACATCAGTATTTCATGCCCTTCATTCCATCCAGACTGTATTGGCAATAACTATGCTGGTATTAACAAGGATAGCAATTACAAGCAAAATGGTAGAAATACAGAAGATATAAGGAAAAGGGAACTCACCAGAGCTGAGGCGATCCTCCCTGGTGAGCAATCTCCAAGAGATGCTGCCTCAGTGAGGGTCAGCCCTTAAATGAGGTCTCAGAGGAGGTGGAGTCGAACTCCACCCCTCCAGGGAGCACAGCTACATAACTTTCACCTGTGCTCCCACAGCTGACCCCACACTTGCCTCAGCTGATCAATCAGTGGTTCACATTGTGATCTCCCATACACTCCACCCCTTCACAACGTGAACCAATGATTAGGTGAGTTCCCCTTATTACAGAGACACAATCACGACGCTGATACAATCTCCCGTCGCATTAGATGTTGATATTATTCAAATGATGATGATTGGATGGGTGTTTATGATCTTCCATGGGCCAGTGCTTGATAGATGTTACCGGAGACAAATCATCTTGAAGTGCAGGTCCGTCTGCGTTTCATCAGTCCAGAGTAATGGTCCTAGAGGCTTAGAATCAATCTTAAGGGGAGTAATATAGATGTTTCAAGGGTACTAGGAGGGGAAGATCCGCCCTCCAGGGCAAGATACAGGCCGTATTCTTACCTTGGGTCAATACTTCTGCTTGTACTGGATTATGTCCCGGCCTCCGATACCATACCCTCTGGCCAGATATCTGTGGCTGTATAACTATATCTGGCACCAGAGGAGGAGTCTTGATCTGCCACAGGGACATAATAGGTGTTCCTTCAGCAATAAAGGCCGGAGTATTGACCACGATGTCAGTAGGCCATGTACCTATCACCGAGGGGATGACTGAACCTCCCACCTCCAATAATCTCCCCCAAGGTGCAAGTAGGCCACACCATTTGGGTCCTACCTGCACCTTCCAAGGCCAATTTATCTTATGGATTCCCGGTTCTAAATTCTCAGGGGCAGGGAGCAGAAGATTATTTTCAGTACCAACCTGCGGTTTTACCTTATTATCGGTGCCTGTAATTTGGATCCTAAGAGGGGAGGCCCATATAGTTTGTAACATTTTCAGGGCACTGGGTCTGCCATCCCGAGGTCTTTCATTCAGGTCCCGCACGGTTTCATATAATCTTTTTGTCCACCCCTGCAGGGACTGAGAGTCTGTTTTCAGGGCAGCCTTAAGGATACCATTATAACGTTCAATAAGGCCTGCCCCTGTTGGGTTATATGGCAGGTGGAATCGCCATTCAATGTGTTTTCTTCTGCCCAGCGCTGTATCATCGCTTCAGTGAAGTGAGTCCCTTGGTCACTCTCGATAACTTGAGGTGTCCCGTATGCAGACATCAGTTTAGTAAGTGCCTTAATTGTGTATGCTTGATTTGCCTTTGGTACAGGATAGGCTTGCAGCAGTCCACTTACAGTGTCAACGCAGGTCAGGGCATATCTCGCCCCCTCAGACCGAGGGAGGGGCCCAATGTAGTCGACCTGCCATCTCTGAAGAGGACTATATCCTCTAGCAATGTGGGATGTTGTTTCAGGCAACGGTCTCGGTCTCATCTTTGAGCAAGCATCGCAATCCTGACATGCTTGAACGATATCAGATAGTTGTACAGGCAGCCCCCATGCTTTAGCAGCTGCCCACATTATCTTCTGTCCAGCATGCCGTAGCTTCTGATGTAACCAACGGGCAATATTTTCAGATTGTGAATTCTCAATCCATCGGATTCGGGCCAGTGTGTCAGCTTCATCATTTCCTGGTGACTGCAAGGGTTGATGACCAGAGACATGGTAGACACATACTGTCCTGTGTTTGACCGTATTCCAAATGTCTACCCACATGTCTTTACCCCAAATCGGTCGGGCGTGGATAGTCCATTCCTGGGTAGCCCATTGCGTAATCCACAGAGTGAGCCCCCGGTACACAGCCCAACTATCTGTACAGATGTTCAGGACGCCGTCACCAGGTTCTTTAGTTATAACCATCCACACGGCTCGCAATTCTGCCCATTGGCTGCTTTGACCATCCCCCTCATCAAACCAGATGGTCTCAGTAGAGGGATGGTATGCTATTGCTCGCCACTTGCTCGGGTTGCCTCTGCTGGACCCATCCGTATACCAGGCATCTTCAGGAATAGGATATCTTCCTTCCTGAACGGGACTCTTCTCTGGTGGAGCAACCATCGGTTCTTTTGATGTATCACTGTGATACGTCACTGGGCCTAGGATCTTCTGTAGTTCTTCTTTAAGTGGAGATGAAGACAGACTGCTTCTCTGGCTTAGATAGGCGACCCATCGTGCCACCGTTTGTGCTTGGGCCACCCCCGTCTTAGGAAGGTGAGTCAAATCTCTCACCCACCCCTGGATTGGTAATGAAGTCTTAACTATGACCTCTGCTGTTTGCGTTATCGGCTCTACTGCTTGTAATGCCGAATAGGCAGCCAATAACTGTTTCTCAATCATGCTATATCATTCTTCTGCTCCGTGCCAAACCTGAGACCAGAATCCAATGGGGGTTCAAACAGAACTCTGGCGTTGCCACAGGCCCCAGCCAAAACCATCTTGAGTAACATGAACATCTAGTTCAGCTGGGAGGGTCGGATCAAATATACCCAACGCCTGAGCTTGTTTAACTGCCAGTTTTGCCTGTTGGAAAGCATCCTGTTCTATCTTTCCCCAGTTCCATGATTGACCCTTCTTTGTAAGCTTGTATAATGGCCTTAATAGCTGAGCTAAATGAGGTATAAAGGAGCGCCAATACCCCAATATACCCAAACATTCTTGCAATTGTTTTGATGTTGTAGGGACTGGAAACGCTTGGACTTTATCTACTACCGCACTGGGTAGTACTTTGGTTTTCCCGGACCAAATTACTCCCAGGAATTTTACAGATAGCCCCGGACCTTGCACCTTCTGTGGGTTTATAGCCCACCCTCTTTTCTGCAGGTAAGCTATCAACAAATCTGCTGCTTGTCTCACCGCCTCTAACGAATCGGATGTTAACAGGAGGTCATCAATATAATGATATAAATTGACATTATTTGGCTTTTCCCACTTAGCCAGATCACGTGCCACTAAATTATGACAAAAAGTGGGCGAATGTACGTACCCTTGGGGTAGGACCTGGAAAGTCCATTGCCTCCCTTCCCATGTAAATGCAAACTGATCTTGCGATTCTTCACTGATTGGAATACTGAAGAATGCATTCGCCAAATCCAAGACACAGTGATATGTTTTGATTTCCCTGCTTAGTGTGTCCATTAGGGAGGCAATATTGGGTACAGCCGCATGAACAGGTGGCGTGACCTTATTTAATTCCCTATAGTCTACTGTCATCCTCCATGTTCCATCCGGTTTTCGCACTGGCCATATTGGGGAGTTATATGGGCTATGTGCAGGCCTTATAATACCCACTCTTTCTAATTCCTGCACCGTCTTTGTTATTTCATCCTGCCCACCCGGGAGTCTGTACTGTTTCACATTAGTAATCCGGCGTGGCTTCGGCAAACAAATAGGCTCATGTTTTGCATGGCCTCTCAATATTGTCTGGATTGCCCGGATACTAATGCATCTCTGCCGCAATTGGAACTCTCC
The DNA here is from genome assembly GCF_054131305.1 of Coturnix japonica. Lineage (NCBI taxonomy): Eukaryota > Metazoa > Chordata > Aves > Galliformes > Phasianidae > Coturnix > Coturnix japonica. The sequence goes on from NW_028188979.1 coordinate 120,949, forward strand.
CACTGTTGTATGGAGAGCCAGACCCCACAGGATATCAATTCCTAATATATACTCTGGAATTGGGGCAATGGATACCTTGTACTCCCGTGGTGGAAGACGCCCGACCCCCAGTTTTACCCAGGTTTGGGTGACCGGAATGGTTTGTCCCCCAAAACCTCCAATCATCACTCTATTACCTTTAAATTTAGTTGGGTCTCCATATATTATAGATGTCTCTGCCCCGGTATCAACTAGGGCCATAACCTTCTGTATATTCTTTCGGGACCAGTATATCGTCAGTTCCACATAGGGCCTCCGGTCCCGTCTAGAGGCCCTAGGAGGACTGACATCCCTCGTCAAGCCATGAACTGAGCCAGATTCAAGTCTTTTACCTCCGATACCTCCGGTGTCATAACCCGAGGCACCTGAGGTGGCTTCTTTTTCCTATTTGGAACTATAAAATCTTCTAAATTCCATGTTGTTGTTGGTCGCCGCTCTATAAATCTTATCCCTGGCCTTTTGGGTTTATTCTGAAATTTTTGTTCATCCTTCAGTTGCTTCCACAACTGAAGGAGAACCTGATTGGGCTGCCCATCAATTTTTGAAAACTGAACGCCTGCCCGGAGCAGATCATTAAACATTTGTTTCCGGGATACCCTAACAGGTCCTGCCTGAGAAGTTCGCGGGGCCGATCTTCTGGCTCGCACTATTGGAAAAGCCTCGGCATCCTCAATCACCCTGATATTGCGCTTAGCTCGTAAACGCTCAGTTTCTCCGAGGTCTGCTACCAATTGGGCGGCTTGTTGGACTACTGCCTCTGCGGATACTACTGGATTAAGTATGGAAACCAAGGTTCCATACATATGAGAGGGTGCTTGCTGTAAAATTAGGTCCCTCATTCCCGCAGAAAATTTAACCATATCAGGGCTATCGAATGTGTCTTCGTAGATAGCCTCTCTCATACCTAATTCGCGTATATAATTTTGAAGGTCTTCCATAGAAGACCACATCCCTGTGTTTACTGGCATGTCAGTTTTATTTGTCCACACCATGCGGCAAGCAGCCATTATCCATTCTACAATTGAATGGTTTTCTTCAGGGAACTGAGTCCCAGCATACAGTCTCTGCCGAAGGGCAGGATGTACTGTTATTGTGGCCAACTTAGATACTTCGGGGCCACTAACCAGTACACTATCTGCCCCTGAATCCCATAACCGTAATAACCAAGCCGGAACACTTTCCCTTGGCCTTTGCCTAAATCGTTGCACTAGGTCCATGAGTTCAGTAGGCGTATATGGACGGGCTGTTACATGTAAAACAGATTCGGCAGGGGGCCATTGATCAGGAGGCACTCCTGCTGGTCGATCTTGAATTTTCTTTGTTTTTTGAGTTATTACTGGACAGACTTCTAGTGAGTCCGTCTCAGATGGTTTTTCTAGATCAGATTTAGTGATCTTATTTTGATTCATTTCTTCAGGATCTTGATCGTCATTAAATGAAATGTATCTAATTTGAGGGTTGGAGGAAGAAAATGACGGTTTTTTTCCTGTCAATAGATTGATCTCACCCTCCAATTTTTCAATACGGGCCTTTAACAATTCATTTTCATGTGCAATGTTGTTTGATTTTATCTCTGCCCGATTTAAAGCATTTAATAATGGCCAGGCTGCCATAGATGCAGCCATTCGCTTTTCTTTTGTAATTAAGATATCTTTTTGTAGTCCTAGAAAGTAATCAGTTAGACAATAGGCGTCCATGTTATTTGGTACTCTTAAAGGGCCCCATTGTTCAATAATTGTTGCTAATTGGTAATATGGGGACGCCTCAAAACCTGGAATTTGTCCAGGAAGGCATGTCCCTAAGGGGGTGGTCTTCTCCCCCTTGTACCAATTAAAGATTTTCCACACAAAGGACATTTTTTTTTTTTCCTTATATTTCTAGATGCCAAGTCAGTGGCTCCTGCCTGGCTTGCCAAATGTATTGGCAATAACTATGCTGGTATTAACAAGGATAGCAATTACAAGTAAAATGGTAGAAATACAGAAGATATAAGGAAAAGGGAACTCACCAGAGCAGAGGCGATCCTCCCTGGTGAGCAATCTCCAAGAGATGCTGCCTCAGTGAGGGTCAGCCCTTAAATGAGGTCTCAGAGGAGGTGGAGTCGAACTCCACCCCTCCAGGGAGCACAGCTACATAACTTTCACCTGTGCTCCCACAGCTGACCCCACACTTGCCTCAGCTGATCAATCAGTGGTTCACATTGTGATCTCCCATACACAGACAGAACCTGCCTGAGGAGCAAGCTGATGGCTGTCAGCTACAGGCAGACCTAGCTTTGTACTGCATTTCTTAGAGCAACAACTGTTGCTTTCAGTCACTGAATATACCAAGGCCAATTACTATGCCAGGAACATTTATGGCATCAGTGAACAAAAAATGCGTTAAAAATTGTAATAGACAGGAGCCATTTATTCTTTTATAACTAGGTGACCAAAGAACAACAGTCCTTCTAGAGTCAAGCTGTTAAGAACTAATAGCATCAATCAATATCACATAGATAGATTACTTCCCTGCCCTAAGACCATCTTGCGACCATTTGGTGCTCCTAATTAAGCCCTCTTGATGGCATTTTGTCTGAGCCATGCGACATTTTGTGATAGGAGTTACTGCTAGTGTTCCCTTAACCCTACACCAAAGTAGGAGGTATCCATTCTCAGGGAATCATGCAGGCTTCCTCTGTATTTGATGCTCAGAGACAGCCCCAGAACTTTTTAAATCTTAGCTTAGCTCTCATCCAATAATGTTCATCAAACAGTGCAACTTGTCCTTTGGGGATGCCTTTGTTCTGCATCAACCAGTTCCAACGGAGTCTTCTTGGCTTGTTTTAGATCAGTTTTTCAACAGATAAAGCCAGGGTCTTTGAATTACAAAGTGAAATTGCAGAATGCATGATTCTCAACCAAACAGAACAGCAGGTGGGATGCAGGGTGAATACCTGAACCAACACTACCTGCAAGCAATCCTTCAATATCTTAGGAATCTCTAGCCACCCCAAATCCAGTGTTGTGCTTGATCTATCATCTCTGCTGAGTTTTTAGCTAAGCTGATGGTGAGCATCACGGTGGTGATGGGTGAGCAGTCAGACTAGAGGGTCTTAATCAACCGTAAGGATCCTGTGATCAGAGGAACGTGAATGTGCTGTTAAAGGTCACAAGCGCTGCACTGCAGCATGAGCATACACAGCGAAAGGCTTTCAGTAGAGCTTCAGTTCATAAATGAGGACTGGGTTATGGAAAATAGGCTCAAGATATAAAACAGAAAACAGATCTTAACGCCAGGTTCTGTGAATGCAACCAGCTGAATTTCACAGATATTGAATTTCAATGACAATTTCTTGTGTTATTTTACCCTCCAGCTCCACCCTGAACAGGAACATGTCAGTGACAAGCATTACTCCTCCAGGCTTGACCTAACAGTGCTTTACTTGCACTATGAGCTAATGGCTGTGCTTACAGCACCTCAGGGAGACACCTCAGAGATCACAATGTCCTTCGGGTACAGCAGGAGACACTCAACTCTCCAAATGTGGAGTTTAATTTGTCCAAAGAGGAGACAGGATTCCCATGCTAATAACTTAGGACCATTTCAGTCATAGGTTTAAAGATGATGTAAGTGCTGAGGCAATACATGAACTAGATGAATGAAGCCCAGATGTCAGGGCTCAAGTCGTGACTCCAGCCCCAGCTGGAGCTAAGGCTGTCTTGAATTCATCACAACACAGTTACATTATTTGCTCATACTGTGGATTTGCATAGGGACAACAGGAAGGTCAGAATTGCTTCAATAGAGCTATGCAATCTTTGTCCTAAATACTGGAAACCCACAGCGTTGGACAAATAAAATGAATTAAGTCTGAAGTGCTTTACATGGATTGTGATCCTATGTTTGCCTCACAAACTTACCTGAGACTTTCCAATCAAAAATCAGAGTGTCATCTCCAATTGTGTAGATGTATGTTCCCTCGTCTTCTTTCGTTACAGCTGAAGCCACAAGCTTATGCAGTTTCCCTTTATCTTCCATTGTGAATTTCTTACTGGTCTTGATTTCTTTGCCATTTTTGTACCACTTCACCATGACATTGGCTTCAGAGGTCTCAGAAACAAATTCAGCTTGTTTTCCAGCAACGGCCCTGATTACTCCTCCACTTGTCTCTTTGATTACGAAGTTTGCCAGTGCTGAAACAAAATATGAAGACACAAAATACATATGATGGTAAAGAACTGCAGGGACATTGGTGACCATGAGGCATTCATTTATCATAAGATCAAACGTGCACGTTTAGTCCTAGTTCTAATTGCTAGATTCTAATTCAGAAGCTGGCAAATTGGCAGCTTTTATAAACCACGTGCCAGATTACCTTATCTCCACAAGTTGAAGGACATACACTGGACAGGGGACAGAGCCAAAGGAAGAAGCCCAAGGCTTCAAGAAAATGTCTAAAATAGGAAAACTGAGGAAAGAATTGGAACAAGCAAACTAGAAGGAAATCAATGGAGGGGGTATCTATTACTGCACTGTAACCCCCTGGCAAACAAATCGAGCCTAAAAGATAGAGATATCACTTAGGACTGAAAAGAAAAACAGAATTCCTTTATGGAAATTAATTGGAGTGCAAAAGTTAGATGATAAAACTGGCCCCTATTAACACACAGTGGAATAATTGACTTCAAAGATTCAAAATCTCACCACTGTCTTAGCCAAAAGTTTAAGCTTAAGGCCATGGTCCTATTTTACTGAGGGTAATTGAGCTTGTTTTCCAACTTCTTGTTAACATATCATTTTAAAACAGCGCACACAACTGAGTTGGGTCTGTTGAGACAGCGCAGTCAGAGCTGCTAAAATCAAAGTCTGGATTATGCATGCATTTGTTCTGCAGTTCCAAGAACACGCATGTATAATACAAATTCAACAACGTTCTACAGAATGCCTGTATTTAGGAGCTCGAGAGCCAGCTGATGGACACTGGGATGACTGAGATCCTGTCAATACATTTAACTCCATCCTATCATACAGTCAAATTTCATTCATTTTTTCAGGAACTGTCTCTTATCATTGTAGTCCCATCACCACTGCTGGATGTGAGCCCAACCACACAAAAGCAGCTGCTGGTTTTCACTGCAGATACTGCAGTAAGGAGAAACAGCCTCCAGACTGGACCAGCTGAGCGTGGCCCTACCAGGATTTGCTCCAAAGGTCTTATTACCAGTAGTGCTTCCCGATGAAATACATGGGGGTCCTCCTTTGATTCCAACCCCAACCCACCCCACCATGCCCCCTGATAACATCCATCAGGGCCACATCTCGACAGCTCCTGAACACCTCCAGGGATCCCACCACCTACCTGGGCAGCCTGTGCCAGTTAATTCTATGGGCAGACCTGCCAGTATGAAATATTATGCTAACATGACAAAGAGAGAGAAGAAAAGCAAAATTAAGACTAGCTGACAAGCCTTGGCAGGAAGTTCTGCTCTCCATCAATTTAGTCCCTGTGACTCTTCACAGGTGTTTTCTACATTTGGGATCACTGCTACAAAAAGAGATGTTGACATCATCTCTTGTGGCCACCCTGACAGAAGAGCAGGAAGGCTGGATGCTCTTTTTCCTGTCTTTCCCTTGATTTCCTCTATATCTTAGGGACGAATCACAGGACAGAACACAGAAATCAAATGGCTCTACAAAGCAGATTGGCCAGTTCAAGTCAAAACAGCCACTGAAAACACCCCACATGCTGTCTGACAACAGCTGGACTGTCGGGGAGTCAGGTGAATGCAGTCTGCTGGCCCTGGGCAGGAAGAGGACAGCCCAGACTATCACATACCTTTCACTGAAAGCTGATAGAGCATTTTATCCCCCTCACAGATGCACTGATAACTTGCAGCATCATCCATTGAGTCGTTGTGAATTTTCAGGGTGTGTTTCTTCCCCACAATTTGCAGTTCATAATTTTCACTGGCCTTGAGCTCCTTCCCATCCTTCATCCACTCCACAGTAGCGCCTGTGTCTGAAAGCTCAGCCTGCAGTTTGGCTTCCTCACGCAGCCAAGCGCAGATCTTTTCTACATCTTTGCTCTTCTTGGTAAATCTCACTGCAGCACCTGTCAGGAGCAAAGGCCTCGTTATTTCAATTTATATCAGGCTAACGTGGTCAATGTTTGCTGCAACATCTCTGAAAAAGTATCACCTTCTGTTCCTGCACTCATCATTGTGTCAGTGCTGAGCAATTCACGATATTTCATTTGGTCTTCTTGCTGGATTTACTAAGTAAAAATCAGCCAAACATCTCCTTCTACTGATTAATAATGCTCTAAACATGCTTCTGCAGAGGTTTCCACCCAATGACAAACAGGTCCTCCCATCATGAATGTTTATTTGTTCTACTTTGTCATGCAAAGCTGATTGATAGAGATATTATTGGAATGATTGCTCCCCTACTTCTAAACTATTCCAGTGCAATCAGAAAGGCTGTCTGAACCTGCAGCTGAAAGTACTGCTCTATGGTCATGCAGTGGTAAACCTGGTGACTGAATGCACTGGCCAATAGCTGTGAACTGCAGACATTCATCAGCTGGCATGCTTGCACGTTGTTGTAAGGTCAATAGTAAACATGGCATCCCCTCCAGGTACAGCTTCACCAGTTGTTAGGGGGGATTTCACAGCCAGGACTGGGTCTGAGGAAGAACATGTATGTCTTAATGCTCTTTAGATGCAAGTCTGGTATCTCATTTAGAGATGGAAGATTAAATCATAGGTACATTTCTACTTCTCCCTTTGCATGAGTGCTAGAAGAAGCACTTCTGTGCTTAAGATCTGTTACAGAAAGTTCTGCCTCTTGCACATGTGAGATATCAAAAGATAAGGATATTCATGTCTCTGTCACAGAAACAACTCGTATCACTTTAGTGGTAGCTGGAGGTTGATAGGAGATAGGAGAACTAGGAATAAAGGAAAGCCTTTGGTGTGTTAATGCACTGCTAACCTTAAAGTCAAAGGAAGCATCTTTAGGGAACCAACACAGCTGCTCAGCACACACTGACCCATTTCCATTGGGGTTTTTGTGCTTACCAAGGTGCACGCTCCCTGGGAATTCCAGAGACGGGCTCTGTCCATGCGCATTGACTGCAGACACTCGGAACTGATCATCAGCCTCTTCAGACAGATTGCTCACCGTGAACTCTGGGACGGGGACATGAGACTCGTGGCACCTCACCCAGGTGAAGCCAGTTAGTTTCTTGCATTCCACAATGTAGCCATCGACTGGAATGGGGCGGTGCATCTTCGGAGGGGACCATGCCAGCGTCACTGAGGTTTCTGTTTTATTTTTCACCACGGGGTCAGTTGGGGGCTGGGTGGGAGGTTTTCTGGGAGCTGAACAGAAATAAATTTCAGAAATATTAGCATAAGGTCATGTAGGCTGGAAAAGACCTTCAAAAGACCTTCAAAATCAGCAGACTCAACTTTCAGCATGACCTACTGAGTCCCACCATTAACTACTGTGGTACCTGAGGACATACATGACAAGCTTATTCCTGCAGGTATTTACATAGTGAATATATTCACCCTCTGGTTGCTTTGGAACATTTTAGAGGTTAAAATCCCATCAGACTTTTTCACTGTGTGCAGCCACTGATACAGGCAGGAGGCTGGGAATTACCTGATGGGCTCTAGTTACAGACTACTGACACAGTAAAGGATTGATTTAATTTAATTTTGGCCATCAGAAAGTTTGGTGTCTGGTTTCAGTCACCCATCTGGACTCCAATTATAATCATATGGAGAACAGCACATTCAGGAGAACTCATCTCAATAAACCTGAATGAAATCACAGAATCATAGGATCATGGGAGGGCTTGGGTTGGAAGAAACCTTCAAGATCATTAAGTGCTAGATGCCAAAGGTCCCACTAACACAGTATTAAGCCAAAAGCTAGATGCTGGAATCAGATCTCCTGACCTTACCATCAGAAACTGAGATGTCATATTTTGCTCAGAGGTGCCTGCTTGTAGGAGGGACAGCTTCGGAGCTTTTTCTGCTCCAGGAACCAGCTCGAGCTTCAGAATTTAAACAGCAGTCAGAAATTAAACTGAGCTTTGTCACCTCCATCAAATAGAAGGAGTGGTTGGGTGGTACAGCTTTCCAAATCGCTTAGAAACTGTCACAACAATCAGATGCCTACCTTTTCTTTTTTAACTTGTTAATACATAGAGCTTAATAGCATCAGAATGCCCCAAGCACTTCAGACAACAGGACAGCTGTAAACCCTTCTTTAAGGATTCCTTTGTTTAACCACTGAGTAACTGTAATTCAGTGGTGCTGGTAGGAGAAGGGAAGTCCTAATCTTCCCAGATGGTGAACAGAGTTGATGTTCACATGCAGACTGGTGCTGCAGCAGAGCCAGAAACCACTCATTTGGGAAACACAGCACCAAGAAAATAATGGGAATAGCTTCATAAAATCAGGAGCTTCACTCAAATTTCATGTCAGATCTATAATTCTTCCTATTTTCAGGAAGAAATGATTTCCCTTTTTCTTGTAGTTTTATTTTCTTTTCCTTTCCAGCAAGCAGCTTTGTAGCTTACAAATTGTTTTCTAATCACCTCCTGGTGTGGACAAATCACACAGGTCTGACTCCATGTTTTACATAGTTAGCATATTATATTTGTTCCACTATGGAACTGTACAGTCATAGAATGGCCTGGGTTGAAAAGGATCCCAAAGATCATCCAGTTCCAACCCCCTGCTATGTGCAGGGACGCCATCCACCAGACCAGGCTGCCCAGAGCCACATCCAGCCTGGCCTTGAATGCCTGCAGGGATGGGGCATCCACAGCCTCCTTGGGCAACCTGTTCCAGTGCGTCACCACCCTCTGAGTGAAAAACATCTTCCTAAGATCCAACCTGATCCACAACCCCTACACACCCTCAGAGCCCCCTAGAGCCCCTAGTCCTCCTATTGCCCACCACAGCCCCATATGCCCACTAGAGTCCCCCTCAACTCTCTTTACAGGCCCTGCACAGCTCTATATAACAGTCTTATAGAACTACCTCTAGTAGAAGCAATCTCCACACAGAGATCCTTTCCCAGCACACTGCGCCACGGGGGGAGCAAAACGGGGGGGGGCACATACACACACAGCGCCGGGGGGGCCCGTAACCGACCCCCACCCATCCTTTAAAGGGGTGGGGGGTCCGTTTTAATGGGGGGGGGGGCGAGATCACCTTCACCCCCCACCCCCCCATCCCCACCCCATCCTTTAAAAGGGGGGTGTCCATTTTGGTGTTGGGGGGCAGTGACAATCCGCCCCCCCACCCCATCGTTTAAAGGAGGGGGGGTCCGAGACCACCCCCCCCACCCCATCTTTTAAGGGGGGGGGTCAGGGGCTCATGGGGGGCAGCACATCGTGCACAACATTGTGGGGGGGGGGGCTCTAAAAGGGGGGGGTTACAAAAAGCATAGCTCTCAACTATAGATGGGATTGGGGGGGGCTCAATCGATGGGGGGGGGCCCTTCATGCAGGGGAGGCACAGCGTAAGTCAGCGGCTTTGAGGGGGGGTGTTGGGGCTGTTTGGCCTTTGGGGGGGTCATTGTGTGCCCCACCCCCACCACCCCTACACACAATGGGGTGTTAATGTGGGGGGGGGGGGCTTAGATTAGTTGCGTTCCCTATAGCACTGCCCCCCCCCGTCATTAACCCCCCCGCTTTATCCTTACGGCTGAGCCCCCCCCCGACAGTGCCCCATTCATCTTGATGGGGTGGGGGGTTTGTCACACGACCCCGGCGCGGCTTACGGCACATCGTCAACCCCACCCCACCCCCCATAACCCCACCCGGGGGGGGAGGGGGCGATGTGGTGAGTGGGGGGGGGGTTCCGGAGGTGGGGGTGAGCAAAGCGCAATATGGGGGGGGGGGTCCTATAACTGGAGGGCAGCGGCTGCACAAAGAGCCCGCGGGGGTCGGAGAGCAGCACTTTGGCTGGGGGGGGTCCACGGGGTCCGGGGGTAATGCTGCCCCACCCCCTCCCCCACCCCCCACTGCCGACCCCCCCCCCGCGTTGCCCCCCCGCCCCAACGTCAGCTCCTGCGGCAGCTCCTCGTCGCTCTCCTCCTCCTCTTCCTCGTCTGGGGGGTCAATATGTGGGGGGGGGGTCCCATCGGGCAGCGGCAGCTCCGCCGGCTCCGATTGGCTGAGCCGCAGTGCGCGGGAACGGCTGTTGTGTGCCGGTCGGTGGAGGGGAGGCTCTTCATGGAGCTGCCCCGCAGCCAACAACAGCCTGAATGAGATCCTGGAGTCCCAGACGCTGGAGGATGAGCTGGGAAAGAGCAGAGGCTCCCCACAGAAGGGCAAATCACGTCTGATAACGTGAGTGTGGAGCACAGCCAGCCCCTTCCTCACATGTGTGGGGCTTCCATGTTCCTCTGTGCCCATTGCAATGTGCCACCCCAATCCTGCTGCCCAGCCAGGAGTGGATGGGATGAGCAGGTTGGGATGCACAGAGCAGTGCTCAGACATTGCTGGGACATTTGTGCACTGCTGTTGAGCTTCCCTTTGTGCAGCAGGGGAGAGGATGGAGGTTTACAGGTGGATGGTTGTTATTTCTATGGCATTGCACAGGTGGTAGAACCATGTCCATTCCCAAACTTATTCCAGGGCATGCGGGAATTTGTGCAGTTGTAGTTCCTGAATTGTGCTATTTAAAACCCTCCTGTAAATGGGGATGTTTTGTAATGCCTGCTGGGGCTGCAGGCAGCATTGCCTTCCTCCTTAGGGGGCAGGTTTAATCACAAGCCTCCCTATTTCCTATCACAAACGTCCTACAAACCATGTCTGGGCATTGCTGTCTCGGCCTGGATCTCAGCTCCTGAGACTGTCAGATGTGAAGCAGCAGCAGCTGGGACAGGGCTGGCTCTGTGTGCCCTCTCTGGGTCTGTGGGCACAGAGTGGGGCAGAGGGATGACTGTGAGAGGGAGGAATTGCCCAGCCACAAGAAAGAGGAAATCAGCTGAAAAGGGGAGATTTGAGAAGCACTGAGGCTGTGGCTGCTTTGACAGTAAGAAGAAACCAAGCTGTCACTGTGCAGATGGGAACTCCAGTAGGAGAGCTGTGGTGGCTTTACAGATGGCAGACAGCAGCTGGAGTGTAGAGCCAAGGGTAGGGGGGGGATCTTCCTCTTAGCAATGCCATGCAAAGAATGATGCAGACTCCTGCAGGGTCGGCTTTGCTGTGTGACCCTGGGTGGAAGCAGCTGGAAGGTCTCAGCCCTTCTGCATTATCCCAGGAACTGGGGCAGTGCTCGGTCTCATCCCACCTCTGCTAATAGCAAATGCAGAATCCCTTATCTGAGTGCCCTTTTCTCTCATGTAGAGTCACCAGCCCTGGGAAGTTCACAAAAAGTCTGGGTGTTGTGTTGAGGGATGTGATTTAACTGGGAAGTATTGGTGATGGTTGGACTGGATGATCATAAGATCATCCAGATCATAAGATCTGAGATCATAAGATCATAAGATCATCCAGGTCTTTTCCAACCTTGAAAATTCTATGGAGTTGTAGCAGATTGTGGGGGTGTAGGTGTGGTATATATATGTACACAGATGGGAATATCCGTATGGAAAAGATAGATCCATGTGTGTTCTGGGCTGCACTGAAAAAGGGGTGGCCAGCAGGAGAGGGAGGTGATTGTCCACTCCTGCTCAGCTCTTGTGAGGCCATATTTGCAGCACTGTGTCCAGGCCTGGGAAGGATGTGGAGCTGTTGGGGGGGGTCCAGAGGAGGGCCACTGTGATGATCAGAGGGCTGGAGCAGCTCTCCTATGAGGAAAGGTGGAGGGATCTGGGCTTGTTTAGCCTGGAGAATGGAAGGCTGTGGGGAGACCTCATTGTGGCCTTTGAGTACTTGAAGGGAGCGTATAAACAGGAGGGGGAATGGCTGTTTATGAGGGTGGATAATGATAGGACAAGGGGGAATGGTTTAAAACTGAGACTGGGGAGGTATAGGTTGGATCTTAGGTAGATGTTTTTTGCTCAGAGGGTGGTGACACACTGGAACAGGTTGCCCAAGGAGGCTGTGGATGCCCCATTCAAGGCCTGCAGGCATTCAAGGCCAGGTTGGATGGGCTCTGTCCATGAGCATTGACTGCAGACACTTGGAACTGATCATCACCCTCTGCAGACAGATTTACAGCCCCTGCACAGCTCTATATAACAGTCTTATAGAACTACCTCTAGTAGAAGCAATCTCCACACAGAGATCTTTTCCCAGCGCCCCTTTGTGACATCATAATGCCCCTTTGTGACATCATAACACCCTTTGTGACATCATAATGCACCTTTCTGATGTCATAATGCCCCTTTCTGACGTCATAATGACCCATTGTGATGTCTTAATGCCCCTTTGTGACGTCATAATGCCCTTTGTGATGTCATAATGCCATTTGAGACGTCATAAGGCTCCTTTGTTTTCATAATGCCTCTTTGTGACGTGATAATGCCTCTTTGTGACGTCATAATGCCCTTTGTGACGTCTTAATTCCCCTTTGTGATGTCTTAATGCTCTTTTGTGATGTCACAATACCCCTTTGTGATGTCATAACACCCCTTTGTGACATCATAATGCCCCTTTCAGACGTCATAATGACCCTTTTTGACGTCATAATTCCCCTTTGTGATGTCATAATGCTTCTTTGTGGTGTCATAACGCCCTTTGTGACGTCATAATGCCCTTTGAGACGTCATAATGCTCCTTTGTGATGTCATAATGCTCCTTTGTGATTCATAATGCCCTTTGTGATGTCATAATGCCCTTTCTGACGTCATAATGCCCCTTTGTGGTGTCATAATGCTTCTTTGTGAGGTATCTGTGGTGCCATTGATAATGAAGTGTGATGAACTGGAAGGCTTTCAGTAGAATTGCAGCCCTAACATAAACAATGACTTGAACTCTGGAATTCTGTGTAAAATCATTAGCTAGCTTGTGGTCCGGGTCTTCAAACCAAAGGCTGTGAGGTGCTGCTCTTGTTGACGCAGGCTGTGAAAGATGACTTGAGCTCTAAGAGTAATTTCCCTTCTGCTCTTTATATGAACGTCAAATCCACAATTAGAATATTAAGAAGATAATATAAAATTTTGTGCTGCTGGACTGAGGACTTCCATTAGCTGTTAGCCATAGTTTGGAACTTGCAAAGCAATCATATTGGAGCCTTGCTGGGCAACCTGCTCCAGTGTCTCACCACACCCACAGTAAAGCATTTCTTCCTAATATCCAATCCTAATCTACCTTCTTCCCATGTAAAGCCATTTCCCCTCATTCTGTTGCTACCTGCCCTTATGAAAAGTCCCTCCCCAGCCTTCCCTGTAGGCCCTCTTCAGATACTGGAAGGCCACTCTAAGGTCTCCTTGGAGTCTTCTCCAGGCTGAAGAGCCCCATCTCTCTCAGCCTGTGCACATAGTAGAGGTGCTTTCAGCCCTCTCTGATCACCTTCATGGCCCTCCTCTGGACCTGCCTGAACATCTCCAAGTCCTTCTTGTGTTGAGGGCTCCAGAACTGCGTGCAGTGCTCCAGATGGGGTTTCAATGAGAGGAGTGTGGAGGGGCAGCACCACCTCCCTCGACCTGCTGGTCATGCTTCTGTGCTTTAAGCTTATGCTTTAAGGTCCTATATGCTTTAAGGTTTAGATAGTGCAGTCGCCTCACCTCTTCAGGTTTATCTGTGAAGGTCCCTTCCAAGTGAACCGTGCTGATCCAGACAGTTCGGATTGCTCATTAAAGTGTTTTAGTAAGTTGGGCTGGTCCTACGAAGCAGTATGACTGCAGTAAGCAGTGTACATGGTGCGCTGTGAGTACTGCACACATTCCTCTTGGCAGCTTGTGGAACAGAAACTGTGCATTGTTTGGATTGTGTAAGTATTCCTGTTGGTCTCTTGTGATGCTTACCTTCTTAGAGCACCTTTCCTCGTTTGGCTCTACATATTTTGGTACCTTACTTGTTCTGTTTGGCTTAGCAGGGAAGGTCTTCTTCTGAAGCATCCTCAGTCTTGGTCTGGGCAGCATACTTAGAAATGACATGGACGTTACATGAGTGGGTGGTCAAAGGGGGGAAGAACTCACCTTTCTGATCTGTTTCCTTTTAGAACACAGTCCTGGAGAGGATTTGCTTTCCTTGTTTCCTGGAGACTTGGATTCTTAGATGGTTTTGACTGCAGCTATTTCTGATGTTAATTCCTTTTTCTGTACTTTAGTAGCCAAGTGCAAGTGGAGTGCTTTGGGAATTGTCTGAAGTTGCCAGGTTGCGTGTGATCACATATGTAACGTGGAGTTATGTGTGGTGCCAGTGATAATTAAGTGTGATGAACTTGAAGGCTTTCAGTACAATTTCAGCCCTAATGTAAACAGTGACTTGAACTCTGGAATTCTGTGTAAAATCATTAGCTAGCTTGTGGTCCAGGTCTTGAAACCAAAGGCTATGAGGTGCTGCTCTTGTTGACGCAGGCTGTGAAAGATGACTTGAGCTCTAAGAGTAATTTCCCTTCTGCTCTTTATATGAACGTCATATCAACAATTAGAATATTAAGAACATAATATAAAAGTTGTTGCTGCTGGCCTGTGGACTTCCATTAGCTGTTAGCCATAGTTTGGAACTTGCAAACCAATCTTATTTAGACTTTAGTGGTGAAATCTTCTGATGAAATCTTCCTTCTAATTCTGCAAAAGAATCTCGGTGGAACATTTCTGTCTGAAAAGGCTCTGGCATATGAAGATGTGCCAGACTGCAGCCATGTGCCAGATGCGTTTGGATCCATGGAATTTTCTGATGTAGCTTCAGTGTTTGAAGAATCTCCACTCGATCTAAATACTCAGAAAACAAAGCAGGTGTGTGAAGATGTACAGCTAGTTTCTTACAGAAAAAATACAGCTCTTAATCTAGAAATCTGCTTCTCATTGTATCTAGTGCTTACTCCATATTTAAGTATCTAGTGGACCTTGACCAAAGGAAGATAAAGATAGAGCAAAGAAGTATGTTAAGCATAAATTTTGTTGCCTTCTACCTGTAGGCCATGGTTGGTTTGACGTGATCCCTAACTCCAGTGTTTGGTTTGCACAGAAACAGCAAGCAAGGGAACAAGTAAAGGAGTCAGTGAGGATTTTAAAACACAATGGGAAGCGATAAGGCACAGTTAATAAGATTCTGGAGTTAGGCTGGAGGTAGGCAGAGGTTGAAAGGTACCGAAAGAAATTCAATCTTACTGTGTTGGACAACAAAATCCACTGTGATATTATTCAAATTTTTAACTAAACCAAGTGATAATTCATATTTATGTTTAGATAAGCTGGTGAAGGTTAATCCTCAATGGAGAATTGAGATGAACAAATAAAAAAATGGTGTTTGACAGTCTATAAGAAACGAACTTATTCTAGGAGAGAATCAGAGTTTTCAACTGTTTTGTTCAATAGCCAAATAATGTATGATATTTTTATAAGCATTGTGTCTGACCTTCTCAGCTGTTAGAATTTCTTTGACAGTAACTTCTCCGGCTGTGATCAGAAAACCTTTTGTTCCGTCTCTGGCACCATTCGAGGCATGATACTCAACTGGGTGATATGGAATTCACACTGTCAACTCCAGTGACTAGAAAAGTGGCATCTAAGAAGCGTGCAAACACAGAGAATGTTGATGCAGAGTCAGTGTTAAGAAATGAGCTGCCCTTTGCATTTCCTGCTCCAAAGGCCTTCTTTTCGAAGAGCCAGACAGAGAAGCAAGTAGAAGGCATATCTTTTTAGGCGCCTACTTCCAAAGGTATGTTGTATCTAACAAATGGAAACCTAGAACATGTGTAGCTTAGGAATTTTTTACTTTTAATATGAATGCAGTACTTGTAGGTCCTAAAATTCTGAAAGGTTTCAGTGTGGGGTTTATTTGGTCACAGCACATACAGCTGCCATCCTGTACATCTGACAGTGCACTGCAAGCGGTTTAACCATATATCAGGGCATGGTACACGTCTGTTAATGATAGAAGTTCTCACAGTTTCACAAGGAGCATGCCTTGAGATGCATTCAGATAATGAGATAAGTGCTGTGTTCCTAAAACTAGCATGTGTCTCCACTCTCCATCGAGATTTAGTAGATAATTTCTTTAACAATTATGATGAGAGTTTTGTTTTGTTTTTATTTTTTTCTGGGCTATTATTTTGAGTGAAAGAAAAGGGTATGCTTTTATTTAAGCGAGCTTTTGATTGCATCATGCTTCTAAATTAAATGTAACCTACTGAATTCCTCATGATAGCATACGAGTACTTGCGTGTATCTGTTCTCCCTCATAGAGGGAGAAGAGACTCAGTGAACCTGGACAGTGTTACCCAGGGTTGTGAGAACAGCTAAATGATTGTTGAGAACTGGTCAACTCGTGAGCCTGAGACCTGGGATCCTCCATCCTAGGGTGGAACTTTACTGGAGCACGTGGGTGCCACAGCAACAAAAGGACTGTGTACAATAGACTGAGAGTTTGCTGAGTTTCTTGGTTTACAGAAAGCACAACTAACTCAGCAGCAAGTGACGTATTTGGGATAGGAGATGACAGCTGGACTTTGAACCTTAAGGACTGCCAAGAAAGAAGCCATCTGCTCAACCCCTGAGCTGCAAACTGCCAAGGAACTCCATACGTTGCCAGGAATGACAGGAGGGTGCCAACCATGGATACACAGCTACGGACTGATGGTAAACTTGAAACAGCTTGAAGTGAGTAAGGGATATCCAGGGTGCACTGGTGCTCAATATTCAAGAAGCCCATCAATCTACACTGGGCCAAAGGATACCAGTTTTAATATCTCATGCAGTGTTTACTGTATTGGAGGCAAAAGGGGGACATTGGCTTTCACCCCACAGAATCACAGAATCACAGAATTACCCGGGTTGGAAGGGACCTCAAGGATCATGTAGTTCCAACCCCCCTGCCTAGCAGGGCCACCAAACATACGCCTTTACTAGATCAGGTTGCCCAGAGCCCCGTCCAACCTGGTCTTGAACACCTCCAAGGACGGGGCATCCACAACCTCACTGGGCAGCCTGTTCCAGGACCTAACCACCCTTCTAGTAAAGAACTTTCCCCTAACATCCAACCTAAATCTTCCCTCCTTCAACTTAAAACCATTTCCCCTAGTCCTGCTATTATCAGCCCTTTCGAAGAGTTTACTCCCCTCCTGGGAGTAAGTTCCCTACAGGTACTGAAAGGCTGCAATGAGGTCACCCCGCAACCTTCTCTTCTCCAGGCTGAACAAACCCAACTCCCTCAGCCTGTCCTCATAGGGGAGGTGCTCCAGCCCCCTGATCATCTTCCTGTCCCTCCTCTGGACCCTTTCCAAAATCTCCATATCTTTTTTGTACTGAGGGCTCCGCACCTGGACACAGTACTCCAGATGGGGCCTCACAAGAGCAGAGTAGAGAGGGACGATCACCTCCCTATCCCTGCTGACCACCCCTCTCCTGATGGAGCCCAGGATCCCATTTGCTTTCCGGGCTGCCAGAGCGCACTGCTGGCTCATGTTAAGTTTCTCATCTATCAGGACCCCTAGGTCTTTTTCAGCCGAGCTGCTCTCAAGGACAACTCCTCCCAGCCTGTACAGGTGCCTGGGGTTCTTCCGGCCCAAGTGCAAAACCTTGCACTCTGCTGTGTTGAACCTCATTAGGTTCACCCGAGCCCAGCTTTCCAGCCTGTCAAGGTCCCTCTGAATGGCATCTGTTCACCCCAAAGATTTCCGAAATACCAGGCCATCCTGGTAGAGCAGGGTGATATAGAAATAATTGTAACTACTATTGCCAACCCAGTATCTTTCCTTAGCGGAACTCCCCTGGTGGAGAACCAGGATGACATCACTGCTTTGAAACAACTGATGCTGCACATTACATCCAGTCGGTCGGAGCTGAAGGACGAACCCTTAGAAGATGCAGAAGACGCCTGGTTTACCAGCAGCTGCAGTTTTGTGAGACAAGGAGGCTTTAAGGCAGGACATGCAGTAACTGCTACTGAGCAGGGAATGGAAGCACAACCATCAGCCATGGGGACTACCCCTCAGAAGGCTGAAATAACTGCCTTGACGAGAGCCTTAATGATATGGACAGATGCTAAATATGTGTTTGGGGTGTCACACGCTCATAGTACCATCTGAAAAGAGCAAGGATTGCTCACACACAAGGAAAAGAGCGTGATGTAAATGTACCTATGTTGTAGGGCACAGTTCTCTATCCAGGCCCAAGTCTGTGTGGGTGTCTCCTCTATCCACAAAGCTGCTCACACTGCAGGAGGCACAGGCTGAGAGGAGAGGCCAGAGCAGCTCTCCCACTGTGACACGGAGCAGCAGGATACAAGTAAAGGAAGGCCCCACAGCTGTACTGGGAAGATTCCACACAGTCATCAATTTTTCATCTGAAAGGTAAAGAGGAATTCCCTTTTCTGCCCCTATCATCATTGGTCGGGTAAGTAGCAATGATGCCCGGTGTGCTTCCATCAATGGAGCAGAATAGGCGGAAGGCTGGGGTGCAGGCTGACCTCTGCTGAGGTGAGTGGGGGCTCAGGGTGTTGCTCAGTGGTAGATTTGTTCACACTGAGTTCTAACAGGAAACTTGCTCAACATCGAAGGCCTTGCAAAAGTCTGGCTGAGTGATGTCAGTTGCTTTTCCTTTCCCTACTGATGCTGTCACTCCACTGTAGAAGGCCACCAAAGCGACCAGGCTGCATGTCTCCGTTTCCGCTGTTTCTCCATTTCCTTCTTGTTGCTCCCTGTAACCAGCAGGTTCAGCCATGCTGCTTTCCTGCCTCCTCTACTGTGTTTCATGTGGTCGGGATGGAGCTCAGAGCTCCAGCTCTGAGTAAGGTTTTCTGAGAAAGTTACCATCTCTTTTCCATTCCTTTACCCCTAAAAACAGTTTTCCAGTGTCTCTCATGCAAGAATTCTTTGAACAGCCTGCAGCTGACTCTCCTGAAGCTCAGGATCCTGACTTTGCTTTTTGCCAGGCCTGCATTCCTTGAGATGAGGAACTCTAGGAGGGCATGGTCACTACAGCCCTGACCACCTCCAGTCTTAACCCCTGCTGTGCACCATGTCCAGTAATGCTTCCCTTCTGCTTGGTGTGCTTAATACTTGACCCACAAAGTTATTGTCAGTGCACTCCAGCAGGCTCTCAGACAGCTTGCAGCAACTGGGATTGGTGCTGGGTGGTTGCTGGGAGGTGTCTCAGCAGAAAAGCTGGGCTGGGGTGGGCGTGCTATGTCAGTCCTCATCGCAGCTGGCAGAGAGAGTTAGAGGAGGGTGATGGGTGCTGCCTGCTCTCAGTGCTACTGCACTGAATTTGGGGCACAGCAGCACACTGGTGAGTGAGCTGGGAGGGAGACGGACTGCTGCTGTGCATGGCTAGGCCAGAGCTGGAGGATTGTCAAACGTGAGTCATGCTGGTGCAGCCATTGCAGCTGCAGCAGGAGTATAAGACAAAGAGGTTTTGTAGAGGACAGAGGGTGGTGATTCATGGTTTGATGTCCAGGTGGAGGCCGATAACAAGTGGTGTCATCCAGGAGTCTGTCTTGGGACCAGTGCTTTTTTACATGGTTATCAGAGACACCAATGATGCAATGGAGTGCACCCTCTGCTGTTTGCTGAGTGGTGCGGCTGACGCAGTGGAAGGAAGGGATGCCATTCAGAGGGAGCTCAACCGAGAGGTTGGCCTACGTGAATCTAATGAGGTTGAACACAGCAAAGTGCAAGGTTTTGCACTTGGGCTGGAGGAATCCCAGGCATTTCTACAGACTGGGAGGAGCAGTCCTTAAGAGAAGCCCCGCAGAGAAGGACCTGGGGGTCCTGGTGGATGAAAAACAGAACGTGAGCCATCAGCGTGCTCTTGCAGCTCAGAGAGCAAATGGTCCCCTGGGCTCCATCAGAAGAGGGGATGGCCAGCAGGGACAGGGAGGTGATTGATCTTCATGATCCTTGAGGTCCCTTCCAACCCGGGCCATTCTATGATTCTGTGATTACACTCGCTGTCAGAAATAACAGCAGCTGTACAGAAGCTGGATATATTTTGGGACAGTTCTTGTAACCAGCTGATTTTAAGACCTTGCCCGAATTGGGGGTCTAAATTGCATGTTAGGAGAAAGCTGGTAAAGTGGCTATTGCTCATTCTTTTTCATTTGCTGATTCTTTCATTCGGGTTCCTTTTCCAAAGGAGATTCTGGTGATGGAAGCAATTGAAGAAAGAACAAAAGCAGCTCTTGCCAAGAATGCTTGAAGTCCCTGTGGAGAGAAGCAAAGAACTTGGGCTTCCTCTGGGATGCTCCCCACCATGTCTCAGGAAGGAGACAACTGCTGTTCCACTTTCTGCTCTTTGTGTGGAAAGGTACGTCTGGGTTTTCTTCTACCTGTTTTTCTTTTTCTGGCTTTGAAGGAGAAGGGGTGGAGCAAGAGGAGACCCACTGGTCATTTGTTACCTCAAGAACAGGATGGATTCTGCATTCACTGTGAGAAACTTGGGCTAGTAGCATGGGCATGTTTCAGGCTGGACTCTTCTTTTGCTACTTGGTTTCCTTTTGGCTACAGGGAGACAGCTGTCTAAAGGCGTGTTTTCAGACCCACTCTCCAAAACCATGTTTCATTGTTGCAGGTGGTTCAGTGTGCTCTTGCAGGGTAGATGCTGTAGTTTGCTGTAGAATCTAAATGGTTTCTGTTCCTAGGGGAGGACTGAGAGGAGGTAGTGAGAAGAGAATTCAATGCCTTAGGTGTATCTTAGTGAGAAATGTTGGCATGAGGTGCTGAAAGTCTTGAGTTGTCAAAGGCCAGTGATGCTCAGACTCCTTAACCTGCTGGAGCAGGGTGGAAGCAAGGAGTGGGCACTGCCGTCACACAAGCTGCACTTGGTTCTGGTCTGCCAGGTCTGTGCTGGCCTGGATTTCTTCTGAGAAGTTTGTTGGAGCTGCTTGGAGTAGTGAAGGGTGGGGAAGAAGTGCTGCTCCAGAGCTATGAGACGTGCAGCTCCTTCTGAAGTGCTCCTGATAAGGACGGAGCGCATTTGCTGCAGCTTTCTCTGCAGATGTGCTCCTCACCTTGAAATCCTCCTGGTTTGTCCTCAGCTCCTGACCACGGCCTGTTCTCTGTTTTGCAGGCTGATAACATGCAGAAGCCGCAGCTGGTGCGTGCTATGTCATCTTTAAACGTACCAGCATTTGCGGCAGCCCATGTTATTAAGACCCACGTCACCCAGGGGCCAGATGAGCTCTCTCTGGAGGTAAGCAGTTCCAGGCATTCCGTGTTGTCGTGCATAGAAGAGGGCAGTCCTTTCTGCTTTGTTTTCCTACCAGATTTGCTGAATCTGGGATTGATGTTTCAATCTCTTTCAGGTCAGAGATCTGGTGAGCATTGTTGATATGAGGACATATCAACAGGCTGAGCCCCTGGTGGAGAGGCAAGCGTGGCTTTGAGTTAGGCACACGTTTTTGACTAGAGAGCACAACTTCAGTAGAGTTGGGAATCTCAGCTTGGAGCTGCTCTGCCTGCAACGGATGGCTGCTGGATGCAAACAGTTGCCCTGTGTCACTGTCAGTGGACCTTCCCTTTGGCTCTGGGCTCGGGCTAATGCTCACCTGTCTTTTTGTTCTAATTACAGGTTGGGCTTTTCCCTGGTGAGTGCATGGAACTCATCAGCGGAAAAGTTCCCGATTCCCTCCTCAATTCATTGCCAAAGCCAGGTGCGTAATTTACATTTGATAACGCGAGTTAGTCAAATAGGGTCAGAATGTTACTTTCAGGGGGTTTGTTTATGCCCAAGTTCAGCAAGCTTAGAAAGAGAACTACAGTAATCTCCTTGGGCACCTCCAGGGATGGGGAAAATCCATTCTTACGTGTCCTTGTTGGGAATGTTCTTCCCGTTGTTACATGCTCTGTCGAATGCATTGCGCTCAGCTTCGTCCAACCGAGCCAGGCCTGAAATGAACTGGTTTCTTTGTTTTGTTGCGCAGAGCCAAAGAAATAGGGCAAGCTCATCAACGGCCTTTGTTCCCTGGTGAAGGCCAGCCCCGGGAGAGCAAAGCAGCCTGAGCCTCCGACATTCTCCAGATCCATGTCCTTGCTTGACATCGTTGAGAGGTATTTAGCCTTCAGGACTTGAGGGCTGAGCTGTAGGAATGGAAGCATCCTCTGCTGTTTGAAACAGAGGGCGTTTCTAAGCTGTGTTTCAGCAGAAAGCAGGCAGTGCCCAGAACAGGCAACTTTTGGCCAGGGCTCGGTGCAGCTCTTCCATCACCCTGCACCACGTCTGACAGCATGCTCTGTTTTCTCTGCAGAATGAGTTCTCCCAGTAAGAGGGCAGAGTCAGCAGCTGGCAGTTGGTGTTCCTGCTTCTGCCTGGGCAAACCATCCCCTGTGGCCAAACACCAACTGCAGAGCAGTGCCAGGGAGCCCTCTGAAGCAGAAGTCTTGGTCCTGGCAGGTAAGGGTGCAAGTCCAGCTTACAAAACACTGCTTGTCAGCAACACAGGTAGAATTCATGCTTTCAGTGGGCTTGTACCTCCTTCTGGCGTTCAAGCCCGTCTTGATCCCTGTCTTTCCCAAATGAGTCTCTTGTCAACACAAGAGCTGGACCTGCACGTGGATCACTTTCAAGACAGTGACACTGTTGCTAGAAGCCTATTTGCTTCTGCCCACCACCACTACATAGCCAAATGTCAAGAATCTCCATGGTTCATCTTATGAACGTTCGACACTAACTGCTGTACATCTGCTCCTTCCTAGGTGACCCGAGCCCTTGTATATCCCCAAGACGCAGGGCATGTTACGATGACGCATCTTCCATCAATGAAGAGTTGTTACTAAGCACAGAATGCTGCAGTTCAGATGAAAGCCTTCCGTATAACATCAGCTATCAAGAGAAGAAGGTCATCATCGTTGAAGCCTTCATTCATCCCATCCCTACTGAAGCTGCTGACCTGAGCCCACCAGACACCTCAGGCACCAGCCTGGACTCAATGTCTCTGCAGTGCAGCCCAGCCCAAGCACAGCCCGAGTGCCCCGACAGCAGCACCACCATGCAGGCTCAGGTCAGCATCACCGAGGAGAAGCTGAGCATCTCGCAGGGGGGCACAGAATCAGGACACGAGTCCCAGGCTCCGGGCAACAGCACGGTCTCTGAGCAGCTCTCATGATTACAAGAGAGGATGAGTCCCATCTTTCCTCCAGACCTCACACCCCCTCCTTTCTCCTATTGAATAAAGGCACGCTCGTGCTCAATCAACGCCTTGACTGAATTCCGAGTTTTCATTCGCAGAGATTGGGATGAGTGCAAGAAACTGCAAGGCAGCTCAGCTTACAACACTCTGGCTGTGGGGTTTGTGCAGCCGAGCTCTGGGTGTGTTCCCATTTTGCCTGACTTTGGGATGCCTGCAGCGAGAGCTCTGCTGCCGTTGTGTATGGCAGCAAATAGTCTCTAGCATCCTGGATGCTGCTCATGAAAACCCCAAGCTTCCTGGCTGTGGCTGTGATGCTTTTCAGGGCCTTTTGATGCTCTTTGATGCCGTGGCTGCTCCCTAACACCTCTGTCCTCCCGCCGTGTCCATTCCTGGCTCTCACCTGTGAGCTGTCCCTGCAGATCATCTCCAGCCCTGCCATCATCGTGCTGCGGCAGGAGGAACTCGCCCTGACCAACATCAGGCAGTGCTGCCTGCCTCTCTCACTCTCTAGACCAAGTGTAACTACGCTGTCATGGAGACAAATGCTTCTGTCACATCCTCCATCCCTGCAGACATTTACCGGTAGGTGGCTCTTGCAGAAGAAGATTCAAGCAGCAGAACCTTTTGCTCAGCTACAGCACACAAATGCTACAAAAGCAGGAATAACCCGCAAGCTCTGGGTCTGTTTGTTTTGCACAGGCATGCACTAACTGCGTTTGATGGTACCCCCCATCCTTGATTTCCTTCCCTGCTCCTTGTCTGATGGCACTGCTGAGCCAGGAACAAGCTGCCCAGTGTGGCAGAGCATGGTGCAGGGCTGTGCTGGGACCTCCTCCCCTTCATCTGCTGCAGATCAGTGCCACACACGTGCCATCGAGATGCTCTGGCACGGGATGTGCCTCCAACCCAAAGCTCCTTCCCACCTCCCAAGGAAAAGCAAAGCAACCCAAGCATCTCCAGCAAAGCTGCCCAGCAGACAGCAGGGAATGCAAACAGCTTCTGGCTGCTCCCCTACACTCCTGTCCTAAGTAATAGACCCCATGAGGACTGGCTGGGAAATCAGTGCATGACACATGTGAGTGTGCACAGGATTGTGCAAAGCAGTGGGGTTCCATGAGTTTGTGTGTGTGTGTATCTCGGCTGTTATGAAAGCATGGGAAGACTGCCTTACTGAGTCCCAGATAATTACTTATCCTCAAATGATTTTTCCTGGCCAAAGTTAGAGCCTCTCACAGGTAATCGAGACCAACAGGCTGTTGTTGCACAATCAACAGACACAATCTAGATGAATAGCTGAGGAAAATAAAGCATCATGCCAAGGGTACTAGATAAGTGAGCAGCTTGAGATCTGCACATTTATGTGATACTCATGGTCTTAGACAATATTTGCTTAGTGAGGTCACATAGAATGAAAGTAAAATAGAAGAAGTGCAATTGGTCTCAGTTCACAGCTGGCTGGTTCGTCTCAGGCTAATCCTGAACTGCCTCAAGCGACTGCTTTGGTGCTCTACGGAACAGCAACTTCAGAGATCTCTTTCTATTACTAAGTGTTTGAAAGAGCAATTTGCTCTGTTAATTATCCATCATTTCTGTGCAGTCTGTTTTGTCAGACTTGTCTTTAGCTTCCAAGTTGTATGTGAAGAATTGTTTCCGTTGTAATGCACAATGTACTAAAAATTGAGAGATGAAAATGTGAAGAGTTTTTCCAGCTTTGATTTCATGTCTGGAATTTTGGAACCCACTACTTGCAGTTGTTAATCTGTCCAAACTGGTCTGGTTTGGAATGCCCTCATCCTTCTTGAATCGCTGTTAAAGGCGGAGCAATTCCTACAAGTGCCATGGCCCCACTGTTGTTCTAATTCTTGTTTCTTTGTTTTCCACACACTGCTTTTCAAGCCTCCTTTTTCTTTACAGTCAAAGTGAGAACTGCACTGTGAGGTGTCTGAACCTTGTTGTGCCTCTACATAAATAGAACAGCAGCAAAGCCTGACAGGTGACTGTGCTGACAGCTCTCGTAGCCAGTAACATGTAACTGTGCTAAATCCCTTGTGACGGCTTTGATTTCATTTTTGCCAGTGAAATCCTTGTAAAAGGAAGTGCAGCAGTGTGATGAGCTAAGGTGAAGATGCTGGTTTTAGTAGTGCTCTAAGCTGAGTGGAAGGGCAATTGAATGAGGGTTATATGCTTTCTCTGGGACGATAAGGTTTTATTTCCTGAGGGAAAGAGCCAGCTTTTCATGGGCTATATGTGGGCTTTGGCAAGGGCAGACAATCCAGTCTGTCAGGAAGCCATTTGAGGTGCTTCAGGTTTGTAAGCTTGTCTTTTTGTTTTTCAGGCGGATATTTGGAGCATGGGTGTACTGCTGTATGCTCTGCTGTGTGGGTTTTCCCTTTGGATGATGACAATATGATGGCACTCTACAGGAGGATACCAGTGGGTATCAGTGGTGCTAGAATACACTGAGAAGGGAAATAGCTGAGCTTGACAAGAGGCCTTGCTTTTCGGATGGCAGAACATGCTGAGCTGTGGGTAGAAAGGCCTGTCTGCTGAATATTGTCCCTGTTTTTGCTGCTTTGTCTACCAGTATTTTGTGGATTTGGTTCTACACTTGGTTGGCCTATGTGGCACTGTAGCCTAATTCTGTACCATGATAGCATACAGAATTTAAGGAGAAGTATTTTCTTGCCAATGGGCTGGATTTTTTGTATCTGGTTCTTCAACTGGCTGCTCCCTATACTATCTGTAGTAAAAAATACAGACACATCATTTGATTTCCCTGAAATGAATGTTCCTAAATGCCAGCTCTTCTCATGTCTACAAAGATCAAAGTTCTGCATTTGCTATTAGAATTTCCTCTTCCAGAATCAGGAGGTAATGTAGGACCCCACAGATTGCCTTCAGAATCCAACAGTTAGTTCTGTTTCCTTTCGGAGTGCATAACAACCTGAGCACATGAATTGAATGGCATGGCTTTTTAGTCTGGTACAAACTCTGCTGTACACTGAAACTTGGTCCATTTGTAAGCAGGACTTTTTCCATCTCTGCAGGACAGCAGAAAACCCTTTGTGCTAATCATGATGCCAAGAAGCAGAATGCGGCAGATGATCCAACTGCTTCAGGTGTTCATTTCCTTAAAACTGAGAATAGTTTTGGACTGAGAGTTTGTAAGCAGAACAGAGCTCTTAAAGCTGTCAGAGATTATTTCTGCACTGTTCAATTCTATCTGCACAACATACACAGGATCTCAGAACTGCGTTGCTTGAATTGGTGGAACTTGCTGAAGTGAACTGGGATGAGCAAGTTTTAGAACTTAGTCAGAGTGCTGTAAAAAATGGATAATCTCATGAGTATTAAGGTACAGGCTTGCTATTTCTGCACTGAATTTGTTTTTATTTTACATGGCTGTGATCTGAAAGTTGCTTGAAACGCAGGCACCTAGGCACTGTTGTGTAACTGAATTTCACACGATAGGTCCTGAAATATCCTGGAATCAAAAACTCTGACTTGTTTTAAGTCTGCTGCTTGAGTCTAATCAGGGTCATAGTGTCTGTGTGCAGTGTTTCTTTCCCTGTAATGCTCCACATCATTTCATTTTGGGAATATTGAAGGAAATGGACTATGTGCCATAACTGTTGTTAGAACAAAGTATGTCTGGTGTGATCTTATGCATAGGTTCTGTAACTGCTCTTCACAGCTCAGGTGTTTGACCTTCCTTTTGGTGAAGTGATGAAATACTGCTGGTTTCTATTTGTGCTTCTAGGCACCTTGAAGCTCTTAGGAATAGAACAATTGTCTCCAGTTCTTTTCAATGATATCAGTAACAGCTCGAGTGTTGCTGCCCACTAGGTAGACCCAAAGAAGCAGATTACAGTGAAACAACACACGAGCTGGACCTGAATGAGGATCACTTTCAAGACAGTGGCTATGCTGCTTCAAGCCTACTTGCTTCTTCCTGCCGCCACTCTATTACCAAGTATCAACAACCTTTCATGATTCAACTTGCAAATGTTTGAAACTAACCCTTGTGTTTCTATGCCTTCCTAGGTGATTCGAGCCCTTGTCAACCCCAAAGATCCAAACCAAGCAGTGTCTTTCCATCATTGGAGAGTTCTTATTAAGCATGAATCGCTGCAATTCGGATGACAGCCTTCCACATGGTAACAGTGATGGACACAAGGGGCTCATCCACGTTCATGCTCTCATATCTCCTGGCTCTGCTGAAGCTCCTGACCTGAGCCTGCCAGACACAGCAGTCACCTGCCTGGATTGTGACCCAGCGCCTTTGCAGTGCTGCCCATCCCAAGCACAGCCCGAGTGTCCCAGCAGCAGCACCACCATGCAGGAGCAGGGCAGCATCAGTGAGGTGAAGCTGAGCATCTTAGATGGGGACTTAGAGTCAGGCTGCCAGTCCCAGGCACCAGGCAGCAGCACCAGCTCTGAGCCACTCTCATCTTGACAAGAGGAGTCCCATCTTCACCCTTGACCTCTCAAGCCCTCCTGTCTTTTATTGAATAAAGTCACTCTCATGCTCAGTCATCGCCTCGACTGCATTCTGAGTCTTCAATCACAGGGATTGGGATGAATGCAACAAACAGCAAGGCAGCTCAGCTTGCAATGCTATGGCTGTGGGGTTCGTGCAGGCAGAGCTCTGGGTTCCCATTTTGCCTGGCTTTGGGATGTCTGCAGCAAGATCTCTACCATTTTGTATGGGAGCAAATAATCTCTAGCATCCAGGTTGCTGCTCATGATATATCCCAGTCTTCCTGGCTGTCACTTTGTGATACTTTTCAAAGCCTTCTGATACTCTTTGATGCCTTGGCTGCTCCCTAACACCTCTGTCCTCCTGCCATGTTGACTCACGTCTCCCACTTTTAAGCTGGCTTTGCAGATCATCTCCAGCCCTGTCATCATCACGCTGCAGCAGGAGGTGCTCACCTGGCCCAATGTCTGGCAGTACTGCTTGTTCTGCAGATGAGCAGCTGCCTCCTCATCTCTTCAGCTACAGTAGTTTTTCTCAGGGCAGTTAGATGCAGTCATGCTCCTCTGGATTTGGTGTGTTAAATCCATGCTGCATGGCAGCAGTCAGTGCAATACAAAGGTGTTCTGTGTGCCATAGCATTTCTCCAGGGGCTGCCAAAGGTAGAAGCACAACACAGCACCATCCTTCTGACAGTAATGTCTGTGAGTGTTAGACATGTGAGCACTGCATCATCCCCAGCGTGTCAGTGCTTTTCCACACCAACCTGACTCTCACACTCTGCACTGAATGTAACTCTGCTCTTGTGGAGACAAATGCTTTCTGTCACATCCTCCATCCCTGCAACCATTTGCCGGTAGGCAGCTCTTGCAGAAGAATCAAGCAGCAGAACCTTGTGCTCACCCTACAGCATGCAAATGCTATGAAAGCAGAAATAACCTGGCATGCTCTGGGTCTGCAAGGCTGCACAGATGGGAGAGGTAGATTGTGTTTTTGCAGTGGAAGTTTCCAGTATTTTCAGTACATAGTGTAGGCCCTAACTGAATGTATAACCCTCTTGTAAAACAGCTGTATAAGTAGTTTTTCCACCAAGAAAGTTGCTGAACAGAATTAAGTTCAGACTGGGGGCATTCTGACATGGGGAGAATTGAGACAAGCACAAGATAAATACAGGGTGGGTAGAGCCCAGCACAGGACAGAATGAATGTACTGACTTTTGGAAACATTGCCCTTCTCTGTCCGCAGAAAAGTACAAGGCAGACCTAAAAACAAGAGGTTGGTAATTGACCTTCTATGGAAATGAATCCTAGCCACAGTCTCGAGGAGTCTGTGAGCCTGAGATGCTCAACCAATGAGAGCCATGAGAGCATCACCTGCAGTGGGTTTAGGGCACAGAACAGAATTGATTTCACTGACTGGTGTGCAGTTTCTCCCTTGCCAATAGGGGATGTGCGCGCAGTATTGCAATAATGAATAAGCACTGCTGCTATCGCTGCCATCTTTGCCTAACTAGAAATCTTTGACTTTGAGAGTTTCTCACACAAGGGGAGAGGGTAAGAAAGTAAAGAGGCACAGAAAACTAAGGGAAACTGCTCTTCTTTATCTTATCTATAAAAATTGATACGATGCTGTTGTGCATTTTTTTTAATTTTATTTTTAATTTTTTGCTAATGTCAGTCAGATTGTTTTAAAATATCCACACACCAAAATCTGACTACCAAGCAAATGTAATGAAAATGAAATGAAGGTGAGTTAGTGGAAAGCACAAGGCCATATTATATTAGGCTCCAGCAAATTTACAGGCAGTCACTGCACGAAGAGGTAGATCTGAGTTGCACATTATATGATTCCCACAAAGATTAAGGAAATCTGAAGCTTTCAATATATTTTTTTAATTCTTTTTTCATTTCATTTTTAAACACCTGACCCAGACCCCAACCCTCACAGGAGCTGTAAAGATAACAGCATTAACCAGCAATGTAACTCTAATCCTAACCCTTACCCTGATTCTAAAATCGTCCCTAACTCCAAATGCAACAACAAAAATGATGCTAGAAGTTTGTAGCAAAAGGAACCTTAACCCTGATCATAATCCAAAAAAAAAATCATTATGGTAACAATAATCTTTACCTTAAGAGTAATATTAATCAGAGCCCAGATGATGCCTGCATCCAATCAGAAGCATGCTTTGCATTATTTAAGAGTTGTATTTTTTCCAATGAACTCTCTCTATTATCACGTTTATAAAGTAACAGAGTCTGTTCTTTATCTCCTGACACTGTGCCTTACTCCTGACATCCCCTGGAAATGACCCAGATAGGGCACCATCAAAGTAATGCTAATAGTAATGTCAATCCTAAGGGTATCTCTAGCCTCAGTGTTAATGGGACGCTAACAACAATCCCAACAGCCTTAAACATTCTGGTGGTGTGAAAGAGGTGCTGCCTTGCACATGCTGGGCAGTCCCATTGCCTGTTAAATGCAGGCGGCAGCATAGAAACATGATGCCCGTGGTCAGAATGCCCTGTGGCAGATCCTGGCACCGGAGAACTGACCGGAGAACCATGAGAGAACTGACAACAAATCACGTGACATCAGAACCGACCCAGTGGTTATTTACAAGCCTTGGGAGACCCAGACAGGATCTCAGAGTGGTGAATGTAGGTACAGAAGTTGTTACTACTCTGTTTTCTTCTAAAAGAAGTGGGTTTTTTTCATCTCAGAAGTTGGGGGGGGGGGGGGGGGGGGGCGGGAAAGGGATATCAATTTAATTACTCATTAATTTATTGACAGACATTCACGTTTGCTACGTTTGGAGAAGTTTTTATTTGTTTGCTGTGGTTTGATTTTTTTTTTTTCTTTTTTTTTTCCCCCTTCCCTCCTCTTCCATCTTTGTGTTCTTCCCCTATAATCAAAAGAACGGATCCCCAGGGTCTGTCCCGCAGACGTTCTTTCCGTGGTCTCTGCTGCCACCTGCTGGCCAATAAGCGGAACTGCCACTGTTGGGCGTTTGGTGCCGCAGGAAGCACAACGCAGATCTGCGTTCTGACCGGTCTACGCAGCAAATCCGCCAATCTTTATTGCGATAAGCCCTCCAGACAAGAGCATAAAGTCTTTGCCTGAGGGCAGGGTGAGTAGTAATGGATGTCAGTTTTGAAATTTCCAGTCCATTCACCATAGCACTTTCTGCCTCCATGTCCCATAACCAGAGCAGCTATGCTGGCATGCTCTCTTGGTTTCTGTCTAAACCACTGTACTATATCCATCAGTTCAGCTGCTGTATTATGGGCAGCAGGGTTTGGGGGGTGGACACTGGTCACGGCACTCCCACCAGCCTATCCTGCATTTTTTTTTTTTTTTTTTTTTTCATTTTTGGGTTACAATCAGTCAGATCTCAAATAGATCTAGTCCAAATGGAACCTCAAAATCTGACCTTTTAGTGCCTTCATTTACAGAGTCCATTTTATACAGATTCCCTTGTACAGGGCCCCCATGGTCCTCCAGACAGTTGTTACTGATCTTCCATAGGAGAATGATTGAATTAGGTTTTTTCCCCATCAAAACTGCCACCTGTCTTTCCAATTTTTCAACACTATCATTCAATAGCTGATTTGCATCAGCCTGAGCCTCTTCAGTTATGTTCAGACAGTTCAAGGCCATTAAAAGTGGCCATGCCACCATGAACACAGCTAACTGTCATTCTCAAGTTGTAAGTATGTCTTTGCTAAGACCATGGAAATACTCAGTCAGGTGGGCCAGGGACTCATGGACCCTCCCTCCGTCCCACACAGGGCCCCACTTTTCAGTGACAGAAGCAGTGCTGCATTTTGAGGATCCTAGGAATCCCAGGACATGCCCTGACAAAAGGTCATTCAAAGGGGTAGTCTTTCCCCATCCAAACAACTCCATGATATTCACAGAATCACAGAATTGTAGGGGTTGGAAGGGACCTCCAGAGACCACTGAGTCCAGTCCCCCTGCCAAAGCAGGTTCCCTACACCACAAAAGAGGTACGAAGAGGTAGATCTGAGTTGCACATTATATGATTCCCACAAAGATTAAGGAAATCTGAAGCTTTCAATATATTTTTTAAATTCTTTTTTCATTTCATTTTTTAAACACCTGACCCAGACCCCAACCCTCACAGGAGCTGTAAAGATAACAGCATTAACCTGCAATGTAACTCTAATCCTAACCCTTACCCTGATTCTACAGGGGACTGTCTGAAACGGACATCAATTCAATTACTCATTTATTTATTGACAGACATTCAAGTTTGCTACGTTTGGAGAAGTTTTTATTTGTTTGCTGTGGTTTGGTTTTTTCTTTTTTTCTTTTTTTTTTCCCCCTTCCCTCCTCTTCCATCTTTGTGTTCTTCCCCTATAATCAAAAGAACGGATCCCCAGGGTCTGTCCCGCAGACGTTCTTTCCGTGGTCTCTGCTGCCACCTGCTGGCCAATACACGGAACTGCCACTGTTGGGCGTTTGGTGCCACAGGAAGCACAACGCAGATCTGAGTTCTGACCGGTCTACGCAGCAAATCCGCCAATCTTTATTGTGATAAGCCCTCCACATGGCATTGCGCATGCACTCGAACACGCAACAGGCATAGATTTCTCTTAACTCCTTGAGGAGCAGGCAAGCAGAACAACTGAGCGCACCACTGCTTGTGATTGGGCCACCCCCATCATAGAGATGTGTGTTAGATCTTTTACCCACCCCTGGACTGGCCTTGTTGTTTAACGATAACCTCTGAAATCTGAGCTACTGGTTCTACCACCTGTAGTGTAGAATAGGTAGCCAATAAATGCTTTTCAACTGTGATGTATCTTTATTCTGCTCCATGCCAAACCTGTGGCCAAAACCTCATAGGGGTTCACAAAGAACTCTGGCTCTGCCAGAGCCCCCATCCAGACCCTTCTTGAGTTACATTCACATCTAGTTTGGCTGAAAAGGTTGGACTATAAATACTCAGTGCTTGGGCCTGTTTAACAGATATTTTTTCCTGATTATGCTGTCCATCGATCTTTTTAAACTGAACTCCTGCTCTAATCTGGTCTTTAAACATTTGTTGTCTCAAGACCCTAATGGGTCCAGACTGGATTACCTTAGGGGCTGGACGCCTAAGTCATGGCAGCAGATGGTTCTCTGCCTTTCTCAGACCTTTCCACCACCATTCAGAGCCTGCATCTGGCCGTAGGCACTCTTGTCTCCCCATCAATTGGGCAGCCTGTTGTATTACAGCACCTGAGGGCCACTGGGGGGTTCAGTATGGATAACATAGACCCATAGTGATGTAAAGGTGATGGCTGTAGGATGAGATCCCTCGTTCCTGATGAAAAATTTATTGACTGGGCTCTCAAAATCATCTTCATAGATTGCCTCTTTCATGCCTAATTCTCTAATATAATTTTGTTAGTCCTCCATAGAGGACCACAGGCTGATATTTAATGGTATGTCATTCTTATTTGGCCATGTTATATGACACACAGCCATAAATCATTCACTGATCAAATGGCTATCCTCATTATGTTGGACAGAGCATACAGTCTTTGCCTGAGGGCAGGGTGAGTAGTAATGGATGTCAGTTTTGAAATTTCCAGTCCATTCACCACAGCGCTTTCTGCCTCCATGTCCCATAACCAGAGCAGCTATGCTGGCATGCTCTCTTGGTTTCTGTCTAAACCACTGTACTATATCCATCAGTTCAGCTGCTGTATTATGGGCAGCAGGGTTTGGGGGGTTGGATACTGGTCAGGGCACTCCCACCAGCCTATCCTGCATTTTTTTTTTTTTTTTTTTTCATTTTTGGGTTACAATCAGTCAGATCTCAAATAGATCTAGTCCAAATGGAACCTCAAAATCTGACCTTTTAGTGCCTTCATTTACAGAGTCCATTTTATACAGATTCCCTTGTACAGGGTCCCCATGGTCTTCCAGAGAGATGTTCCTGATCTTCCATAGGAGAATGATTGAATTAGGTTTTTTCCCCATCAAAACTGCCACCTGTCTTTCCAGTTTTTCAACACTATCATTCAATAGCTGATTTGCATCAGCCTGAGCCTCTTCAGTTATGTTCAGACAGTTCAAGGCCATTAAAAGTGGCCATGCCACCATGAACACAGCTAACTGTCATTCTCAAGTTGTAAGTATGTCTTTGCTAAGACCATGGAAATACTCAGTCAGGTGGGCCAGGGACTCATGGACCCTCCCTCCGTCCCACACAGGGCCCCATTTTTCAGTGACAGAAGCAGTGCTGCATTTTGAGGATCCTAGGAATCCCAGGACATGCCCTGACAAAAGGTCATTCAAAGGGGTAGTCTTTCCCCATCCAAACAACTCCATGATATTCACAGAATCACAGAATTGTAGGGGTTGGAAGGGACCTCCAGAGACCACTGAGTCCAGCCCCCTGCCAAAGCAGGTTCCCTACACCACGTTGCACAGCTCAGCATCCAGGCAGGTCTTGAATATCTCCAGAGAAGGAGATTCCACAACCACCCTAGGCAGCCTGTTCCAGTGCTCTGTCACTCTCACCGTAAAGAAGTTATTGCACACATTAGTGCAGAACTTCCTATGGTGCAGTTTCTGTCTGTTTCCCCTTGTCCCGTCTCCACACACTGCTGAAAGGAGTCTGGCCTCAACACTTTGCCCCCCACACCTCAAATATTTATAGAACCTGGATCCTGTCCCCTCTCAGCCTTCTTTTCTCAAGGCTAAACAGACCCAGTTCCCTCAGTCTCTCCTCATTGGGGAGATGCTCCAGGCCCTTCACCATCTTAGTGGCCCTCTGCTGGACTCTTTCTAAGAGATCCCTGTCTTTTTTTTACTGGGGAGCCCAGAACTGGACACAATATTCCAGATGAGGCCTCACCAGGG
The DNA here is from genome assembly GCF_054131305.1 of Coturnix japonica. NCBI lineage: Eukaryota > Metazoa > Chordata > Aves > Galliformes > Phasianidae > Coturnix > Coturnix japonica. Next base: position 155,535 of record NW_028188979.1, read on the forward strand.
CAGAGTAGAGGGGGAGGATCACCTCCTTCGACCTGCTGGACACGCTCTTTTTAATGCACCCCAGGATGCCATTGGCTTTTTTGGCTACAAGGGCACACTGCTGGCTCATGGTCAATCTGTCGTCCACCAGGACGCCCAGGTCCCTCTCAGCAGAGCTCCTCCCCAGCAGCTCTTCCCCCAGCCTGTACCGGTGCATGCAATTATTTCTCCCTAGGTGCAAGACTCTACACTTGCTTTTGTTAAACCTCATCCGGTTTCTTACTGCCCGGCTCTCCAGCCTGTCCAGGTCTCGCTGAATGGCAGCACAGCCTTCAGGTGTGTCAGCCAATCCTCCCAACTTCGTGTCATCAGCAAACTTGCTGAGGGTGGTCATTGATGAAGATGTTGAACAAGACCGGACCCAGCACAGACCCCTGGGGGACGCCGCTAGTTACAGCCCTGCAGCCAGACACTGCACCGCCAACGACAACCCTCTGCACTCTGCCAGTCAGCCAGTTCTCGACCCACTTCACTGTCCAATCACCTATCCCATACTTCCTCAGCTTTGGTATAAGGATGTCATGGGAGACTGTATCAGTTATAGAGGTTATAGAGTTCAATTCCTGTAGTCAATTTGGCGGCCCAGGTGGGACCAGCTCTGTTCGCTGCAGGACCAGCTGAGAGGGAGACACTTTTGGCGCACCCTGAGACTTCTCTGAAGGACTCCCTTCCTCACCTGATCACTGCAGGGACAGACAAGGACCACCCATAGGTGGACCAGGTATGTGTATGGTAAGTGGAGCCCATATGTCTTGAGGAGACATCCTACACAGTTTACAGCCATACGTGCTGCTCCCAGGGAGGTGAGCTCATGGCTTTGGTTGCCAGCTGGGGTAGGAAGACTCCTTGGGTGAGTTCCTATGAAAGGGAACTGTATGTCATATGAATGGAAACAAGAACAAGTACTCTCTCCCAGGTGGGTGACAATAGGAGGGACCTAGGTTGGTCTCTCCTACGGGTATGGGATATAGTGGATAGCCTGTCAAATGGTAGCCTGGGTTCTCCAAGTTGTAATCACGGGGGTTATAGGTTGTATGTTCAATATTATCATCTGCTTTAAGTGTTTGGTACCGTGTGTCAAGCCGACTCTGGGAAAAACATTAACGTTTGCAACTGGTCGACCAGAGTATGAGTGTTATTAAGATTCCAGCTAGAAAACGTTGTCAGCATTGTGTAGTATGAATAAACCATGGTTTTTGATCTAAATGTCAGAGTGAGTGTGGTGTGAGTGAGACACAGAACAGCTGCAGGGTGAGTGCCGAGTCCCGATCCATGTTTCCTTCCTCCTGTGAGGGAAATGGCCAGACACGGACAAAGTGAAAGACTGTGTTGTGTGTCCACTCATAAGTACTTTCTGCTTGTATGTAAGAAGACAGGAGTTTGTACTCTGTAGATTAGTAAGATTGTCCTGAGGAGAGGTGTACATTCCACCCGACCAATGAGTGTCAACCCATTTATGTAATACTATGTACTGCTTGCGAGGAAGTGTGTGAGGGAGGTGGTTCAATCAGTGCTGGTTCTGTGGCACAGTGTTTATAACTGAAGAATACAGACTGTATTAAGGGAGTTTATGTGAACTGAAGAACTGTACGTTTTGACAAACTGTTTTGATGGTATAAGAAAGTGTAATTGTTAATGATATATGAAAGTGTAGTTGAGGGAATGTGGAAGTGTATCTGAGCATAGAAATAGAGGAAGCATTTACAGAGGAAAAAGGATTAAAGTGAGTTTACCTGCATTGACATGAGAGCAACACCCTGCCAGACCGCTGCCCTGTGAGCTGAGCAGAGCAGAGCAGAGACACAGTCCCCATGTATCAGGTAGTGTTATTCTGCTTACCAAAAGAATGAGTTCACTACAGAAGAGGCAAATCTTCCCCTCTGCTCCATCTGTGGCATACTCTGGAGTTCAAGGCATTGCAAAGCTATGGCACATCTACTTTCTTTCAATGATGAAAACTTAGTGTGCTCTGGGCTCTCATTTCAATTGCATCTAAAGAAGTCTAGGGTCATGCCAGCTGACAGGAAGCTGGCAAATGTTGTCTCATTGTAAGGAAGAGCAAGAAAGATGACATGGGCAATTATGGACCTGTCAGTCCAGAGCCTGGTAAAATTATGGAGAAAATGATGGTGGGAGTTATGGAAAAACAGCTGAAGGACAATTCTGTCATTGGTCGCAGCCAACACAAGTTTGTGAGGCAAAGGTCCTGTTTAATTTAAGCTCATTTTGTGACACAGTTATCCGTTTAGTTGACCAAGGGAAGCCAGTTGATGTAATCCTTGAGGATTTCAGTGGAGATTTTGATACTGTTTCTCACAACAACCTTCTGGACAGAATGTTCTGCATATGGCTAGACAGAAACACAATGTGGTGGGTGAGCAGTTGGCCAGTAGGTCAGTCCCAAAGGATTATAGTCAGTTTTTTCCATCAGGCTGGTAGATGGTCACTGTCGGGGTCCCCAGGGTTCCATTTTGGGGCCACTTTCCTTTCATGTTTATGCAGATGACTTGAATGCAGGACTAGAAGACGTTCTGAGCAAGTTTGCTGATGAGACCAGATGAGGAGGTGCTGTTGCCTCCACTGAGGGTGGAGAGGACTTGCAGAGAGATGTGGACAAGTCAGAGAAGTGGGTACCAGTTGGTACTAAGCACCAAGTGCATAAAGTATAACAAGAACAAGTGCCTGATTGTGCACCTGGGTAGGGGCAATGCTGGACATACACACTGACTGGATATGGGACACTGGAGAGGATTCTGACTGGAAAGGGTTGGGGTGCTGGTCAGCATCACACTGAATGTGAGTCAGCAGTGTGCCAAGGCAGCCAGGAAAGACAACAGTCCCCTGGAGTGCATGAAGCAACTTATTGCCAGCTGGGTGAGGGAAAGGGTTGTCCCTCTGCTCTGCATTGCTACTGCCTCACTATGTTCTGGGCACCACAGAACATAAAGGACTTCAAACTCTGGGAGAATGTGCAAAGGAGGGCACTGAAACCGAGAGATCTGAAGTTCAGAGTTTCACAGGGATTGGCTGCTTGTTCAGACTGGGCCCTTCTCACATCCCTGCTCACATCCTGCAATGAAACATAGGTCTCATATGGGACATGAACCTCACAGCGTCCTTGCACCACATGTAGAGCCTGGGATCTTCTGTCCCCATGTCTTTCATTTAACATCATACAAAATTCCAACACATTGCCCCAGGAAATGCCCAGAGCCAACATGACATACAGGACCTCTCTACCACTGGTCTTGCAATCAGGGCTTGACCTGTCTGCTTCGTAAGGCAAAGGAGAGGTTTCTTAGCATGCCAGTGCCTTTGCCTGCCTGTAGTCATGGCTTCCAGTTATCTTCTCTAACAAGTCCCTTGGGAAGCTTACTTGGTAATGTTCCTCAGCGGGCCCATTAATACTCCAAGAAACTTCACTGTTACTTCTGACTTTGTCTTGTTGAGCACTTTGTGCAAACTTCTCTCTGCACTAGAGGCTGATGAACTCAGCATCAAATGCACCCTGGGGCCCATTATAACCTAAAGAATCTCCTGTGCCTTATGCCATCTTGTTATCTTCTTCAGGTTATCAGAACTTGTTCAGCAAAAAGGAGGGATATCTGGAGAGAGCTTAAAGAATCCAGTATAAATTTATTGTCTATTTATTTATAGTTGGGTTTAAAGAAGACATTAAAGCAGCACTGTGCAACTGATACCAATCCAGGATGTCCCAATGAGTTCTGTACTGTTACTGTGTTGACAAAGGTCCTTCTCAACCTCCCCACCCAATTTCTGCTCACAATGGACCTATGGGACTTGCATCACTTTTCTTCACATCACTCTTCTCCTCTGCATTCATCCGCTCAGTGTTAAAACTGCTTTGCACCAACTCCCACTGGCTTTCCTCAGAGAACCAGCTACACATGGAAAAGGAAAGATTTCTCTTTTTTATCTGGCCAGCAAATGGAAAGAAAGGTGATGCAATTGAATGAACAGTAAAACACAGTGATCAACTGCATGCCATGTTCAAGCTGCATCTATTGAAGTTTGTCTTTCATATGGAATACTTTTAAAAGAAATGATTTATTCTGAGGTAGGATAGGATAGATTGAATCACAGTGAAGTAGTTGACAACAGAGGCCATCAGACTCTGGTAGATAGAGCAAATTCCAGTAATCTCCCTGGGATAGATCAGCCAGGTAGTTGAGAGGTATCAACTTAAAATTGATCAGGACTTGTGAGTATTTCACACATTGAGACGGGTTAACACATTCTCACTGATTCTCAGACTTTGGGGAGATGGAACAAATTCCAGTAATCCCCCTGAAAGTCAGAAATCAGACAGATAATTGGGAGGTATCTGACTGAACAAAGAGCAAGGGATGGAGAAATCTGGAGGGCAGTGGGAGTAGTTTGTGCCCAAATGGCCTGCTGAAAACATGCCCTTAACCATGGCCATTTATTTAGGAGAGCTGAAAAAACTTGGAGGATGAGACACATCAAATAGGCAGCAGGGAAGAGTAGTGCTGGGCACCGGGCTATAGTCACAGGGCATTGGCACTGGCACCACTGTCTGTGTCTCTGAATCTGAAGACATTTGTGTCCAGCGAACACAGTTCTGGAAAACATTGTAGTTTCAGTAAAAGAAAAAAAAAAGACATCAAATCACCTCAAAGATTCATATTTACAACTTAAAATGGAACAAGACTCATGAGAATTTTTCATGTTGAGAAGGGTTAACACAATTTCAATGATTTCCATCTTTGTCTTCAATTATTTGTTTCAATTTTATTGACATTTATGATCAACTATTAAGCTTACAGCCTCAAAATAAATAAAAAGAGATACATTTGCATCTTGCACGTGGCCTGATGCCCCTTTCACCTTCGCAGTTCCCACAAGTCCTTCCATGCCGGAGAGTATGAGATCCAGCAGAGCCCCTCTCCTCTTTGGTTCCTCCACTGCTTGGTCAAGAAGCTGCCATCTGTGCTCTCCAGGGATCTGCTGGATGCCACATGCCCTGCTGTGCTGTCCCTGCTGCAGATAATGGAGTGACAAAGGCCACCAAATGGGACAAGGGACAGACAACATCAGATTCCCATCTGTCTGCAGAGGGCACCTTCCATTTACTCTCCCTGATCAGGAAGACAGGAAAAGACACTGATGGTCTCCTCTGTTTGCCATTTCCATTAGCTCTGACCTGTCTGCTCTTCCATCCCCAGGCAGAGCTCAGTGCACTCTCACAGAGGGCATTCACCCTTCTTTATCTCCTCGCCCATCCATCCTAAAGACTCAGTATCCCCCTTGTGCTACAGTGCAGTTGTGGAAGCCATTAAACTGTGTCCCCATGGTCCAAACAGGAGCTCAGGCCTGCAGCTCTATCAAGATTTCTAGCTTCTTGTGTGTTGGTGTTTGCATTAGTGCAAAACCACGGAAGTAAACATCCTAATTGGAAAGCATCACTGGACATAGCCTGACTGGATAGCTAATCTATGGTATCAGTGTGCAGAAGGTGGCACACAAACATTAGACTGATCGTGGGCCTTGGAGTTGACACAGCAACATGGTCACACCATGGGCATGGCATTCCTGAAGGCCCTGTGCTGCTCTTGCAGCTGTGAGTGAATTCACCAGACAGCCAGTGCTATCCCCTCTCTGGCCCTCGGCTGATGCCCAGGAAGGAGCTGTCTATCTCAGGGATTTCCCACATGGTTTACAAGCACTGGCACACATCAGGAGCAGCCCAGGCACCTTGGGCATCACCCAGTGTCTGTGTGTGAGCAGCTGCCTCCCAGCTGAAGGTCCGAGGACTCAGAGCAGGAGCTCACATGCAGGCAACTCCTTGTGCTCTTCTGAACTGAACCAGAGGAATCCCAGCTCCTGTGGGTGTGTAGGGAGCTGAATCCCATTTCAGCTCCAGGATTTCTGTCAAGGGATGAGACTCCTGCACTGCCTCAGCTGGATCACTGCCCTGCACAGGGAAAGTCCAAACCTTGCCTTCCTTGTCTGGTTGCCCTTATTGTTTCATCAAACGATCTCTGGGAGCACTCCCCATATGTCTCCAATCAGTCACTGACCACTGGACATGTGGTGGTTAATTGAGCGAATTTCAAAGCACAGTCATGATGCTGTTGTCTTTCAGGAGCTGTTGGCCATGAGGACCCAGGGACATGTCAGGGGAGACAAGTCGGAAAGATAAAAATGACATAATCTGCTGCTTGCCTGTCCAGGCTCCTGGGACACAGGGAGCTCATAAAAGTGTGCAGGGCTGCAGAGAGACAGCTGTGCCCAGGAGCAGCTCTTGTGCACAGCACAGCCTGCAGGTGACAGAAGGAGAGGAGAGAAACTGAAGAGAGCTTGCAGGATGTGTGTGGTGTGAGCGGGCTGTGAGCTCACTGCAGGAGCATTGCTCACAGACCATGACAGGGTAAGTCTCACTGCAGACCATGAGCTGCTTTTCATAGAGGGTCAACTTAATTTGGGACATCCCATAGGAGATCTGGATGCAGGCACTGCATGTTTCTTTACTGTGGAAAAAGCCTTCTGCTCCAGCTGAGGGCTTCCATACTGCAGTATGAAATCACAGCCCTGAGGGCTGCATGTCCCAGCACGGCTGCAGGCTGTGCAGCCGGGGCTGCAGGCGGGTGCCCAGGGCTGTCCTGCAGAGCAGGGTCCCTGCTGTGCCCCAGGGGCTGTGTGCCGGGTATGGGACTCTGCCGCCTGCCAGGCTCAGCACTCAGCCTGCCCGGGGAGCTGCCCAGGGTGCTGCAGGGAGACGGGTGGGGGGAAGGAGCCCCCCGGCAGGGCTTGTGCTGCCACAGCTGCTGCCTGGGGCAGGGGATCACAACTCCACTGCACAACGGAATGTTTCTGAGGGCACTTTGCAAGAGGAGAGCCAAGGCAGGGGGTTTCCATTTCCTGTTCTGAGGCAAAGAGGTTTGGAGTCAGAAATCTAAAAGGGGCAATAAGAGTTCTGAGAATTTTTCATCAATCAATTGCTTGTTTTGTGAACACTCACACATGATGTGCTTTCAGTCTCCCCTTTCTCGAAGGATGGAATTATCATCATTTTCTGTAGGCATGAATAATTCACTTATCCTACAAACAGGCAGCATTTTCTAACTGAAACTGAATGCCACAGAAGCTCGGGTAGGGGGCTCTAAGAGCACTTGGGGTAAAGATATGAGACATGAAACAGATGAAAATATCCAGGGAGAAGGCATAAGAAAATAAAAGGAAGGTTAGAGCTCCATATGCTGCTTCTGCTTAAGGAATGCTGATCTACATGAAATTAAATGCAAGTAATGGTGCTAAATGTACACTGTTGTAAGAGAATAAAAACATTTCATATTATAGCAGGAGGAGTGTGTCTGAGAATGGTCTGGACTTGTCATTATCTTCTGCACTCTGAGCAGGACTCCAAGCCCAACAACAGCAGATGTCCAACAGCAGCTCCATCAGCGAGTTCCTCCTGCTGCCGTTGGCAGACACGCGGCAGCTGCAGCTCCTGCACTTCTGGCTCTTCCTGGGCATCTACCTGGCTGCCCTCCTGGGCAACGGCCTCATCAGCACAGCCGTAGCCTGCGACCGCCGCCTGCACACCCCCATGTACTTCTTCCTCCTCAACCTGGCCCTCCTCGACCTGGGCTGCATCTCCACCACTCTCCCCAAAGCCATGGCCAACGCCCTCTGGGACACCAGGGCCATCTCCTACACAGGATGTGCTGCACAGCTCTTTTTCTTTTCCTTCTTCCTCTCAGCAGAGTATTCCCTTCTCACCATCATGTCCTATGACCGCTACGTTGCCATCTGCAAGCCCCTGCACTACGGGACCTTGATGGACAGCAGAGCTTGTGCCACCATGGCAGCAGCTGCCTGGGGCACTGGGGTTCTCTATTCCCTGCTGCACACTGCCAGTACGTTTTCACTGCCTCTCTGCCAAGGCAATGTTGTCAACCAGTTTTTCTGTGAAATCCCACAGATCCTCAAGCTCTCCTGCTCTGGCTCCTACCTCATGGAATTTGTATTTCTCTTTTTTGGTGTCAGTTTAGGCTTTGGTTGCTTTGTTTTCATAGTTGTGTCCTATGTGCACATCTTCATGGCTGTGCTGAGGATGCCCTCTGAGCAGGGACGGCACAAAGCCTTCTCCACGTGCCTCCCTCACCTGGCTGTGGTCTCCCTGTTTCTCAGCACTGGTGCTTTTGCCTACCTGAAGCCCCCGTCCATTTCCTCCCCACTCCTGGATCTGACAGTGGCACTTCTGTATGCAGTGGTTCCTCCAACACTAAACCCTATTATCTACAGCATGAGGAACAGGGAGATCAAGCACGCTTTCAGGAAGGTGTTGCAATAAGCACTATTCCAGCTACAATAAAATGCACAACTTCCTCAATAGGATTCCCAGTGGTGGTTCTTTATGTTTTATGCATCTTTGTCTGTTTGATTATGTGAGATATAGGAATGTGCAAAAAAAAAATGTTATTGAACTTATAAATAAAAATGTATTTAAATTCTTTCCTACCTAATTTCCATTTTCTCACTCCAAGAACTCATGTAAACATGGAACCAGATTCCCTGAATATGTTATAAGATACCTAAAAAGCTTTCAAAATAGACTTACTTAGATTTTCTTTCTTCCTACTTTGCCTGGATTTGGGGAGGTACAGCCACAGACAGCAGCTCAACGTGCTCTTTTCATTCATGTGCTCTTACCAGTGCTGCAGTGCTCTTGAGTCCTCTCATTTGTGCAGTCCTGAAGGTCTTGTGTGTCTCACAACAGTCCTGTTGCCTCTACAGCAACAATCCAGGGCTGCAGTCAGTAGCCGGCAATATGAACAGGTCTGTCAGAGCTGGTCTCCTTGCTGGCACTGCCATAACAAGAGGGCCCCTTTAGAGCAGGACCAGAGAACTGGAGGGAGGCCTCTTCCAAAGCTGGTGTAAGGAATATACCTCAGGAGCTGCTCCCTGAGAAAACCTTGAGATCTTCAGGTGCTCTTCACTGTGTGACCAGATCAGATTGAATAGTCCCAAGGAGATCCGTAAGCATCTCAAGGCAGTGCTGTGGTTTAAGGTTTATGGGTTGAGACAAAGAGAAAAAGAAAAGGATAATAATTATGACAAATGTATTTATACATATATAATATATTTAGTGTATTTTCACACATATACAACATATGCAGTTGCAAACATATATGAACTAATCCCTATGCGCATCTGTCTGCAAGTCCAGGATTAGTTGCAGGGGTTTTAACAGCCACAGGGTTCACTGTAGGAGCTGAAGTGGCTGTTGGGCTGTTGCAGGAGTTGAAGTGACCTCAGAGTTCATTGCCAGAGCTGGAACCACCACAGGACCTGTGACTATGTTGGAGCAGCCACTGGGCTCATTGGAGGGGTTGGAGCCACCGCAGGGCTGTACTTCCTCCCTTGGGAGGAATTTGTACCATTTTCTTATTACCATACTTGGAACAGCTACAGGACCCGTAGCAGGAGTAACTGCAGAGCTCATTATGAGGGGTGGAGTGACAGAGGGATCTGCCCAGAGCTTGGAGCAACTGCAGGACGTGTAGCAAAACCTTGGAGCTGCTGCATGGTCTGTGCCAGGAGTTTCAGAGGCTGCAGCACTGTCAGCAGATCCAGCTCTCTGGATCTGGCACACTGCAGTCATTTGTGCCTCTTGGGGGTTACCAGTGCCACAGCAGACCTGCCCCCAATATTCTACCAGTTTATCAGGATCCTGCAGTTGCTCGGAGATGAAGTTCCAAAGCCCTGGGGGTGCCCACCACTCCAGGCAGCTGCCCAGACCGTCCCACACCCTCTGCCATGCAGAGCCTTCTCACCTTGGGGCAGATCTCTCACTGATATTCCTGAATAATTGTTTAACCTCAATCATAGATTCATAGAATCACCAAGGTTGGAAAAGGCCTAAAAGATCATCCAGTCCAACCGTTCACCTATTACCTATAGCTCCCACTAAACCATGTCCCTCAACACAATATCCAGTACACCCCCGGACTCACAGAGGCGACAATGTAAATTGTGTAATTCCTAATCATATGGACAATATTACTTCCAAAACCCAAAGATGACCGCAGAGCTGAATGTGCACAAAACTTCACTTTGTCAGCTGCCAATTTTATCGTGGTACAAACTGAGGTCAAACAGCATAGCAAAATAAATACCCTAATGCAGCATCCAAGCACCAAGTAAGGAGCTGTGCAGTGAAGCTTCATGAGAAGACTCAACAAGCTCCACACATAGGGAGCACATCCACACATATCAGCACCATGGCCTGCACTTCTCCAGCTCCCACAAAGCCCTGTCCGCTCTGGACAGATGTGCTGCTATCTCAACCCTTGGAGCCTCACATCAGGCACCAAAATGACAGTGGTTGTTGAACCCAACATGTGGCTCAGCAGCACACAGTGCTTTGTGCACTGCCCAATTCCCAGTGGGATGGGGATGAGAACTGGGAAAAAGAGTACAACTTCTGGGATGTAACAAAGCAGTTTACTAAGAGAGATAAAAGAAGTGGAGTAATAGTTATCACTATATATCCATTGATATGGAATTGTATGTAACAACTGATGCACAAGCACTTGCTCAGCACCACCAGACTGATGCTCAGCTGGACCCTGGGCAGTGAAGAGACTGAGATGAACTCCCACCCCTTTCAATACAATTTCTGCTTGCTGTCAGCTGATAGAGAACGTCCCTTTGGCCACTATCAGTCAGCTGTCCTCACTCTGTTCCCTCCCAGCTCCATGTGCCCTCCACTGACCATGGCCTTGGCTCTGTACAACACTGCTTAGCAGCAGCTGTAAACATCAGAGTGTTATCAATGGTTTTCTCCTAGAACCAAAACACTGCACCACAGCAGACAGTCTGAAGAAAACAATTCCATTCCAGCTGTAACTCAGATTCCTGCCTGTCCCCTCTTCTTGTTCTTCCTGATCGGGAAGCAAGGAACAGAATCTGCCGCTCTCCTCTCTGAGCCCTTTCCATCAGTTCTCAGCTGGCTCCTCTGCCATCCCCAGGCAGAGCTCAGTGCCCTCTCATGGATGGCAGTAGCCTTTTCTCTTCTTCCTTGCCCATCCGTCATGCAGAATCTGTACCCCATTTGCTACAGTACAGAGCTGAGAATCAACCCACCATGTCTCTGTGAACCAAACAAGACCCTAGGCCTGCAAAGGCACAGAGATTTGGAGTTCGCTGAGTGAATGTTTGTGGTCCTCTCATTAGTGTAACGACTCTTCAGAAAAGATCCCCTTCCAGAAGCATGTTTTGATTTTGCCTGGCTGGGCCTTGCATCTACACCGTGCTACTGGTGTTCAGAAGATGGCACACAGGTACGAGACCCATTGTGGGGCTCACAGTTGTCCAGTGAACATTGTCACTACCCAGGGCATGTCTTTCCTAAAGGTCCTCAGTGGCATTTGCCAGCTGGCTGGGGGTGTGCTGGAGACCCCAGGGAACTGCCATTCTGTTGTAATACAAGAAGAATTTTACAGAGCAGCAGCCATGGATCAAGATAAGCACTTTACAGAGCAGCAGCTGCAGAGCAGGATAAACAGCATGAGAACCAAGTACACCTCTAGCAAAAGAGTGAAAGGCTCGTGGCTTTGAAGCGGGGTTTTAGGGTTCTTATTGCAGAAGTTTTCTTCCAATTAGTACGTGTGATTTTTGAACACCCATGTTTGTTTGCTATAAAAGTACGGCTCTTCAGGCAATAGATGGACACAGCTATATTTAACTATATTGGTGTGTGGTTGTTTGTCCTAGAACGCTGACTTTTGCCTTCAGGTTCGCCAACACATGGGGGCCCGCAATGTCATGGGATTTAACTCTTGAACACCTGTGGGATCCCGAGAAACTAAGCCAGTATTTGAGTCAGGGATGGCGCAGCCTAGATAGATCTAAGGGGGTATGACTTATTTGGGGCTTGGCTTGTGCTTACCGTGCTCTATATAACACTGTTCCGAAAAGAGAGAATTTCCGAGATGAGGTTCTAGCCAAAAAGGGAAATCCCCAAGTCAATTTTGATCAGTCACAGGAGGCACCAGTAACAATATCAGTTGCCCTTGTGGAAGGCAAGAAATGGAAATGGGTGTCCTCACGTCTAGAACGGAAAAAAGAAGTGGAGGAGGAGGCAACAGAAGATCCAGGTGACAGGTCTGGATAAGTACCGAGAAAGGAAAAAGGAAAAGTGTCATGAAGAAGAGAGTGATGAGGAGGAAATCTCTGTTACTGTTTGTCGATCCCTGAAGATGACTGAAATCGAAGGCGTAAGAAAGGAGTTCACACGGCACCAGAATGAATCTCTTGTTACCTGGTTGCTTCGCTGTTGGGACAGCTGGGACGGTAGCTTGTTGTGATGTGACAGGCCCTTCCCCATATTCTGGAAGAATCTTAGTGTAATACAGTGGGTGTAGACAAAAAGGCGTAGGTTATATAAGGATGTGTCTGTTTCAATAAATCGCCATTTTGCCACTTCATCTCCTTGGTGTCACTTGGTAATTGGCCTAGCTGCTGCTTCAGTTGAAGGCGAGAGATCGTAAAGAAATTAACGACCATAAAGCCTTCATGTGTATCATTAAAATTCTCAGCTATTAGACACAAGCGCTTTCCAGATTGAGCAAGGAACAACAGTAAATTGCACTGTGTGTTTCCTTGTGGTGTTACCTACGTGACCACAGAGAAGACACGAGGAAGTGGCATGACCAGCCTACTCCTGTACTATGAGCACGGGTGAGGGAACTACAAAACAGTCCAACCACCAGTACGGCTGCTCCAGTTATCACAGGTAACCAATAGAGGGGCCCTGCCCTCATTCAAGGGAGTGGAAGGGATAATAGAGTTTATTGGACTGTGTGGATTTGATGGCCTAGCACATCAGAACCACAGAAATATAAGGCACTGGTGGATACTGGTGCACAGTGCACCCTAATGCCCTCCAGTCATGAAGGGACAGAATCAATCCATATTTCTGGATATCTCTCAAGAATTGACTGTGTTGGAGGCTGAAATAAGCCTCACTGGTAAAGACTGGAAAAAACATCCTATGTGAGTGGTCCAGGGTTTCCGTTCATACTTGGTATTGAGGATACCTCAGAAGAGGGCATTTCAAGGATACTAAGGGGTATCACTGGGCCTTTGGAATCGCTGCTGTAGATATGGACAACATTAAGCAGCTGTCTGTTTTGCCTGGCCTGTCAGAGGACCCGTCTGTTGTGAGGCTGCTACGAGTAAAAATAAAAGAGCAGCAGGTACCGATTGCTACAAAGACAGTGCACAGACGGCAGTATCGCACCAACAGGGATTCCTTGCTCCCCATTCATGATTTGATTCGCCAGTTGGAGAATCAGGGAGTGATCAGTAAAACTCACTCACCTTTTAACAGCTCCATATGGCCAGTGCGTAAAGCCAGTGGAGAATGGAGGCTGACAGTAGACTACCGTGGCCTGAATGAGGTCACACCCCCACTGAGTGCTGCTGTGCTGGAGAGCAAATAATTCAAATTCTTCTATGAGCCAGTTTTGCTATTAAGTGAAGCAAAGTAAAAGGGCCTGCCCAGGAAATTCAGTTCTTAGGTATAAAGTGGCAGGATGGATGTCATCACATCCCAACAGTGATTGACAAAATCACTGCCATGTCTCCACCAACTAGCAAGAAAGAGACACAATCTTTCCTGGGTGCAGTGGGCTTTTGGAGGATGCACATTCCAAACTACAGCCTCATTGTAAGCCCCCTTTATCAGGTGATGCAGAAGAAGAATGATTTTGCATAGGGCCCAGAGCAGCAGCAGGCTTTTGAACAGATTAAACAGGAGATAGCCTGTGCCATGGACCTGGGGCCAGTACGGACTGGACAGGATGTAAAGAACATCCTCTATACTGCTGCTGGAGAGAAAGGTCCCACTTGGAGTTTGTGGCAAAGAGCCTCAGGAGGGACCCAAGGCCGACCCCTGGGATTCTGGAGCTGAGCGTACAAGGGGTCTGAAGAGTGCTACACTCCAACTGAGAAGGAGATCTTAGCCGCGTATGAGGGGGCTCGGGCTGCTTCCGAAGTAGCTGGTACTGAAATGCAGCTCTTTCTGGCACCTCGACTGTCAATGATGAACCGGATGTTGAAAGGGGAGGTTCTCTCCACCCATCATGCTACCGATGCCACCTGGAGCAAGTGGATTGCACTGATTAGACAACAAGCGCGGATGGGGAACCTCAATCGTCCAGGAATTTTAGAAGTGATCATGATCTGGACTGAAGATAAAAAGTTTGGAACATCACCAGGAGAAGAGGTGTCATGTGCTAAAGCGGCCCCACCATACATCGAACTACCAGAAAATGAAAAGAAATATGCTCTTTTCACTGATGGATCATTTCATATTGTAGGGAAGCATCGGAGATGGAAAGCTGCTGTTTGGAGCCCCACACGACAGGTCGCAGAGGCCACTGAAGGTAAAGGAGAATCAAGTCAGTTTGCAGAGGTAAAAGCTGTCCAGCTGACCTTAGATGTGGCTGAACGGGAGAGGTGGCCAATGCTTTATCTTTATACTGACTCATGGATGGTGGCAAATGCCTTATGGGGGTTGTTACAGCAGTGGGAACAAAATAACTGGCAACGGAGGTGTAAACCTATTTGGGCTGCTGAACTGTAGAAAAACATAACTGCTCAAAAAAAAGATATGATTGTAAAGGCGTGTCACGTGGATGCACACTTGCCCAAGAGTCGGGCTATTGCAGAACAACAAAACAACCATCAGGTAGGTCGAGCTGCCAGAATTGAGGTGGCTCAAATAGACTTGGACTGGCAGAACAAGAGTGAATTATTTCAAGCTTGATGGTTCCATGAGACCTCAGGCCATCAAGGAATGGACATAACATATAATTGGGCTAGAGACTGAGGGGTGGACTTAACTATGGATGCTATTGCACTGGTTATTCATGACTGTGAATCATGTGCCATAATTAAACAAGCCAAGAATATGAAGCCTCTCTGGGGGGAAGGCCAAGGCAAAAGTATAAATATGGGGAGGAGTGACAGGTGAATGATGTCACCTTGCCAGGATCTCATAATGATAAGCGTTTTGTGCTTACCATGGTGGAAGCAACCACTGGGTGGCTTGAAACATACGCAGTACCCCATGCTACTGCCAGAAACACAATATTGGGTTGTTAGAAACAAGTCCTATAGAGACATGACACCTCAGAAAGAACTGAGTCTCATAATGGGACACATTTCAAAAATTCCCTTAATAAATACTTGGGCCAAAGTTCATGGCATTGAGTGGATTTATCATATCCCCTACCATGCACCAGCTTCTGGTAAAATTAAAAGATACAATGGGGTGTTGAAAACTATGTTGAAAGCAATGGGTGGTGGAACACTGAAGCACTGGGAAAAGCATTTGCATGTGGTGCAAGGATGCTGTTAAAGTTCATATCCCACATGTGCCCTGTGTCTCATCACAGGATGTGGGGTGTGAGAAGGGCCCAGTCTGAACAAGCAGTCAATCCCAGTGAAACTCTGAACTTCAGATCTCTCAGTTCCAGTGCCCTCCTGTGCACACTCTCCCATAGTTTGATGTTCTTTATGTTCTGCATTGCCCAGAAGTGCACCCAGTGCTCCAGGTGAGGCAGTAGCAATGCAGAGCAAAGAGGGACAAACCTTTCTCCCACCCAGCTGGCAATAAATTGCTTGATGCACTTTAGGGGACTGTTGGCCTTCTTGGCTGGCTGGGCACACTGCTGACTCACTTAAAATTTTATGTTGAGCAGGACCCCCAATCCTTTTCAGTCAGACGTCTCTCATGTGTCCAATATACAGACAGTGTTTATGTCCAGGGTTGCCCATACCCAGGTGCACAATCAGGCACTTGTTCTTGTTATACTTTATGCACTTGGTGCTTAGTACCAACTGGTACCCACTTCTCTGACTTGTCCACATCTCTCTGCAAGTCCTCTCCACCCTAAGTGGAGGCAACAACACCTCCTCATCTGGTCTCATCAGCAAACTTGCTGAGAACATCTTCTAGTCCTGCATGCAAGTCATCTGCATAAACATGAAAGGAAAGTGGCCCTAAAATGGAACCCTGGGGAGCTCTGACAGTGACCATCTACCAGCCCAATGGAACCCACTGACTATAATCCTTTGGGACAGAACTACTGGCCAACTGCTCACCCACCACTGCTGGTGAACCTGAAAGGCAAAATGTCAGCGTGCTGGGTCAAACAGAGAAACACCAATATAGTTACATATAGCTGCATCAATTTATTGCCCGAAAGCCAGACTTCTATAGGAGACAGACAAGGGTGTCCAAAAATCACACACGCTAATTGGAGGAAAGCTACTGCAATAACAACCCTATAGCCCCCCTTCAAAGCCATGAGCCATTCATTCTTTTCCTAGAGATGTCCTTTGTTCTCATGCTGTTTATCCTGCTCCGCAGCTGCTGCTCTGTGAACTCCTTATCTCAATCCATGGCTGCTGCTCTGTAAAATTCTTCTTGTATTACAACACACCACGTTCTGTTTCTGTCTAGCTGTATGCAGGAATTTCTGTCCAGAAGGGTGCTGGAGAAATAGTATCAAAAGCTCTACTGAAATCCTCAAGGATTACATCAACTGCCTTCCCTTGTTCAGCTCAATGGATAAAGGTGTCATAAAAAGACCTGAAATTAAATAGGACCTTCCCCTCTGTATCTTGTGTTGTCTGTGACCTGTCCTTCAGTTGTTTTTCCATAACTCCCACCATCATTTTCTCCATAATTTTACCAAGCACTGTAGTGAGACTGACAGGTCCATAGTTGCCCGTGTCATCTTTCTTGCTCTTCCTTACAATGAGACAACATTTGCCAGCTTCCTGTCAACAGGTATGACCCTAGATCTATTAGATGCCATTGAAATGCGAGCCCAGAGCATGCTAAAGTGTCATCAGTGCAAGAACGTAGATGTGCCATAGCTTTGCAATGCCTTGAAATCCAGACTATGCCACAGATGGAGCAGAGAGGAAGATCTGCCTCTTCTGTTCTGAGCTCATCCTTTTGATAAGCTGAATATCACTACATACTCCATGGGGTCAGGTGCAAAAGACACAATGGGTGCCCTAAGCACGTGGCTGAGGTGGTATTTAGGATGGCCAAGAATACCTCCCTTCTGGCCCTCAGCTGATGCTCCAGAAGGAGGTGTCTATCTCATAGATTTTCCGTCACAGTTTACAAGCACTAGCACAAAACTAGGATCACCCAAGGCACCTTGGGCATCACTGAGAGACTGTGTATGAGTAGTGCAGTCCCTGTGGAATAAAAACCAAGGATTCAGATGAGGGACTCACACACAGACACCTCACTGTGCACATCTGAACTCAGCTAGGTGAACTTGTAGCTCCTGTGGTTCTTTGAAAAACTGATCCCAATTCAGCCCCAGGGTTTCCATCTGAGGATGAGATGCCTAACGCTAGAATAAGGATGGGATGGTCTGTTGATAACGGGACAAATGGAAACGGATTTAAATTAAAAAGGGGAGACATAGGTTAGATGTGAGGAACCTATATTTTTACACAGCAACACTGGAAAAAGTTGCCCTCAGAGGCTGTGCATGCCCAATGGATGGGATCCTGGGTTTACTCTGGGTTTACCCTCACGTCAGTCCATGTTTCTACTCATACTTTTGTCTAGGTGAACTCTCACTTTACTCAAGGTTTTACTCACAGTTTACCATCAGGGAGTGTGATCGGGAGATGGGCTGGTGGAGTGACTTGCTGGCATCCCCGAGGGAAGGCTGCCAGGCAGATACCCCCAGAAAAGTGGTTGACTCCCTGCCCTGTCACAGTCAGACAGACCTGACTGATGAGAAGGGTTGGAAGAGAGTCCCAACTCAACATCACAGGAGCCCCCCCATGCCTGCCTAGCCCTCGACCCCTGATCCATCTAAGCAACAGGTTTGACACTCTGAAATCTGAAGGAGATAAGAATGGGGAGGCAATGGAGGATCTGCCTAGGAGGAAACCTAATGCAAGGCAGTCACTACCAAGCCTTGTGACTTCCTCTGCCATGAAAGAAAGAAGGGTGGCCGTGGTGGGTGACTCCCTTCTCAGAGGAATAGAGGGCCCCATTTGCAGACTGGACCCCAGTTGTCAGTAAGTCTGCTGCCTTCTTGGTTTCAGGTCAGGGACATAATGAGGAAACTCCCAATGCTGGTTAGGTCCACTGATTATTTTCCACTACTCATAGTTTAGGTGGGCAGTGATGAAATTTCTTAGATAAGACTACAAACTATAAAAAGAGATTTCAGGAATTTAGGCCATTTAGTTCACAGAGTGGGAGATCAAGTGATTTTTTGTTCTATACCTTCAGTGGCAGTGAGGGACACAGAGCAGGCTTGGAAAGCAAAGCAATGAACAATTGTCTCAGAGGTTGGTACTGAGCCAGAAACTTTGAGTTCTTTGATCACAGGACAGTTTACTTGGCCCATGGTCTGTTATCCATGAATGGAACCCAACTGTCTCAAAGGGGGAAGTGAATCCTAGCATAGACGGTAGCGGGGCTTATCGAAAGAGCTTTAAACTAGCTACGATGGGGGAGTGGACAAAACAGGGCTTACCAGAGATAAGCCTAGGGAAATGCTGTTTGAGCTGGGAGAGAGGCAGATGCCTCAGCTGAAGTGCGTCTACACCAACGCACGCAGCTTGGTCAACAAGCAAGAGGAGCTGGAAGCAACTGTGCATCTGACAAACCATGACCTAGTTGCTATTACCGACCCATGGTGGGACCACTGCCATGACTGGAGTGCTGTGATGGATGGTTACAAGCTCTTCAGAAGGGATAGAGGAGGAAGGAAGGGTGGTGGTGTGGCCCTTTATATTAAAGAGAGTTTTGATGTTGAAGAGCTTGGGCTTCAGAATGAAGTGCATGTTTGTAAGGATCGGGGGAAAGGCCTGTAAGTGTGACATCTTGCTAAAGGTTTCTTATAGACCGCCTAATTGATGGGTGAGGCATTCTATGAGCAGCTTACTGAAGTCGCAAGATTGCCAGCACTCATTTTCTTGGGAGACTACAACTTCTCTGATATATGCTGGGAATATAATAAATAGCAGAGGAATCAGTCCAAGAGGTTTATAGATTGCATGCAAGACAGCTTCCTTACACAGCTGGTATGAAGTCCTACCAGGGGTGGTTCCTTGCTAGACCTGCTCTTCACTAACAGTGAAGGACTGGTAGGAGTTGAGAAGGTTGGGGACTGTCTTGGGCAGAGTGGCCATGAAATGGTAGAATTCTCTATTCTTGGAGATGTCAGAAGGGTGACTAGCAAAACTACTATCCTGAACTTCTAGAGGGCGGACTTTGACCTGTTCAGGACACTTGTAGCACAGGTCCCTTGGGAGTCGCTCCTTATGGGTAAAGGGGTCCAGGAAGCCTGGACACTCCTCAAGATGGAAATCTTAAAGGCACGAGATCAGGCTGTCCCTGAATGCCATAAGGTGAGCCATAGGGGAAGAAGACCAGTGCAGATGAACTGGGAAAAACTATTGAGACTCAGGAAGAAAAAGAGAATCTCCGTCCTCTGGAAGAAGGGGCTGGGTACTTGGGGAGATTACAAGGAAGTTGCTAAGGCATGCAGGGAGGAAGTTAGGAAGGCACATTAATTCCCTGTCCCTTAATCCATGCCCAGAGCTTCTCAGCCATGTCACTGCCAACTGTAAGCTCCATGCAGAGTTCAAGTGGGACACAGAGGGCACAGCCTTCTGCTGGGTGGATGCAAGTGTTGGTGGAACCAGATGGGACAAAGCCCTCCCACCATGCCCTCCTGGGAAAATGGCCACCCCAAGAATGGCAGTCTGCCTCCTCCATGACCCCATCTGAAATGCTCCTGCACTGATTGATTATAGGGCTTTAAACCAGGTCCAAATGGGGAAGGGTGGGGAATTGGATGTGACAGAGAAGGGCTGAGGGATATTGTTGCTGTTGGAGATTGAATGGAAAGCCTCTGAGTTGTTCTATAGGATTGTGTGAGGATTCCTCAGAGAAAGTCTTGTTGCCAATACCCCGTCCTAAATCTTACTGTGTACCCTCTGGGGGTAACCCCAACCTACTGCTGCCCTAAAGTGCCTGTAGACCAGTGCGGGTAGCATGGGAAATAAACGGGACAAATCAAGAGAAAACCACAGAGCTTTTCCTTTCATGCAGGCTGCTGATTCTGAGCAAGGCCCTGAACATCAGCACCACAGTGTAGATGCAAGACCCAGACAGGCTAAATCAAAGCATGCTTCTGGAAGGGGATGCTTTCTGAAGAATCCTTACACTAATGAGAGGACCACAAACATTCACTCAGCGAACTCCAAATCTCTGTGCCTTTGCAGGCCTAGGGTCTTGTTTGGTTCACAGAGACACGGTGGGTTGATTCTCAGCTCTGTACTGTAGCAAATGGGGTACAGATTCTGCATGACGGATGGGCAAGGAAGAAGAGAAAAGGCTGCTGCCATCCATGAGAGGGCACTGAGCTCTGCCTGGGGATGGCAGAGGAGCCAGCTGAGAACTGATGGAAAGGGCTCAGAGAGGAGAGCGGCAGATTCTGTTCCTTGCTTCCTGATCAGGAAGAACAAGAAGAGGGGACAGGCAGGAATCTGAGTTACAGCTGGGATGGAATTGTTTTCTTCAGACTGTCTGCTGTGGTGCAGTGTTTTGGTTCTAGGAGAAAACCATTGATAACACTCTGATGTTTACAGCTGCTGCTAAGCAGTGTTGTACAGAGCCAAGGCCATGGTCAGTGGAGGGCACATGGAGCTGGGAGGGAACAGAGTGAGGACAGCTGACTGATAGTGGCCAAAGGGACGTTCTCTATCAGCTGACAGCAAGCAGAAATTGTATTGAAAGGGGTGGGAGTTCATCTCAGTCTCTTCACTGCCCAGGGTCCAGCTGAGCATCAGTCTGGTGGTGCTGAGCAAGTGCTTGTGCATCAGTTGTTACATACGATTCTATATCAACGGATATATAGTGATTACTATTACTCCTCTCCTTTTATCTCTCTTAGTAAACTGCTTTGTTACAACCCAGAAGTTGTACTCTTTTTCCCAGTTCTCATCCCCATCCCACTGGGAATGGGGCAGTGCACAAAGCACTGTGAGCTGCTGAGCCACATGTTGGGTTCAACAACCACAGTCATTTTGGTGCCTGATGTGAGGCTCCAAGGGTTGTGGTAACAGCACATCTGTCCAGAGTGGACAGGGCTTTGTGGGAGTTGGAGATGTGCAGGCCATGGTGCTGATAGTTTCCCTATTTGTGAAGCTTGCTGAGTCTTCTCATGAAGCTGCATTTCACAGCTCCTTGCTTGCTGCTTGTTTTCCCTGCTGCATCATTTGTCAACTCTGGATGCTGGATTAGGGTATTTATTTTGCTATGCTGTTTGACCTTGGTTTGTACCACGATAAAATTGGCAAAGTGAAGTTTTGTGCACATTCAGCTCTTTGGACATCTTTGGGTTTTGGAAGTAATATTGTTGGTATGATTAGGAATTACACATTTTACACTGTCGTCTCTGGGAGACCAGGGGTATTCAAGGAGAGACTGGATATTGTGTTGAGGGACATGGTTAAGTGGGAGCTATTGGTAATAGGTGAACGGTTGGATTGGATGATCTTTCAGGCCTTTTCCAGCCTTGGTGATTCTATGATTCTAGGATTGAGGTTAAACAATTATTCAGGAATATCAGTGAGAGATCTGCCCCAAGGTGAGAAGGCTCTGCATGGCAGGGGGTGTGGGACAGTCTGGGCAGCTGCCTGGAGTGGTGGGCACCCCCAGGGCTTTGGAACTTCATCTCCGAGCAACTGCAGGATCCTGAGAAACTGGTAGAATATTGGAGACAGGTCTGCTGTGGCACTGGTAATCCTAAAAAGGCCCAAATGACTGCAGTGTGCCAGGGCCTGGCCCACACCTACTGAGCTGTGTTCAACACTATTCAGCATCTTCAAGGGGAAGAGAGCTGGATCTGCTGACATTGCTGCAGCCTCTGCAACTCCTGGCACAGTCCCTGCAATAGCTCCAAGTTTTTGCTACACATCCTGCAGTTGCTCCAAGCTCTGGACAGATCCCACTGTCACTCCACCCCTCATAAGGAGCTCTGCGGTCACTTATGCTACAGGTCCTGTAGCTGTTCCAAGTATTGAGATAAGAAAATTAAGCAAACCACTGAGTGCTGCTGTAGAGACGACGGGACTGCTGTGAGACACACAAGACCTTCAGGCCTGTAGAAATGAGAGGACTCGAATCCTCTGTGCACTGTATCAGTGTAAAGAGAGGAGGAATGAAAAGAACTAGTTGTGCTTCTATCTGTGGCTGTACCTTCCCCAAATCCAGACAAAGTTGGATAAGAGAAGAGCTAAGGAAAAGCGTATTTTGAATGCTATTTATTTATCTCTTAACCTATTCGGGGAATCTGGTTCCATGTTTACATGAGCTCTTGGAGTGAGAAAATGGATAGTAGGTGTGAAAGAAGTGAAACAAATTTTTATTTATAAGTTCAATAACATTTTTTTGCACGTTGCTATATCTCACATAATCAATCAATCAAAGATGCATAAAAGATGAAGAACCATCACTGGGAATCATGCGATGAAGATGTGCACTTTATTGAAGCGGGAATAGTGAGTATTGCAACACCTTCCTGAGAGCGTGCTTGATCTCCCTGTTCCTCATGCTGTAGATAATAGGGTTCAGTGTTGGAGGAACCACTGAGTACAGAAGTGCCACTGTCAGATCCAGGAGTGGGGAGGGAATGGAGGGGGGCTTCAGGTAGGCAAAAGCACCAGTGCTGAGAAACAGGGAGACCACGGCCAGGTGAGGGAGGCACGTGGAGAAGGCTTTGTGCCGTCCCTGCTCAGAGGGCATCCTCAGCACAGCCACGAAGATCTGCACATAGGACACAACTATGAAAACATAGCAGCCTACGTCTAAACTGATAGTAAAAATGAGAAACACAACTTCCCTGAGATTTGATTCTGAGCAGGAGAGCTTGAGGATCTGGGGAATTTCACAGAAAAACTGGTTGACAACATTGCCTTGGCAGAGAGGCAGTGAAAACGTACTGGCAGTGTGCAGCAGGGAATTGAGAACCCCAGTGCCCCAGGCAGCTGCTGCCATGGTGGCACAAGCTCTGCTGTCCATCAAGGTCCCGTAGTGCAGGGACTTGCAGATGGCAACATAGCGGTCATAGGACATGATGGTGAGAAGGGAATACTCTGCTGACATGAAGAAGGTAAAGAAAAAGAGCTGTGCAGCACATCCTGTGTAGGAGATGGCCCTGTTGTCCCAGAGGGCGTTGGGCATGGCTTTGGGGAGAGTGGTGGAGATGCTGCCCAGGTCGAGGAGGGCCAGGTTGAGGAGGAAGAAGTACATGGGGGTGTGCAGGCGGCGGTCGCAGGCTACGGCTGTGCTGATGAGGCCGTTGCCCAGGAGGGCAGCCAGGTAGATGCCCAGGAAGAGCCAGAAGTGCAGGAGCTGCAGCTGCCGCGTGTCTGCCAACGGCAGCAGGAGGAACTCGCTGATGGAGCTGCTGTTGGGCATCTGCTGTTGTTGGGCTTGGAGTCCTGCTCAGAGTGCAGAAGATAATGACAAGTCCAGACCATTCTCAGAGGCACTACTCCTGCTATACTATGAAATGTTTTAATTCTCCTACAACAGTGTACATTTAGCACCATTACTTGCATTTAATTTCATGTAGATCAGCATTCCTTAAGCAGAAGCAGCATATGGAGCTCTAACCTTCCTCTTATTTTCTTATCCCTTCTCTCTGGATATTTTCATCTGTTTCATGTCTCATATCTTTACCCCAAGTGCTCTTAGAGCCCCCTACCCGAGCTTCTGTGGCATTCAGTTTCAGTTAGAAAATGCTGCCTGTTTGTAGGATAAGTGAATTATTCATGCCTACAGAAAATGATGATAATTCCATCCTTCGAGAAAGGGGAGACTGAAAGCACATCATGTGTGAGTGTTCACAAAACAAGCAATTGATTGATGAAAAATTCTCAGAACTCTTATTGCCCCTTTTAGATTTCTGACTCCAAACCTCTTTGCCTCAGAACAGGAAATGGAAACCCCCTGCCTTGGCTCTCCTCTTGCAAAGTGCCCTCAGAAACATTCCGTTGTGCAGTGGAGCTGTGATCCCCTGCCCCAGGCAGCAGCTGTGGCAGCACAAACCCTGCCGGGGGCTCCTTACCCCACACGTCTCCCCGCAGCGCCCTGGGCAGCTCCCCAGGCAGGCTGAGTGCTGAGCCTGGCAGGCGGCAGAGTCCCATACCCGGCACACAGCCCCTGGGGCACAGCAGGGACCCTGCTCTGCAGGACAGCCCTGGGCACCCGTCTCAGCTGGAGCAGAAAGCTTTTTCCACAGTAAAGAAACATGCAGTGCCTGCAGTCAGATCTCCTATGGGATGTCCCAGTTATAGTTACCCCTTAATTAAAAGCAGCTCATGGTCAGCTGTGAGACTTACCCTGTCATGGTCTGTGAGCAATGCTCCTGCAGTGAGTTCACAGCCCGCTCACACCACACACATCCTGCAAGCTCTCTCCAATTTCTCTCCTCTCCTTCTGTCACCTGCAGGCTGTGCTGTGCACGAGATCTGCTCCTGGGCACAGCTGTCTCTCTGCAGCTCTGCCCACTTTTATGAGCTCCCTGTGTCCCAGGAACCTGGACAAGCAAGCAGCAGATTATGTCATTTTTATCCTTCCCACTCATTTCCCCTGACATGTCCCTGGGTCCTCATGGCCAACAGCTCCTGAAAGACAACAGCATCATGACTGTGCTTTGAAATCCACTCAATTAACCACCACATGTCCAGTGGTCAGTGACTGATTGGAGACATATGGGGAGTGCTCCCAGAGATCGTTTGATGAAACAATAAGGGCAACCAGACAAGGAAGGCGAGGTTTGGACTTTCCCTGTGCAGGGCAGTGATCCAGCTGAGGCAGCGCAGGAGTCTCATCTCTTGACAGAAATCCTGGAGCTGAAATGGGATTCGGCTCCCCACAGAACCACAGGAGCTGGGATTTCTCTGGTTCAGTTCAGAAGTGCACAAGGAGTTGCCTGCATGTGAGCTCCTGCTCTGAGTCCTCGGTCCTTCAGCTGGGAGGCAGCAGCTCACACACAGACACTGGGTGATGCCCAAGGTGCCTGGGCTGCTCCTGATGTTTGCAAGTGCTTGTAAACCGTGTGGGAAATCCCTGAGATAGACACCTCCTTCCTGGGCATCAGCTGAGGGCCAGAGAGGGGATAGCGCCGGCTGTCCGGTGAATTCACTCACAGCTACAAGAGCAGCACAGGGCCTTCAGGAAAGCCATGCCCATGGTGTGTCCGTGCTGCTACGTCACCTCCAAGACCCACGATCGGTCTAATGTTTGTGTGCCACCTTCTGCACACTGATTCTATAGATGAGCTATCCAGTCAGGCAATGTCCAGTGATGCTTTTCAATTAGGATATTTACTTCTGTGCTTTTGCACTAATGCAAACACCAACACACAAGAAGCTAGAAATCTTGGTAGAGCTGCAGGCCTGAGCTCCTGTTTGGACCATGGGGACACAGTTTAATGGTTTCCACAACTGCACTGTAGCACAAGGGGGATACCGAGTCTTTAGGATGGATGGGCGAGGAGACAAAGAAGGGCGACTGCCCTCTGTGAGAGTGCACTGAGCTCTGCCTGGGGATGGAAGAGCAGACAGGTCAGAGCTAATGGAAATGGCAAACAGAGGAGACCATCAGTGTCTTTTCCTGTCTTCCTGATCAGGGAGAGTAAATGGAAGGTGCCCTCTGCAGACAGATGGGAATCTGATGTTGTCTGTCCCTTGTCCCATTTGGTGGCCTTTGTCACTCCATTATCTGTGGCAGGGACAGCACAGCAGGGCATGTGGCATCCAGCAGATCCATGGAGAGCACAGATGGCAGCTTCTTGACCAAGCAGTGGAGGAACCAAAGAGGAGAGGTGCTCTGCTGGATCTCATACTCTCCGGCATGGAAGGACTTGTGGGAACTGTGAAGGTGAAAGGGGCATCAGGCCATGTGCAAGATGCAAATGTATCTCTTTTAATTTATTTATTTATTTTGAGGCTGTAAGCTTAATAGTTGATCATAAATGTCAATAAAACTGAAACAAATAATTGAAGACAAAGATGGAAATCAATGAAAATGTGTTAACCCTTCTCAACATGAAAAATTCTCATGAGTCTTGTTCCATTTTAAGTTGTAAATATGAATCTTTGAGGTGATTTGATGTCTTTTTTTTTCTTTTACTGAAACTACAATGTTTTCCAGAACTGTGTTCGCTGGACACAAATGCCTTCAGGTTCAGAGACACAGACAGCGGTGCCAGTGCCAATGCCCTGTGACTGTAGCCTGGTGCCCAGCACTACTCTTCCCTGCTGCCTATTTGATGTGCCTCATCCTCCAAGTTTTTTCAGCTCTCCTAAAGAAATGGCCATGGTTAAGGGCATGTTTTCAGCAGGCCATTTGGGCACACACTACTCCCACTGCCCTCCAGATTTCTCCATCCCTTGCTCTTTGTTCAGTCAGATACCTCCCAATTATCTGTCTGATTTCTGACTTTCAGGGGGATTACTGGAATTTGTTCCATCTCCCCAAAGTCTGATGGAATGTGTTGTCAACTCCTTCACTGTGATTTGATCTATCCCTTCCTATCTATTCTTTTTCTTTTTCTTCTTATACTTTTTCTTTTTCTCAATCACTGTCTCTTTTTTATTAAGGCACGAAGTCTGAAAGATGTTCATTAATGTCAGTAAAAGTGAAAAACAGAGTTGGAGACAAAGATATAAATCAATGAGAATGTGTTAACCCATCTCAATGTGTGAAATACTCACAAGTCCTGATCAGTTTTAAGTTGATACCTCTCAACAACCTGGCTGATCTATCCCAGGAAGATTACTGGAATTTGCTCCATCTCTAAGAGTCTGATGGCCTCTGTTGTCAACTACTTCACTGTGATTCAATCTATCCTATCCTACCTCAGAATAAATCATTTCTTTTAAAAATATTCCATATGAAAGACAAACTTCAATAGATGCCGCTTGAACATGGCATGCAGTTGATCACTGTGTTTTACTGTACATTCAATTGCATCACCTTTCTTTCCATTTGCTGGCCAGATAAAAAAGAGAAATCTTTCCTTTTCCATGTGTAGCTGGTTCTCTGAGGAAAGCCAGTGGGAGTTGGTGCAAAGCAGTTTTAACACTGAGTGGATGAATGCAGAGGAGAAGAGTGATGTGAAGAAAAGTGATGCAAGTCCCATAGGTCCATTGTGAGCAGAAATTGGGTGGGGAGGTTGAGAAGGACCTTTGTCAACACAGTAACAGTACAGAACTCATTGGGACATCCTGGATTGGTATCAGTTGCACAGTGCTGCTTTAATGTCTTCTTTAAACCCAACTATAAATAAATAGACAATAAATTCATACTGGATTCTTTAAGCTCTCTCCAGATATCCCTCCTTTTTGCTGAACAAGTTCTGATAACCTGAAGAAGATAACAAGATGGCATAAGGCACAGGAGATTCTTTAGGTTATAATGGGCCCCAGGGTGCATTTGATGCTGAGTTCATCAGCCTCTAGTGCAGAGAGAAGTTTGCACAAAGTGCTCAACAAGACAAAGTCGGAAGTAACAGTGAAGTTTCTTGGAGTATTAATGGGCCCACTGAGGGCCATTACCAAGTAAGCTTCCCAAGGGACTTGTTAGAGAAGATAACTGGAAGCCATGACTACAGGCAGGCAAAGGCACTGGCATGCTAAGAAACCTCTCCTTTGCCTTACGAAGCAGACAGGTCAAGCCCTGATTGCAAGACCAGTGGTAGAGAGATCCTGTCTCTCATGTTGGCTCCTGGCATTTCCTGGGGCAATGGGTTGGAGGTCCGTATGATGTTAAATGAAAGACATGGGGACAGAAGATCCCAGGCTCTACATGTGGTGCAAGGACGCTGTGAGGTTCATGTCCCATATGAGACCTATGTTTCATTGCAGGATGTGAGAAGGGATGTGAGAAGGGCCCAGTCTGAACAAGCAGTCAATCCCTGTGAAACTCTGAACTTCAGATCTCTCAGTTCCAGTGCCCTCGTTTGCACATTCTCCCAGAGTTTGAAGTCCTTTATGTTCTGCGGTGCACAATCAGGCACTTGTTCTTGTTATACGTTATGCACTTGGTGCTTAGTACCAACTGGTACCCACTTCTCTGACTTGTCCACATCTCTCTGCAAGTCCTCTCCACCCTCAGTGGAGGCAACAGCACCTCCTCATCTGGTCTCATCAGCAAACTTGCTCAGAACGTCTTCTAGTCCTGCATTCAAGTCATCTGCATAAACATGAAAGGAAAGTGGCCCCAAAATGGAACCCTGGGGACCCCGACAGTGACCATCTACCAGCCTGATGGAAAAAACTGACTATAATCCTTTGGGACTGACCTACTGGCCAACTGCTCACCCACCACATTGTGTTTCTGTCTAGCCATATGCAGAACATTCTGTCCAGAAGGTTGTTGTGAGAAACAGTATCAAAATCTCCACTGAAATCCTCAAGGATTACATCAACTGGCTTCCCTTGGTCAACTAAACGGATAACTGTGTCACAAAATGAGCTTAAATTAAACAGGACCTTCGCCTCACAAACTTGTGTTGGCTGCAACCAATGACAGAATTGTCCTTCAGCTGTTTTTCCATAACTCCCACCATCATTTTCTCCATAATTTTACCAGGCTCTGGACTGACAGGTCCATAATTGCCCATGTCATCTTTCTTGCTCTTCCTTACAATGAGACAACATTTGCCAGCTTCCTGTCAGCTGGCATGACCCTAGACTTCTTTAGATGCAATTGAAATGACAGCCCAGAGCATACTAAGGCGTCATCATTGAAAGAAAGTAGATGTGCCATAGCTTTGCAATGTCTTGAACTCCAGAGTATGCCACAAATGGAGCAGAGGGGAAGATTTGCCTCTTCTGTAGTGAACTCATTCATTTGGTAAGCAGAATAACACTACCTGATACATGAGGACTGTGTCTCTGCTCTGCTCTGCTCAGCTCACAGGGCAGCGGTCTGGCAGGGTGTTGCTCTCATGTCAGTGCAGGTAAACTCACTTTAACCTTTTTTCTTCTGTAAATGCTTCCTCTGTTTGTATGCTCAGATACACTTCCACATTCCCTCAAGTACACTTCCATATATCATTAACAATTACACTTTCTTATACCATCAAAACTGTTTGTCAAACAGTACAGTTCTTCAGTTCACATAAACTCCCTTAATACAGTCTGTATTCTTCAGTTATAAACACTGTGCCACAGAACCAGCACTGATTGAACCACCTCCCTCACACACTTCCTCGCAAGCAGTACATAGTATTACATAAATGGGTTGACATTCATTGGTCGGGTGGAATGTACACCTCTCCTCAGGACAATCTTACTAATCTACAGAGTACAAACTCCCGTCTTCTTACATACAAGCAGAAAGTACTTATGAGTGGACACACAACACAGTCTTTCACTTTGTCCGTGTCTGGCCATTTCCCTCACAGGAGGAAGGAAACATGGATCGGGACTCGGCACTCACCCTGCAGCTGTTCTGTGTCTCACTCACACCACACTCACTCTGACATTTAGATCAAAAACCATGGTTTATTCATACTACACAATGCTGACAACGTTTTCTAGCTGGAATCTTAATAACACTCATACTCTGGTCGACCAGTTGCAAACGTTAATGTTTTTCCCAGAGTCGGCTTGACACACGGTACCAAACACTTAAAGCAGATGATAATATTGAACATACAACCTATAACCCCCGTGATTACAACTTGGAGAACCCAGGCTACCATTTGACAGGCTATCCACTATATCCCATACCCGTAGGAGAGACCAACCTAGGTCCCTCCTATTGTCAACTACCTGGGAGAGAGTATTTGTTCTTGTTTCCATTCATATGACATACAGTTCCCTTTCATAGGAACTCACCCAAGGAGTCTTCCTACCCAGCTGGCAACCAAAGCCATGAGCTCACCTCCCTGGGAGCAGCACGTATGGCTGTAAACTGTGTAGGATGTCTCCTCAAGACATATGGGCTCCACTTACCATACACATACCTGGTCCACCTATGGGTGGTCCTTGTCTGTCCCTGCAGTGATCAGGTGAGGAAGGGAGTCCTTCAGAGAAATCTCAGGGTGCGCCAAAAGTGTCTCCCTCTCAGCTGGTCCTGCAGCGAACAGAGCTGGTCCCACCTGGGCCGCCAAATTGACTACAGGAATTGAACTCTATAACCTCTATAACTGATACAGTCTCCCATGACATCCTTATACCAAAGCTGAGGAAGTATGGGATAGGTGATTGGACAGTGAAGTGGGTCGAGAACTGGCTGACTGGCAGAGTGCAGAGGGTTGTCGTTGGCGGTGCAGTGTCTGGCTGCAGGGCTGTAACTAGCGGCGTCCCCCAGGGGTCTGTGCTGGGTCCGGTCTTGTTCAACATCTTCATCAACGACCTTGATGAGGGGATAGTGACCACCCTCAGCAAGTTTGCTGATGACACGAAGTTGGGAGGATTGGCTGACACGCCTGAAGGCTGTGCTGCCATTCAGCGAGACCTGGACAGGCTGGAGAGCCGGGCAGTAAGACACCGGATGAGGTTTAACAAAAGCAAGTGTAGAGTCTTGCACCTGGGTAGAAATAATTGCATGCACCAGTACAGGCTGGGGGAAGAGCTGCTGGAGAGGAGCTCTGCTGAGAGGGATCTGGGCGTCCTGGTGGACGACAGATTAACCATGAGCCAGCAGTGTGCCCTTGTAGCCAAAAAAGCCAATGGCATCCTGAGGTGCATTAAAAAGAGCGTGTCCAGCAGGTCGAAGGAGGTGATCCTCCCCCTCTACTCTGCCCTGGTGAGGCCTCATCTGGAATATTGTGTCCAGTTCTGGGCTCCCCAGTACAAAAAAGACAGGGATCTCTTGGAAAGAGTCCAGTGGAGGACCACAAAGATGGTGAAGGGCCTGGAGCATCTCCCCAATGAGGAGAGACTTAGGGAACTGGGTCTGTTTAGCCTTGAGAAAAGAAGGCTGAGAGGGGACCTGATCCAGGTCTATAAATATTTGAGGTGTGGGGGGCAAAGAGGTGAGGCCAGACTCTTTTCAGCAGTGTGTGGAGGAGGGACAATGGGAAACAGACAGAAACTGCACCATAGGAAATTCTGCACTAATGTGTGCAATAACTTCTTTATGGTGAGAGTGACAGAGCACTGGAACAGGCTGCCTAGGGTGGTTGTGGAATCTCCTTCTCTGGAGATATTCAAGACCTGCCTGGATGCTGAGCTGTGCAACGTGGTGTAGGGAACCTGCTTTGGCAGGGGGACTGGACTCAGTGGTCTCTGGAGGTCCCTTCCAACCCCTACAATTCTGTGATTCTGTGAATATCATGGAGTTGTTTGGATGGGGAAAGACTACCCCTTTGAATGACCTTTTGTCAGGGCATGTCCTGGGATTCCTAGGATCCTCAAAATGCAGCACTGCTTCTGTCACTGAAAAATGGGGCCCTGTGTGGGACGGAGGGAGGGTCCATGAGTCCCTGGCCCACCTGACTGAGTATTTCCATGGTCTTAGCAAAGACATACTTACAACTTGAGAATGACAGTTAGCTGTGTTCATGGTGGCATGGCCACTTTTAATGGCCTTGAACTGTCTGAACATAAGTGAAGAGGCTCAGGCTGATGCAAATCAGCTATTGAATGATAGTGTTGAAAAATTGGAAAGACAGGTGGCAGTTTTGATGGGAAAAAACCTAATTCAATCATTCTCCTATGGAAGATCAGTAACAACTGTCTGGAGGACCATGGGGGCCCTGTACAAGGGAATCTGTATAAAATGGACTCTGTAAATGAAGGCACTAAAAGGTCAGATTTTGAGGTTCCATTTGGACTAGATCTATTTGAGATCTGACTGATTGTAACCCAAAAATGAAAAAAAAAAAAAAAAAAAAATGCAGGATAGGCTGGTGGGAGTGCCCTGACCAGTGTCCACCCCCCAAACCCTGCTGCCCATAATACAGCAGCTGAACTGATGGATATAGTACAGTGGTTTAGACAGAAACCAAGAGAGCATGCCAGCATAGCTGCTCTGGTTATGGGACATGGAGGCAGAAAGTGCTATGGTGAATGGACTGGAAATTTCAAAACTGACATCCATTACTACTAACCCTGCCCTCAGGCAAAGACTTTATGCTCTTGTCTGGAGGGCTTATCGCAATAAAGATTGGCGGATTTGCTGCGTAGACCGGTCAGAACTCAGATCTGCGTTGTGCTTCCTGCGGCACCAAACGCCCAACAGTGGCAGTTCCGCTTATTGGCCAGCAGGTGGCAGCAGAGACCACGGAAAGAACGTCTGCGGGACAGACCCTGGGGATCCGTTCTTTTGATTATAGGGGAAGAACACAAAGATGGAAGAGGAGGGAAGGGGGAAAAAAAAAAGAAAAAAAAAAAATCAAACCACAGCAAACAAATAAAAACTTCTCCAAACGTAGCAAACGTGAATGTCTGTCAATAAATTAATGAGTAATTAAATTGATATCCCTTTCCCGCCCCCCCCCCCCCCCCCCCCCCCCCCAACTTCTGAGATGAAAAAAAAACACTTCTTTTAGAAGAAAACAGAGTAGTAACAACTTCTGTACCTACATTCACCACTCTGAGATCCTGTCTGGGTCTCCCAAGGCTTGTAAATAACCACTGGGTCGGTTCTGATGTCGCGTGATTTGTTGTCAGTTCTCTCATGGTTCTCCGGTCAGTTCTCCGGTGCCAGGATCTGCCACAGGGCATTCTGACCACGGGCATCATGTTTCTACGCTGCCGCCTGCATTTAACAGGCAATGGGACTGCCCAGCATGTGCAAGGCAGCACCTCTTTCACACCACCAGAATGTTTAAGGCTGTTGGGATTGTTGTTAGCGTCCCATTAACACTGAGGCTAGAGATACCCTTAGGATTGACATTACTATTAGCATTACTTTGATGGTGCCCTATCTGGGTCATTTCCAGGGGATGTCAGGAGTAAGGCACAGTGTCAGGAGAAAAAGAACAGACTCTGTTACTTTATAAACTTGATAATAGAGAGAGTTCATTGGAAAAAATACAACTCTTAAATAATGCAAAGCATGCTTCTGATTGGATGCAGGCATCATCTGGGCTCTTATTAATATTACTCTTAAGGTAAAGATTATTGTTACCATAATGATTTTTTTTTTGGATTATGATCAGGGTTAAGGTTCCTTTTGCTACAAACTTCTAGCATCATTTTTGTTGTTGCATTTGGAGTTAGGGACGATTTTAGAATCAGGGTAAGGGTTAGGATTAGAGTTACATTGCTGGTTAATGCTGTTATCTTTACAGCTCCTGTGAGGGTTGGGGTCTGGGTCAGGTGTTTAAAAATGAAATGAAAAAAGAATTAAAAAAATATATTGAAAGCTTCAGATTTCCTTAATCTTTGTGGGAATCATATAATGTGCAACTCAGATCTACCTCTTCGTGCAGTGACTGCCTGTAAATTTGCTGGAGCCTAATATAATATGGCCTTGTGCTTTCCACTAACTCACCTTCATTTCATTTTCATTACATTTGCTTGGTAGTCAGATTTTGGTGTGTGGATATTTTAAAACAATCTAACTGACATTAGCAAAAAATTAAAAATAAAATTAAAAAAAATGCACAACAGCATCGTATCAATTTTTATAGATAAGATAAAGAAGAGCAGTTTCCCTTAGTTTTCTGTGCCTCTTTACTTTCTTACCCTCTCCCCTTGTGTGAGAAACTCTCAAAGTCAAAGATTTCTAGTTAGGCAAAGATGGCAGCGATAGCAGCAGTGCTTATTCATTATTGCAATACTGCGCACACATCCCCTATTGGCAAGGGAGAAACTGCACACCAGTCAGTGAAATCAATTCTGTTCTGTGCCCTAAACCCACTGCAGGTGATGCTCTCATGGCTCTCATTGGTTGAGCATCTCAGGCTCACAGACTCCTCGAGACTGTGGCTAGGATTCATTTCCATAGAAGGTCAATTACCAACCTCTTGTTTTTAGGTCTGCCTTGTACTTTTCTGCGGACAGAGAAGGGCAATGTTTCCAAAAGTCAGTACATTCATTCTGTCCTGTGCTGGGCTCTACCCACCCTGTATTTATCTTGTGCTTGTCTCAATTCTCCCCATGTCAGAATGCCCCCAGTCTGAACTTAATTCTGTTCAGCAACTTTCTTGGTGGAAAAACTACTTATACAGCTGTTTTACAAGAGGGTTATACATTCAGTTAGGGCCTACACTATGTACTGAAAATACTGGAAACTTCCACTGCAAAAACACAATCTACCTCTCCCATCTGTGCAGCCTTGCAGACCCAGAGCATGCCAGGTTATTTCTGCTTTCATAGTATTTGCATGCTGTAGGGTGAGCACAAGGTTCTGCTGCTTGATTCTTCTGCAAGAGCTGCCTACCGGCAAATGGTTGCAGGGATGGAGGATGTGACAGAAAGCATTTGTCTCCACAAGAGCAGAGTTACATTCAGTGCAGAGTGTGAGAGTCAGGTTGGTGTGGAAAAGCACTGACACGCTGGGGATGATGCAGTGCTCACATGTCTAACACTCACAGACATTACTGTCAGAAGGATGGTGCTGTGTTGTGCTTCTACCTTTGGCAGCCCCTGGAGAAATGCTATGGCACACAGAACACCTTTGTATTGCACTGACTGCTGCCATGCAGCATGGATTTAACACACCAAATCCAGAGGAGCATGACTGCATCTAACTGCCCTG
The DNA here is from genome assembly GCF_054131305.1 of Coturnix japonica. NCBI lineage: Eukaryota > Metazoa > Chordata > Aves > Galliformes > Phasianidae > Coturnix > Coturnix japonica. The sequence continues at coordinate 190,363 of NW_028188979.1, forward strand.
AGAAAAACTACTGTAGCTGAAGAGATGAGGAGGCAGCTGCTCATCTGCAGAACAAGCAGTACTGCCAGACATTGGGCCAGGTGAGCACCTCCTGCTGCAGCGTGATGATGACAGGGCTGGAGATGATCTGCAAAGCCAGCTTAAAAGTGGGAGACGTGAGTCAACATGGCAGGAGGACAGAGGTGTTAGGGAGCAGCCAAGGCATCAAAGAGTATCAGAAGGCTTTGAAAAGTATCACAAAGTGACAGCCAGGAAGACTGGGATATATCATGAGCAGCAACCTGGATGCTAGAGATTATTTGCTCCCATACAAAATGGTAGAGATCTTGCTGCAGACATCCCAAAGCCAGCCAAAATGGGAACCCAGAGCTCTGCCTGCACGAACCCCACAGCCATAGCATTGCAAGCTGAGCTGCCTTGCTGTTTGTTGCATTCATCCCAATCCCTGTGATTGAAGACTCAGAATGCAGTCGAGGCGATGACTGAGCATGAGAGTGACTTTATTCAATAAAAGACAGGAGGGCTTGAGAGGTCAAGGGTGAAGATGGGACTCCTCTTGTCAAGATGAGAGTGGCTCAGAGCTGGTGCTGCTGCCTGGTGCCTGGGACTGGCAGCCTGACTCTAAGTCCCCATCTAAGATGCTCAGCTTCACCTCACTGATGCTGCCCTGCTCCTGCATGGTGGTGCTGCTGCTGGGACACTCGGGCTGTGCTTGGGATGGGCAGCACTGCAAAGGCGCTGGGTCACAATCCAGGCAGGTGACTGCTGTGTCTGGCAGGCTCAGGTCAGGAGCTTCAGCAGAGCCAGGAGATATGAGAGCATGAACGTGGATGAGCCCCTTGTGTCCATCACTGTTACCATGTGGAAGGCTGTCATCCGAATTGCAGCGATTCATGCTTAATAAGAACTCTCCAATGATGGAAAGACACTGCTTGGTTTGGATCTTTGGGGTTGACAAGGGCTCGAATCACCTAGGAAGGCATAGAAACACAAGGGTTAGTTTCAAACATTTGCAAGTTGAATCATGAAAGGTTGTTGATACTTGGTAATAGAGTGGCGGCAGGAAGAAGCAAGTAGGCTTGAAGCAGCATAGCCACTGTCTTGAAAGTGATCCTCATTCAGGTCCAGCTCGTGTGTTGTTTCACTGTAATCTGCTTCTTTGGGTCTACCTAGTGGGCAGCAACACTCGAGCTGTTACTGATATCATTGAAAAGAACTGGAGACAATTGTTCTATTCCTAAGAGCTTCAAGGTGCCTAGAAGCACAAATAGAAACCAGCAGTATTTCATCACTTCACCAAAAGGAAGGTCAAACACCTGAGCTGTGAAGAGCAGTTACAGAACCTATGCATAAGATCACACCAGACATACTTTGTTCTAACAACAGTTATGGCACATAGTCCATTTCCTTCAATATTCCCAAAATGAAATGATGTGGAGCATTACAGGGAAAGAAACACTGCACACAGACACTATGACCCTGATTAGACTCAAGCAGCAGACTTAAAACAAGTCAGAGTTTTTGATTCCAGGATATTTCAGGACCTATCGTGTGAAATTCAGTTACACAACAGTGCCTAGGTGCCTGCGTTTCAAGCAACTTTCAGATCACAGCCATGTAAAATAAAAACAAATTCAGTGCAGAAATAGCAAGCCTGTACCTTAATACTCATGAGATTATCCATTTTTTACTGCATTCTGACTAAGTTCTAAAACTTGCTCATCCCAGTTCACTTCAACAAGTTCCACCAGTTCAAGCAATGCAGTTCTGAGATCCTGTGTATGTTAGGCAGATAGAATTGAACAGTGCAGAAATAATCTCTGACAGCTTTAAGAGCTCTGTTCTGCTTACAAACTCTCAGTCCAAAACTATTCAGTTTTAAGGAAATGAACACCTGAAGCAGTTGGATCATCTGCCATTTGCCGCATTCTGCTTCTTGGCATCATGATTAGCACAAAGGGTTTTCTGCTGTCCTGCAGAGATGGACAAAGTCCTGCTTACACATGGACCAGGTTTCAGTGTACAGCAGAGTTTGTACCAGACTAACAAGCCACGTCATTCAATTCATGTGCTCAGGTTGTTATGCACTCCGAAAGGAAACAGAACTAACTGTTGGATTCTGAAGGCAATCTGTGGGGTCCTACATTACCTCCTGATTCTGGAAGAGGAAATTCTAATAGCAAATGCAGAACTTTGATCTTTGTAGACATGAGAAGAGCTGGCATTTAGGAACATTCATTTCAGGGAAATCAAATGATGTGTCTATATTTTTACTACAGATAGTATAGGGAGCAGCCAGTTGAAGAACCAGATACAAAAAAATCCAGCCCATTGGCAGGAAAATACTTCTCCTTAAATTCTGTATGCTATCATGGTACAGAATTAGGCTACAGTGCCACATAGGCCAACCAAGCGTAGAACCAAATCCACAAAATACTGGTAGACAAAGCAGCAAAAACAGGGACAATATTCAGCAGACTGTGCTGTGGCCTTTCTACCCACAGCTCAGCATGTTCTGCCATCCTAAAAGCAAGGCCTCTTGTCAAGCTCAGCTATTTCCCTTCTCAGTGTATTCTAGCACCACTGATACCCACTGGTATCCTCCTGTAGAGTGCCATCATATTGTCATCATCCAAAGGAAAAACCCACACAGCAGAGCATACAGCACTACACCCATGCTCCAAATATCCGCCTGAAAAACAAAAAGACAAGCTTACAAACCTGAAGCACCTCAAATGGCTTCCTGACAGACTGGATTGTCTGCCCTTGCCAAAGCCCACATATAGCCCATGAAAAGCTGGCTCTTTCCCTCAGGAAAAAGAGCCTTATCGTCCCAGAGAAAGCATATAACCCTCATTCAATTGCCCTTCCACTCAGCTTAGAGCACTACTAAAACCAGCATCTTCACCTTAGCTCATCACACTGCTGCAGTTCCTTTTACAAGGATTTCACTGGCAAAAATGAAATCAAAGCAGTCACAAGGGATTTAGCACAGTTACGTGTTACTGGCTACGAGAGCTCTCAGCACAGTCACCTGTCTGGCTTTGCTGCTGTTCGGTTCTCTTTATGTAGAGGCACAACAAGGTTCAGACACAGTGCAGTTCTCACTTTGACTGTAAAGAAAAAGGAGGCTTGAAAAGCAGCGTGTGGAAAACAAAGAAACAAGAATTAGAACAACAGTGGGGCCATGGCACTTGTAGGAATTGCTCCGCCTTTAACAGCGATTCAAGAAGTACGAGGGCATCCCAAACCAGACCAGTTTGGACAGATTAACAACTGCAAGTAGTGGGTTCCAAAATTCCAGACATGAAATCAAAGCTGGAAAAACTCTTCACATTTTCATCTCTCAATTTTTAGTTCATTGTGCATTACAACGGAAACAATTCTTCACATACAACTTGGAAGCTAAAGACAAGTCTGACAAAACAGACTGCACAGAAATGATGGATAATTAACAGAGCAAATTGCTCTTTCAAACACTTAGTAATAGAAAGAGATCTCTGAAGTTGCTGTTCTGTAGAGCCCCAAAGCAGTCGCTTGAGGCAGTTCAGGATTAGCCTGAGACAAACCAGCCAGCTGTGTGAACTGAGACCAATTGCACTTTTCTAGTCTGTGGCCACTGACAGCTTCTGAGAGCTACCAAGCGATGCAACCTAGCAGAATTCAGAAGGGAAACCAAGAGAGCCTACCTGAGCTCCACTGCCTTTAAATGCTCTGTGGAGAGGGAAGGGAAAGAGGGGAAAACAAACACCGCTCTACATCCCTCTGAGCCAATAGACACTTTGCCCTGGATTAGCTCTGGTGCTGCATAAGCTGGGCTTCCACAGCATGTGTTCAGGCGGTAATCAAGGCCTGCCTGGAATAACACAAAAAATAGAGAGAAACGTTTGCTTTAACAGAGTTTATGTCTTCTGGTCATAACACTTGAGAAGCCTCAGAGGCTTCTTCTCCTGTGCATATTTTCATTCATCTTAGAGTTTGCTTTCATTCAATGTGACCTCTCTAGGCAAATATTGTCTAAGACCATGAGCATCACATAAATGTGCAGATCTCAAGCTGCTCACTTATCTAGTACCCTTCGCATGATGCTTTATTTTCCTCAGCTGATCATCTAGATTGTGTCTGTTGATTGTGCAACAACAGCCTGTTGGTCTCGATTACCTGTGAGAGGCTCTAACTTTGGCCAGGAAAAATCATTTCAGGATAAGTAATTATCTGGGACTCAGTAAGTCTTCCCATGCTTTCATAACAGCAGAGATACACACACACACAAACTCGTGGAACCCCACTGCTTTGCACAATCCTGTGCACACTCACGTGTGTCATGCACTGATTTCCCAGCCAGTCCTCATAGGGTCTCTTACTTAGGACGGGAGTGTAGGGGAGCAGCCAGAAGCTGTTTGCATTCCCTGCTGTCTGCTGGGCAGCTTTGCTGGAGATGCTTGGGTTGCTTTGTTTTTCCTTGGGAGGTGGGAAGGAGCTTTGGGTTGGAGGCACATCCCGTGCCAGAGCATCCCAATGGCACGTGTGGGGCACTGATCTGCAGCAGATGAAGGGGAGGAGGTCCCAGCACAGCTCTGCACCATGCTCTGCCACACTGGGCAGCTTGTTCCTGGCTCAGCAGTGTCATCAGACAAGAAGCAGGGAAGGAAATCAAGGATGGGGGGTACCATCAAACGCAGTTAGTGCATGCCTGTGCAAGACAAACAGACCCAGAGCTTGCAGGTTGTTCCTGCTTTTGTAGCATTTGTGTGCTGTAGCTGAGCAAAAGGTTCTGCTGCTTGAATCTTCTTCTGCAAGAGCCACCTACCGGTAAATGTCTGCGGGGATGTAGTCGGTGTGCACGTCTGAAGCCATTTGAGAACCTAGTCGTTCTTGCTGCAGGACCCCTGTCTTCTGTTAAAAGCTGAACGGTCCCCAGAGCACCTGTTTCCATCAGCTACCACCATCCAAAGCAGCCAGCCTTCTTACAGTCACCTGGCCCAAACATCCCTTTTGCTCTACACTTGATTCCTGCAAGAGATGGGAGCTCGGCACGCACACCATCCTTCCAACACCCCATCCCTGCAGCAAGGGATCACAGCGCTGGCACAGCTGAAACAAAAAGGGTGTGCGAGTTTCCTGTTAGCACTCAGTGCGAACCAATCTACCACTGAGCAACACCGTGAGTCCCCACTCACCTCAGCACAGGTCAACCTTTAACCCCAACCTTCCCCTATCCATGTGCACACGCACACCCATTCACCACCCTGCCTGCTTTGCACACCCCCATGCACACTCTGCATCGTGTGCCCTCCTTTGCATTCACAGACGTGTGCAAACCATCCCTGGGAACACCTACGTGCCTACACCTTCCACAAACACCCCTTTGTGTGCACCTGTGTGCAACCCAACTCCTCAGCACACGCACGCGTTTGTGCCACCCTGTCCATGCACTCACCACGTGCCCTCCAGCAACCAAGGATTGCAGAGATGCTCCAGACTGTGCCAGAGATGGAATCTCAGAGTGCTGGGACATTATTGATCACTAAGGAAAACACTTGGAAGCATATTCAATCTGCAGAAGCTGTAATTACTGGGCACAGTTAGCTTTCCTATGGCTCAGCTGGAGGAGGCGGGTGCTCTCATACATCTGAGACACTCGCACAATGTTGGGATCATTCTGATGGAAACTATGTCTTCAGATATCATGGTTAAAACCATCCAAGATGATCATGCAGAGCCTTAGCTCTTGAGCAGCACTTCCTCCCCACCCTTCACTACTCCAAGCAGCTCCAACAAACTTCTCAGAAGAAATCCAGGCCAGCACAGACCTGGCAGACCAGAACCAAGTGCAGCTTGTGGGACGGCAGTGCCCACTCCTTGCTTCCACCCTGCTCCAGCAGGTTAAGGAGTCTGAGCATCACTGGCCTTTGACAACTCAAGACTTTCAGCACCTCATGCCAACATTTCTCACTAAGATACACCTAAGGCATTGAATTCTCTTCTCACTACCTCCTCCCAGTCCTCCCCTAGGAACAGAAACAATTCAGATTCTACAGCAAACTACAGCATCTGCACTGCAAGAGCACACTGAACCACCTGCAACAATGAAACATGGTTTTGGAGAGTGGGTATGAAAACACACCTTTAGACAGCTGTCTCCCTGTAGCCAAAAGGAAACCAAGAAGGAAAAGTCCAGCCTGAAACATGCCCATGCTACTAGCCCAGGTTTTTCACAGTCAATGCAGAATCCATCCTGTTCTTGAGGTAACAAACGACCAGTGAGTCTCCCGTTGCTCCACCCCTTCTCCTTCAAAGCCTGAAAAAGAAAGAATAAACAAGCAGAAGAAACCCAGACGTACCTTTCCACACACAGAGCAGAAAGTGGAACAGCAGTTGTCTCCTTCCTGAGACATGGTGGGGAGCATCCCAGAGGAAGCCCAAGTTCTTTGCTTCTCTCCACAGGGACTTCAAGCACTCTTGGCAAGAGCTGCTTTGGTTCTTTCTTCAATTGCTTCCATCACCAGAATCTCCTTTGGAAAAGGAACCCGAATGAAAGAATCAGCAAATGAAAAAGAATGAGCAATAGCCACTTTACCAGCTTTCTTCTGACACTCAATTTAGACTCTTGACTCGGGCAAGGTCTTAAAATCAACTGGTTACAAGAACTGTCCCAAAATATATCCAGCTTCCGTACAGCTGCCATTCTTTCTGACAGCGAGTGTAATCACAGAATCATAGAATGGCCCGGGTTGGAAGGGACCTCAAGGATCATGAAGATCAATCACCTCCCTGTCCCTGCTGGCCATCCCCTCTTCTGATGGAGCCCAGGGGACCATTTGCTCTCTGAGCTGCAAGAGCACGCTGATGGCTCACGTTCTGTTTTTCATCCACCAGGACCCCCAGGTCCTTCTCTGCGGGGCTTCTCTTAAGGACTGCTCCTCCCAGTCTGTAGAAATGCCTGGGATTCCTCCAGCCCAAGTGCAAAACCTTGCACTTTGCTGTGTTCAACCTCATTAGATTCACGTAGGCCAACCTCTCGGTTGAGCTCCCTCTGAATGGCATCCCTTCCTTCCACTGCGTCAGCCGCACCACTCAGCAAACAGCAGAAGGTGCACTCCATTGCATCATTGGTGTCTCTGATAACCATGTAAAAAAGCACTGGTCCCAAGACAGACTCCTGGATGACACCACTTGTTATCGGCCTCCACCTGGACATAGAACCATGAATCACCACCCTCTGTCTGTGGCCTTTCAACCAATCCCTTATCCACCAGGTGGTCCACCTGTCAAATCCACATCCCTCCAGTTTAGAGATAAGGATGTGGTGGAGGGCAATGTCAAAGATCTTGCTCAAGTCCAGGTCAATGACATCTGTTACCTTCCTTTTGTCCACAAATGCCGTCACTCCATCATAGAAGGCCACCAGACTGGTTAGGCATGGCCTTCCCCTGCTAAAGCCACGCTGCCTGTCTTGGATCACATGCTCATTTCTTATGTGATCAAGCATGTCTTTGAGGCAGATCTGTTCTTCACCATCTACATCAGTTACACATTTGAATCAAATAATTGGTGTTCCTGTCACCAAGAAAACCTCTTTGTCTTCTACTCCTGCTGCACTTCTGTGCTTTCATCAGAAGCAAAGGAAGAGACCACCTCCTAGATCCAAATTTTAAGAAACCAACACCCAATAGGTGTCATCTGAAGTAAAATAGCAGAGAAATTAAGATGACTCTTCTGCATCCAGCTTGGATCACTCCCTCACTCAGGCACACCACCATCAGATCAAGGAGATGCTGCCTTCAGCTTAGAGACTGTATGGGAAATCACAGCTTGAACCTCTGATTAATCAGCTGAGGCAAGTATTGGGTCAGCTGCGGGAGCACAGGTGAGAGTAATCTAGCTGTGCTCCCAGAAGGGGTGGACCTCGACTCAACCTCCTCTGAGACCTCATTTAAAGGCTGACCACCACTGAGACAGCATGTCTTAGAGATTGCTCCCTAGTTGAGGCTGCCTCAGCTTTCTAGTCAAGGTATCGATATTGGTGAGTTTCCCTTTGCTAATAACCTTAGGCTATTTACCACCATCTTGGTTAATATCTTTTTATTAACCACCCTTACAGAGACCATAAGGGTTTGGGCTTCCAAACTCTCAGCAAGCATTTGGATCAGCCAGCTTCCTGCCGAGGAGCCCCCTGCATCACTGCTGCCTATTCTGGTACCGGACCCGCAGATGCTTCAGAGCTCATTAGCATGGACTTCCTTCCTCCCCTCAGCAGCTGCTCCTGCACTCACCTTCATTCCTACTCAGATACCGGCCGCTTCCAGCACCAGCTGACCTGCAAGACACAGAAAGGAAAGGTGGGAGTCATGCAAACGCACAAGCCCAAGGCTGTGTCACCACCACACATGGCAGCCTCGGGAAGTCAGCTGAAACTACAGCCTTTGTCAGAATGGAAACAGGCACCGTCAATTAAGTGTGACCTCTGAACTCATTGCCACCATCAGAAATAGGCACTGAAATCGCTCACTTCACTGCAGCTGGTTAACTCCAAATTCTTTTGCTTTTGGGAAAATGCGGACACGGAATTGAAGGACACCAGAAAAACGACATCTACTTCATTGTAGGTGGTTAAGCTTGGAAGCAGGACTTGAGCAAGAAATGCTTCTCAGCTCCTTGAAAGGCACTAATCCTGACCTCTGCCACAGGTGGCTGAGTGACACAAAAGTTGAGCTGCCCATTCAGAAGCACATGGAGCAGGCCATGGAGCGGTTACATACCAACACATGAACAGGCACTTTCCCATTGGAAGTGAAATCCCTTCTCCCTGCCATGCCATGCCCACACCGCTCCTCAGGGCTGCACTGACAGCACAGACAGAATTGAAACATCTTTTGTCATCATTGTGGTTTTTCACAGACCCAGACAATGAGATACTGGGTTGCTGTGTGGGTTCCCAGACGGCACTGCCATTTCCAAGCCATTGCTTCCTAGGGGCACAGAAAGGAAAACGCCTGAACAAAATTTCACCCAGAGATTGCTATTTTACCATTCTTCCATGCAAAACAGGAGGACAGTACAGCGGATTTGTGCAGCTGCATCAACACCCTGGGTGCTAAAGGAATGCAAAGACAGAAATATCAAAACTACAAGGAGGGAAGCTATGTTTAGTAATATCTTTTCTCATTTACAACAGGCAGTTGGCACTACTAAAGGAAAATCCCAGGCCTCAGGTTCTGACAGTGCGACAATCTGGCACGGACTCAGATGTGAGTGATCCAAATGGTTTATTCCAGGTTCTAATACCACTTCTGTGAATTCACACGTTTTCTCTCTTAACTTTCCCACAGCCTTCACATGTCCACAGAACATCCCACAAACTCTCCTTTACGGCGCACGTAGGCACTCATCCCACCAGAGCCATCAGTCATTCCTAGCCATGTGCTTCTCCTCCAGTCACGGACAGTATCACACGGCCATCATGCATCTTAAATGACTTAGTTTTTCTGTTCTTTCTGGAGGTGTCCTTGGTTCCTAGCCTTACCTTCTCATGCCGTTCATCTTCCTCTGCAGCTCCTGCTCTGAAGAGTCTTCTTATGTTCCCACATGACAGGAAGAAAATGAAGACACAACCCCTGCCACCAAGGTCAGCTCTGCAGCACACGTTACCTGAGGAGCACTTGGCTACTCATGCAAACTGCACAGTGCCAGGAAGATTGTTACATGTTGCACTTCTTCTTCTCCTGGCTCAGAAATTAAATTTTCTACCTAGAAAATGGAAAACAAACAAACAAGCAAACAAAAAACAACAACAACAAAAAACACCTCACCTGACATAAAGGAGACATGATTGTTACTATGGAATTCCGGAGGGCAAGGTATTTGCCCTCTCTATGAAGAAGCTGACTGCAAAGGACTAAGAACAGCCACGATCACGTTGAGAACTTGCGGGTAAAATTCGGGACTGAACCAATAATGGGCTTCTGGAGGTGGGGGTCTGCTCCAGGCCGCCTGGTCAAGGGAGCCTGTTGATGGGCCCTGCTTACTGCAGCTACCAGAAGCACCGCGCTCACTGACTCTCAACTTGATGGGGGATTCCAGTCAGGCTGGGAAATCAGCATGGCTGGCTGCAAGCTGTCTGAGAGACTGCTGGACTGCACTGGGAATAACTTTGTGGGCCAAGCATTAAGCACACCAAGCAGAAGGGAAGGTATTGGACAGACCGACCAGAGGTCAAGCGTTGCTGGACCTGCTGCTCACCAACGCTGAGGAGATCATCAAAGGCGTCAAGGTTGGAGGCTGCCTGGGCTCCAGCGATCATGCCCTGGTTGAGTTTGTGATCTCAAGCGATGTGGGCCTGGCAAAGAGCAGGACCAGGATGCTCAACTTTAGAAGAGCAGACTTCAAGCTACTCAATGGAATGCTGGCCAAGATCCCCTGGCGCGCTGCCCTCAAAGATAAGGACGTTGAGGAGAGCTGGCTACTGTTCAAGGATGCCCTCCTGGCAGCACAAGAGGTCTCCATTCCCCTGATTAAGAAAGTGGGCAGGAGAGGTAGAAAACCGGCATGGCTCAGCAAGGACCTGCTAAGAGAACTGAGGGTGAAGAAAGGGGTGTACAAGCTCTGGAAACAAGGCTGTGTCACCCGGGAAGAATACAGGGATGCCGTCCGAACTTGCAGATGTGGGATCAGGAAAGCCAAGGCTCAGGCAGAACTGAACTTGGCGAGGGATGTGAAAAACAACAAGAAAACCTTCTACAGGTACATTGGCCAGAAGAGACAGGCCAAAATGGGCGTGCCTACTCTGGTAAATTTAAAAGGAGAAATGGCTTCAACAGATGAAGAGAAAGCTGAGGTGCTGAATGAGTTCTTCACCTCGGTCTTCACTGGTGGCCAGGATTCTAGTCTTTTTCACGTCCCTAAGTCTTGCACCCCCATACCTCCATGTGGGGACCAAGGAGGTAAATCCCTCCCCACTGTAAGGGTAGAGCAAGTCCGAGAGTGCCTCCTTAGACTGAATGAGTATAAGTCTATGGGGCCAGATGGCGTGCATCCCAGGGTCCTGAAGGAGCTGGCTGAGGTGGTTGCTGAGCCGCTCTCCATCATATTTGAGAAGTCGTGGCTGTCAGGTGAGGTCCCGGATGATTGGAGGAAGGGTCACGTCACTCCCATTTACAAGAAGGGGAGCAGGGACGACCCAGGTAACTACAGGCCGGTGAGTCTCACCTCTGTGCCTGGGAAGATTATGGAACAGATCCTCCTGGACAACATGCTTGATCGCATAAAGAACAAGCATGTGATCCGAGACAGCCAGCATGGCTTCACCAGGGGAAGGTCATGCTTAACTAATCTTGTGGCCTTCTATGATGGAGTGACGGCGTTGGTGGATGAAGGGAAGGCGACCGATGTCATTTACCTGGACCTGAGCAAGGCCTTTGACATGGTCCCCCATCACATCCTCATCTCCAAATTGGAGGGAGGTGGATTTGATGGGTGGACAACTAGATGGATAAGCAATTGGTTGAAAGGCCGCAGACAGAGGGTGGTGGTCAATGGCTCTATGTCCAGGTGGAGGCCGGTAACGAGCGGCGTCCCTCAAGGGTCTGTCTTGGGACCGGTGCTCTTTAACATCTTTATTAATGACATCGATGAGGGAATGGAGTGCACCCTCAGCAAGTTTGCTGATGACACCAAGCTGAGTGGTGCAGTCGATACGGTGGAGGGAACAGATGCCATTCAGAGGGACCTTGACAGGCTGGAAAGCTGGGCTCGGGTGAACCTAATGAGGTTCAACACGGCAAAGTGCAAGGTTTTGCACTTGGGCCGGAAGAACCCCAGGCACCTGTACAGGCTGGGAGGAGTTGTCCTTGAGAGCAGCTCGGCTGAAAAAGACCTAGGGGTCCTGATAGATGAGAAACTTAACATGAGCCAGCAGTGCGCTCTGGCAGCCCGGAAAGCAAATGGGATCCTGGGCTCCATCAGGAGAGGGGTGGTCAGCAGGGATAGGGAGGTGATCGTCCCTCTCTACTCTGCTCTTGTGAGGCCCCATCTGGAGTACTGTGTCCAGGTGTGGAGCCCTCAGTACAAAAAAGATATGGAAATTTTGGAAAGGGTCCAGAGGAGGGCCACAAAGATGATCAGGGGGCTGGAGCACCTCCCCTATGAGGACAGGCTGAGGGAGTTGGGTTTGTTCAGCCTGGAGAAGAGAAGGTTGCGAGGTGACCTCATTGCAGCCTTTCAATACCTGAAGGGAACTTACTCCCAGGAGGGGAGTAAACTCTTCGAAAGGGCTGATAATAGCAGGACTAGGGGAAATGGTTTTAAGTTGAAGGAGGGAAGATTTAGGTTGGATGTTAGGGGAAAGTTCTTTACTAGAAGGGTGGTTAGGTCCTGGAACAGGCTGCCCAGTGAGGTTGTGGATGCCCCGTCCTTGGAGGTGTTCAAGACCAGGTTGGACAGGGCCCTGGGCAACCTGATCTAGTAAATGTGTATGTTTGGTGGCCCTGCTAGGCAGGGGGGTTGGAACTACATGATCCTTGAGGTCCCTTCCAACCCGGGTAATTCTGTGATTCTGTGATTCTGTGAAGGGAAGCATTACTGGACATGCTGCACAGCAGGGGTTAAGACTGGAGGTGGTCAGGGCTGTAGTGACCATGCCCTCCTAGAGTTCCTCATCTCAAGGAATGCGGGCCTGGCAAAAAGCAAAGTCAGGACCCTGAGCTTCAGGAGAGTCAGCTGCAGGCTGTTCAAAGAATTCTTGGACGAGGGACACTGGAAAACTGTTCTTAGGGGCAAAGGGTTCAAACATCCCTTTGTGTGCACCTGTGTGCAGCCCAACTCCTCAGCACAGCCCTGTGCAAGCACACATTTGTGCCACCGCATCCACGCACTATCTATGTGCTCACACACACTCACACAACCACATCCCTTAGTGCAGCCCTGTGCGCACACACACTCACACATGTGTAACCCCTTCCTTTCACTCCCAAAGTGCACGCACACACCGGTACCACAATGTCCTTGTGCAGCTCCAACACTCTGCACACCCCTGTGCACGTACATATATGTGCATGCTCGTCCTTGCACACATACCCACAGACCTACACACACCTGAGCAACACCACTGGTTTGTACACTCATGGACACAAATGTGTGTACAACACCATCCATGCACAAATACACACACACACGGATCCCCACTGCTTTGCACAATGCTGTGCACACTCACGTGTGTCATGCACTGATTTCCCATCCAGTCCTCGAGGGGTCACTTACTTAGGACAGGAGTGCAGGGGAGCAGCCAGAAGCTGTTTGCATTCCCTGCTGTCTGCTGGGCAGCTTTGCTGGAGATGCTTGAGTTGCTTTGCTTTTCCTTGGGAGGTGGGAAGGAGCTTTGAATTTGAGGCACATCCCGTGCCAGAGCATCCCGATGGCACAAGGGGGATCAGGGCCCCTCTATTGGTTACCTCGGTGGCTTGCAGCAACTGGAACTTTTTGCCTATTGAGAAAGCTAAAAAGTGTGAGTTCCTCCTGACCCATATCAACAAAAATCTCAACCATAAAAAAGAGACGTCTTCGTATTCAAGCAAATGACAACAGTAAGACCATGCATGTTGTTTTGTTGTATTTCCTCTGTAATCATGGGGAGGATATGAAGAAGTGGTATAATTCATCCACTTCTGCACTTCAGGCACAAGTTCCTTAGAATTGGAAGAGACCCTTAAAGGCCATCTAGCCCAGCTCCCCTGCAATAAAAAGGGACATTCACAGCTAGATCAGGTTGCTCACAGCCTGGTCATTAGTCATCCCAGAGGCAAAACACACACTGAATGATCTCTCCTTCAGTCATAAATCCTTGGAGACAACAGCATTGACACTGCATGTTACTGAAGCAGTAAAAGAAATTGCTCCTGTAACTCTCCTTGTGTTAAGTAAAATGATGATAAAAAGCAATGGAATGCTTTGGCAGGACACCAAAACCATCCTCCTTCCTTGATATCTGCTGCAATGGAACCTTCCACTGGAAGAAAGCCTCTGATGACTTGTCACCCCAGAGAGGTCAGCTTTAGAAGCAGGACTGCTGCACAATAGAATGAACTGGAGCTCCTTAGCATCTCTTACATCCAGGAGGGGTGTGATCAGACCCACCTATCACCTTCAGGTGCGCTTTCTGACACCTTGTCTGACTTCACTGTCACTGTGCCAGCATCCTCAGGCTTAACCTGCTTCATTGTCAGTGTGCAGCAATTGCCAACGTTCTTGATGTCATTGTAATTGTTGGTGTAAAGGAGGTTGCCATTCAGGAACCATTCCACGTCCTCGTCATTATGGGACAGCTCGCAGGAGAAGACAGCAGAGCTCTCTTCTTCAATTTCTACATCCTGCAGGTGCTTCGTTACTTCTACATTGCGGGCTGTGGGGAAACAAGGTGAACTGTTACCACTGTTACTATAAATCATACTGGGATGTGGTAGAATGGTTGGACTAGATGATCTTTGTGTAATCATCTATGTGAAGATAATACATGTATAAAGTTAGCAGGAGAGAACGGCAGAAGTCAACCTCAAGAAGAGAAATCTGAGGTGAAATAGGACATGGAAGAGGCCACCCTAACTGCTCATACCTTCAGCTGTCAGCGTGGCCTCAGTCTCTGCAATTCCTGCCTTGCACTTGTACACACCAGCATCATCGGGCTTCAGCTTCAGAATTCTGAGCTCTACTGAATGCTTATCTCTCTTGATCTTGTACTTCTCAGAGGGCTCGATGGGTGTGCGGCCCTTGAACCATTTCACAACCTTTGGAGAAGGCCTGAAGTCACAGGACAGGATGACAGAATGACGTTCCAAAGCTGTCTTGTCCTCCAACTTCCTGGTGATTTCTATATGGTAATCTGCAAAGCAGGGGTGGAAGAGAAGAAAGGATGAGGACAATTGGAAGAAGAGGAAAGTCTCTTGCGTGTATTCCATTCCAATTAATGTCAAGTTCACAATGGTTCTTTGAACGACTCTAAAGATAAAACAAACGATTGTCTATAGGGAATGCCATTGACTACATTTCTATGAAGTAATACTGTACAGTATCTACCAAATGCAAGGTCCAGCTCTTGTTCTGTGCTTATTAAATTGCTCCCAATTGTTGAGGCTTTTATTCAAATAAGAGTGAGTTGAAAATATAACAAGTACTTTAGGATGTGAATGGATAATCTTACGCTGGGGACAACAGCAGATAAAAAGCCTGCAAGTTTCTTTCAGATGAAATCAATGACAAACCGCACCAAATTTAGGTGCTACCAAACTTAAACTTGTCTAGTTCAGAAATACAATTAATTTCACCTGATTTGACTTCTTTGCTATAGCCAAGGACAAAACCTCAGCTCTGTAAATCTGAATAGTAAGCACATTACAGCTATTCAAACACATCTTTTACTGAGATGCAGCTGTCTCATTTAGTGTCCAACGACTTTGAACTGGAAATGGAGCAGACCAAAGCAGAATCTAAACATGGCTTCTACAAGGACTGATCAAATGCGGCCACCGTCAAATTCAAAGTATCTGATACAGAAGGATCACACTCACTGTCAGACAAAACCTCTTTGGAGAGATGAACTGACTGCCCTGTTCACCCCCACTTTGGAAATAACTGCACTCATTTCCTACCTGCTCCCAGCAGTGTGGGATGGTGGGATAGCATCACACTTCCCACACTAAGCATCCCACCATGTCACTTGTTCCACCTAAACCTCAGTCCCAAAACAAAAGGGGAACTCGCTTCTGAACCCTCTTCACTTCATTTCAGATGTCTTATATGCTTGATCTCCAACCCACCCCCCACTCAGGAGAAAGACCCCCCGCTTACACCCTACCATCTTGTTGCATTCTGATGTTGTCATCAGCCTTCAGCTTGTTGTCCTCTTTGTACCACTGGGTCTGAACCTCATCGTGTGAAATCTCACAGACAAAAGATGCACTCCCATATTCATTCACTTCCACATCTTCCAGTGCTTTAACAATCTTGATATCTCCAGCTGTGAAACAGTAGAGATATATTTGTCAGGGTATTTCCAGAACTGAGTGCAGCATCTTTTCCTTACACATATTTGCATAGAAAATAAGTAGGATTATGTTTTATTCTAAACCATCATCCATTCCTGAGTCATTTCTCTCTTCAACACAGTCAATGCATTATTGCCCTTGAACTTAAAGACAGACCTACTAGCTACAATGGAGCTCCCTGCAAACAGTTTTCATGGAAACCAGAATCTCATTTATTCTAAAACCTTTCAAGCAAAATTAAGGGTAGAAAAACAATAGAACTGACTGAATCTTTAAGGTCATTTAGTTCCAGTCCCCCTGCTATAGGCAGGGACACCTCCCTCCACACCAACTCTTCTCCTCAGGGTCAAGGCTTCTCTCAAATCATTCTCCTCTAAGCCTGTGCCTGTGCTTGGGATTGCCCTGACCCAGGTGCAGGGCCTTGTACTTGGCCACACTCAAGTTCATGAGGCTGCCAAGGGCCCACCTCTCCAGCCTGTCCAGGTCCCTCTGAGTAGCATCCCTTCCCTCTAGCACATCAACAGCACCGCTCAGCTTGGTGTCATCTGCAAACTTGCTGAGGCTGCATTTGATTCCACTCTCCATGTTGCCTACAAAAATGTTAAATAACACTGGTCCCAACACCACCCTCCACCTGGACACTGAGCTATTGACTGCAGCTCTCTGAGTGTGACCATCCAGACAGTTCCCTATCCTGCAACTGGTCCATCCATCAAAACCATTTTTCTCCAGTTTGGTGACCAGGATGTCATGCAGGACGGGATCAAATGCTCTGCACAAGTCCAAGTAGATGATGTCAGTTGCTCTCCCATTATCCACTGATGCTGTTACTCCATCATGAAAGGCCACCAAGTTTGTCAGACATGGCTTGACCTTGATGAAGCCATATTGGTTACCACCAATTACCTCATCTTTATTTTCCAAACTATGCCAAGGAGAACTAGACAGAACTCTACAGTGTTGTGTCACTACAAACCTGTCTGAACCATTGGCTTCTCTGCATGCTCATCACTAGTCTCTCCTTAGCTTGTGTGCCTACAAACAATGTATGGGGAATGTCAGCCACAAATCTTACCTAGGGGACATCTTTGCTTCAAAATCCTTTGAACATCACACAATCCCTTTTAACTCTGCAGGTCTGCATTTAGTTATGTCAGAATCAGGCCATATTTCTGTGCTGCTATATCCCTTTCCTTCTGAAGGGCCTGGATACAACTTGGATTAACCTCAGGAGAAGAGTTCCTGCATAGAATCATAGATTTACCCAGGTTGGAAAAGACATTGAAGATCATCAAGTCCAACCGCAGCCTAACCAGTACCCTAACTCTAAAAACCCTACACTAAATCATATCCCTGAGTACCACATCCAAAAGGCTCTTAAACACAACCAGGGATGGTGATTCAACCACCTTTCTGGGGAGCCTATTCCAGTACCTAAAATCTCTAGTATCTAAATCTCTCTAAAAGAGCACAGGTATTAATCTGACCAGAAAGGTTCCTGTTTGTTCATAAAATGAGCCTTTTCCGCTCCATCTTGCATAGGCCACTGGGCACAGGGTAGCTGGGAGACCACAGAAAAAGTGGTTCTGTGAGCAATAGGGAAACTACTGCCTAATCCAACTCCTCCAACCTCTGCGCTCTGCCAGCATGTCTAAATAGGGTGGCAGATACACACAGGAGATAAATATTTCCACTTCCCTCAGCCAACACTGCTCTGAATTTCTATGGGACACACAGTTAGATGAAAAGGCATTTGACAAAGAAGGAAATGAAAGAGTTTAATCTGCTGTGTCATTCTCTCGGTAGCCAGAATAACTAACCCTCGCCAGTGTTAGTTCAAAGAATAGGCAGATTTTATCTCCTGACATGAGCAGTAATTCAAAGAAGCTGGTATATGATCCAGTATCCTGCATATTCACTGCAGGCAGGAAAAGACATTATGAGATAAGGGAGATCTACACATCACTTGTTATGAACACCTCATAAAGATAAAACCACACACAAGAGGAGAGTTTAGGAAGAGGACCACTCTTGGACTACTTTCCAAGAGGCATCAATTAGTAACTCTCTTCGCTCATTTTTCACACTACTCCACAGTGTCCTCCTGAGCCCCCTTACTCCTGTTGCCAACTGCTGATGCAGGGAATCTTGAGGAACCAAGGATTCATAGTTGTTCCATCAGTAGTCCTTGGTCAGCTCTCCCTCCCTGCCCCTTCTGTTTTGATCCCACTAACCAAATTTTAGTTAGTCTGAAAAGAGGATGGAAACCTCCGCAGCAATTAGTTTCTAAATATCTTGCAATGGGCAGCTTGTAGGAGCCCCATCTCAATGCCCACAGCACAGGAGGCAGGACTGCTTAGCCCATGCACTAATGCATTTACCAGCACAGATGTAAGCCCAGATCTATGTACACCAAATACAGGCTCTCAGTTTGCACAAGGAGGCATCCATGGAGCTGAAGTATTAGGCAGATATTGTGGTGGGGCAGCAGTTATTGAGACGCCAGACAGAAAGGACACAGATAACGTGGCAACTCAGCTTTACCATTATGACTGATGATGGAACATCTAATTTCACTGCTCAAAAGAGAACTTCCATATAACTGGAAAGAATGAAATTCACAGGGGAAACCACACACAGACACACACAAAAGCAATACAAAGGAGATGAAGGATGGTTCACATACTAGTGATTCACTCTGAGACGCAAGCAAATGAAAGAGTATCCCCAACCATTTGCCTCCTGAAATGGTAAGTATATAAACTCATTGCTGTGATAACTCTGCCAGACGTGAGTCATACACTGTAAAACCTTATGGGGTCAATCAGTTTAACTTCATAAATTCATTACACCAACAAAAACAGACCACCGTGTCCAGGCTGGTTCATTTCAGCTCTTCAAAGCTGTTGGTAAAACTGCCTGAGAGCTGAAATGCTTACCAGCAAAAGCTAAAAACTGTAAATCAAATGTAATAGGCTGGCTTTGTCTACTGTATAGAAATGATGCCTGAAAAAAAGAAAATAAAAAAGAACGTAAACCAGAACAAATGGAATGGCTACATAAAACAGCCAGTACTGAAACAGCAACCCAACCTGGTTGCAGAATGAGAGAGAAAATGAGAGTTCACCAAAGTCATGGGACAGGACACATGTTCATGTTCATGCTAACACTGAACCCAAGTGGCCACATGAGGACAGCATCTAGTAGGAAATCAGAAAAAAGCATCCTTTCATACGTCCCTTGGGAAGGTGGCATCTACCAGGGCACAGCAGACCCATGTGTTCAGTAACAAGTCTGATGCTTCAGAGCCCAATGATGAGCTACAAACTGGGGTTTAACCAATGCAACACATGGAGGGAAAATCTGTCTTGAGCATAAAGAAGAAAGAGAAAGGTATCCAAAAGGACTAACCAAGAAATGCCCAAACTGCCCATGAAGCATTTCTTCCCGTGGTGCAAAATACCACAAGAGGATTTATTTGCTCTTTCAGTTAAACATAAAATGAACCTTTAGGGTAGCTGATGTCTTGTCTTAGGCTGCTCAGCATGTGGATGTTCCCTGATCTTCATATTCACACTTGTGAATAATGAGACTTCTCTTATTTCCCTGGGAAGTAATGCCCACTTTTTTACTTTGACAGAGCTCCTTCCCATCCTAGAAGGGAAAATATCAAGTCAGATCTCCATTAGTCCTTCCATCTCTGCACTCAGCAAAGGGAGCCTTCAGATCTATGCTTAATTCACCCACTCCCCTAGAATTAATGGAACTGTGCTTACTGGAACATATGCTGAAGCTTAAGCACAGTGCAGTGTTTTCAACATGAAGGAATGGCTATAGAACATGCATAAATTCTGGCTGACCTATGACAGCTTAAAGCACTGCGGAGGACTGTTAACAAGCCTGTTTGGACATCACCTTGAATAAATGACGTTATCCCCAAGTAAGGGAAGGAACAGCTGAGCACCAGGGAGGTACACAAAGTGCCAGAGCAAATTCTCACACTGTCAGGTGCAAAGAAAACTGAGATTTCACCCCAAAAACCCAGTTCACAACAAGGCTACAAAATCCCGGCTGAGAATTTCTGTGTTAGACTTGAAGCTCAAGACTGTACTGTAGTTCAACCAACAATATTTTGTGCAGCATGACCTAAAAAGTTCACAATAAAACCAAAACAAACTTCAATTTCAACTTGATAAATGAACTCAGGACATAATAACAAAGAGTGCTGATCTGGGCAAATAAAAGAGCATAAAGAAAAGAGAGCAGTGAAAAAGCTATCAAGGAAAAGCTCAGACTCGCATCCCTTGGAAGTGAAATTAAAGGCTCTCATTCATTTCCAGAGAAGTCAGAAAGGAAAATACCATTACATGCCATACCTTGAACCACTTGACGTCCATGTTGGGCCTGGACAGCTCACACTCAAATGTGACCTTGTCCTTCTCAATGACGCTACTGTCTGCCAATGGTTTGCTGATTTTCACAGGCAATTCTGAGAAGGAGAAAGAAGAATGTGGATTTAGTTGGGAACTTAGTTTTGTTCATAACCAGGTCCATGGGTGCTGTTAAATGGATCCTTCCAGATGGAAAAAACATTTCAGGTGGCCTCCTAGATTTTACCCCTTTTTGTGTTGCACGCAAGACTGAAAAAAAAAATTACTTCTGCAAAGTTCTTCTTGTCATAAGGAAACAAATATTTGGGGAATGGCAGAACCAGGTAAAATTTTCCTTCACGTCAAGAAAGTATAAATTTCACTCTCATGCTCTTGGTGTGGTTTCTGCTATGATTATTTGGACTAATTAAGCTTCTCCCTGATGGAAGCCTAGAAGTATATCACAAGAAGGACCAACTTACCCGTGACCTTTTATTTGTCTTACTCAAGCATCTCCTCCTGACCAAAACTGACAATAAAAGATTCAGCCAGACTACAGGTTTGAGCAGCTGAGTTGTTTCTAGGATCTCCTGCAATCTCAAGCTT
Organism: Coturnix japonica; assembly: GCF_054131305.1. Classification (NCBI taxonomy): domain Eukaryota; kingdom Metazoa; phylum Chordata; class Aves; order Galliformes; family Phasianidae; genus Coturnix; species Coturnix japonica. The sequence continues at coordinate 211,373 of NW_028188979.1, forward strand.
GGAACACACACTTGTCTTTTGACTAAGTGTCTCTTATAGTGCAGTAAAACAACAGGTTTTCACACAGCGATTCCTCATTTACCTTGATCTGAAATCATTCTCAAACCATGTGGGATCAGTCCAGGGAGAAGGGGAGGAGAGGGGAAGGGAAAGGGGAAGTCCACAGTCCTCTAAAATCAGGCTTCTTAGCCTAAAGCTCAACAGCAAATAGCAGTCCACTTCCCCACATTGCTAGACTCCGAGCATTTAAAGAACATCAGCTGACCTCATTATGAGCTCTAACATAGCCAAAGGAATTCATATATTCAAATATTCTCTTGAGTGATGAGAAATATGGAGCATAACTTCAGACTTCTGCTGTTAAACTCTCACTTCTATCATAAACCAGAGTAAGAGTTCAATGCTGTTTTAGATGGAGGACTCATATTTTAAATAACTCATCTCATTTAAGGCTTGGATTCCCTACTACAATTAGTTAAATTCCAGTTTGGATCATGCTTCACCTTGGATCACTTAGGGCTTCAGCCACTTATTGGAACTAACTCAATTTGTCTACAGAGAAGCTGTTTTCTATAGCAACAATAAGCTGTGATTGCAACTGGATGCCGGGAGAGCACAAATCCCGCAGTTATCCTGTACCAACATCCTCTCCTTCCATCAGAACAGCAAGTTTTTAAACCAGACTCATGCAAGCTTGCATGACACACCTTGTGTAAAACTGTTGGCAGCCATCAGGACAGCCAGTTGCTTCCTGTATAGACACTGTTCCATCAGTTTTGGTTTTTTGTCTCGCTAGAACAACAGCCAGTGTCTGAAAACTCCCACAACTGAAGCAACCACGCTGATATACCGCAGTCACTGGAGGTGCTCAAGAGCCACGGGTATGTGGCACTGGGGACGTGGTTAGTAAGTCCAGTGAGGGTGGGCTGGGTTGGACTCAGCTATCTCAGTGGTCTTTTCCAGCCTTGGGTGCAACTTGTAAGAGGGAATGAAGCAGCAAACTGCCCAGCACTGAGCTGCATTCTTCTGACACATGGTATCAGTGAACTGCTGTATTTCCCTATCTTCTCTGGAGCTATTGATCTAACCTAACTGAAAAAGTAAGCCTGAACCTAGATATAAATCAGGATCATAGTCACCCATGGTTGCTTATATATTCAGAAAGACACTCCAGAGGGTAATTCAGCGCATCTAGAAATTAAAGTAGAAGTTCCTTAGTCAAAAATATTCCACAGCCAGATTTTCACCTCGCTACCACTACATTAAAAAGGAGAATCCAACTTGTGGTGTGGGTCATTGATGTTGTTCCGGGGGGAATTGTGGCTGTTCCATGCCCACAGGGTAGAAGACAGCCAGTCTTCCTCTAAGCCACATAAAAAGCTGCTTAGTGCTCCCAAAGCGAATGCTCACCAGTTGTTTCCAACTTGAAGGTCATCTTCTGGCCAGCAGCCTCGCAGATGTATTCTCCAGCTGCTCCACAACCAGACGCCGTGTTTTGCCCACAGATTCCATTCTGAACTTTCTGGAGGAGGCAAGCAGTCTTCCATCCTTGTACCATTTTACTTCGGTTGGATCCTGTGCTACTTCACAGCTGAGGGAGGCACTTGCTGCCAGGGCAGCACTCACCTCTTTCTGCACCTGCTCCTGGTTTATAAACACAGGTTTTGGCTCTGAGGGAAGAAAAGAAAAAGTATTGACTGAGGGACCGAAATGAGACCAACTTGCAGGTTTGTTTGTACAGGTTGGAACAGGTTTAGGTTACCACTTGTGCCCAAACTAATAGCCTTCACTAGAGAATATCAGCTCTTCTGTTGAAACAAAGTGTCAAATCTAGGCAAGAAAGAACCTAGGAACTGAAGGAACCAAGAGGGTCCTTGAACACCAGTCCCATGGTTGCAAGTCACTATGCAAACATATTGAACCCAAAAGAACATCTGTCCTGCAGGCAACCAAAACCTGAGTTCCTTTTACTTAAGACCCACTGTGAAACATCAAAACACATAAACATGTGATAGTCAAACCACTGGCTGCCTTTTCATGACCCAGAACAGTACTCCTGGCTTCCTGAACAGACTCCTCATGGCCTCTACCATTGCCACAACTGTGACTGTCAAAGGCACAAAGGAAATATGCTCACCAACGCAGTCCTTTGTTCTTTGTGTGTGATTTGCAGATATCTATCTTACTTTGAGCTCTGGCAATAGTCAGCTCTACCAGGTCTCTTACTGTGAGTAGCAGACTCACCTATCCAGATGCAGCCTCCAACATAAAGGCATAGTAAAAAGGCAGTGTACTACTAGGAGAAGTTCCTGCTTCTCCTGCCATGAAAGGCTGCACGTAGAACATGCACTCCAGCCTCACTGCACATACTTATCTTAGTCAAATGTTTAGGTGAACAAGAATTACAGTTTGGGATCTCAGGCACAGGAGAGATTTGAATAATATCTTGAATATTGCTTCCACTGTACATATATTACTAATTATTGCTCTACAGACAGACTGAAACAGGTCTTTGTGTCATACTGAAACCAAATACTTTCTACAAACCCAGGCAATCAAGTCTAGGGAAAAAACCTCAGCACAGACTACAGTGATCCAGGTGCAGTATAATAGAAACTAGATTTTACTTTACTGTTCTCTGCTGTATTTCATACAACACCTGTCTTACCTGTGACATGAATCTTGAAGGTGAGTTTCTGGCCAGCAGCCTCGCAGCTGTACTCCCCTGCATCTTTCTTCTCCACCTGGCTCACCACCAGCCGACGCTGTTTGCCCTCTGACTCTACCTTGAACTTCTTGCTCGAGGTGATCAGTTTCCCCTCCTTTTATCACTTGACCTCTGTGATAAAATGTTTGCTCATTAAGACCGGGATGTGGTAGCACTGTGGTGGAGTGCTTGTTCATTAGGACCGGGATATAATGGTGGAATATGGAGGCCACAAAGGTTGCAGAACACTCTAATTTTATGGGTAGATTGTGTACTCTGCGTAGTTACAGGCAAAGCGCGCCCCGATGGATACAAAGTTCCACGGAAGGACCAACCAAGGAACGACACACCAAGTCGCACGATCACAACCGACCAATTAAAGGACAATACGCTCGGGATGGACAATACAAAAGAAGTTGCAAGGGACGGGACGGCGCGGCAGTTGGAGGAACAATAATCCCCCTGTCGCCCAGCGCTGAATTGCCTTTTAGTTTTACCCGCTACAATTAATAAAAGTTTATAATTGGAACATTATTGGCTCATTGCTTATAAATTGATGACAACCTCCATCTTCTCCTGGGCCACCTCGCAGCTCAGCGTGGCATTTTTCTGTTGTTGCAGCCTTCACCACCTTCTGTACCTTCTCCTTGTTTGTAAATACAAATTCTGGCTCTGAAAAGAGAGAGATACATTAGTTTGGCCTCTTGAAAGAAGAGCAGGTTTTGGGGAAGGAGTCAGAAAAATGAATCAGTTCTCCCAGTCTGATGCCCCAAGAGAATGATGTGGAGAGAAGTTGTGCAATTTATGGATGCCCCATCCCTGAAAACATTCAAGTCTAGGCTGGATGGGTGTTAGAGCAACCTAGTCTCAAAGAATGTGTTCCTTTCCAGGACAGAGATTGGAACTGGATGATCCTCCAGGTCCCTTCCAACAAAAGGCATTCTGTGATGCTTCTTGTATGACTCTCATGACTCTTTCGTCCCCTAGCTGCCATTTACTTATGTCTTCAAAACATCAACTTATACAAAACATTCCTGTAGTATTCTCTCCCATGCTAAATGAGCCCTTCCAAGACAAAAACATGTTACATAGAGCACACCCCCTAGTGCTTGACACAAAGCCCCTGTTCTGAAACTTCCTGAGACGCAGCTGCATTGCAGAGTTGTTCTAGTGGTACAGGCACGTGGGAATGGAGAAGTGCAATCAGAACTTTCTTGTCTATGGCCTCATTCCCACAGCAAAAGGAAATTCCTGAAGATTTTAAAAGATGGAGCTGCCTCACAACTGTATTTAGAATAATTTGTTCAATTTCCTCATCAGAAATTAACCACCCCAAAGTTCAGCTCCAAAAATTTTAAGCATAGCAGGGAAAACTTACAAACTAATGACCGTTTTCTAAAACATTCTAGAATGAAAGGCCAAAATGTGTTCTCTCTCACCTGTGACATGAATCTTGAAGGTGAGTTTCTGGCCAGCAGCCTCGCAGCTGTACTCCCCTGCATCTTTCTTCTCTACCTGGATCACCACCAGCCGACACTGTTTGCCCTCTGACTCCACCTTGAACTTCTTGCTCGAGGTGATCAGTTTCCCCTCCTTGTACCACTTCACCTCCATCTTCTCCTGGGCCACCTCGCAGCTCAGCGTGGCATTTTGAGTCAGTGCAGCCTTCACCTCCTTTTGTACCTTGTCCTTGTTTGTAAACATGTCTTCTTTCTCTGCAGGGACATCACAACAGTCACACCATTTTGCTGTAGTCTGCTGCAGAGCTTACTCCAGTTCCCCATTTTCATTATACTTGCCCTTCACAGGGACCATCATGATGCCTCATTAAGACAGGAAAATACTTTCCCCTCTATTTTGCCTTGGGAAATGAATAGGCATATCATTTCATATCATATCATAAATCTAAACATTTCGCAGTCTGATAGCAGATTTGGACATGAGATTTAGAACACCTGCATGCACTGCTGAACCTCCTCCCTTCTCTTTGTTTCTTCTGATGTCTCTCTACATTTCCAGTAAATCAGAAGGGAATGGCCCTCTAGAACAGGTTGCCCAAGGAGACTGTGGATGCTCCATCCCTGCAGGCATTCAAGGCCAGGCTGGATGTGGTTCTGGGCAGCCTGGGCTGCTGGTTGGCAACCCTGCACATAGGAAGAAGGGGGTTGGAACTGGATGAGCACTGTGGGCCTTTGCAACCCAGGCCATTTATGAGTCTGATTAGTGGCATTTTCCACCTCATTGTGTCATTCAAATTTTGTAACCAGATCTCATCAAACACCTCCCCTTTTCTCACTCCTTGCATGCCTGGTGTGCTCTTGCACTGTAACCCTGCAGACACCAGCTGACTACAAGAGCTGCACAAGTTACCCTCCTTGCCTATTGTTTGTTGCAGTAATTCATTCCTGGATGGAAAAGCACATGTAGAAAAGTGTTGCTATGACACTAGATGACAAAGAAAGTCCTATAGCCAAAATGTTTTGCACCAGAGAGGCTGTAAGTTGATCCTCCAAATGCAAGACACACAAAATGAAGTGTTCCTTTATCTCTGGGATTCCAAGCATTTTCTCACCTCTGACTTTCACTTGGAATGTTGCTTTGTCATCTTTTGTTTCACAGCTGTAGCTCCCTTGGTCTTTCAGGGTCACATTTTTGACCATGAGCTTGCGGTGCGTCCCCTGGGAGATGATGGTTGTCCTCTGGTCCTGCTTCACCTCTATTTGATCTTTCTTCTATACGACAGCTCCGCTTGCAGCTGACACCTCACACACCAGCTCCAGGTCTTCAGAAGGACTGACTGATATTTCTGGAGTCGTTTTGGACTTGCTGACAAAATTAATGGCTTCATCTGAAGAAAAAAAGAGAAAGTGGTTTACATCCTGACTCAGGCTTATTCAGCACAGCATTAAGATACAGTTAGAACTGATTGTAATGTCTCTGCTCATTACATCTGGGGGATCAAGTTTCACCTCTGGAGGTACTCACATACAAACGTGTGCTTGATTCTCCTGTGTAAGGAAAGAGTAAGTTCTATGCAGACAGTTCTTATTTCTTTTAATCAATTCTGTATTCTGCACATGTTCTTCTGAAGCTAAAATGAAGGCAGCTAAGTAACCTGTTTGCAATACATGAACAAACCAATTCAACACCTTGTCTCTAAGCTAACAAGCAGCGTTTGATGAGCACATCAGTATTTCATGCCCTTCATTCCATCCAGACTGTATTGGCAATAACTATGCTGGTATTAACAAGGATAGCAATTACAAGCAAAATGGTAGAAATACAGAAGATATAAGGAAAAGGGAACTCACCAGAGCTGAGGCGATCCTCCCTGGTGAGCGATCTCCAAGAGATGCTGCCTCAGTGAGGGTCAGCCCTTAAATGAGGTCTCAGAGGAGGTGGAGTCGAACTCCACCCCTCCAGGGAGCACAGCTACATAACTTTCACCTGTGCTCCCACAGCTGACCCCACACTTGCCTCAGCTGATCAATCAGTGGTTCACATTGTGATCTCCCATACACTCCACCCCTTCACAACGTGAACCAATGATTAGGTGAGTTCCCCTTATTACAGAGACCCAATCACGACGCTGATACAATCTCCCGTCGCATTAGATGTTGATATTATTCAAATGATGATGATTGGATGGGTGTTTATGATCTTCCATGGGCCAGTGCTTGATAGATGTTACCGGAGACAAATCATCTTGAAGTGCAGGTCCGTCTGCGTTTCATCAGTCCAGAGTAATGGTCCTAGAGGCTTAGAATCAATCTTAAGGGGAGTAATATAGATGTTTCAAGGGTACTAGGAGGGGAAGATCCGCCCTCCAGGGCAAGATACAGGCCGTATTCTTATCTTGGGTCAATACTTCTGCTTGTACTGGATTATGTCCCGGCCTCCGATACCATACCCTCTGGCCAGATATCTGTGGCTGTATAACTATATCTGGCACCAGAGGAGGAGTCTTGATCTGCCATAGGGACATAATAGGTGTTCCTTTAGCAAAAAAGGCCGGAGTATTGACCACGATGTCAGTAGGCCATGTACCTATCACCGAGGGGGTGACTGAACCTCCCACCTCCAATAATCTCCCCCAAGGTGCAAGTAGGCCACACCATTTGGGTCCTACCTGCACCTTCCAAGGCCAATTTATCTTATGGATTCCCGGTTCTAAATTCTCAGGGGCAGGGAGCAGAAGATTATTTTCAGTACCAACCTGCGGTTTTACCTTATTATCGGTGCCTGTAATTTGGATCCTAAGAGGGGAGGCCCATATAGTTTGTAACATTTTCAGGGCACTGGGTCTGCCATCCCGAGGTCTTTCATTCAGGTCCCGCACAGTTTCATATAATCTTTTTGTCCACCCCTGCAGGGACTGAGAGTCTGTTTTCAGGGCAGCCTTAAGGATACCATTATAACGTTCAATAAGGCCTGCCCCTGTTGGGTTATATGGCAGGTGGAATCGCCATTCAATGTTGTTTTCTTCTGCCCAGCGCTGTATCATTGCTCCAGTGAAGTGAGTCCCTTGGTCACTCTCGATAACTTGAGGTGTCCCGTATGCAGACATCAGTTTAGTAAGTGCCTTAATTGTGTATGCTTGATTTGCCTTTGGTACAGGATAGGCTTGCAGCAGTCCACTTACAGTGTCAACGCAGGTCAGGGCATATCTCGCCCCCTCAGACCGAGGGAGGGGCCCAATGTAGTCGACCTGCCATCTCTGAAGAGGACTATATCCTCTAGTAATGTGGGATGTTGTTTCAGGCAACGGTCTCGGTCTCATCTTTGAGCAAGCATCGCAATCCTGACATGCTTGAACGATATCAGATAGTTGTACAGGCAGCCCCCATGCTTTAGCAGCTGCCCACATTATCTTCTGTCCAGCATGCCGTAGCTTCTGATGTAACCAACGGGCAATATTTTCAGATTGTGAATTCTCAATCCATCGGATTCGGGCCAGTGTGTCAGCTTCATCATTTCCTGGTGACTGCAAGGGTTGATGACCAGAGACATGGTAGACACATACTGTCCTGTGTTTGACCGTATTCCAAATGTCTACCCACATGTCTTTACCCCAAATCGGTCGGGCGTGGATAGTCCATTCCTGGGTAGCCCATTGCGTAATCCACAGAGTGAGCCCCCGGTACACAGCCCAACTATCTGTACAGATGTTCAGGACGCCGTCACCAGGTTCTTTAGTTATAACCATCCACACGGCTCGCAATTCTGCCCATTGGCTGCTTTGACCATCCCCCTCATCAAACCAGATGGTCTCAGTAGAGGGATGGTATGCTATTGCTCGCCACTTGCTCGGGTTGCCTCTGCTGGACCCATCCGTATACCAGGCATCTTCAGGAATAGGATATCTTCCTTCCTGAACGGGACTCTTCTCTGGTGGAGCAACCATCGGTTCTTTTGATGTATCACTGTGATACGTCACTGGGCCTAGGATCTTCTGTAGTTCTTCTTTAAGTGGAGATGAAGACAGACTGCTTCTCTGGCTTAGATAGGCGACCCATCGTGCCACCGTTTGTGCTTGGGCCACCCCCGTCTTAGGAAGGTGAGTCAAATCTCTCACCCACCCCTGGATTGGTAATGAAGTCTTAACTATGACCTCTGCTGTTTGCGTTATCGGCTCTACTGCTTGTAATGCCGAATAGGCAGCCAATAACTGTTTCTCAATCATGCTATATCGTTCTTCTGCTCCGTGCCAAACCTGAGACCAGAATCCAATGGGGGTTCGAACAGAACTCTGGCGTTGCCACAGGCCCCAGCCAAAACCATCTTGAGTAACATGAACATCTAGTTCAGCTGGGAGGGTCGGATCAAATATACCCAACGCCTGAGCTTGTTTAACTGCCAGTTTTGCCTGTTGGAAAGCATCCTGTTCTATCTTTCCCCAATTCCATGATTGACCCTTCTTTGTAAGCTTGTATAATGGCCTTAATAGCTGAGCTAAATGAGGTATAAAGGAGCGCCAATACCCCAATATACCCAAACATTCTTGCAATTGTTTTGATGTTGTAGGGACTGGAAACGCTTGGACTTTATCTACTACCGCACTGGGTAGTACTTTGGTTTTCCCGGACCAAATTACTCCCAGGAATTTTACAGATAGCCCCGGACCTTGCACCTTCTGTGGGTTTATAGCCCACCCTCTTTTCTGCAGGTAAGCTATCAACAAATCTGCTGCTTGTCTCACCGCCTCTAACGAATCGTATGTTAACAGGAGGTCATCAATATAATGATATAAATTGACATTATTTGGCTTTTCCCACTTAGCCAGATCACGTGCCACTAAATTATGACAAAAAGTGGGCGAATGTACGTACCCTTGGGGTAGGACCTGGAAAGTCCATTGCCTCCCTTCCCATGTAAATGCAAACTGATCTTGCGATTCTTCACTGATTGGAATACTGAAGAATGCATTCGCCAAATCCAAGACACAGTGATATGTTTTGATTTCCCTGCTTAGTGTGTCCATTAGGGAGGCAATATTGGGTACAGCCGCATGAACAGGTGGCGTGACCTTATTTAATTCCCTATAGTCTACTGTCATCCTCCATGTTCCATCCGGTTTTCGCACTGGCCATATTGGGGAGTTATATGGGCTATGTGCAGGCCTTATAATACCCACTCTTTCTAATTCCTGCACCGTCTTTGTTATTTCATCCTGCCCACCCGGGAGTCTGTACTGTTTCACATTAGTAATCCGGCGTGGCTTCGGCAAACAAATAGGCTCATGTTTTGCATGGCCTCTCAATATTGTCTGGATTGCCCGGATACTAATGCATCTCTGCCGCAATCGGAACTCTCCCACTGTTGTATGGAGAGCCAGACCCCACAGGATATCAATTCCTAATATATACTCTGGAATTGGGGCAATGGATACCTTGTACTCCCGTGGTGGAAGACGCCCGACCCCCAGTTTTACCCAGGTTTGGGTGACCGGAATGGTTTGTCCCCCAAAACCTCCAATCATCACTCTATTACCTTTAAATTTAGTTGGGTCTCCATATATTATAGATGTCTCTGCCCCGGTATCAACTAGGGCCATAACCTTCTGTATATTCTTTCGGGACCAGTATATCGTCAGTTCCACATAGGGCCTCCGGTCCCGTCTAGAGGCCCTAGGAGGACTGACATCCCTCGTCAAGCCATGAACTGAGCCAGATTCAAGTCTTTTACCTCCGATACCTCCGGTGTCATAACCCGAGGCACCTGAGGTGGCTTCTTTTTCCTATTTGGAACTATAAAATCTTCTAAATTCCATGTTGTTGTTGGTCGCCGCTCTATAAATCTTATCCCTGGCCTTTTGGGTTTATTCTGAAATTTTTGTTCATCCTTCAGTTGCTTCCACAACTGAAGGAGAACCTGATTGGGCTGCCCATCAATTTTTGAAAACTGAACGCCTGCCCGGAGCAGATCATTAAACATTTGTTTCCGGGATACCCTAACAGGTCCTGCCCGAGAAGTTCGCGGGGCCGATCTTCTGGCTCGCACTATTGGAAAAGCCTCGGCATCCTCAATCACCCTGATATTGCGCTTAGCTCGTAAACGCTCAGTTTCTCCGAGGTCTGCTACCAATTGGGCGGCTTGTTGGACTACTGCCTCTGCGGATACTACTGGATTAAGTATGGAAACCAAGGTTCCATACATATGAGAGGGTGCTTACTGTAAAATTAGGTCCCTCATTCCCGCAGAAAATTTAACCATATCAGGGCTATCGAATGTGTCTTCGTAGATAGCCTCTCTCATACCTAATTCGCGTATATAATTTTGAAGGTCTTCCATAGAAGACCACATCCCTGTGTTTACTGGCATGTCAGTTTTATTTGTCCACACCATGCGGCAAGCAGCCATTATCCATTCTACAATTGAATGGTTTTCTTCAGGGAACTGAGTCCCAGCATACAGTCTCTGCCGAAGGGCAGGATGTACTGTTATTGTGGCCAACTTAGATACTTCGGGGCCACTAACCAGTACACTATCTGCCCCTGAATCCCATAACCGTAATAACCAAGCCGGAACACTTTCCCTTGGCCTTTGCCTAAATCGTTGCACTAGGTCCATGAGTTCAGTAGGTGTATATGGACGGGCTGTTACATGTAAAACAGATTCGGCAGGGGGCCATTGATCAGGAGGCACTCCTGCTGGTCGATCTTGAATTTTCTTTGTTTTTTGAGTTATTACTGGACGGACTTCTAGTGAGTCCGTCTCAGATGGTTTTTCTAGATCAGATTTAGTGATCTTATTTTGATTCATTTCTTCAGGATCTTGATCGTCATTAAATGAAATGTATCTAATTTGAGGGTTGGAGGAAGAAAATGACGGTTTTTTTCCTGTCAATAGATTGATCTCACCCTCCAATTTTTCAATACGGGCCTTTAACAATTCATTTTCATGTGCAGTGTTGTTTGATTTTATCTCTGCCCGATTTAAAGCATTTAATAATGGCCAGGCTGCCATAGATGCAGCCATTCGCTTTTCTTTTGTAATTAAGATATCTTTTTGTAGTCCTAGAAAGTAATCAGTTAGACAATAGGCGTCCATGTTATTTGGTACTCTTAAAGGGCCCCATTGTTCAATAATTGTTGCTAATTGGTAATATGGGGACGCCTCAAAACCTGGAATTTGTCCAGGAAGGCATGTCCCTAAGGGGGTGGTCTTCTCCCCCTTGTACCAATTAAAGATTTTCCACACAAAGGACATTTTTTTTTTTTCCTTATATTTCTAGATGCCAAGTCAGTGGCTCCTGCCTGGCTTGCCAAATGTATTGGCAATAACTATGCTGGTATTAACAAGGATAGCAATTACAAGTAAAATGGTAGAAATACAGAAGATATAAGGAAAAGGGAACTCACCAGAGCAGAGGCGATCCTCCCTGGTGAGCAATCTCCAAGAGATGCTGCCTCAGTGAGGGTCAGCCCTTAAATGAGGTCTCAGAGGAGGTGGAGTCGAACTCCACCCCTCCAGGGAGCACAGCTACATAACTTTCACCTGTGCTCCCACAGCTGACCCCACACTTGCCTCAGCTGATCAATCAGTGGTTCACATTGTGATCTCCCATACACAGACAGAACCTGCCTGAGGAGCAAGCTGATGGCTGTCAGCTACAGGCAGACCTAGCTTTGTACTGCATTTCTTAGAGCAACAACTGTTGCTTTCAGTCACTGAATATACCAAGGCCAATTACTATGCCAGGAACATTTATGGCATCAGTGAACAAAAAATGCGTTAAAAATTGTAATAGACAGGAGCCATTTATTCTTTTATAACTAGGTGACCAAAGAACAACAGTCCTTCTAGAGTCAAGCTGTTAAGAACTAATAGCATCAATCAATATCACATAGATAGATTACTTCCCTGCCCTAAGACCATCTTGCGACCATTTGGTGCTCCTAATTAAGCCCTCTTGATGGCATTTTGTCTGAGCCATGCGACATTTTGTGATAGGAGTTACTGCTAGTGTTCCCTTAACCCTACACCAAAGTAGGAGGTATCCATTCTCAGGGAATCATGCAGGCTTCCTCTGTATTTGATGCTCAGAGACAGCCCCAGAACTTTTTAAATCTTAGCTTAGCTCTCATCCAATAATGTTCATCAAACAGTGCAACTTGTCCTTTGGGGATGCCTTTGTTCTGCATCAACCAGTTCCAACGGAGTCTTCTTGGCTTGTTTTAGATCAGTTTTTCAACAGATAAAGCCAGGGTCTTTGAATTACAAAGTGAAATTGCAGAATGCATGATTCTCAACCAAACAGAACAGCAGGTGGGATGCAGGGTGAATACCTGAACCAACACCACCTGCAAGCAATCCTTCAATATCTTAGGAATCTCTAGCCACCCCAAATCCAGTGTTGTGCTTGATCTATCATCTCTGCTGAGTTTTTAGCTAAGCTGATGGTGAGCATCACGGTGGTGATGGGTGAGCAGTCAGACTAGAGGGTCTTAATCAACCGTAAGGATCCTGTGATCAGAGGAACGTGAATGTGCTGTTAAAGGTCACAAGCGCTGCACTGCAGCATGAGCATACACAGCGAAAGGCTTTCAGTAGAGCTTCAGTTCATAAATGAGGACTGGGTTATGGAAAATAGGCTCAAGATATAAAACAGAAAACAGATCTTAACGCCAGGTTCTGTGAATGCAACCAGCTGAATTTCACAGATATTGAATTTCAATGACAATTTCTTGTGTTATTTTACCCTCCAGCTCCACCCTGAACAGGAACATGTCAGTGACAAGCATTACTCCTCCAGGCTTGACCTAACAGTGCTTTACTTGCACTATGAGCTAATGGCTGTGCTTACAGCACCTCAGGGAGACACCTCAGAGATCACAATGTCCTTCGGGTACAGCAGGAGACACTCAACTCTCCAAATGTGGAGTTTAATTTGTCCAAAGAGGAGACAGGATTCCCATGCTAATAACTTAGGACCATTTCAGTCATAGGTTTAAAGATGATGTAAGTGCTGAGGCAATACATGAACTAGATGAATGAAGCCCAGATGTCAGGGCTCAAGTCGTGACTCCAGCCCCAGCTGGAGCTAAGGCTGTCTTGAATTCATCACAACACAGTTACATTATTTGCTCATACTGTGGATTTGCATAGGGACAACAGGAAGGTCAGAATTGCTTCAATAGAGCTATGCAATCTTTGTCCTAAATACTGGAAACCCACAGCGTTGGACAAATAAAATGAATTAAGTCTGAAGTGCTTTACATGGATTGTGATCCTATGTTTGCCTCACAAACTTACCTGAGACTTTCCAATCAAAAATCAGAGTGTCATCTCCAATTGTGTAGACGTATGTTCCCTCGTCTTCTTTCGTTACAGCTGAAGCCACAAGCTTATGCAGTTTCCCTTTATCTTCCATTGTGAATTTCTTACTGGTCTTGATTTCTTTGCCATTTTTGTACCACTTCACCATGACATTGGCTTCAGAGGTCTCAGAAACAAATTCAGCTTGTTTTCCAGCAACGGCCCTGATTACTCCTCCACTTGTCTCTTTGATTACGAAGTTTGCCAGTGCTGAAACAAAATATGAAGACACAAAATACATATGATGGTAAAGAACTGCAGGGACATTGGTGACCATGAGGCATTCATTTATCATAAGATCAAACGTGCACGTTTAGTCCTAGTTCTAATTGCTAGATTCTAATTCAGAAGCTGGCAAATTGGCAGCTTTTATAAACCACGTGCCAGATTACCTTATCTCCACAAGTTGAAGGACATACACTGGACAGGGGACAGAGCCAAAGGAAGAAGCCCAAGGCTTCAAGAAAATGTCTAAAATAGGAAAACTGAGGAAAGAATTGGAACAAGCAAACTAGAAGGAAATCAATGGAGGGGGTATCTATTACTGCACTGTAACCCCCTGGCAAACAAATCGAGCCTAAAAGATAGAGATATCACTTAGGACTGAAAAGAAAAACAGAATTCCTTTATGGAAATTAATTGGAGTGCAAAAGTTAGATGATAAAACTGGCCCTTATTAACACACAGTGGAATAATTGACTTCAAAGATTCAAAATCTCACCACTGTCTTAGCCAAAAGTTCAAGCCTAAGTCCACGGTCCTATTTTACTGAGGGTAATTGAGCTTGTTTTCCAACTTCTTGTTAACATATCATTTCAAAACAGCGCACACAACTGAGTTGGGTCTGTTGAGACAGCGCAGTCAGAGCTGCTAAAATCAAAGTCTGGATTATGCATGCATTTGTTCTGCAGTTCCAAGAACACGCATGTATAATACAAATTCAACAACGTTCTACAGAATGCCTGTATTTAGGAGCTCGAGAGCCAGCTGATGGACACTGGGATGACTGAGATCCTGTCAATACATTTAACTCCATCCTATCATACAGTCAAATTTCATTCATTTTTTCAGGAACTGTCTCTTATCATTGTAGTCCTGTCACCACTGCTGGATGTGAGCCCAACCACACAAAAGCAGCTGCTGGTTTTCACTGCAGATACTGCAGTAAGGAGAAACAGCCTCCAGACTGGACCAGCTGAGCGTGGCCCTACCAGGATTTGCTCCAAAGGTCTTATTACCAGTAGTGCTTCCCGATGAAATACATGGGGGTCCTCCTTTGATTCCAACCCCAACCCACCCCACCATGCCCCCTGATAACATCCATCAGGGCCACATCTCGACAGCTCCTGAACACCTCCAGGGATCCCACCACCTACCTGGGCAGCCTGTGCCAGTTAATTCTATGGGCAGACCTGCCAGTATGAAATATTATGCTAACATGACAAAGAGAGAGAAGAAAAGCAAAATTAAGACTAGCTGACAAGCCTTGGCAGGAAGTTCTGCTCTCCATCAATTTAGTCCCTGTGACTCTTCACAGGTGTTTTCTACATTTGGGATCACTGCTACAAAAAGAGATGTTGACATCATCTCTTGTGGCCACCCTGACAGAAGAGCAGGAAGGCTGGGATGCTCTTTTTCCTGTCTTTCCCTTGATTTCCTCTATATCTTAGGGACGAATCACAGGACAGAACACAGAAATCAAATGGCTCTACAAAGCAGATTGGCCAGTTCAAGTCAAAACAGCCACTGAAAACACCCCAGATGCTGTCTGACAACAGCTGGACTGTCGGGGAGTCAGGTGAATGCAGTCTGCTGGCCCTGGGCAGGAAGAGGACAGCCCAGACTATCACATACCTTTCACTGAAAGCTGATAGA
Source organism: Coturnix japonica (assembly GCF_054131305.1). NCBI lineage: Eukaryota > Metazoa > Chordata > Aves > Galliformes > Phasianidae > Coturnix > Coturnix japonica. The sequence goes on from NW_028188979.1 coordinate 226,773, forward strand.
GCATTTTATCCCCCTCACAGATGCACTGATAACTTGCAGCATCATCCATTGAGTCGTTGTGAATTTTCAGGGTGTGTTTCTTCCCCACAATTTGCAGTTCATAATTTTCACTGGCCTTGAGCTCCTTCCCATCCTTCATCCACTCCACAGTAGCGCCTGTGTCTGAAAGCTCAGCCTGCAGTTTGGCTTCCTCACGCAGCCAAGCGCAGATCTTTTCTACATCTTTGCTCTTCTTGGTAAATCTCACTGCAGCACCTGTCAGGAGCAAAGGCCTCGTTATTTCAATTTATATCAGGCTAACGTGGTCAATGTTTGCTGCAACATCTCTGAAAAAGTATCACCTTCTGTTCCTGCACTCATCATTGTGTCAGTGCTGAGCAATTCACGATATTTCATTTGGTCTTCTTGCTGGATTTACTAAGTAAAAATCAGCCAAACATCTCCTTCTACTGATTAATAATGCTCTAAACATGCTTCTGCAGAGGTTTCCACCCAATGACAAACAGGTCCTCCCATCATGAATGTTTATTTGTTCTACTTTGTCATGCAAAGCTGATTGATAGAGATATTATTGGAATGATTGCTCCCCTACTTCTAAACTATTCCAGTGCAATCAGAAAGGCTGTCTGAACCTGCAGCTGAAAGTACTGCTCTATGGTCATGCAGTGGTAAACCTGGTGACTGAATGCACTGGCCAATAGCTGTGAACTGCAGACATTCATCAGCTGGCATGCTTGCACGTTGTTGTAAGGTCAATAGTAAACATGGCATCCCCTCCAGGTACAGCTTCACCAGTTGTTAGGGGGGATTTCACAGCCAGGACTGGGTCTGAGGAAGAACATGTATGTCTTAATGCTCTTTAGATGCAAGTCTGGTATCTCATTTAGAGATGGAAGATTAAATCATAGGTACATTTCTACTTCTCCCTTTGCATGAGTGCTAGAAGAAGCACTTCTGTGCTTAAGATCTGTTACAGAAAGTTCTGCCTCTTGCACATGTGAGATATCAAAAGATAAGGATATTCATGTCTCTGTCACAGAAACAACTCGTATCACTTTAGTGGTAGCTGGAGGTTGATAGGAGATAGGAGAACTAGGAATAAAGGAAAGCCTTTGGTGTGTTAATGCACTGCTAACCTTAAAGTCAAAGGAAGCATCTTTAGGGAACCAACACAGCTGCTCAGCACACACTGACCCATTTCCATTGGGGTTTTTGTGCTTACCAAGGTGCACGCTCCCTGGGAATTCCAGAGACGGGCTCTGTCCATGCGCATTGACTGCAGACACTCGGAACTGATCATCAGCCTCTTCAGACAGATTGCTCACCGTGAACTCTGGGACGGGGACATGAGACTCGTGGCACCTCACCCAGGTGAAGCCAGTTAGTTTCTTGCATTCCACAATGTAGCCATTGACTGGAATGGGGCGGTGCATCTTCGGAGGGGACCATGCCAGCGTCACTGAGGTTTCTGTTTTATTTTTCACCACGGGGTCAGTTGGGGGCTGGGTGGGAGGTTTTCTGGGAGCTGAACAGAAATAAATTTCAGAAATATTAGCATAAGGTCATGTAGGCTGGAAAAGACCTTCAAAAGACCTTCAAAATCAGCAGACTCAACTTTCAGCATGACCTACTGAGTCCCACCATTAACTACTGTGGTACCTGAGGACATACATGACAAGCTTATTCCTGCAGGTATTTACATAGTGAATATATTCACCCTCTGGTTGCTTTGGAACATTTTAGAGGTTAAAATCCCATCAGACTTTTTCACTGTGTGCAGCCACTGATACAGGCAGGAGGCTGGGAATTACCTGATGGGCTCTAGTTACAGACTACTGACACAGTAAAGGATTGATTTCATTTAATTTTGGCCATCAGAAAGTTTGGTGTCTGGTTTCAGTCACCCATCTGGACTCCAATTATAATCATATGGAGAACAGCACATTCAGGAGAACTCATCTCAATAAACCTGAATGAAATCACAGAATCATAGGATCATGGGAGGGCTTGGGTTGGAAGAAACCTTCAAGATCATTAAGTGCTAGATGCCAAAGGTCCCACTAACACAGTATTAAGCCAAAAGCTAGATGCTGGAATCAGATCTCCTGACCTTACCATCAGAAACTGAGATGTCATATTTTGCTCAGAGGTGCCTGCTTGTAGGAGGGACAGCTTCCGAGCTTTTTCTGCTCCAGGAACCAGCTCGAGCTTCAGAATTTAAACAGCAGTCAGAAATTAAACTGAGCTTTGTCACCTCCATCAAATAGAAGGAGTGGTTGGGTGGTACAGCTTTCCAAATCGCTTAGAAACTGTCACAACAATCAGATGCCTACCTTTTCTTTTTTAACTTGTTAATACATAGAGCTTAATAGCATCAGAATGCCCCAAGCACTTCAGACAACAGGACAGCTGTAAACCCTTCTTTAAGGATTCCTTTGTTTAACCACTGAGTAACTGTAATTCAGTGGTGCTGGTAGGAGAAGGGAAGTCCTAATCTTCCCAGATGGTGAACAGAGTTGATGTTCACATGCAGACTGGTGCTGCAGCAGAGCCAGAAACCACTCATTTGGGAAACACAGCACCAAGAAAATAATGGGAATAGCTTCATAAAATCAGGAGCTTCACTCAAATTTCATGTCAGATCTATAATTCTTCCTATTTTCAGGAAGAAATGATTTCCCTTTTTCTTGTAGTTTTATTTTCTTTTCCTTTCCAGCAAGCAGCTTTGTAGCTTACAAATTGTTTTCTAATCACCTCCTGGTGTGGACAAATCAAACAGGTCTGACTCCATGTTTTACATAGTTAGCATATTATATTTGTTCCACTATGGAACTGTACAGTCATAGAATGGCCTGGGTTGAAAAGGATCCCAAAAATCATCCAGTTCCAACCCCCTGCTATGTGCAGGGACGCCATCCACCAGACCAGGCTGCCCAGAGCCACATCCAGCCTGGCCTTGAATGCCTGCAGGGATGGGGCATCCACAGCCTCCTTGGGCAACCTGTTCCAGTGCGTCACCACCCTCTGAGTGAAAAACATCTTCCTAAGATCCAACCTGATCCACAACCCCTACACACCCTCAGAGCCCCCTAGAGCCCCTAGTCCTCCTATTGCCCACCACAGCCCCATATGCCCACTAGAGTCCCCCTCAACTCTCTTTACAGGCCCTGCACAGCTCTATATAACAGTCTTGTAGAACTATCTCTAGTAGAAGCAATCTCCACACAGAGATCCTTTCCCAGCACACTGCGCCACGGGGGGAGCAAAACGGGGGGGGGCACATACACACACAGCGCCGGGGGGGCCCGTAACCGACCCCCACCCATCCTTTAAAGGGGTGGGGGGTCCGTTTTAATGGGGGGGGGGGGCGAGATCACCTTCACCCCCCACCCCCCCATCCCCACCCCATCCTTTAAAAGGGGGGTGTCCATTTTGGTGTTGGGGGGCAGTGACAATCCGCCCCCCCACCCCATTGTTTAAAGGAGGGGGGGTCCGAGACCACCCCCCCCACCCCATCTTTTAAGGGGGGGGGTCAGGGGCTCATGGGGGGCAGCACATCGTGCACAACATTGTGGGGGGGGGGGGCTTTAAAAGGGGGGGGTTACAAAAAGCATAGCTCTCAACTATAGATGGGATTGGGGGGGGCTCAATCGATGGGGGGGGGCCCTTCATGCAGGGGGGGCACAGCGTAAGTCAGCGGCTTTGAGGGGGGGTGTTGGGGCTGTTTGGCCTTTGGGGGGGTTATTGTGTGCCCCACCCCCACCACCCCCACACACAATGGGGTGTTAATGTGGGGGGGGGGGGCTTAGATTAGTTGCGTTCCCTATAGCACTGCCCCCCCCGTCACTAACCCCCCCGCTTTATCCTTACGGCTGAGCCCCCCCCCGACAGCGCCCCATTCATCTTGATGGGGGGGGGGGTTTGTCACACGACCCCGGCGCGGCTTACGGCACATCGTCGACCCCACCCCACCCCCCATAACCCCACCCGGGGGGGGAGGGGGCGATGTGGTGAGTGGGGGGGGGGTTCCGGAGGTGGGGGTGAGCAAAGACCAATATGGGGGGGGGGGTCCTATAACTGGAGGGCAGCGGCTGCACAAAGAGCCCGCGGGGGTCGGAGAGCAGCACTTTGGCTGGGGGGGGTCCACGGGGTCCGGGGGTAATGCTGCCCCACCCCCTCCCCCACCCCCCACTGCCGACCCCCCCCCCGCGTTGCCCCCCCGCCCCAACGTCAGCTCCTGCGGCAGCTCCTCGTCGCTCTCCTCCTCCTCTTCCTCGTCTGGGGGGTCAATATGTGGGGGGGGGGGTCCCATCGGGCAGCGGCAGCTCCGCCGGCTCCAATTGGCTGAGCCGCAGTGCGCGGGAGCGGCTGTTGTGTGCCGGTCGGTGGAGGGGAGGCTCTTCATGGAGCTGCCCCGCAGCCAACAACAGCCTGAATGAGATCCTGGAGTCCCAGACGCTGGAGGATGAGCTGGGAAAGAGCAGAGGCTCCCCACAGAAGGGCAAATCACGTCTGATAACGTGAGTGTGGAGCACAGCCAGCCCCTTCCTCACATGTGTGGGGCTTCCATGTTCCTCTGTGCCCATTGCAATGTGCCACCCCAATCCTGCTGCCCAGCCAGGAGTGGATGGGATGAGCAGGTTGGGATGCACAGAGCAGTGCTCAGACATTGCTGGGACATTTGTGCACTGCTGTTGAGCTTCCCTTTGTGCAGCAGGGGAGAGGATGGAGGTTTACAGGTGGATGGTTGTTATTTCTATGGCATTGCACAGGTGGTAGAACCATGTCCATTCCCAAACTTATTCCAGGGCATGCGGGAATTTGTGCAGTTGTAGTTCCTGAATTGTGCTATTTAAAACCCTCCTGTAAATGGGGATGTTTTGTAATGCCTGCTGGGGCTGCAGGCAGCATTGCCTTCCTCCTTAGGGGGCAGGTTTAATCACAAGCCTCCCTATTTCCTATCACAAACGTCCTACAAACCATGTCTGGGCATTGCTGTCTCGGCCTGGATCTCAGCTCCTGAGACTGTCAGATGTGAAGCAGCAGCAGCTGGGACAGGGCTGGCTCTGTGTGCCCTCTCTGGGTCTGTGGGCACAGAGTGGGGCAGAGGGATGACTGTGAGAGGGAGGAATTGCCCAGCCACAAGAAAGAGGAAATCAGCTGAAAAGGGGAGATTTGAGAAGCACTGAGGCTGTGGCTGCTTTGACAGTAAGAAGAAACCAAGCTGTCACTGTGCAGATGGGAACTCCAGTAGGAGAGCTGTGGTGGCTTTACAGATGGCAGACAGCAGCTGGAGTGTAGAGCCAAGGGTAGGGGGGGGATCTTCCTCTTAGCAATGCCATGCAAAGAATGATGCAGACTCCTGCAGGGTCGGCTTTGCTGTGTGACCCTGGGTGGAAGCAGCTGGAAGGTCTCAGCCCTTCTGCATTATCCCAGGAACTGGGGCAGTGCTCGGTCTCATCCCACCTCTGCTAATAGCAAATGCAGAATCCCTTATCTGAGTGCCCTTTTCTCTCATGTAGAGTCACCAACCCTGGGAAGTTCACAAAAAGTTTGGGTGTTGTGTTGAGGGATGTGATTTAACTGGGAAGTATTGGTGATGGTTGGACTGGATGATCATAAGATCATCCAGATCATAAGATCTGAGATCATAAGATCATAAGATCATCCAGGTCTTTTCCAACCTTGAAAATTCTATGGAGTTGTAGCAGATTGTGGGGGTGTAGGTGTGGTATATATATGTACACAGATGGGAATATCCGTATGGAAAAGATAGATCCATGTGTGTTCTGGGCTGCACTGAAAAAGGGGTGGCCAGCAGGAGAGGGAGGTGATTGTCCACTCCTGCTCAGCTCTTGTGAGGCCATATTTGCAGCACTGTGTCCAGGCCTGGGAAGGATGTGGAGCTGTTGGGGGGGGTCCAGAGGAGGGCCACTGTGATGATCAGAGGGCTGGAGCAGCTCTCCTATGAGGAAAGGTGGAGGGATCTGGGCTTGTTTAGCCTGGAGAATGGAAGGATGTGGGGAGACCTCATTGTGGCCTTTGAGTACTTGAAGGGAGCGTATAAACAGGAGGGGGAATGGCTGTTTATGAGGGTGGATAATGATAGGACAAGGGGGAATGGTTTAAAACTGAGACTGGGGAGGTATAGGTTGGATCTTAGGTAGATGTTTTTTGCTCAGAGGGTGGTGACACACTGGAACAGGTTGCCCAAGGAGGCTGTGGATGCCCCATTCAAGGCCTGCAGGCATTCAAGGCCAGGTTGGATGGGCTCTGTCCATGAGCATTGACTGCAGACACTTGGAACTGATCATCACCCTCTGCAGACAGATTTACAGCCCCTGCACAGCTCTATATAACAGTCTTATAGAACTACCTCTAGTAGAAGCAATCTCCACACAGAGATCTTTTCCCAGCGCCCCTTTGTGACATCATAATGCCCCTTTGTGACATCATAACACCCTTTGTGACATCATAATGCACCTTTCTGATGTCATAATGCCCCTTTCTGACGTCATAATGACCCATTGTGATGTCTTAATGCCCCTTTGTGACGTCATAATGCCCTTTGTGATGTCATAATGCCATTTGAGACGTCATAAGGCTCCTTTGTTTTCATAATGCCTCTTTGTGACGTGATAATGCCTCTTTGTGACGTCATAATGCCCTTTGTGACGTCTTAATTCCCCTTTGTGATGTCTTAATGCTCTTTTGTGATGTCACAATACCCCTTTGTGATGTCATAACACCCCTTTGTGACATCACAATGCCCCTTTCAGACGTCATAATGACCCTTTTTGATGTCATAATTCCCCTTTGTGATGTCATAATGCTTCTTTGTGGTGTCATAATGCTTCTTTGTGATGTCATAATGCTACTTTGTGACGTCATAACGCCCTTTGTGACGTCATAACGCCCTTTGTGACGTCATAATGCCCTTTGAGACGTCATAATGCTCCTTTGTGATGTCATAATGCTCCTTTGTGATTCATAATGCCCTTTGTGATGTCATAATGCCCTTTCTGACGTCATAATGCCCCTTTGTGGTGTCATAATGCTTCTTTGTGAGGTATCTGTGGTGCCATTGATAATGAAGTGTGATGAACTGGAAGGCTTTCAGTAGAATTGCAGCCCTAACATAAACAATGACTTGAACTCTGGAATTCTGTGTAAAATCATTAGCTAGCTTGTGGTCCGGGTCTTCAAACCAAAGGCTGTGAGGTGCTGCTCTTGTTGACGCAGGCTGTGAAAGATGACTTGAGCTCTAAGAGTAATTTCCCTTCTGCTCTTTATATGAACGTCAAATCCACAATTAGAATATTAAGAAGATAATATAAAAGTTTGTGCTGCTGGACTGAGGACTTCCATTAGCTGTTAGCCATAGTTTGGAACTTGCAAAGCAATCATATTGGAGCCTTGCTGGGCAACCTGCTCCAGTGTCTCACCACACCCACAGTAAAGCATTTCTTCCTAATATCCAATCCTAATCTACCTTCTTCCCATGTAAAGCCATTTCCCCTCATTCTGTTGCTACCTGCCCTTATGAAAAGTCCCTCCCCAGCCTTCCCTGTAGGCCCTCTTCAGATACTGGAAGGCCACTCTAAGGTCTCCTTGGAGTCTTCTCCAGGCTGAAGAGCCCCATCTCTCTCAGCCTGTGCACATAGTAGAGGTGCTTTCAGCCCTCTCTGATCACCTTCATGGCCCTCCTCTGGACCTGCCTGAACATCTCCAAGTCCTTCTTGTGTTGAGGGCTCCAGAACTGCGTGCAGTGCTCCAGATGGGGTTTCAATGAGAGGAGTGTGGAGGGGCAGCACCACCTCCCTCGACCTGCTGGTCATGCTTCTGTGCTTTAAGCTTATGCTTTAAGGTCCTATATGCTTTAAGGTTTAGATAGTGCAGTCGCCTCACCTCTTCAGGTTTATCTGTGAAGGTCCCTTCCAAGTGAACCGTGCTGATCCAGACAGTTCGGATTGCTCATTAAAGTGTTTTAGTAAGTTGGGCTGGTCCTACGAAGCAGTATGACTGCAGTAAGCAGTGTACATGGTGCGCTGTGAGTACTGCACACATTCCTCTTGGCAGCTTGTGGAACAGAAACTGTGCATTGTTTGGATTGTGTAAGTATTCCTGTTGGTCTCTTGTGATGCTTACCTTCTTAGAGCACCTTTCCTCGTTTGGCTCTACATATTTTGGTACCTTACTTGTTCTGTTTGGCTTAGCAGGGAAGGTCTTCTTCTGAAGCATCCTCAGTCTTGGTCTGGGCAGCATACTTAGAAATGACATGGACGTTACATGAGTGGGTGGTCAAAGGGGGGAAGAACTCACCTTTCTGATCTGTTTCCTTTTAGAACACAGTCCTGGAGAGGATTTGCTTTCCTTGTTTCCTGGAGACTTGGATTCTTAGATGGTTTTGACTGCAGCTATTTCTGATGTTAATTCCTTTTTCTGTACTTTAGTAGCCAAGTGCAAGTGGAGTGCTTTGGGAATTGTCTGAAGTTGCCAGGTTGCGTGTGATCACATATGTAACGTGGAGTTATGTGTGGTGCCAGTGATAATTAAGTGTGATGAACTTGAAGGCTTTCAGTACAATTTCAGCCCTAATGTAAACAGTGACTTGAACTCTGGAATTCTGTGTAAAATCATTAGCTAGCTTGTGGTCCAGGTCTTGAAACCAAAGGCTATGAGGTGCTGCTCTTGTTGACGCAGGCTGTGAAAGATGACTTGAGCTCTAAGAGTAATTTCCCTTCTGCTCTTTATATGAACGTCATATCAACAATTAGAATATTAAGAACATAATATAAAAGTTGTTGCTGCTGGCCTGTGGACTTCCATTAGCTGTTAGCCATAGTTTGGAACTTGCAAACCAATCTTATTTAGGCTTTAGTGGTGAAATCTTCTGATGAAATCTTCCTTCTAATTCTGCAAAAGAATCTCGGTGGAACATTTCTGTCTGAAAAGGCTCTGGCATATGAAGATGTGCCAGACTGCAGCCATGTGCCAGATGCGTTTGGATCCATGGAATTTTCTGATGTAGCTTCAGTGTTTGAAGAATCTCCACTCGATCTAAATACTCAGAAAACAAAGCAGGTGTGTGAAGATGTACAGCTAGTTTCTTACAGAAAAAATACAGCTCTTAATCTAGAAATCTGCTTCTCATTGTATCTAGTGCTTACTCCATATTTAAGTATCTAGTGGACCTTGACCAAAGGAAGATAAAGATAGAGCAAAGAAGTATGTTAAGCATAAATTTTGTTGCCTTCTACCTGTAGGCCATGGTTGGTTTGACGTGATCCCTAACTCCAGTGTTTGGTTTGCACAGAAACAGCAAGCAAGGGAACAAGTAAAGGAGTCAGTGAGGATTTTAAAACACAATGGGAAGCGATAAGGCACAGTTAATAAGATTCTGGAGTTAGGCTGGAGGTAGGCAGAGGTTGAAAGGTACCGAAAGAAATTCAATCTTACTGTGTTGGACAACAAAATCCACTGTGATATTATTCAAATTTTTAACTAAACCAAGTGATAATTCATATTTATGTTTAGATAAGCTGGTGAGGGTTAATCCTCAATGGAGAATTGAGATGAACAAATAAAAAAATGGTGTTTGACAGTCTATAAGAAACGAACTTATTCTAGGAGAGAATCAGAGTTTTCAACTGTTTTGTTCAATAGCCAAATAATGTATGATATTTTTATAAGCATTGTGTCTGACCTTCTCAGCTGTTAGAATTTCTTTGACAGTAACTTCTCCGGCTGTGATCAGAAAACCTTTTGTTCCGTCTCTGGCACCATTCGAGGCATGATACTCAACTGGGTGATATGGAATTCACACTGTCAACTCCAGTGACAAGAAAAGTGGCATCTAAGAAGCGTGCAAACACAGAGAATGTTGATGCAGAGTCAGTGTTAAGAAATGAGCTGCCCTTTGCATTTCCTGCTCCAAAGGCCTTCTTTTCGAAGAGCCAGACAGAGAAGCAAGTAGAAGGCATATCTTTTTAGGCGCCTACTTCCAAAGGTATGTTGTATCTAACAAATGGAAACCTAGAACATGTGTAGCTTAGGAATTTTTTACTTTTAATATGAATGCAGTACTTGTAGGTCCTAAAATTCTGAAAGGTTTCAGTGTGGGGTTTATTTGGTCACAGCACATACAGCTGCCATCCTGTACATCTGACAGTGCACTGCAAGCGGTTTAACCATATATCAGGGCATGGTACACGTCTGTTAATGATAGAAGTTCTCACAGTTTCACAAGGAGCATGCCTTGAGATGCATTCAGATAATAAGTGCTGTGTTCCTAAAACTAGCATGTGTCTCCACTCTCCATCGAGATTTAGTAGATAATTTCTTTAACAATTATGATGAGAGTTTTGTTTTGTTTTTATTTTTTTCTGGGCTATTATTTTGAGTGAAAGAAAAGGGTATGCTTTTATTTAAGCGAGCTTTTGATTGCATCATGCTTCTAAATTAAATGTAACCTACTGAATTCCTCATGATAGCATACGAGTACTTGCGTGTATCTGTTCTCCCTAATAGAGGGAGAAGAGACTCAGTGAACCTGGACAGTGTTACCCAGGGTTGTGAGAACAGCTAAATGATTGTTGAGAACTGGTCAACTCGTGAGCCTGAGACCTGGGATCCTCCATCCTAGGGTGGAACTTTACTGGAGCACGTGGGTGCCACAGCAAAAAAAGGACTGTGTACAATAGACTGAGAGTTTGCTGAGTTTCTTGGTTTACAGAAAGCACAAATAACTCAGCAGCAAGTGACGTATTTGGGATAGGAGATGACAGCTGGACTTTGAACCTTAAGGACTGCCAAGAAAGAAGCCATCTGCTCAACCCCTGAGCTGCAAACTGCCAAGGAACTCCATACGTTGCCAGGAATGACAGGAGGGTGCCAACCATGGATACACAGCTACGGACTGATGGTAAACTTGAAACAGCTTGAAGTGAGTAAGGGATATCCAGGGTGCACTGGTGCTCAATATTCAAGAAGCCCATCAATCTACACTGGGCCAAAGGATACCAGTTTTAATATCTCATGCAGTGTTTACTGTATTGGAGGCAAAAGGGGGACATTGGCTTTCACCCCACAGAATCACAGAATCACAGAATTACCCGGGTTGGAAGGGACCTCAAGGATCATGTAGTTCCAACCCCCCTGCCTAGCAGGGCCACCAAACATACGCCTTTACTAGATCAGGTTGCCCAGGGCCCCGTCCAACCTGGTCTTGAACACCTCCAAGGACGGGGCATCCACAACCTCACTGGGCAGCCTTTTCCAGGACCTAACCACCCTTCTAGTAAAGAACTTTCCCCTAACATCCAACCTAAATCTTCCCTCCTTCAACTTAAAACCATTTCCCCTAGTCCTGCTATTATCAGCCCTTTTGAAGAGTTTACTCCCCTCCTGGGAGTAAGTTCCCTTCAGGTACTGAAAGGCTGCAATGAGGTCACCTCGCAACCTTCTCTTCTCCAGGCTGAACAAACCCAACTCCCTCAGCCTGTCCTCATAGGGGAGGTGCTCCAGCCCCCTGATCATCTTCCTGTCCCTCCTCTGGACCCTTTCCAAAATCTCCATATCTTTTTTGTACTGAGGGCTCCGCACCTGGACACAGTACTCCAGATGGGGCCTCACAAGAGCAGAGTAGAGAGGGACGATCACCTCCCTATCCCTGCTGACCACCCCTCTCCTGATGGAGCCCAGGATCCCATTTGCTTTCCGGGCTGCCAGAGCGCACTGCTGGCTCATGTTAAGTTTCTCATCTATCAGGACCCCTAGGTCTTTTTCAGCCGAGCTGCTCTCAAGGACAACTCCTCCCAGCCTGTACAGGTGCCTGGGGTTCTTCCGGCCCAAGTGCAAAACCTTGCACTTTGCTGTGTTGAACCTCATTAGGTTCACCCGAGCCCAGCTTTCCAGCCTGTCAAGGTCCCTCTGAATGGCATCTGTTCACCCCAAAGATTCCCGAAATACCAGGCCATCCTGGTAGAGCAGGGTGATATAGAAATAATTGTAACTACTATTGCCAACCCAGTATCTTTCCTTAGCGGAACTCCCCTGGTGGAGAACCAGGATGACATCACTGCTTTGAAACAACTGATGCTGCACATTACATCCAGTCGGTCGGAGCTGAAGGACGAACCCTTAGAAGATGCAGAAGACGCCTGATTTACCAGCAGCTGCAGTTTTGTGAGACAAGGAGGCTTTAAGGCAGGACATGCAGTAACTGCTACTGAGCAGGGAATGGAAGCACAACCATCAGCCATGGGGACTACCCCTCAGAAGGCTGAAATAACTGCCTTGACGAGAGCCTTAATGATATGGACAGATGCTAACTATGTGTTTGGGGTGTCACACGCTCATAGTACCATCTGAAAAGAGCAAGGATTGCTCACACACAAGGAAAAGAGCGTGATGTAAATGTACCTATGTTGTAGGGCACAGTTCTCTATCCAGGCCCAAGTCTGTGTGGGTGTCTCCTCTATCCACAAAGCTGCTCACACTGCAGGAGGCACAGGCTGAGAGGAGAGGCCAGAGCAGCTCTCCCACTGTGACACGGAGCAGCAGGATACAAGTAAAGGAAGGCCCCACAGCTGTACTGGGAAGATTCCACACAGTCACCAATTTTTCATCTGAAAGGTAAAGAGGAATTCCCTTTTCTGCCCCTATCATCATTGGTCGGGTGAGTAGCAATGATGCCCGGTGTGCTTCCATCAATGGAGCAGAATAGGCGGAAGGCTGGGGTGCAGGCTGACCTCTGCTGAGGTGAGTGGGGGCTCAGGGTGTTGCTCAGTGGTAGATTTGTTCACACTGAGTTCTAACAGGAAACTTGCTCAACATCGAAGGCCTTGCAAAAGTCTGGCTGAGTGATGTCAGTTGCTTTTCCTTTCCCTACTGATGCTGTCACTCCACTGTAGAAGGCCACCAAAGCGACCAGGCTGCATGTCTCCGTTTCCGCTGTTTCTCCATTTCCTTCTTGTTGCTCCCTGTAACCAGCAGGTTCAGCCATGCTGCTTTCCTGCCTCCTCTACTGTGTTTCGTGTGGTCGGGATGGAGCTCAGAGCTCCAGCTCTGAGTAAGGTTTTCTGAGAAAGTTACCATCTCTTTTCCATTCCTTTACCCCTAAAAACAGTTTTCCAGTGTCTCTCATGCAAGAATTCTTTGAACAGCCTGCAGCTGACTCTCCTGAAGCTCAGGATCCTGACTTTGCTTTTTGCCAGGCCTGCATTCCTTGAGATGAGGAACTCTAGGAGGGCATGGTCACTACAGCCCTGACCACCTCCAGTCTGCTGCTTAACCCCTGCTGTTCACCATGTCCAGTAATGCTTCCCTTCTGCTTGGTGTGCTTAATACTTGACCCACAAAGTTATTGTCAGTGCACTCCAGCAGGCTCTCAGACAGCTTGCAGCAACTGGGATTGGTGCTGGGTGGTTGCTGGGAGGTGTCTCAGCAGAAAAGCTGGGCTGGGGTGGGCGTGCTATGTCAGTCCTCATCGCAGCTGGCAGAGAGAGTTAGAGGAGGGTGATGGGTGCTGCCTGCTCTCAGTGCTACTGCACTGAATTTGGGGCACAGCAGCACACTGGTGAGTGAGCTGGGAGGGAGACGGACTGCTGCTGTGCATGGCTAGGCCAGAGCTGGAGGATTGTCAAACGTGAGTCATGCTGGTGCAGCCATTGCAGCTGCAGCAGGAGTAGAAGACAAAGAGGTTTTGTAGAGGACAGAGGGTGGTGATTCATGGTTTGATGTCCAGGTGGAGGCCGATAACAAGTGGTGTCATCCAGGAGTCTGTCTTGGGACCAGTGCTTTTTTACATGGTTATCAGAGACACCAATGATGCAATGGAGTGCACCCTCTGCTGTTTGCTGAGTGGTGCGGCTGACGCAGTGGAAGGAAGGGATGCCATTCAGAGGGAGCTCAACCGAGAGGTTGGCCTACGTGAATCTAATGAGGTTGAACACAGCAAAGTGCAAGGTTTTGCACTTGGGCTGGAGGAATCCCAGGCATTTCTACAGACTGGGAGGAGCAGTCCTTAAGAGAAGCCCCGCAGAGAAGGACCTGGGGGTCCTGGTGGATGAAAAACAGAACGTGAGCCATCAGCGTGCTCTTGCAGCTCAGAGAGCAAATGGTCCCCTGGGCTCCATCAGAAGAGGGGATGGCCAGCAGGGACAGGGAGGTGATTGATCTTCATGATCCTTGAGGTCCCTTCCAACCCGGGCCATTCTATGATTCTGTGATTACACTCGCTGTCAGAAATAACAGCAGCTGTACAGAAGCTGGATATATTTTGGGACAGTTCTTGTAACCAGCTGATTTTAAGACCTTGCCCGAATTGGGGGTCTAAATTGCATGTTAGGAGAAAGCTGGTAAAGTGGCTATTGCTCATTCTTTTTCATTTGCTGATTCTTTCATTCGGGTTCCTTTTCCAAAGGAGATTCTGGTGATGGAAGCAATTGAAGAAAGAACAAAAGCAGCTCTTGCCAAGAATGCTTGAAGTCCCTGTGGAGAGAAGCAAAGAACTTGGGCTTCCTCTGGGATGCTCCCCACCATGTCTCAGGAAGGAGACAACTGCTGTTCCACTTTCTGCTCTTTGTGTGGAAAGGTACGTCTGGGTTTTCTTCTACCTGTTTTTCTTTTTCTGGCTTTGAAGGAGAAGGGGTGGAGCAAGAGGAGACCCACTGGTCATTTGTTACCTCAAGAACAGGATGGATTCTGCATTCACTGTGAGAAACTTGGGCTAGTAGCATGGGCATGTTTCAGGCTGGACTCTTCTTTTGCTACTTGGTTTCCTTTTGGCTACAGGGAGACAGCTGTCTAAAGTTGTGTTTTCAGACCCACTCTCCAAAACCATGTTTCATTGTTGCAGGTGGTTCAGTGTGCTCTTGCAGGGTAGATGCTGTAGTTTGCTGTAGAATCTAAATGGTTTCTGTTCCTAGGGGAGGACTGAGAGGAGGTAGTGAGAAGAGAATTCAATGCCTTAGGTGTATCTTAGTGAGAAATGTTGGCATGAGGTGCTGAAAGTCTTGAGTTGTCAAAGGCCAGTGATGCTCAGACTCCTTAACCTGCTGGAGCAGGGTGGAAGCAAGGAGTGGGCACTGCCGTCACACAAGCTGCACTTGGTTCTGGTCTGCCAGGTCTGTGCTGGCCTGGATTTCTTCTGAGAAGTTTGTTGGAGCTGCTTGGAGTAGTGAAGGGTGGGGAAGAAGTGCTGCTCCAGAGCTATGAGACGTGCAGCTCCTTCTGAAGTGCTCCTGATAGGGACGGAGCGCATTTGCTGCAGCTTTCTCTGCAGATGTGCTCCTCACCTTGAAATCCTCCTGGTTTGTCCTCAGCTCCTGACCACGGCCTGTTCTCTGTTTTGCAGGCTGATAACATGCAGAAGCCGCAGCTGGTGCGTGCTATGTCATCTTTAAACGTACCAGCATTTGCGGCAGCCCATGTTATTAAGAGCCACGTCACCCAGGGGCCAGATGAGCTCTCTCTGGAGGTAAGCAGTTCCAGGCATTCCGTGTTGTCGTGCATAGAAGAGGGCAGTCCTTTCTGCTTTGTTTTCCTACCAGATTTGCTGAATCTGGGATTGATGTTTCAATCTCTTTCAGGTCAGAGATCTGGTGAGCATTGTTGATATGAGGACATATCAACAGGCTGAGCCCCTGGTGGAGAGGCAAGCGTGGCTTTGAGGTAGGCACACGTTTTTGACTAGAGAGCACAACTTCAGTAGAGTTGGGAATCTCAGCTTAGAGCTGCTCTGCCTGCAACGGATGGCTGCTGGATGCAAACAGTTGCCCTGTGTCACTGTCAGTGGACCTTCCCTTTGGCTCTGGGCTCGGGCTAATGCTCACCTGTCTTTTTGTTCTAATTACAGGTTGGGCTTTTCCCTGGTGAGTGCATGGAACTCATCAGCGGAAAAGTTCCCGATTCCCTCCTCAATTCATTGCCAAAGCCAGGTGCGTAATTTACATTTGACAACGCGAGTTAGTCAAATAGGGTCAGAACGTTACTTTCAGGGGGTTTGTTTATGCCCAAGTTCAGCAAGCTTAGAAAGAGAACTACAGTAATCTCCTTGGGCACCTCCAGGGATGGGGAAAATCCATTCTTACGTGTCCTTGTTGGGAATGTTCTTCCCGTTGTTACATGCTCTGTCGAATGCATTGCGCTCAGCTTCGTCCAACCGAGCCAGGCCTGAAATGAACTGGTTTCTTTGTTTTGTTGCGCAGAGCCAAAGAAATGGGGCAAGCTCATCAACGGCCTTTGTTCCCTGGTGAAGGCCAGCCCCGGGAGAGCAAAGCAGCCTGAGCCTCCGACATTCTCCGGATCCATGTCCTTGCTTGACATCGTTGAGAGGTATTTAGCCTTCAGGACTTGAGGGCTGAGCTGTAGGAATGGAAGCATCCTCTGCTGTTTGAAACAGAGGGCGTTTCTAAGCTGTGTTTCAGCAGAAAGCAGGCAGTGCCCAGAACAGGCAACTTTTGGCCAGGGCTCGGTGCAGCTCTTCCATCACCCTGCACCACGTCTGACAGCATGCTCTGTTTTCTCTGCAGAATGAGTTCTCCCAGTAAGAGGGCAGAGTCAGCAGCTGGCAGTTGGTGTTCCTGCTTCTGCCTGGGCAAACCATCCCCTGTGGCCAAACGCCAACTGCAGAGCAGTGCCAGGGAGCCCTCTGAAGCAGAAGTCTTGGTCCTGGCAGGTAAGGGTGCAAGTCCAGCTTACAAAACACTGCTTGTCAGCAACACAGGTAGAATTCATGCTTTCAGTGGGCTTGTACCTCCTTCTGGCGTTCAAGCCCGTCTTGATCCCTGTCTTTCCCAAATGAGTCTCTTGTCAACACAAGAGCTGGACCTGCACGTGGATCACTTTCAAGACAGTGACACTGTTGCTAGAAGCCTATTTGCTTCTGCCCACCACCACTACATAGCCAAATGTCAAGAATCTCCATGGTTCATCTTGTGAACGTTCGACACTAACTGCTGTACATCTGCTCCTTCCTAGGTGACCCGAGCCCTTGTATATCCCCAAGACGCAGGGCATGTTACGATGACGCATCTTCCATCAATGAAGAGTTGTTACTAAGCACAGAATGCTGCCGTTCAGATGAAAGCCTTCCGTATAACATCAGCTATCAAGAGAAGAAGGTCATCATCGTTGAAGCCTTCATTCATCCCATCCCTACTGAAGCTGCTGACCTGAGCCCACCAGACACCTCAGGCACCAGCCTGGACTCAATGTCTCTGCAGTGCAGCCCAGCCCAAGCACAGCCCAAGTGCCCCGACAGCAGCACCACCATGCAGGCTCAGGTCAGCATCACCGAGGAGAAGCTGAGCATCTCGCAGGGGGGCACAGAATCAGGACACGAGTCCCAGGCTCCGGGCAACAGCACGGTCTCTGAGCAGCTCTCATGATTACAAGAGAGGATGAGTCCCATCTTTCCTCCAGACCTCACACCCCCTCCTTTCTCCTATTGAATAAAGGCACGCTCGTGCTCAATCAACGCCTTGACTGAATTCCGAGTTTTCATTCGCAGAGATTGGGATGAGTGCAAGAAACTGCAAGGCAGCTCAGCTTACAACACTCTGGCTGTGGGGTTTGTGCAGCCGAGCTCTGGGTGTGTTCCCATTTTGCCTGACTTTGGGATGCCTGCAGCGAGAGCTCTGCTGCCGTTGTGTATGGCAGCAAATAGTCTCTAGCATCCTGGATGCTGCTCATGAAAACCCCAAGCTTCCTGGCTGTGGCTGTGATGCTTTTCAGGGCCTTTTGATGCTCTTTGATGCCGTGGCTGCTCCCTAACACCTCTGTCCTCCCACCGTGTCCATTCCTGGCTCTCACCTGTGAGCTGTCCCTGCAGATCATCTCCAGCCCTGCCATCATCGTGCTGCGGCAGGAGGAACTCGCCCTGACCAACATCAGGCAGTGCTGCCTGCCTCTCTCACTCTCTAGACCAAGTGTAACTACGCTGTCATGGAGACAAATGCTTCTGTCACATCCTCCATCCCTGCAGACATTTACCGGTAGGTGGCTCTTGCAGAAGAAGATTCAAGCAGCAGAACCTTTTGCTCAGCTACAGCACACAAATGCTACAAAAGCAGGAATAACCCGCAAGCTCTGGGTCTGTTTGTCTTGCACAGGCATGCACTAACTGCGTTTGATGGTACCCCCCATCCTTGATTTCCTTCCCTGCTCCTTGTCTGATGGCGCTGCTGAGCCAGGAACAAGCTGCCCAGTGTGGCAGAGCATGGTGCAGGGCTGTGCTGGGACCTCCTCCCCTTCATCTGCTGCAGATCAGTGCCACACACGTGCCATCGAGATGCTCTGGCACGGGATGTGCCTCCAACCCAAATCTCCTTCCCACCTCCCAAGGAAAAGCAAAGCAACCCAAGCATCTCCAGCAAAGCTGCCCAGCAGACAGCAGGGAATGCAAACAGCTTCTGGCTGCTCCCCTACACTCCTGTCCTAAGTAATAGACCCCATGAGGACTGGCTGGGAAATCAGTGCATGACACATGTGAGTGTGCACAGGATTGTGCAAAGCAGTGGGGTTCCATGAGTTTGTGTGTGTGTGTATCTCTGCTGTTATGAAAGCATGGGAAGACTGCCTTACTGAGTCCCAGATAATTACTTATCCTCAAATGATTTTTCCTGGCCAAAGTTAGAGCCTCTCACAGGTAATCGAGACCAACAGGCTGTTGTTGCACAATCAACAGACACAATCTAGATGAATAGCTGAGGAAAATAAAGCATCATGCCAAGGGTACTAGATAAGTGAGCAGCTTGAGATCTGCACATTTATGTGATACTCATGGTCTTAGACAATATTTGCTTAGTGAGGTCACATAGAATGAAAGTAAAATAGAAGAAGTGCAATTGGTCTCAGTTCACAGCTGGCTGGTTCGTCTCAGGCTAATCCTGAACTGCCTCAAGCGACTGCTTTGGTGCTCTACAGAACAGCAACTTCAGAGATCTCTTTCTATTACTAAGTGTTTGAAAGAGCAATTTGCTCTGTTAATTATCCATCATTTCTGTGCAGTCTGTTTTGTCAGACTTGTCTTTAGCTTCCAAGTTGTATGTGAAGAATTGTTTCCGTTGTAATGCACAATGTACTAAAAATTGAGAGATGAAAATGTGAAGAGTTTTTCCAGCTTTGATTTCATGTCTGGAATTTTGGAACCCACTACTTGCAGTTGTTAATCTGTCCAAACTGGTCTGGTTTGGAATGCCCTCATCCTTCTTGAATCGCTGTTAAAGGCGGAGCAATTCCTACAAGTGCCATGGCCCCACTGTTGTTCTAATTCTTGTTTCTTTGTTTTCCACACACTGCTTTTCAAGCCTCCTTTTTCTTTACAGTCAAAGTGAGAACTGCACTGTGAGGTGTCTGAACCTTGTTGTGCCTCTACATAAATAGAACAGCAGCAAAGCCAGACAGGTGACTGTGCTGACAGCTCTCGTAGCCAGTAACATGTAACTGTGCTAAATGCCTTGTGACGGCTTTGATTTCATTTTTGCCAGTGAAATCCTTGTAAAAGGAAGTGCAGCAGTGTGATGAGCTAAGGTGAAGATGCTGGTTTTAGTAGTGCTCTAAGCTGAGTGGAAGGGCAATTGAATGAGGGTTATATGCTTTCTCTGGGACGATAAGGTTTTATTTCCTGAGGGAAAGAGCCAGCTTTTCATGGGCTATATGTGGGCTTTGGCAAGGGCAGACAATCCAGTCTGTCAGGAAGCCATTTGAGGTGCTTCAGGTTTGTAAGCTTGTCTTTTTGTTTTTCAGGCGGATATTTGGAGCATGGGTGTAGTGCTGTATGCTCTGCTGTGTGGGTTTTCCCTTTGGATGATGACAATATGATGGCACTCTACAGGAGGATACCAGTGGGTATCAGTGGTGCTAGAATACACTGAGAAGGGAAATAGCTGAGCTTGACAAGAGGCCTTGCTTTTCGGATGGCAGAACATGCTGAGCTGTGGGTAGAAAGGCCACAGCACAGTCTGCTGAATATTGTCCCTGTTTTTGCTGCTTTGTCTACCAGTATTTTGTGGATTTGGTTCTACGCTTGGTTGGCCTATGTGGCACTGTAGCCTAATTCTGTACCATGATAGCATACAGAATTTAAGGAGAAGTATTTTCTTGCCAATGGGCTGGATTTTTTGTATCTGGTTCTTCAACTGGCTGCTCCCTATACTATCTGTAGTAAAAATACAGACACATCATTTGATTTCCCTGAAATGAATGTTCCTAAATGCCAGCTCTTCTCATGTCTACAAAGATCAAAGTTCTGCATTTGCTATTAGAATTTCCTCTTCCAGAATCAGGAGGTAATGTAGGACCCCACAGATTGCCTTCAGAATCCAACAGTTAGTTCTGTTTCCTTTCGGAGTGCATAACAACCTGAGCACATGAATTGAATGACGTGGCTTATTAGTCTGGTACAAACTCTGCTGTACACTGAAACTTGGTCCATTTGTAAGCAGGACTTTTTCCATCTCTGCAGGACAGCAGAAAACCCTTTGTGCTAATTATGATGCCAGGAAGCAGAATGCGGCAGATGATCCAACTGCTTCAGGTGTTCATTTCCTTAAAACTGAGAATAGTTTTGGACTGAGAGTTTGTAAGCAGAACAGAGCTCTTAAAGCTGTCAGAGATTATTTCTGCACTGTTCAATTCTATCTGCACAACATACACAGGATCTCAGAACTGCGTTGCTTGAATTGGTGGAACTTGCTGAAGTGAACTGGGATGAGCAAGTTTTAGAACTTAGTCAGAGTGCTGTAAAAAATGGATAATCTCATGAGTATTAAGGTACAGGCTTGCTATTTCTGCACTGAATTTGTTTTTATTTTACATGGCTGTGATCTGAAAGTTGCTTGAAACGCAGGCACCTAGGCACTGTTGTGTAACTGAATTTCACACGATAGGTCCTGAAATATCCTGGAATCAAAAACTCTGACTTGTTTTAAGTCTGCTGCTTGAGTCTAATCAGGGTCATAGTGTCTGTGTGCAGTGTTTCTTTCCCTGTAATGCTCCACATCATTTCATTTTGGGAATATTGAAGGAAATGGACTATGTGCCATAACTGTTGTTAGAACAAAGTATGTCTGGTGTGATCTTATGCATAGGTTCTGTAACTGCTCTTCACAGCTCAGGTGTTTGACCTTCCTTTTGGTGAAGTGATGAAATACTGCTGGTTTCTATTTGTGCTTCTAGGCACCTTGAAGCTCTTAGGAATAGAACAATTGTCTCCAGTTCTTTTCAATGATATCAGTAACAGCTCGAGTGTTGCTGCCCACTAGGTAGACCCAAAGAAGCAGATTACAGTGAAACAACACACGAGCTGGACCTGAATGAGGATCACTTTCAAGACAGTGGCTATGCTGCTTCAAGCCTACTTGCTTCTTCCTGCCGCCACTCTATTACCAAGTATCAACAACCTTTCATGATTCAACTTGCAAATGTTTGAAACTAACCCTTGTGTTTCTATGCCTTCCTAGGTGATTCGAGCCCTTGTCAACCCCAAAGATCCAAACCAAGCAGTGTCTTTCCATCAATGGAGAGTTCTTATTAAGCATGAATCGCTGCAATTCGGATGACAGCCTTCCACATGGTAACAGTGATGGACACAAGGGGCTCATCCACGTTCATGCTCTCATATCTCCTGGCTCTGCTGAAGCTCGTGACCTGAGCCTGCCAGACACAGCAGTCACCTGCCTGGATTGTGACCCAGCGCCTTTGCAGTGCTGCCCATCCCAAGCACAGCCCGAGTGTCCCAGCAGCAGCACCACCATGCAGGAGCAGGGCAGCATCAGTGAGGTGAAGCTGAGCATCTTAGATGGGGACTTAGAGTCAGGCTGCCAGTCCCAGGCACCAGGCAGCAGCACCAGCTCTGAGCCACTCTCATCTTGACAAGAGGAGTCCCATCTTCACCCTTGACCTCTCAAGCCCTCCTGTCTTTTATTGAATAAAGTCACTCTCATGCTCAGTCATCGCCTCGACTGCATTCTGAGTCTTCAATCACAGGGATTGGGATGAATGCAACAAACAGCAAGGCAGCTCAGCTTGCAATGCTATGGCTGTGGGGTTCGTGCAGGCAGAGCTCTGGGTTCCCATTTTGGCTGGCTTTGGGATGTCTGCAGCAAGATCTCTACCATTTTGTATGGGAGCAAATAATCTCTAGCATCCAGGTTGCTGCTCATGATATATCCCAGTCTTCCTGGCTGTCACTTTGTGATACTTTTCAAAGCCTTCTGATACTCTTTGATGCCTTGGCTGCTCCCTAACACCTCTGTCCTCCTGCCATGTTGACTCACGTCTCCCACTTTTAAGCTGGCTTTGCAGATCATCTCCAGCCCTGTCATCATCACGCTGCAGCAGGAGGTGCTCACCTGGCCCAATGTCTGGCAGTACTGCTTGTTCTGCAGATGAGCAGCTGCCTCCTCATCTCTTCAGCTACAGTAGTTTTTCTCAGGGCAGTTAGATGCAGTCATGCTCCTCTGGATTTGGTGTGTTAAATCCATGCTGCATGGCAGCAGTCAGTGCAATACAAAGGTGTTCTGTGTGCCATAGCATTTCTCCAGGGGCTGCCAAAGGTAGAAGCACAACACAGCACCATCCTTCTGACAGTAATGTCTGTGAGTGTTAGACATGTGAGCACTGCATCATCCCCAGCGTGTCAGTGCTTTTCCACACCAACCTGACTCTCACACTCTGCACTGAATGTAACTCTGCTCTTGTGGAGACAAATGCTTTCTGTCACATCCTCCATCCCTGCAACCATTTGCCGGTAGGCAGCTCTTGCAGAAGAATCAAGCAGCAGAACCTTGTGCTCACCCTACAGCATGCAAATACTATGAAAGCAGAAATAACCTGGCATGCTCTGGGTCTGCAAGGCTGCACAGATGGGAGAGGTAGATTGTGTTTTTGCAGTGGAAGTTTCCAGTATTTTCAGTACATAGTGTAGGCCCTAACTGAATGTATAACCCTCTTGTAAAACAGCTGTATAAGTAGTTTTTCCACCAAGAAAGTTGCTGAACAGAATTAAGTTCAGACTGGGGGCATTCTGACATGGGGAGAATTGAGACAAGCACAAGATAAATACAGGGTGGGTAGAGCCCAGCACAGGACAGAATGAATGTACTGACTTTTGGAAACATTGCCCTTCTCTGTCCGCAGAAAAGTACAAGGCAGACCTAAAAACAAGAGGTTGGTAATTGACCTTCTATGGAAATGAATCCTAGCCACAGTCTCGAGGAGTCTGTGAGCCTGAGATGCTCAACCAATGAGAGCCATGAGAGCATCACCTGCAGTGGGTTTAGGGCACAGAACAGAATTGATTTCACTGACTGGTGTGCAGTTTCTCCCTTGCCAATAGGGGATGTGCGCGCAGTATTGCAATAATGAATAAGCACTGCTGCTATCGCTGCCATCTTTGCCTAACTAGAAATCTTTGACTTTGAGAGTTTCTCACACAAGGGGAGAGGGTAAGAAAGTAAAGAGGCACAGAAAACTAAGGGAAACTGCTCTTCTTTATCTTATCTATAAAAATTGATACGATGCTGTTGTGCATTTTTTTTAATTTTATTTTTAATTTTTTGCTAATGTCAGTTAGATTGTTTTAAAATATCCACACACCAAAATCTGACTACCAAGCAAATGTAATGAAAATGAAATGAAGGTGAGTTAGTGGAAAGCACAAGGCCATATTATATTAGGCTCCAGCAAATTTACAGGCAATCACTGCATGAAGAGGTAGATCTGAGTTGCACATTATATGATTCCCACAAAGATTAAGGAAATCTGAAGCTTTCAATATATTTTTTTAATTCTTTTTTCATTTCATTTTTAAACACCTGACCCAGACCCCAACCCTCACAGGAGCTGTAAAGATAACAGCATTAACCAGCAATGTAACTCTAATCCTAACCCTTACCCTGATTCTAAAATCGTCCCTAACTCCAAATGCAACAACAAAAATGATGCTAGAAGTTTGTAGCAAAAGGAACCTTAACCCTGATCATAATCCAAAAAAAAAAATCATTATGGTAACAATAATCTTTACCTTAAGAGTAATATTAATCAGAGCCCAGATGATGCCTGCATCCAATCAGAAGCATGCTTTGCATTATTTAAGAGTTGTATTTTTTCCAATGAACTCTCTCTATTATCAAGTTTATAAAGTAACAGAGTCTGTTCTTTTTCTCCTGACACTGTGCCTTACTCCTGACATCCCCTGGAAATGACCCAGATAGGGCACCATCAAAGTAATGCTAATAGTAATGTCAATCCTAAGGGTATCTCTAGCCTCAGTGTTAATGGGACGCTAACAACAATCCCAACAGCCTTAAACATTCTGGTGGTGTGAAAGAGGTGCTGCCTTGCACATGCTGGGCAGTCCCATTGCCTGTTAAATGCAGGCGGCAGCGTAGAAACATGATGCCCGTGGTCAGAATGCCCTGTGGCAGATCCTGGCACCGGAGAACTGACCGGAGAACCATGAGAGAACTGACAACAAATCACGCGACATCAGAACCGACCCAGTGGTTATTTACAAGCCTTGGGAGACCCAGACAGGATCTCAGAGTGGTGAATGTAGGTACAGAAGTTGTTACTACTCTGTTTTCTTCTAAAAGAAGTGTTTTTTTTTCATCTCAGAAGTTGGGGGGGGGGGGGGGGGGGGGGCGGGAAAGGGATATCAATTTAATTACTCATTAATTTATTGACAGACATTCACGTTTGCTACGTTTGGAGAAGTTTTTATTTGTTTGCTGTGGTTTGATTTTTTTTTTTTTCTTTTTTTTTTCCCCCTTCCCTCCTCTTCCATCTTTGTGTTCTTCCCCTATAATCAAAAGAACGGATCCCCAGGGTCTGTCCCGCAGACGTTCTTTCCGTGGTCTCTGCTGCCACCTGCTGGCCAATACACGGAACTGCCACTGTTGGGCGTTTGGTGCCACAGGAAGCACAACGCAGATCTGAGTTCTGACCGGTCTACGCAGCAAATCCGCCAATCTTTATTGTGATAAGCCCTCCACATGGCATTGCGCATGCACTCGAACACGCAACAGGCATAGATTTCTCTTAACTCCTTGAGGAGCAGGCAAGCAGAACAACTGAGCGCACCACTGCTTGTGATTGGGCCACCCCCATCATAGAGATGTGTGTTAGATCTTTTACCCACCCCTGGACTGGCCTTGTTGTTTAACGATAACCTCTGAAATCTGAGCTACTGGTTCTACCACCTGTAGTGTAGAATAGGTAGCCAATAAATGCTTTTCAACTGTGATGTATCTTTATTCTGCTCCATGCCAAACCTGTGGCCAAAACCTCATAGGGGTTCACAAAGAACTCTGGCTCTGCCAGAGCCCCCATCCAGACCCTTCTTGAGTTACATTCACATCTAGTTTGGCTGAAAAGGTTGGACTATAAATACTCAGTGCTTGGGCCTGTTTAACAGATATTTTTTCCTGATTATGCTGTCCATCGATCTTTTTAAACTGAACTCCTGCTCTAATCTGGTCTTTAAACATTGGTTGTCTCAAGACCCTAATGGGTCCAGACTGGATTACCTTAGGGGCTGGACGCCTAAGTCATGGCAGCAGATGGTTCTCTGCCTTTCTCAGACCTTTCCACCACCATTCAGAGCCTGCATCTGGCCGTAGGCACTCTTGTCTCCCCATCAATTGGGCAGCCTGTTGTATTACAGCACCTGAGGGCCACTGGGGGGTTCAGTATGGATAACATAGACCCATAGTGATGTAAAGGTGATGGCTGTAGGATGAGATCCCTCGTTCCTGATGAAAAATTTATTGACTGGGCTCTCAAAATCATCTTCATAGATTGCCTCTTTCATGCCTAATTCTCTAATATAATTTTGTTAGTCCTCCATAGAGGACCACAGGCTGATATTTAATGGTATGTCATTCTTATTTGGCCATGTTATATGACACACAGCCATAAATCATTCACTGATCAAATGGCTATCCTCATTATGTTGGACAGAGCATACAGTCTTTGCCTGAGGGCAGGGTGAGTAGTAATGGATGTCAGTTTTGAAATTTCCAGTCCATTCACCACAGCGCTTTCTGCCTCCATGTCCCATAACCAGAGCAGCTATGCTGGCATGCTCTCTTGGTTTCTGTCTAAACCACTGTACTATATCCATCAGTTCAGCTGCTGTATTATGGGCAGCAGGGTTTGGGGGGTTGGATACTGGTCAGGGCACTCCCACCAGCCTATCCTGCATTTTTTTTTTTTTTTTTTTCATTTTTGGGTTACAATCAGTCAGATCTCAAATAGATCTAGTCCAAATGGAACCTCAAAATCTGACCTTTTAGTGCCTTCATTTACAGAGTCCATTTTATACAGATTCCCTTGTACAGGGTCCCCATGGTCTTCCAGAGAGATGTTCCTGATCTTCCATAGGAGAATGATTGAATTAGGTTTTTTCCCCATCAAAACTGCCACCTGTCTTTCCAGTTTTTCAACACTATCATTCAATAGCTGATTTGCATCAGCCTGAGCCTCTTCAGTTATGTTCAGACAGTTCAAGGCCATTAAAAGTGGCCATGCCACCATGAACACAGCTAACTGTCATTCTCAAGTTGTAAGTATGTCTTTGCTAAGACCATGGAAATACTCAGTCAGGTGGGCCAGGGACTCATGGACCCTCCCTCCGTCCCACACAGGGCCCCATTTTTCAGTGACAGAAGCAGTGCTGCATTTTGAGGATCCTAGGAATCCCAGGACATGCCCTGACAAAAGGTCATTCAAAGGGGTAGTCTTTCCCCATCCAAACAACTCCATGATATTCACAGAATCACAGAATTGTAGGGGTTGGAAGGGACCTCCAGAGACCACTGAGTCCAGCCCCCTGCCAAAGCAGGTTCCCTACACCACGTTGCACAGCTCAGCATCCAGGCAGGTCTTGAATATCTCCAGAGAAGGAGATTCCACAACCACCCTAGGCAGCCTGTTCCAGTGCTCTGTCACTCTCACCGTAAAGAAGTTATTGCACACATTAGTGCAGAACTTCCTATGGTGCAGTTTCTGTCTGTTTCCCCTTGTCCCGTCTCCACACACTGCTGAAAAGAGTCTGGCCTCAACACTTTGCCCCCCACACCTCAAATATTTATAGAACCTGGATCCTGTCCCCTCTCAGCCTTCTTTTCTCAAGGCTAAACAGACCCAGTTCCCTCAGTCTCTCCTCATTGGGGAGATGCTCCAGGCCCTTCACCATCTTAGTGGCCCTCTGCTGGACTCTTTCTAAGAGATCCCTGTCTTTTTTTTACTGGGGAGCCCAGAACTGGACACAATATTCCAGATGAGGCCTCACCAGGGCAGAGTAGAGGGGGAGGATCACCTCCTTCGACCTGCTGGACACGCTCTTTTTAATGCACCCCAGGATGCCATTGGCTTTTTTGGCTACAAGGGCACACTGCTGGCTCATGGTCAATCTGTCGTCCACCAGGACGCCCAGGTCCCTCTCAGCAGAGCTCCTCCCCAGCAGCTCTTCCCCCAGCCTGTACCGGTGCATGCAATTATTTCTCCCTAGGTGCAAGACTCTACACTTGCTTTTGTTAAACCTCATCCGGTTTCTTACTGCCCGGCTCTCCAGCCTGTCCAGGTCTCGCTGAATGGCAGCACAGCCTTCAGGTGTGTCAGCCAATCCTCCCAACTTCGTGTCATCAGCAAACTTGCTGAGGGTGGTCATTGATGAAGATGTTGAACAAGACCGGACTGAGCACAGACCCCTGGGGGATGCCGCTCGTTACAGGCCCTCAGCCAGACACTGCACCGCCAACGACAACACTCTGCACTCTGCCAGTCAGCCAATTCTCGACCCACTTCACTGTCCAATCACCTATCCCATACTTCCTCAGCTTTGGTATAAGGATGTCATGGGAGACTGTATCAGTTATAGAGGTTATAGAGTTCAATTCCTGTAGTCAATTTGGCGGCCCAGGTGGGACCAGCTCTGTTCGCTGCAGGACCAGCTGAGAGGGAGACACTTTTGGCGCACCCTGAGACTTCTCTGAAGGACTCCCTTCCTCACCTGATCACTGCAGGGACAGACAAGGACCACCCATAGGTGGACCAGGTATGTGTATGGTAAGTGGAGCCCATATGTCTTGAGGAGACATCCTACACAGTTTACAGCCATACGTGCTGCTCCCAGGGAGGTGAGCTCATGGCTTTGGTTGCCAGCTGGGGTAGGAAGACTCCTTGGGTGAGTTCCTATGAAAGGGAACTGTATGTCATATGAATGGAAACAAGAACAAGTACTCTCTCCCAGGTGGGTGACAATAGGAGGGACCTAGGTTGGTCTCTCCTACGGGTATGGGATATAGTGGATAGCCTGTCAAATGGTAGCCTGGGTTCTCCAAGTTGTAATCACGGGGGTTATAGGTTGTATGTTCAATATTATCATCTGCTTTAAGTGTTTGGTACCGTGTGTCAAGCCGACTCTGGGAAAAACATTAACGTTTGCAACTGGTCGACCAGAGTATGAGTGTTATTAAGATTCCAGCTAGAAAACGTTGTCAGCATTGTGTAGTATGAATAAACCATGGTTTTTGATCTAAATGTCAGAGTGAGTGTGGTGTGAGTGAGACACAGAACAGCTGCAGGGTGAGTGCCGAGTCCCGATCCATGTTTCCTTCCTCCTGTGAGGGAAATGGCCAGACACGGACAAAGTGAAAGACTGTGTTGTGTGTCCACTCATAAGTACTTTCTGCTTGTATGTAAGAAGACAGGAGTTTGTACTCTGTAGATTAGTAAGATTGTCCTGAGGAGAGGTGTACATTCCACCCGACCAATGAGTGTCAACCCATTTATGTAATACTATGTACTGCTTGCGAGGAAGTGTGTGAGGGAGGTGGTTCAATCAGTGCTGGTTCTGTGGCACAGTGTTTATAACTGAAGAATACAGACTGTATTAAGGGAGTTTATGTGAACTGAAGAACTGTACTGTTTGACAAACTGTTTTGATGGTATAAGAAAGTGTAATTGTTAATGATATATGAAAGTGTAGTTGAGGGAATGTGGAAGTGTATCTGAGCATAGAAATAGAGGAAGCATTTACAGAGGAAAAAGGATTAAAGTGAGTTTACCTGCATTGACATGAGAGCAACACCCTGCCAGACCGCTGCCCTGTGAGCTGAGCAGAGCAGAGCAGAGACACAGTCCCCATGTATCAGGTAGTGTTATTCTGCTTACCAAAAGAATGAGTTCACTACAGAAGAGGCAAATCTTCCCCTCTGCTCCATCTGTGGCATACTCTGGAGTTCAAGGCATTGCAAAGCTATGGCACATCTACTTTCTTTCAATGATGAAAACTTAGTGTGCTCTGGGCTCTCATTTCAATTGCATCTAAAGAAGTCTAGGGTCATGCCAGCTGACAGGAAGCTGGCAAATGTTGTCTCATTGTAAGGAAGAGCAAGAAAGATGACATGGGCAATTATGGACCTGTCAGTCCAGAGCCTGGTAAAATTATGGAGAAAATGATGGTGGGAGTTATGGAAAAACAGCTGAAGGACAATTCTGTCATTGGTCGCAGCCAACACAAGTTTGTGAGGCAAAGGTCCTGTTTAATTTAAGCTCATTTTGTGACACAGTTATCCGTTTAGTTGACCAAGGGAAGCCAGTTGATGTAATCCTTGAGGATTTCAGTGGAGATTTTGATACTGTTTCTCACAACAACCTTCTGGACAGAATGTTCTGCATATGGCTAGACAGAAACACAATGTGGTGGGTGAGCAGTTGGCCAGTAGGTCAGTCCCAAAGGATTATAGTCAGTTTTTTCCATCAGGCTGGTAGATGGTCACTGTCGGGGTCCCCAGGGTTCCATTTTGGGGCCACTTTCCTTTCATGTTTATGCAGATGACTTGAATGCAGGACTAGAAGACGTTCTGAGCAAGTTTGCTGATGAGACCAGATGAGGAGGTGCTGTTGCCTCCACTGAGGGTGGAGAGGACTTGCAGAGAGATGTGGACAAGTCAGAGAAGTGGGTACCAGTTGGTACTAAGCACCAAGTGCATAAAGTATAACAAGAACAAGTGCCTGATTGTGCACCTGGGTAGGGGCAATGCTGGACATACACACTGACTGGATATGGGACACTGGAGAGGATTCTGACTGGAAAGGGTTGGGGTGCTGGTCAGCATCACACTGAATGTGAGTCAGCAGTGTGCCAAGGCAGCCAGGAAAGACAACAGTCCCCTGGAGTGAATGAAGCAACTTATTGCCAGCTGGGTGAGGGAAAGGGTTGTCCCTCTGCTCTGCATTGCTACTGCCTCACTATGTTCTGGGCACCACAGAACATAAAGGACTTCAAACTCTGGGAGAATGTGCAAAGGAGGGCACTGAAACCGAGAGATCTGAAGTTCAGAGTTTCACAGGGATTGGCTGCTTGTTCAGACTGGGCCCTTCTCACATCCCTGCTCACATCCTGCAATGAAACATAGGTCTCATATGGGACATGAACCTCACAGCGTCCTTGCACCACATGTAGAGCCTGGGATCTTCTGTCCCCATGTCTTTCATTTAACATCATACAAAATTCCAACACATTGCCCCAGGAAATGCCCAGAGCCAACATGACATACAGGACCTCTCTACCACTGGTCTTGCAATCAGGGCTTGACCTGTCTGCTTTGTAAGGCAAAGGAGAGGTTTCTTAGCATGCCAGTGCCTTTGCCTGCCTGTAGTCATGGCTTCCAGTTATCTTCTCTAACAAGTCCCTTGGGAAGCTTACTTGGTAATGTTCCTCAGAGGGCCCATTAATACTCCAAGAAACTTCACTGTTACTTCTGACTTTGTCTTGTTGAGCACTTTGTGCAAACTTCTCTCTGCACTAGAGGCTGATGAACTCAGCATCAAATGCACCCTGGGACCATTATAACCTAAAGAATCTCCTGTGCCTTATGCCATCTTGTTATCTTCTTCAGGTTATCAGAACTTGTTCAGCAAAAAGGAGGGATATCTGGAGAGAGCTTAAAGAATCCAGTATAAATTTATTGTCTATTTATTTATAGTTGGGTTTAAAGAAGACATTAAAGCAGCACTGTGCAACTGATACCAATCCAGGATGTCCCAATGAGTTCTGTACTGTTACTGTGTTGACAAAGGTCCTTCTCAACCTCCCCACCCAATTTCTGCTCACAATGGACCTATGGGACTTGCATCACTTTTCTTCACATCACTCTTCTCCTCTGCATTCATCCGCTCAGTGTTAAAACTGCTTTGCACCAACTCCCACTGGCTTTCCTCAGAGAACCAGCTACACATGGAAAAGGAAAGATTTCTCTTTTTTATCTGGCCAGCAAATGGAAAGAAAGGTGATGCAATTGAATGAACAGTAAAACACAGTGATCAACTGCAT
Organism: Coturnix japonica; assembly: GCF_054131305.1. Classification (NCBI taxonomy): domain Eukaryota; kingdom Metazoa; phylum Chordata; class Aves; order Galliformes; family Phasianidae; genus Coturnix; species Coturnix japonica. The sequence goes on from NW_028188979.1 coordinate 258,121, forward strand.
GCCATGTTCAAGCTGCATCTATTGAAGTTTGTCTTTCATATGGAATACTTTTAAAAGAAATGATTTATTCTGAGGTAGGATAGGATAGATTGAATCACAGTGAAGTAGTTGACAACAGAGGCCATCAGACTCTGGTAGATAGAGCAAATTCCAGTAATCTCCCTGGGATAGATCAGCCAGGTAGTTGAGAGGTATCAACTTAAAATTGATCAGGACTTGTGAGTATTTCACACATTGAGACGGGTTAACACATTCTCACTGATTCTCAGACTTTGGGGAGATGGAACAAATTCCAGTAATCCCCCTGAAAGTCAGAAATCAGACAGATAATTGGGAGGTATCTGACTGAACAAAGAGCAAGGGATGGAGAAATCTGGAGGGCAGTGGGAGTAGTTTGTGCCCAAATGGCCTGCTGAAAACATGCCCTTAACCATGGCCATTTATTTAGGAGAGCTGAAAAAACTTGGAGGATGAGACACATCAAATAGGCAGCAGGGAAGAGTAGTGCTGGGCACCGGGCTATAGTCACAGGGCATTGGCACTGGCACCACTGTCTGTGTCTCTGAATCTGAAGACATTTGTGTCCAGCGAACACAGTTCTGGAAAACATTGTAGTTTCAGTAAAAGAAAAAAAAAGACATCAAATCACCTCAAAGATTCATATTTACAACTTAAAATGGAACAAGACTCATGAGAATTTTTCATGTTGAGAAGGGTTAACACAATTTCAATGATTTCCATCTTTGTCTTCAATTATTTGTTTCAGTTTTATTGACATTTATGATCAACTATTAAGCTTACAGCCTCAAAATAAATAAAAAGAGATACATTTGCATCTTGCACGTGGCCTGATGCCCCTTTCACCTTCGCAGTTCCCACAAGTCCTTCCATGCCGGAGAGTATGAGATCCAGCAGAGCACCTCTCCTCTTTGGTTCCTCCACTGCTTGGTCAAGAAGCTGCCATCTGTGCTCTCCAGGGATCTGCTGGATGCCACATGCCCTGCTGTGCTGTCCCTGCTGCAGATAATGGAGTGACAAAGGCCACCAAATGGGACAAGGGACAGACAACATCAGATTCCCATCTGTCTGCAGAGGGCACCTTCCATTTACTCTCCCTGATCAGGAAGACAGGAAAAGACACTGATGGTCTCCTCTGTTTGCCATTTCCATTAGCTCTGACCTGTCTGCTCTTCCATCCCCAGGCAGAGCTCAGTGCACTCTCACAGAGGGCATTCACCCTTCTTTATCTCCTCGCCCATCCATCCTAAAGACTCGGTATCCCCCTTGTGCTACAGTGCAGTTGTGGAAGCCATTAAACTGTGTCCCCATGGTCCAAACAGGAGCTCAGGCCTGCAGCTCTATCAAGATTTCTAGCTTCTTGTGTGTTGGTGTTTGCATTAGTGCAAAACCACAGAAGTAAACATCTTAATTGGAAAGCATCACTGGACATAGCCTGACTGGATAGCTAATCTATGGTATCAGTGTGCAGAAGGTGGCACACAAACATTAGACTGATCGTGGGCCTTGGAGTTGACACAGCAACATGGTCACACCATGGGCATGGCTTTCCTGAAGGCCCTGTGCTGCTCTTGCAGCTGTGAGTGAATTCACCAGACAGCCAGTGCTATCCCCTCTCTGGCCCTCGGCTGATGCCCAGGAAGGAGCTGTCTATCTCAGGGATTTCCCACATGGTTTACAAGCACTGGCACACATCAGGAGCAGCCCAGGCACCTTGGGCATCACCCAGTGTCTGTGTGTGAGCAGCTGCCTCCCAGCTGAAGGTCCGAGGACTCAGAGCAGGAGCTCACATGCAGGCAACTCCTTGTGCTCTTCTGAACTGAACCAGAGGAATCCCAGCTCCTGTGGGTGTGTAGGGAGCTGAATCCCATTTCAGCTCCAGGATTTCTGTCAAGGGATGAGACTCCTGCACTGCCTCAGCTGGATCACTGCCCTGCACAGGGAAAGTCCAAACCTTGCCTTCCTTGTCTGGTTGCCCTTATTGTTTCATCAAACGATCTCTGGGAGCACTCCCCATATGTCTCCAATCAGTCACTGACCACTGGACATGTGGTGGTTAATTGAGCGAATTTCAAAGCACAGTCATGATGCTGTTGTCTTTCAGGAGCTGTTGGCCATGAGGACCCAGGGACATGTCAGGGGAGACAAGTCGGAAAGATAAAAATGACATAATCTGCTGCTTGCCTGTCCAGGCTCCTGGGACACAGGGAGCTCATAAAAGTGTGCAGGGCTGCAGAGAGACAGCTGTGCCCAGGAGCAGCTCTTGTGCACAGCACAGCCTGCAGGTGACAGAAGGAGAGGAGAGAAACTGAAGAGAGCTTGCAGGATGTGTGTGGTGTGAGCGGGCTGTGAGCTCACTGCAGGAGCATTGCTCACAGACCATGACAGGGTAAGTCTCACTGCAGACCATGAGCTGCTTTTTATAGAGGGTCAACTTAATTTGGGACATCCCATAGGAGATCTGGATGCAGGCACTGCATGTTTCTTTACTGTGGAAAAAGCCTTCTGCTCTAGCTGAGGGCTTCCATACTGCAGTATGAAATCACAGCCCTGAGGGCTGCATGTCCCAGCACGGCTGCAGGCTGTGCAGCCGGGGCTGCAGGCGGGTGCCCAGGGCTGTCCTGCAGAGCAGGGTCCCTGCTGTGCCCCAGGGGCTGTGTGCCGGGTATGGGACTCTGCCGCCTGCCAGGCTCAGCACTCAGCCTGCCCGGGGAGCTGCCCAGGGTGCTGCAGGGAGACGGGTGGGGGGAAGGAGCCCCCCGGCAGGGCTTGTGCTGCCACAGCTGCTGCCTGGGGCAGGGGATCACAACTCCACTGCACAACGGAATGTTTCTGAGGGCACTTTGCAAGAGGAGAGCCAAGGCAGGGGGTTTCCATTTCCTGTTCTGAGGCAAAGAGGTTTGGAGTCAGAAATCTAAAAGGGGCAATAAGAGTTCTGAGAATTTTTCATCAATCAATTGCTTGTTTTGTGAACACTCACACATGATGTGCTTTCAGTCTCCCCTTTCTCGAATGATGGAATTATCATCATTTTCTGTAGGCATGAATAATTCACTTATCCTACAAACAGGCAGCATTTTCTAACTGAAACTGAATGCCACAGAAGCTCGGGTAGGGGGCTCTAAGAGCACTTGGGGTAAAGATATGAGACATGAAACAGATGAAAATATCCAGGGAGAAGGCATAAGAAAATAAAAGGAAGGTTAGAGCTCCATATGCTGCTTCTGCTTAAGGAATGCTGAAATACATGAAATTAAATGCAAGTAATGGTGCTAAATGTACACTGTTGTAAGAGAATAAAAACATTTCATATTATAGCAGGAGGAGTGTGTCTGAGAATGGTCTGGACTTGTCATTATCTTCTGCACTCTGAGCAGGACTCCAAGCCCAACAACAGCAGATGTCCAACAGCAGCTCCATCAGCGAGTTCCTCCTGCTGCCGTTGGCAGACACGCGGCAGCTGCAGCTCCTGCACTTCTGGCTCTTCCTGGGCATCTACCTGGCTGCCCTCCTGGGCAACGGCCTCATCAGCACAGCCGTAGCCTGCGACCGCCGCCTGCACACCCCCATGTACTTCTTCCTCCTCAACCTGGCCCTCCTCGACCTGGGCTGCATCTCCACCACTCTCCCCAAAGCCATGCCCAACGCCCTCTGGGACACCAGGGCCATCTCCTACACAGGATGTGCTGCACAGCTCTTTTTCTTTTCCTTCTTCCTCTCAGCAGAGTATCCCCTTCTCACCATCATGTCCTATGACCGCTACGTTGCCATCTGCAAGCCCCTGCACTACGGGACCTTGATGGACAGCAGAGCTTGTGCCACCATGGCAGCAGCTGCCTGGGGCACTGGGGTTCTCTATTCCCTGCTGCACACTGCCAGTACGTTTTCACTGCCTCTCTGCCAAGGCAATGTTGTCAACCAGTTTTTCTGTGAAATCCCACAGATCCTCATGCTCTCCTGCTCTGGCTCCTACCTCATGGAATTTGTATTTCTCTTTTTTGGTGTCAGTTTAGGCTTTGGTTGCTTTGTTTTCATAGTTGTGTCCTATGTGCACATCTTCATGGCTGTGCTGAGGATGCCCTCTGAGCAGGGACGGCACAAAGCCTTCTCCATGTGCCTCCCTCACCTGGCTGTGGTCTCCCTGTTTCTCAGCACTGGTGCTTTTGCCTACCTGAAGCCCCCGTCCATTTCCTCCCCACTCCTGGATCTGACAGTGGCACTTCTGTATGCAGTGGTTCCTCCAACACTAAACCCTATTATCTACAGCATGAGGAACAGGGAGATCAAGCACGCTTTCAGGAAGGTGTTGCAATAAGCACTATTCCAGCTACAATAAAATGCACAACTTCCTCAATAGGATTCCCAGTGGTGGTTCTTTATGTTTTATGCATCTTTGTCTGTTTGATTATGTGAGATATAGGAATGTGCAAAAAAAAAATGTTATTGAACTTATAAATAAAAATGTATTTAAATTCTTTCCTACCTAATTTCCATTTTCTCACTCCAAGAACTCATGTAAACATGGAACCAGATTCCCTGAATATGTTATAAGATACCTAAAAAGCTTTCAAAATAGACTTACTTAGATTTTCTTTCTTCCTACTTTGCCTGGATTTGGGGAGGTACAGCCACAGACAGCAGCTCAACGTGCTCTTTTCATTCATGTGCTCTTACCAGTGCTGCAGTGCTCTTGAGTCCTCTCATTTGTGCAGTCCTGAAGGTCTTGTGTGTCTCACAACAGTCCTGTTGCCTCTACAGCAGCAATCCAGGGCTGCAGTCAGTAGCCGGCAATATGAACAGGTCTGTCAGAGCTGGTCTCCTTGCTGGCACTGCCATAATAAGAGGGCCCCTTTAGAGCAGGACCAGAGAACTGGAGGGAGGCCTCTTCCAAAGCTGGTGTAAGGAATATACCTCAGGAGCTGCTCCCTGAGAAAACCTTGAGATCTTCAGGTGCTCTTCACTGTGTGACCAGATCAGATTGAATAGTCCCAAGGAGATCCGTAAGCATCTCAAGGCAGTGCTGTGGTTTAAGGTTTATGGGTTGAGACAAAGAGAAAAAGAAAAGGATAATAATTATGACAAATGTATTTATACATATATAATATATTTAGTGTATTTTCACACATATACAACATATGCAGTTGCAAACATATATGAACTAATCCCTATGCGCATCTGTCTGCAAGTCCAGGATTAGTTGCAGGGGTTTTAACAGCCACAGGGTTCACTGTAGGAGCTGAAGTGGCTGTTGGGCTGTTGCAGGAGTTGAAGTGACCTCAGAGTTCATTGCCAGAGCTGGAACCACCACAGGACCTGTGACTATGTTGGAGCAGCCACTGGGCTCATTGGAGGGGTTGGAGCCACCGCAGGGCTGTACTTCCTCCCTTGGGAGGAATTTGTACCATTTTCTTATTACCATACTTGGAACAGCTACAGGACCCGTAGCAGGAGTAACTGCAGAGCTCATTATGAGGGGTGGAGTGACAGAGGGATCTGCCCAGAGCTTGGAGCAACTGCAGGACGTGTAGCAAAACCTTGGAGCTGCTGCATGGACTGTGCCAGGAGTTGCAGAGGCTGCAGCACTGTCAGCAGATCCAGCTCTCTGGATCTGGCACACTGCAGTCATTTGTGCCTCTTGGGGGTTACCAGTGCCACAGCAGACCTGCCCCCAATATTCTACCAGTTTATCAGGATCCTGCAGTTGCTCGGAGATGAAGTTCCAAAGCCCTGGGGGTGCCCACCACTCCAGGCAGCTGCCCAGACCGTCCCACACCCTCTGCCATGCAGAGCCTTCTCACCTTGGGGCAGATCTCTCACTGATATTCCTGAATAATTGTTTAACCTCAATCATAGATTCATAGAATCACCAAGGTTGGAAAAGGCCTAAAAGATCATCCAGTCCAACCGTTCACCTATTACCTATAGCTCCCACTAAACCATGTCCCTCAACACAATATCCAGTACACCCCCGGACTCACAGAGGCGACAATGTAAATTGTGTAATTCCTAATCATATGGACAATATTACTTCCAAAACCCAAAGATGACCGCAGAGCTGAATGTGCACAAAACTTCACTTTGTCAGCTGCCAATTTTATCATGGTACAAACTGAGGTCAAACAGCATAGCAAAATAAATACCCTAATGCAGCATCCAAGCACCAAGTAAGGAGCTGTGCAGTGAAGCTTCATGAGAAGACTCAACAAGCTCCACACATAGGGAGCACATCCACACATATCAGCACCATGGCCTGCACTTCTCCAGCTCCCACAAAGCCCTGTCCGCTCTGGACAGATGTGCTGCTATCTCAACCCTTGGAGCCTCACATCAGGCACCAAAATGACAGTGGTTGTTGAACCCAACATGTGGCTCAGCAGCACACAGTGCTTTGTGCACTGCCCAATTCCCAGTGGGATGGGGATGAGAACTGGGAAAAAGAGTACAACTTCTGGGATGTAACAAAGCAGTTTACTAAGAGAGATAAAAGAAGTGGAGTAATAGTTATCACTATATATCCGTTGATATGGAATTGTATGTAACAACTGATGCACAAGCACTTGCTCAGCACCACCAGACTGATGCTCAGCTGGACCCTGGGCAGTGAAGAGACTGAGATGAACTCCCACCCCTTTCAATACAATTTCTGCTTGCTGTCAGCTGATAGAGAACGTCCCTTTGGCCACTATCAGTCAGCTGTCCTCACTCTGTTCCCTCCCAGCTCCATGTGCCCTCCACTGACCATGGCCTTGGCTCTGTACAACACTGCTTAGCAGCAGCTGTAAACATCAGAGTGTTATCAATGGTTTTCTCCTAGAACCAAAACACTGCACCACAGCAGACAGTCTGAAGAAAACAATTCCATTCCAGCTGTAACTCAGATTCCTGCCTGTCCCCTCTTCTTGTTCTTCCTGATCAGGAAGCAAGGAACAGAATCTGCCGCTCTCCTCTCTGAGCCCTTTCCATCAGTTCTCAGCTGGCTCCTCTGCCATCCCCAGGCAGAGCTCAGTGCCCTCTCATGGATGGCAGTAGCCTTTTCTCTTCTTCCTTGCCCATCCGTCATGCAGAATCTGTACCCCATTTGCTACAGTACAGAGCTGAGAATCAACCCACCATGTCTCTGTGAACCAAACAAGACCCTAGGCCTGCAAAGGCACAGAGATTTGGAGTTCGCTGAGTGAATGTTTGTGGTCCTCTCATTAGTGTAACGACTCTTCAGAAAGGATCCCCTTCCAGAAGCATGTTTTGATTTTGCCTGGCTGGGCCTTGCATCTACACCGTGCTACTGGTGTTCAGAAGATGGCACACAGGTACGAGACCCATTGTGGGGCTCACAGTTGTCCAGTGAACATTGTCACTACCCAGGGCATGTCTTTCCTAAAGGTCCTCAGTGGCATTTGCCAGCTGGCTGGGGGTGTGCTGGAGACCCCAGGGAACTGCCATTCTGTTGTAATACAAGAAGAATTTTACAGAGCAGCAGCCATGGATCAAGATAAGCACTTTACAGAGCAGCAGCTGCAGAGCAGGATAAACAGCATGAGAACCAAGGACACCTCTAGCAAAAGAGTGAAAGGCTCGTGGCTTTGAAGCGGGGTTTTAGGGTTCTTATTGCAGAAGCTTTCTTCCAATTAGTACGTGTGATTTTTGAACACCCTTGTTTGTTTGCTATAAAAGTACGGCTCTTCAGGCAATAGATGGACACAGCTATATTTAACTATATTGGTGTGTGGTTGTTTGTCCTAGAACGCCGACTTTTGCCTTCAGGTTCGCCAACACATGGGGGCCCGCAATGTCATGGGATTTAACTCTTGAACACCTGTGGGATCCCGAGAAACTAAGCCAGTATTTGAGTCAGGGATGGCGCAGCCTAGATAGATCTAAGGGGGTATGACTTATTTGGGGCTTGGCTTGTGCTTACCGTGCTCTATATAACACTGTTCCGAAAAGAGAGAATTTCCGAGCTGAGGTTCTAGCCAAAAAGGGAAATCCCCAAGTCAATTTTGATCAGTCACAGGAGGCACCAGTAACAATATCAGTTGCCCTTGTGGAAGGCAAGAAATGGAAATGGGTGTCCTCACGTCTAGAACGGAAAAAAGAAGTGGAGGAGGAGGCAACAGAAGATCCAGGTGACAGGTCTGGATAAGTACCGAGAAAGGAAAAAGGAAAAGTGTCATGAAGAAGAGAGTGATGAGGAGGAAATCTCTGTTACTGTTTGTCGATCCCTGAAGATGACTGAAATCGAAGGCGTAAGAAAGGAGTTCACACGGCACCAGAATGAATCTCTTGTTACCTGGTTGCTTCGCTGTTGGGACAGCTGGGACGGTAGCTTGTTGTGATGTGACAGGCCCTTCCCCATATTCTGGAAGAATCTTAGTGTAATACAGTGGGTGTAGACAAAAAGGCGTAGGTTATATAAGGATGTGTCTGTTTCAATAAATCGCCATTTTGCCACTTCATCTCCTTGGTGTCACTTGGTAATTGGCCTAGCTGCTGCTTCAGTTGAAGGCGAGAGATCGTAAAGAAATTAACGACCATAAAGCCTTCATGTGTATCATTAAAATTCTCAGCTATTAGACACAAGCGCTTTCCAGATTGAGCAAGGAACAACAGTAAATTGCACTGTGTGTTTCCTTGTGGTGTTACCTACGTGACCACAGAGAAGACACGAGGAAGTGGCATGACCAGCCTACTCCTGTACTATGAGCACGGGTGAGGGAACTACAAAACAGTCCAACCACCAGTACGGCTGCTCCAGTTATCACAGGTAACCAATAGAGGGGCCCTGCCCTCATTCAAGGGAGTGGAAGGGATAATAGAGTTTATTGGACTGTGTGGATTTGATGGCCTAGCACATCAGAACCACAGAAATATAAGGCACTGGTGGATACTGGTGCACAGTGCACCCTAATGCCCTCCAGTCATGAAGGGACAGAATCAATCCATATTTCTGGATATCTCTCAAGAATTGACTGTGTTGGAGGCTGAAATAAGCCTCACTGGTAAAGACTGGAAAAAACATCCTATGTGAGTGGTCCAGGGTTTCCGTTCATACTTGGTATTGAGGATACCTCAGAAGAGGGCATTTCAAGGATACTAAGGGGTATCACTGGGCCTTTGGAATCGCTGCTGTAGATATGGACAACATTAAGCAGCTGTCTGTTTTGCCTGGCCTGTCAGAGGACCCGTCTGTTGTGAGGCTGCTACGAGTAAAAATAAAAGAGCAGCAGGTACCGATTGCTACAAAGACAGTGCACAGACGGCAGTATCGCACCAACAGGGATTCCTTGCTCCCCATTCATGATTTGATTCGCCAGTTGGAGAATCAGGGAGTGATCAGTAAAACTCACTCACCTTTTAACAGCTCCATATGGCCAGTGCGTAAAGCCAGTGGAGAATGGAGGCTGACAGTCGACTACCGTGGCCTGAATGAGGTCACACCCCCACTGAGTGCTGCTGTGCTGGAGAGCAAATAATTCAAATTCTTCTATGAGCCAGTTTTGCTATTAAGTGAAGCAAAGTAAAAGGGCCTGCCCAGGAAATTCAGTTCTTAGGTATAAAGTGGCAGGATGGATGTCATCACATCCCAACAGTGATTGACAAAATCACTGCCATGTCTCCACCAACTAGCAAGAAAGAGACACAATCTTTCCTGGGTGCAGTGGGCTTTTGGAGGATGCACATTCCAAACTACAGCCTCATTGTAAGCCCCCTTTATCAGGTGATGCAGAAGAAGAATGATTTTGCATAGGGCCCAGAGCAGCAGCAGGCTTTTGAACAGATTAAACAGGAGATAGCCTGTGCCATGGACCTGGGGCCAGTACGGACTGGACAGGATGTAAAGAACATCCTCTATACTGCTGCTGGAGAGAAAGGTCCCACTTGGAGTTTGTGGCAAAGAGCCTCAGGAGGGACCCAAGGCCGACCCCTGGGATTCTGGAGCTGAGCGTACAAGGGGTCTGAAGAGTGCTACACTCCAACTGAGAAGGAGATCTTAGCCGCGTATGAGGGGGCTCGGGCTGCTTCCGAAGTAGCTGGTACTGAAATGCAGCTCTTTCTGGCACCTCGACTGTCAATGATGAACCGGATGTTGAAAGGGGAGGTTCTCTCCACCCATCATGCTACCGATGCCACCTGGAGCAAGTGGATTGCACTGATTAGACAACAAGCGCGGATGGGGAACCTCAATCGTCCAGGAATTTTAGAAGTGATCATGAACTGGACTGAAGATAAAAAGTTTGGAACATCACCAGGAGAAGAGGTGTCATGTGCTAAAGCGGCCCCACCATACATCGAACTACCAGAAAATGAAAAGAAATATGCTCTTTTCACTGATGGATCATTTCATATTGTAGGGAAGCATCGGAGATGGAAAGCTGCTGTTTGGAGCCCCACACGACAGGTCGCAGAGGCCACTGAAGGTAAAGGAGAATCAAGTCAGTTTGCAGAGGTAAAAGCTGTCCAGCTGACCTTAGATGTGGCTGAACGGGAGAGGTGGCCAATGCTTTATCTTTATACTGACTCATGGATGGTGGCAAATGCCTTATGGGGGTTGTTACAGCAGTGGGAACAAAATAACTGGCAACGGAGGTGTAAACCTATTTGGGCTGCTGAACTGTAGAAAAACATAACTGCTCAAAAAAAAGATATGACTGTAAAGGTGTGTCACGTGGATGCACACTTGCCCAAGAGTCGGGCTATTGCAGAACAACAAAACAACCATCAGGTAGGTCGAGCTGCCAGAATTGAGGTGGCTCAAATAGACTTGGACTGGCAGAACAAGAGTGAATTATTTCAAGCTTGATGGTTCCATGAGACCTCAGGCCATCAAGGAATGGACATAACATATAATTGGGCTAGAGACTGAGGGGTGGACTTAACTATGGATGCTATTGCACTGGTTATTCATGACTGTGAATCATGTGCCATAATTAAACAAGCCAAGAATATGAAGCCTCTCTGGGGGGAAGGCCAAGGCAAAAGTATAAATATGGGGAGGAGTGACAGGTGAATGATGTCACCTTGCCAGGATCTCATAATGATAAGCGTTTTGTGCTTACCATGGTGGAAGCAACCACTGGGTGGCTTGAAACATACGCAGTACCCCATGCTACTGCCAGAAACACAATATTGGGTTGTTAGAAACAAGTCCTATAGAGACATGACACCTCAGAAAGAACTGAGTCTCATAATGGGACACATTTCAAAAATTCCCTTAATAAATACTTGGGCCAAAGTTCATGGCATTGAGTGGATTTATCATATCCCCTACCATGCACCAGCTTCTGGTAAAATTAAAAGATACAATGGGGTGTTGAAAACTATGTTGAAAGCAATGGGTGGTGGAACACTGAAGCACTGGGAAAAGCATTTGCATGTGGTGCAAGGATGCTGTTAAAGTTCATATCCCACATGTGCCCTGTGTCTCATCACAGGATGTGGGGTGTGAGAAGGGCCCAGTCTGAACAAGCAGTCAATCCCAGTGAAACTCTGAACTTCAGATCTCTCAGTTCCAGTGCCCTCCTGTGCACACTCTCCCATAGTTTGATGTTCTTTATGTTCTGCATTGCCCAGAAGTGCACCCAGTGCTCCAGGTGAGGCAGTAGCAATGCAGAGCAAAGAGGGACAAACCTTTCTCCCACCCAGCTGGCAATAAATTGCTTGATGCACTTTAGGGGACTGTTGGCCTTCTTGGCTGGCTGGGCACACTGCTGACTCACTTAAAATTTTATGTTGAGCAGGACCCCCAATCCTTTTCAGTCAGACGTCTCTCATGTGTCCAATATACAGACAGTGTTTATGTCCAGGGTTGCCCATACCCAGGTGCACAATCAGGCACTTGTTCTTGTTATACTTTATGCACTTGGTGCTTAGTACCAACTGGTACCCACTTCTCTGACTTGTCCACATCTCTCTGCAAGTCCTCTCCACCCTCAGTGGAGGCAACAACACCTCCTCATCTGGTCTCATCAGCAAACTTGCTCAGAACATCTTCTAGTCCTGCATGCAAGTCATCTGCATAAACATGAAAGGAAAGTGGCCCTAAAATGGAACCCTGGGGAGCTCTGACAGTGACCATCTACCAGCCCAATGGAACCCACTGACTATAATCCTTTGGGACAGAACTACTGGCCAACTGCTCACCCACCACTGCTGGTGAACCTGAAAGGCAAAATGTCAGCGTGCTGGGTCAAACAGAGAAACACCAATATAGTTACATATAGCTGCATCAATTTATTGCCCGAAAGCCAGACTTTTATAGGAGACAGACAAGGGTGTCCAAAAATCACACACGCTAATTGGAGGAAAGCTACTGCAATAACAACCCTATAACCCCCCTTCAAAGCCACGAGCCATTCATTCTTTTCCTAGAGATGTCCTTTGTTCTCATGCTGTTTATCCTGCTCCGCAGCTGCTGCTCTGTGAACTCCTTATCTCAATCCATGGCTGCTGCTCTGTAAAATTCTTCTTGTATTACAACACACCACATTCTGTTTCTGTCTAGCTGTATGCATGAAATATGGAGGTATGGAGGAAATATGAAGTATGGAGAAATAGTATCAAAAGCTCTACTGAAATCCTCAAGGATTACATCAACTGCCTTCCCTTGTTCAGCTCAATGGATAAAGGTGTCATAAAAAGACCTGAAATTAAATAGGACCTTCCCCTCTGTATCTTGTGTTGTCTGTGACCTGTCCTTCAGTTGTTTTTCCATAACTCCCACCATCATTTTCTCCATAATTTTACCAAGCACTGTAGTGAGACTGACAGGTCCATAGTTGCCCGTGTCATCTTTCTTGCTCTTCCTTACAATGAGACAACATTTGCCAGCTTCCTGTCAACAGGTATGACCCTAGATTTATTAGATGCCATCAAAATGCGAGCCCAGAGCATGCTAAAGTGTCATCAGTGCAAGAACGTAGATGTGCCATAGCTTTGCAATGCCTTGAAATCCAGACTATGCCACAGATGGAGCAGAGAGGAAGATCTGCCTCTTCTGTTCTGAGCTCATCCTTTTGATAAGCTGAATATCACTACATACTCCATGGGGTCAGGTGCAAAAGACACAATGGGTGCCCTAAGCACGTGGCTGAGGTGGTATTTAGGATGGCCAAGAATACCTCCCTTCTGGCCCTCAGCTGATGCTCCAGAAGGAGGTGTCTATCTCATAGATTTTCCGTCACAGTTTACAAGCACTAGCACAAAACTAGGATCACCCAAGGCATCTTGGGCATCACTGAGAGACTGTGTATGAGTAGTGCAGTCCCTGTGGAATAAAAACCAAGGATTCAGATGAGGGACTCACACACAGACACCTCACTGTGCACATCTGAACTCAGCTAGGTGAACTTGTAGCTCCTGTGGTTCTTTGAAAAACTGATCCCAATTCAGCCCCAGGGTTTCCATCTGAGGATGAGATGCCTAACGCTAGAATAAGGATGGGATGGTCTGTTGATAACAGGACAAATGGAAACGGATTTAAATTAAAAAGGGGAGACATAGGTTAGATGTGAGGAACCTATATTTTTACACAGCAACACTGGAAAAAGTTGCCCTCAGAGGCTGTGCATGCCCAATGGATGGGATCCTGGGTTTACTCTGGGTTTACCCTCACGTCAGTCCATGTTTCTACTCATACTTTTGTCTAGGTGAACTCTCACTTTACTCAAGGTTTTACTCACAGTTTACCATCAGGGAGTGTGATCGGGAGATGGGCTGGTGGAGTGACTTGCTGGCATCCCTGAGGGAAGGCTGCCAGGCAGATACCCCCAGAAAAGTGGTTGACTCCCTGCCCTGTCACAGTCAGACAGACCTGACTGATGAGGAGGGTTGGAAGAGAGTCCCAACTCAACATCACAGGAGCCCCCCCATGCCTGCCTAGCCCTCGACCCCTGATCCATCTAAGCAACAGGTTTGACACTCTGAAATCTGAAGGAGATAAGAATGGGGAGGCAATGGAGGATCTGCCTAGGAGGAAACCTAATGCAAGGCAGTCACTACCAAGCCTTGTGACTTCCTCTGCCATGAAAGAAAGAAGGGTGGCCGTGGTGGGTGACTCCCTTCTCAGAGGAATAGAGGGCCCCATTTGCAGACTGGACCCCAGTTGTCAGTAAGTCTGCTGCCTTCTTGGTTTCAGGTCAGGGACATAATGAGGAAACTCCCAATGCTGGTTAGGTCCACTGATTATTTTCCACTACTCATAGTTTAGGTGGGCAGTGATGAAATTTCTTAGATAAGACTACAAACTATTAAAAGAGATTTCAGGAATTTAGGCCATTTAGTTCACAAAGTGGGAGATCAAGTGATTTTTTGTTCTATACCTTCAGTGGCAGTGAGGGACACAGAGCAGGCTTGGAAAGCAAAGCAATGAACAATTGTCTCAGAGGTTGGTACTGAGCCAGAAACTTTGAGTTCTTTGATCACAGGACAGTTTACTTGGCCCATGGTCTGTTATCCATGAATGGAACCCAACTGTCTCAAAGGGGGAAGTGAATCCTAGCATAGACGGTAGCGGGGCTTATCGAAAGAGCTTTAAACTAGCTACGATGGGGGAGTGGACAAAACAGGGCTTACCAGAGATAAGCCTAGGGAAATGCTGTTTGAGCTGGGAGAGAGGCAGATGCCTCAGCTGAAGTGCGTCTACACCAGCGCACGCAGCTTGGTCAACAAGCAAGAGGAGCTGGAAGCAACTGTGCATCTGACAAACCATGACCTAGTTGCTATTACCGACCCATGGTGGGACCACTGCCATGACTGGAGTGCTGTGATGGATGGTTACAAGCTCTTCAGAAGGGATAGAGGAGGAAGGGTGGTGGTGGTGTGGCCCTTTATATTAAAGAGAGTTTTGATGTTGAAGAGCTTGGGCTTCAGAATGAAGTGCATGTTTGTAAGGATCGGGGGAAAGGCCTGTAAGTGTGACATCTTGCTAAAGGTTTCTTATAGACCGCCTAATTGATGGGTGAGGCATTCTATGAGCAGCTTACTGAAGTCGCAAGATTGCCAGCACTCATTTTCTTGGGAGACTACAACTTCTCTGATATATGCTGGGAATATAATAAATAGCAGAGGAATCAGTCCAAGAGGTTTATAGATTGCATGCAAGACAGCTTCCTTACACAGCTGGTATGAAGTCCTACCAGGCGTGGTTCCTTGCTAGACCTGCTCTTCACTAACAGTGAAGGACTGGTAGGAGTTGAGAAGGTTGGGGACTGTCTTGGGCAGAGTGGCCATGAAATGGTAGAATTCTCTATTCTTGGAGATGTCAGAAGGGTGACTAGCAAAACTACTATCCTGAACTTCTAGAGGGCGGACTTTGACCTGTTCAGGACACTTGTAGCACAGGTCCCTTGGGAGTCGCTCCTTATGGGTAAAGGGGTCCAGGAAGCCTGGACACTCCTCAAGATGGAAATCTTAAAGGCACGAGATCAGGCTGTCCCTGAATGCCATAAGGTGAGCCATAGGGGAAGAAGACCAGTGCAGATGAACTGGGAAAAACTATTGAGACTCAGGAAGAAAAAGAGAATCTCCGTCCTCTGGAAGAAGGGGCTGGGTACTTGGGGAGATTACAAGGAAGTTGCTAAGGCATGCAGGGAGGAAGTTAGGAAGGCACATTAATTCCCTGTCCCTTAATCCATGCCCAGAGCTTCTCAGCCATGTCACTGCCAACTGTAAGCTCCATGCAGAGTTCAAGTGGGACACAGAGGGCACAGCCTTCTGCTGGGTGGATGCAAGTGTTGGTGGAACCAGATGGGACAAAGCCCTCCCACCATGCCCTCCTGGGAAAATGGCCACCCCAAGAATGGCAGTCTGCCTCCTCCATGACCCCATCTGAAATGCTCCTGCACTGATTGATTATAGGGCTTTAAACCAGGTCCAAATGGGGAAGGGTGGGGAATTGGATGTGACAGAGAAGGGCTGAGGGATATTGTTGCTGTTGGAGATTGAATGGAAAGCCTCTGAGTTGTTCTATAGGATTGTGTGAGGATTCCTCAGAGAAAGTCTTGTTGCCAATACCCCGTCCTAAATCTTACTGTGTACCCTCTGGGGGTAACCCCAACCTACTGCTGCCCTAAAGTGCCTGTAGACCAGTGCGGGTAGCATGGGAAATAAACGGGACAAATCAAGAGAAAACCACAGAGCTTTTCCTTTCATGCAGGCTGCTGATTCTGAGCAAGGCCCTGAACATCAGTACCACAGTGTAGATGCAAGACCCAGACAGGCTAAATCAAAGCATGCTTCTGGAAGGGGATGCTTTCTGAAGAATCCTTACACTAATGAGAGGACCACAAACATTCACTCAGCGAACTCCAAATCTCTGTGCCTTTGCAGGCCTAGGGTCTTGTTTGGTTCACAGAGACACGGTGGGTTGATTCTCAGCTCTGTACTGTAGCAAATGAGGTACAGATTCTGCATGACGGATGGGCAAGGAAGAAGAGAAAAGGCTGCTGCCATCCATGAGAGGGCACTGAGCTCTGCCTGGGGATGGCAGAGGAGCCAGCTGAGAACTGATGGAAAGGGCTCAGAGAGGAGAGCGGCAGATTCTGTTCCTTGCTTCCCGATCAGGAAGAACAAGAAGAGGGGACAGGCAGGAATCTGAGTTACAGCTGGGATGGAATTGTTTTCTTCAGACTGTCTGCTGTGGTGCAGTGTTTTGGTTCTAGGAGAAAACCATTGATAATACTCTGATGTTTACAGCTGCTGCTAAGCAGTGTTGTACAGAGCCAAGGCCATGGTCAGTGGAGGGCACATGGAGCTGGGAGGGAACAGAGTGAGGACAGCTGACTGATAGTGGCCAAAGGGACGTTCTCTATCAGCTGACAGCAAGCAGAAATTGTATTGAAAGGGGTGGGAGTTCATCTCAGTCTCTTCACTGCCCAGGGTCCAGCTGAGCATCAGTCTGGTGGTGCTGAGCAAGTGCTTGTGCATCAGTTGTTACATACGATTCTATATCAACGGATATATAGTGATTACTATTACTCCTCTCCTTTTATCTCTCTTAGTAAACTGCTTTGTTACATCCCAGAAGTTGTACTCTTTTTCCCAGTTCTCATCCCCATCCCACTGGGAATGGGGCAGTGCACAAAGCACTGTGAGCTGCTGAGCCACATGTTGGGTTCAACAACCACAGTCATTTTGGTGCCTGATGTGAGGCTCCAAGGGTTGTGGTAACAGCACATCTGTCCAGAGTGGACAGGGCTTTGTGGGAGTTGGAGATGTGCAGGCCATGGTGCTGATAGTTTCCCTATTTGTGAAGCTTGCTGAGTCTTCTCATGAAGCTGCATTTCACAGCTCCTTGCTTGCTGCTTGTTTTCCCTGCTGCATCATTTGTCAACTCTGGATGCTGGATTAGGGTATTTATTTTGCTATGCTGTTTGACCTTGGTTTGTACCACGATAAAATTGGCAAAGTGAAGTTTTGTGCACACTCAGCTCTTTGGACATCTTTGGGTTTTGGAAGTAATATTGTTGGTATGATTAGGAATTACACATTTTACACTGTCGTCTCTGGGAGACCAGGGGTATTCAAGGAGAGACTGGATATTGTGTTGAGGGACATGGTTAAGTGGGAGCTATTGGTAATAGGTGAACGGTTGGATTGGATGATCTTTCAGGCCTTTTCCAGCCTTGGTGATTCTATGATTCTAGGATTGAGGTTAAACAATTATTCAGGAATATCAGTGAGAGATCTGCCCCAAGGTGAGAAGGCTCTGCATGGCAGGGGGTGTGGGACAGTCTGGGCAGCTGCCTGGAGTGGTGGGCACCCCCAGGGCTTTGGAACTTCATCTCCGAGCAACTGCAGGATCCTGAGAAACTGGTAGAATATTGGAGACAGGTCTGCTGTGGCACTGGTAATCCTAAAAAGGCCCAAATGACTGCAGTGTGCCAGGGCCTGGCCCACACCTACTGAGCTGTGTTCAACACTATTCAGCATCTTCAAGGGGAAGAGAGCTGGATCTGCTGACATTGCTGCAGCCTCTGCAACTCCTGGCACAGTCCCTGCAATAGCTCCAAGTTTTTGCTACACATCCTGCAGTTGCTCCAAGCTCTGGACAGATCCCACTGTCACTCCACCCCTCATAAGGAGCTCTGCGGTCACTTATGCTACAGGTCCTGTAGCTGTTCCAAGTATTGAGATAAGAAAATTAAGCAAACCACTGAGTGCTGCTGTAGAGACGACGGGACTGCTGTGAGACACACAAGACCTTCAGGCCTGTAGAAATGAGAGGACTCGAATCCTCTGTGCACTGTATCAGTGTAAAGAGAGGAGGAATGAAAAGAACTAGTTGTGCTTCTATCTGTGGCTGTACCTTCCCCAAATCCAGACAAAGTTGGATAAGAGAAGAGCTAAGGAAAAGCGTATTTTGAATGCTATTTATTTATCTCTTAACCTATTCGGGGAATCTGGTTCCATGTTTACATGAGCTCTTGGAGTGAGAAAATGGATAGTAGGTGTGAAAGAAGTGAAACAAATTTTTATTTATAAGTTCAATAACATTTTTTTGCACGTTGCTATATCTCACATAATCAATCAATCAAAGATGCATAAAAGATGAAGAACCATCACTGGGAATCATGCGATGAAGATGTGCACTTTATTGAAGCGGGAATAGTGAGTATTGCAACACCTTCCTGAGAGCGTGCTTGATCTCCCTGTTCCTCATGCTGTAGATAATAGGGTTCAGTGTTGGAGGAACCACTGAGTACAGAAGTGCCACTGTCAGATCCAGGAGTGGGGAGGGAATGGAGGGGGGCTTCAGGTAGGCAAAAGCACCAGTGCTGAGAAACAGGGAGACCACGGCCAGGTGAGGGAGGCACGTGGAGAAGGCTTTGCGCCGTCCCTGCTCAGAGGGCATCCTCAGCACAGCCACCAAGATCTGCACATAGGACACAACTATGAAAACATAGCAGCCTACGTCTAAACTGATAGTAAAAATGAGAAACACAACTTCCCTGAGATTTGATTCTGAGCAGGAGAGCTTGAGGATCTGGGGAATTTCACAGAAAAACTGGTTGACAACATTGCCTTGGCAGAGAGGCAGTGAAAACGTACTGGCAGTGTGCAGCAGGGAATTGAGAACCCCAGTGCCCCAGGCAGCTGCTGCCATGGTGGCACAAGCTCTGCTGTCCATCAAGGTCCCGTAGTGCAGGGGCTTGCAGATGGCAACATAGCGGTCATAGGACATGATGGTGAGAAGGGAATACTCTGCTGACATGAAGAAGGTAAAGAAAAAGAGCTGTGCAGCACATCCTGTGTAGGAGATGGCCCTGTTGTCCCAGAGGGCGTTGGGCATGGCTTTGGGGAGAGTGGTGGAGATGCTGCCCAGGTCGAGGAGGGCCAGGTTGAGGAGGAAGAAGTACATGGGGGTGTGCAAACGGCGGTCGCAGGCTACGGCTGTGCTGATGAGGCCGTTGCCCAGGAGGGCAGCCAGGTAGATGCCCAGGAAGAGCCAGAAGTGCAGGAGCTGCAGCTGCCGCGTGTCTGCCAACGGCAGCAGGAGGAACTCGCTGATGGAGCTGCTGTTGGGCATCTGCTGTTGTTGGGCTTGGAGTCCTGCTCAGAGTGTAGAAGATAATGACAAGTCCAGACCATTCTCAGAGGCACTACTCCTGCTATACTATGAAATGTTTTAATTCTCCTACAACAGTGTACATTTAGCACCATTACTTGCATTTAATTTCATGTAGATCAGCATTCCTTAAGCAGAAGCAGCATATGGAGCTCTAACCTTCCTCTTATTTTCTTATCCCTTCTCCCTGGATATTTTCATCTGTTTCATGTCTCATATCTTTACCCCAAGTGCTCTTAGAGCCCCCTACCCGAGCTTCTGTGGCATTCAGTTTCAGTTAGAAAATGCTGCCTGTTTGTAGGATAAGTGAATTATTCATGCCTACAGAAAATGAAGATAATTCCATCCTTCGAGAAAGGGGAGACTGAAAGCACATCATGTGTGAGTGTTCACAAAACAAGCAATTGATTGATGAAAAATTCTCAGAACTCTTATTGCCCCTTTTAGATTTCTGACTCCAAACCTCTTTGCCTCAGAACAGGAAATGGAAACCCCCTGCTTGGCTCTCCTCTTGCAAAGTGCCCTCAGAAACATTCAGTTGTGCAGTGGAGCTGTGATCCCCTGCCCCAGGCAGCAGCTGTGGCAGCACAAACCCTGCCGGGGGCTCCTTACCCCACATGTCTCCCCGCAGCGCCCTGGGCAGCTCCCCGGGCAGGCTGAGTGCTGAGCCTGGCAGGCGGCAGAGTCCCATACCCGGCACAGAGCCCCTGGGGCACAGCAGGGACCCTGCTCTGCAGGACAGCCCTGGGCACCCGTCTCAGCTGGAGCAGAAAGCTTTTTCCACAGTAAAGAAACATGCAGTGCCTGCAGTCAGATCTCCTATGGGATGTCCCAGTTATAGTTACCCCTTAATTAAAAGCAGCTCATGGTCAGCTGTGAGACTTACCTTGTCATGGTCTGTGAGCAATGCTCCTGCAGTGAGTTCACAGCCCGCTCACACCACACACATCCTGCAAGCTCTCTCCAATTTCTCTCCTCTCCTGTCACCTGCAGGCTGTGCTGTGCACGAGATCTGCTCCTGGGCACAGCTGTCTCTCTGCAGCTCTGCCCACTTTTATCAGCTCCCTGTGTCCCAGGAACCTGGACAAGCAAGCAGCAGATTATGTCATTTTTATCCTTCCCACTCATTTCCCCTGACATGTCCCTGGGTCCTCATGGCCAACAGCTCCTGAAAGACAACAGCATCATGACTGTGCTTTGAAATCCACTCAATTAACCACCACATGTCCAGTGGTCAGTGACTGATTGGAGACATATGGGGAGTGCTCCCAGAGATCGTTTGATGAAACAATAAGGGCAACCAGACAAGGAAGGCGAGGTTTGGACTTTCCCTGTGCAGGGCAGTGATCCAGCTGAGGCAGCGCAGGAGTCTCATCCCTTGACAGAAATCCTGGAGCTGAAATGGGATTCGGCTCCCCACAGAACCACAGGAGCTGGGATTTCTCTGGTTCAGTTCAGAAGTGCACAAGGAGTTGCCTGCATGAGAGCTCCTGCTCTGAGTCCTCGGTCCTTCAGCTGGGAGGCAGCAGCTCACACACAGACACTGGGTGATGCCCAAGGTGCCTGGGCTGCTCCTGATGTTTGCAAGTGCTTGTAAACCGTGTGGGAAATCCCTGAGATAGACACCTCCTTCCTGGGCATCAGCTGAGGGCCAGAGAGGGGATAGCACCGGCTGTCCGGTGAATTCACTCACAGCTACAAGAGCAGCACAGGGCCTTCAGGAAAGCCATGCCCATGGTGTGTCCGTGCTGCTACGTCACCTCCAAGACCCACGATCGGTCTAATGTTTGTGTGCCACCTTCTGCACACTGATTCTATAGATGAGCTATCCAGTCAGGCAATGTCCAGTGATGCTTTTCAATTAGGATATTTACTTCTGTGCTTTTGCACTAATGCAAACACCAACACACAAGAAGCTAGAAATCTTGGTAGAGCTGCAGGCCTGAGCTCCTGTTTGGACCATGGGGACACAGTTTAATGGTTTCCACAACTGCACTGTAGCACAAGGGGGATACCGAGTCTTTAGGATGGATGGGCGAGGAGACAAAGAAGGGCGACTGCCCTCTGTGAGAGTGCACTGAGCTCTGCCTGGGGATGGAAGAGCAGACAGGTCAGAGCTAATGGAAATGGCAAACAGAGGAGACCATCAGTGTCTTTTCCTGTCTTCCTGATCAGGGAGAGTAAATGGAAGGTGCCCTCTGCAGACAGATGGGAATCTGATGTTGTCTGTCCCTTGTCCCATTTGGTGGCCTTTGTCACTCCATTATCTGTGGCAGGGACAGCACAGCAGGGCATGTGGCATCCAGCAGATCCACGGAGAGCACAGATGGCTGCTTCTTGACCAAGCAGTGGAGGAACCAAAGAGGAGAGGTGCTCTGCTGGATCTCATACTCTCCGGCATGGAAGGACTTGTGGGAACTGTGAAGGTGAAAGGGGCATCAGGCCATGTGCAAGATGCAAATGTATCTCTTTTAATTTATTTATTTATTTTGAGGCTGTAAGCTTAATAGTTGATCATAAATGTCAATAAAACTGAAACAAATAATTGAAGACAAAGATGGAAATCAATGAAAATGTGTTAACCCTTCTCAACATGAAAAATTCTCATGAGTCTTGTTCCATTTTAAGTTGTAAATACGAATCTTTGAGGTGATTTGATGTCTTTTTTTTTCTTTTACTGAAACTACAATGTTTTCCAGAACTGTGTTCGCTGGACACAAATGCCTTCAGGTTCAGAGACACAGACAGCGGTGCCAGTGCCAATGCCCTGTGACTGTAGCCTGGTGCCCAGCACTACTCTTCCCTGCTGCCTATTTGATGTGCCTCATCCTCCAAGTTTTTTCAGCTCTCCTAAAGAAATGGCCATGGTTAAGGGCATGTTTTCAGCAGGCCATTTGGGCACACACTACTCCCACTGCCCTCCAGATTTCTCCATCCCTTGCTCTTTGTTCAGTCAGATACCTCCCAATTATCTGTCTGATTTCTGACTTTCAGGGGGATTACTGGAATTTGTTCCATCTCCCCAAAGTCTGATGGAATGTGTTGTCAACTCCTTCACTGTGATTTGATCTATCCCTTCCTATCTATTCTTTTTCTTTTTCTTCTTATACTTTTTCTTTTTCTCAATCACTGTCTCTTTTTTATTAAGGCACGAAGTCTGAAAGATGTTCATTAATGTCAGTAAAAGTGAAAAACAGAGTTGGAGACAAAGATATAAATCAATGAGAATGTGTTAACCCATCTCAATGTGTGAAATACTCACAAGTCCTGATCAGTTTTAAGTTGATACCTCTCAACTACCTGGCTGATCTATCCCAGGAAGATTACTGGAATTTGCTCCATCTCTCAGAGTCTGATGGCCTCTGTTGTCAACTACTTCACTGTGATTCAATCTATCCTATCCTACCTCAGAATAAATCATTTCTTTTAAAAATATTCCATATGAAAGACAAACTTCAATAGATGCCGCTTGAACATGGCATGCAGTTGATCACTGTGTTTTACTGTTCATTCAATTGCATCACCTTTCTTTCCATTTGCTGGCCAGATAAAAAAGAGAAATCTTTCCTTTTCCATGTGTAGCTGGTTCTCTGAGGAAAGCCAGTGGGAGTTGGTGCAAAGCAGTTTTAACACTGAGCGGATGAATGCAGAGGAGAAGAGTGATGTGAAGAAAAGTGATGCAAGTCCCATAGGTCCATTGTGAGCAGAAATTGGGTGGGGAGGTTGAGAAGGACCTTTGTCAACACAGTAACAGTACAGAACTCATTGGGACATCCTGGATTGGTATCAGTTGCACAGTGCTGCTTTAATGTCTTCTTTAAACCCAACTATAAATAAATAGACAATAAATTTATACTGGATTCTTTAAGCTCTCTCCAGATATCCCTCCTTTTTGCTGAACAAGTTCTGATAACCTGAAGAAGATAACAAGATGGCATAAGGCAAGGAGATTCTTTAGGTTATAATGGGCCCCAGGGTGCATTTGATGCTGAGTTCATCAGCCTCTAGTGCAGAGAGAAGTTTGCACAAAGTGCTCAACAAGACAAAGTCGGAAGTAACAGTGAAGTTTCTTGGAGTATTAATGGGCCCACTGAGGGCCATTACCAAGTAAGCTTCCCAAGGGACTTGTTAGAGAAGATAACTGGAAGCCATGACTACAGGCAGGCAAAGGCACTGGCATGCTAAGAAACCTCTCCTTTGCCTTACGAAGCAGACAGGTCAAGCCCTGATTGCAAGACCAGTGGTAGAGAGATCCTGTCTCTCATGTTGGCTCCTGGCATTTCCTGGGGCAATGGGTTGGAGGTCCGTATGATGTTAAATGAAAGACATGGGGACAGAAGATCCCAGGCTCTACATGTGGTGCAAGGACGCTGTGAGGTTCATGTCCCATATGAGACCTATGTTTCATTGCAGGATGTGAGAAGGGATGTGAGAAGGGCCCAGTCTGAACAAGCAGTCAATCCCTGTGAAACTCTGAACTTCAGATCTCTCAGTTCCAGTGCCCTCGTTTGCACATTCTCCCAGAGTTTGAAGTCCTTTATGTTCTGCGGTGCACAATCAGGCACTTGTTCTTGTTATACGTTATGCACTTGGTGCTTAGTACCAACTGGTACCCACTTCTCTGACTTGTCCACATCTCTCTGCAAGTCCTCTCCACCCTCAGTGGAGGCAACAGCACCTCCTCATCTGGTCTCATCAGCAAACTTGCTCAGAACGTCTTCTAGTCCCGCATTCAAGTCATCTGCATAAACATGAAAGGAAAGTGGCCCCAAAATGGAACCCTGGGGAGCTCTGACAGTGACCATCTACCAGCCTGATGGAAAAAACTGACTATAATCCTTTGGGACTGACCTACTGGCCAACTGCTCACCCACCACATTGTGTTTCTGTCTAGCCATATGCAGAACATTCTGTCCAGAAGGTTGTTGTGAGAAACAGTATCAAAATCTCCACTGAAATCCTCAAGGATTACATCAACTGGCTTCCCTTGGTCAACTAAACGGATAACTGTGTCACAGAATGAGCTTAAATTAAACAGGACCTTCGCCTCACAAACTTGTGTTGGCTGCAACCAATGACAGAATTGTCCTTCAGCTGTTTTTCCATAACTCCCACCATCATTTTCTCCATAATTTTACCAGGCTCTGGACTGACAGGTCCATAATTGCCCATGTCATCTTTCTTGCTCTTCCTTACAATGAGACAACATTTGCCAGCTTCCTGTCAGCTGGCATGACCCTAGACTTCTTTAGATGCAATTGAAATGAGAGCCCAGAGCACACTAAGTTTTCATCATTGAAAGAAAGTAGATGTGCCATAGCTTTGCAATGCCTTGAACTCCAGAGTATGCCACAGATGGAGCAGAGGGGAAGATTTGCCTCTTCTGTAGTGAACTCATTCTTTTGGTAAGCAGAATAACACTACCTGATACATGAGGACTGTGTCTCTGCTCTGCTCTGCTCAGCTCACAGGGCAGAGGTTCAGGGTGTTGCTCTCATGTCAGTGCAGGTAAACTCACTTTAACCTTTTTTCTTCTGTAAATGCTTCCTCTGTTTGTATGCTCAGATACACTTCCACATTCCCTCAAGTACACTTCCATATATCATTAACAATTACACTTTCTTATACCATCAAAACTGTTTGTCAAACAATACAGTTCTTCAGTTCACATAAACTCCCTTAATACAGTCTGTATTCTTCAGTTATAAACACTGTGCCACAGAACCAGCACTGATTGAACCACCTCCCTCACACACTTCCTCGCAAGCAGTACATAGTATTACATAAATGGGTTGACATTCATTGGTCGGGTGGAATGTACACCTCTCCTCAGGACAATCTTACTAATCTACAGAGTACAAACTCCCGTCTTCTTACATACAAGCAGAAAGTACTTATGAGTGGACACACAACACAGTCTTTCACTTTGTCCGTGTCTGGCCATTTCCCTCACAGGAGGAAGGAAACATGGATCGGGACTCGGCACTCACCCTGCAGCTGTTCTGTGTCTCACTCACACCACACTCACTCTGACATTTAGATCAAAAACCATGGTTTATTCATACTACACAATGCTGACAACGTTTTCTAGCTGGAATCTTAATAACACTCATACTCTGGTCGACCAGTTGCAAACGTTAATGTTTTTCCCAGAGTCGGCTTGACACACGGTACCAAACACTTAAAGCAGATGATAATATTGAACATACAACCTATAACCCCCGTGATTACAACTTGGAGAACCCAGGCTACCATTTGACAGGCTATCCACTATATCCCATACCCGTAGGAGAGACCAACCTAGGTCCCTCCTATTGTCACCCACCTGGGAGAGAGTACTTGTTCTTGTTTCCATTCATATGACATACAGTTCCCTTTCATAGGAACTCACCCAAGGAGTCTTCCTACCCCAGCTGGCAACCAAAGCCATGAGCTCACCTCCCTGGGAGCAGCACGTATGGCTGTAAACTGTGTAGGATGTCTCCTCAAGACATATGGGCTCCACTTACCATACACATACCTGGTCCACCTATGGGTGGTCCTTGTCTGTCCCTGCAGTGATCAGGTGAGGAAGGGAGTCCTTCAGAGAAATCTCAGGATGCGCCAAAAGTGTCTCCCTCTCAGCTGGTCCTGCAGCGAACAGAGCTGGTCCCACCTGGGCCGCCAAATTGACTACAGGAATTGAACTCTATAACCTCTATAACTGATACAGTCTCCCATGACATACTTATACCAAAGCTGAGGAAGTATGGGATAGGTGATTGGACAGTGAAGTGGGTCGAGAACTGGCTGACTGGCAGAGTGCAGAGGGTTGTCGTTGGCGGTGCAGTGTCTGGCTGCAGGGCTGTAACTAGCGGCGTCCCCCAGGGGTCTGTGCTGGGTCCGGTCTTGTTCAACATCTTCATCAACGACCTTGATGAGGGGATAGTGACCACCCTCAGCAAGTTTGCTGATGACACGAAGTTGGGAGGATTGGCTGACACGCCTGAAGGCTGTGCTGCCATTCAGCGAGACCTGGACAGGCTGGAGAGCTGGGCAGTAAGACACCGGATGAGGTTTAACAAAAGCAAGTGTAGAGTCTTGCACCTGGGTAGAAATAATTGCATGCACCAGTACAGGCTGGGGGAAGAGCTGCTGGAGAGGAGCTCTGCTGAGAGGGATCTGGGCGTCCTGGTGGACGACAGATTGACCATGAGCCAGCAGTGTGCCCTTGTAGCCAAAAAAGCCAATGGCATCCTGGGGTGCATTAAAAAGAGCGTGTCCAGCAGGTCGAAGGAGGTGATCCTCCCCCTCTACTCTGCCCTGGTGAGGCCTCATCTGGAATATTGTGTCCAGTTCTGGGCTCCCCAGTACAAAAAAGACAGGGATCTCTTGGAAAGAGTCCAGTGGAGGACCACAAAGATGGTGAAGGGCCTTGAGCATCTCCCCTATGAGGAGAGACTTAGGGAACTGGGTCTGTTTAGCCTTGAGAAAAGAAGGCTGAGAGGGGACCTGATCCAGGTCTATAAATATTTGAGGTGTGGGGGGCAAAGAGGTGAGGCCAGACTCTTTTCAGCAGTGTGTGGAGACAAGACAAGGGGAAACAGACAGAAACTGCACCATAGGAAATTCTGCACTAATGTGTGCAATAACTTCTTTATGGTGAGAGTGACAGAGCACTGGAACAGGCTGCCTAGGGTGGTTGTGGAATCTCCTTCTCTGGAGATATTCAAGACCTGCCTGGATGCTGAGCTGTGCAACGTGGTGTAGGGAACCTGCTTTGGCAGGGGGACTGGACTCAGTGGTCTCTGGAGGTCCCTTCCAACCCCTACAATTCTGTGATTCTGTGAATATCATGGAGTTGTTTGGATGGGGAAAGACTACCCCTTTGAATGACCTTTTGTCAGGGCATGTCCTGGGATTCCTAGGATCCTCAAAATGCAGCACTGCTTCTGTCACTGAAAAATGGGGCCCTGTGTGGGACGGAGGGAGGGTCCATGAGTCCCTGGCCCACCTGAC
Organism: Coturnix japonica; assembly: GCF_054131305.1. Taxonomy (NCBI): domain Eukaryota; kingdom Metazoa; phylum Chordata; class Aves; order Galliformes; family Phasianidae; genus Coturnix; species Coturnix japonica. The sequence goes on from NW_028188979.1 coordinate 285,698, forward strand.
TGAGTATTTCCATGGTCTTAGCAAAGACATACTTACAACTTGAGAATGACAGTTAGCTGTGTTCATGGTGGCATGGCCACTTTTAATGGCCTTGAACTGTCTGAACATAAGTGAAGAGGCTCAGGCTGATGCAAATCAGCTATTGAATGATAGTGTTGAAAAATTGGAAAGACAGGTGGCAGTTTTGATGGGAAAAAACCTAATTCAATCATTCTCCTATGGAAGATCAGTAACAACTGTCTGGAGGACCATGGGGGCCCTGTACAAGGGAATCTGTATAAAATGGACTCTGTAAATGAAGGCACTAAAAGGTCAGATTTTGAGGTTCCATTTGGACTAGATCTATTTGAGATCTGACTGATTGTAACCCAAAAATGAAAAAAAAAAAAAAAAAAAATGCAGGATAGGCTGGTGGGAGTGCCCTGACCAGTGTCCACCCCCCAAACCCTGCTGCCCATAATACAGCAGCTGAACTGATGGATATAGTACAGTGGTTTAGACAGAAACCAAGAGAGCATGCCAGCATAGCTGCTCTGGTTATGGGACATGGAGGCAGAAAGTGCTATGGTGAATGGACTGGAAATTTCAAAACTGACATCCATTACTACTAACCCTGCCCTCAGGCAAAGACTTTATGCTCTTGTCTGGAGGGCTTATCGCAATAAAGATTGGCGGATTTGCTGCGTAGACCGGTCAGAACTCAGATCTGCGTTGTGCTTCCTGCGGCACCAAACGCCCAACAGTGGCAGTTCCGCTTATTGGCCAGCAGGTGGCAGCAGAGACCACGGAAAGAACGTCTGCGGGACAGACCCTGGGGATCCGTTCTTTTGATTATAGGGGAAGAACACAAAGATGGAAGAGGAGGGAAGGGGGAAAAAAAAAAGAAAAAAAAAAATCAAACCACAGCAAACAAATAAAAACTTCTCCAAACGTAGCAAACGTGAATGTCTGTCAATAAATTAATGAGTAATTAAATTGATATCCCTTTCCCGCCCCCCCCCCCCCCCCCCCCCCAACTTCTGAGATGAAAAAAAACCACTTCTTTTAGAAGAAAACAGAGTAGTAACAACTTCTGTACCTACATTCACCACTCTGAGATCCTGTCTGGGTCTCCCAAGGCTTGTAAATAACCACTGGGTCGGTTCTGATGTCGCGTGATTTGTTGTCAGTTCTCTCATGGTTCTCCGGTCAGTTCTCCGGTGCCAGGATCTGCCACAGGGCATTCTGACCACGGGCATCATGTTTCTACGCTGCCGCCTGCATTTAACAGGCAATGGGACTGCCCAGCATGTGCAAGGCAGCACCTCTTTCACACCACCAGAATGTTTAAGGCTGTTGGGATTGTTGTTAGCGTCCCATTAACACTGAGGCTAGAGATACCCTTAGGATTGACATTACTATTAGCATTACTTTGATGGTGCCCTATCTGGGTCATTTCCAGGGGATGTCAGGAGTAAGGCACAGTGTCAGGAGAAAAAGAACAGACTCTGTTACTTTATAAACGTGATAATAGAGAGAGTTCATTGGAAAAAATACAACTCTTAAATAATGCAAAGCATGCTTCTGATTGGATGCAGGCATCATCTGGGCTCTGATTAATATTACTCTTAAGGTAAAGATTATTGTTACCATAATGATTTTTTTTTTTGGATTATGATCAGGGTTAAGGTTCCTTTTGCTACAAACTTCTAGCATCATTTTTGTTGTTGCATTTGGAGTTAGGGACGATTTTAGAATCAGGGTAAGGGTTAGGATTAGAGTTACATTGCTGGTTAATGCTGTTATCTTTACAGCTCCTGTGAGGGTTGGGGTCTGGGTCAGGTGTTTAAAAATGAAATGAAAAAAGAATTAAAAAAATATATTGAAAGCTTCAGATTTCCTTAATCTTTGTGGGAATCATATAATGTGCAACTCAGATCTACCTCTTCGTGCAGTGACTGCCTGTAAATTTGCTGGAGCCTAATATAATATGGCCTTGTGCTTTCCACTAACTCACCTTCATTTCATTTTCATTACATTTGCTTGGTAGTCAGATTTTGGTGTGTGGATATTTTAAAACAATCTAACTGACATTAGCAAAAAATTAAAAATAAAATTAAAAAAAATGCACAACAGCATCGTATCAATTTTTATAGATAAGATAAAGAAGAGCAGTTTCCCTTAGTTTTCTGTGCCTCTTTACTTTCTTACCCTCTCCCCTTGTGTGAGAAACTCTCAAAGTCAAAGATTTCTAGTTAGGCAAAGATGGCAGCGATAGCAGCAGTGCTTATTCATTATTGCAATACTGCGCGCACATCCCCTATTGGCAAGGGAGAAACTGCACACCAGTCAGTGAAATCAATTCTGTTCTGTGCCCTAAACCCACTGCAGGTGATGCTCTCATGGCTCTCATTGGTTGAGCATCTCAGGCTCACAGACTCCTCGAGACTGTGGCTAGGATTCATTTCCATAGAAGGTCAATTACCAACCTCTTGTTTTTAGGTCTGCCTTGTACTTTTCTGCGGACAGAGAAGGGCAATGTTTCCAAAAGTCAGTACATTCATTCTGTCCTGTGCTGGGCTCTACCCACCCTGTATTTATCTTGTGCTTGTCTCAATTCTCCCCATGTCAGAATGCCCCCAGTCTGAACTTAATTCTGTTCAGCAACTTTCTTGGTGGAAAAACTACTTATACAGCTGTTTTACAAGAGGGTTATACATTCAGTTAGGGCCTACACTATGTACTGAAAATACTGGAAACTTCCACTGCAAAAACACAATCTACCTCTCCCATCTGTGCAGCCTTGCAGACCCAGAGCATGCCAGGTTATTTCTGCTTTCATAGCATTTGCATGCTGTAGGGTGAGCACAAGGTTCTGCTGCTTGATTCTTCTGCAAGAGCTGCCTACCGGCAAATGGTTGCAGGGATGGAGGATGTGACAGAAAGCATTTGTCTCCACAAGAGCAGAGTTACATTCAGTGCAGAGTGTGAGAGTCAGGTTGGTGTGGAAAAGCACTGACACGCTGGGGATGATGCAGTGCTCACATGTCTAACACTCACAGACATTACTGTCAGAAGGATGGTGCTGTGTTGTGCTTCTACCTTTGGCAGCCCCTGGAGAAATGCTATGGCACACAGAACACCTTTGTATTGCACTGAGTGCTGCCATGCAGCATGGATTTAACACACCAAATCCAGAGGAGCATGACTGCATCTAACTGCCCTGAGAAAAACTACTGTAGCTGAAGAGATGAGGAGGCAGCTGCTCATCTGCAGAACAAGCAGTACTGCCAGACATTGGGCCAGGTGAGCACCTCCTGCTGCAGCGTGATGATGACAGGGCTGGAGATGATCTGCAAAGCCAGCTTAAAAGTGGGAGACGTGAGTCAACATGGCAGGAGGACAGAGGTGTTAGGGAGCAGCCAAGGCATCAAAGAGTATCAGAAGGCTTTGAAAAGTATCACAAAGTGACAGCCAGGAAGACTGGGATATATCATGAGCAGCAACCTGGATGCTAGAGATTATTTGCTCCCATACAAAATGGTAGAGATCTTGCTGCAGACATCCCAAAGCCAGGCAAAATGGGAACCCAGAGCTCTGCCTGCACGAACCCCACAGCCATAGCATTGCAAGCTGAGCTGCCTTGCTGTTTGTTGCATTCATCCCAATCCCTGTGATTGAAGACTCAGAATGCAGTCGAGGCGATGACTGAGCATGAGAGTGACTTTATTCAATAAAAGACAGGAGGGCTTGAGAGGTCAAGGGTGAAGATGGGACTCCTCTTGTCAAGATGAGAGTGGCTCAGAGCTGGTGCTGCTGCCTGGTGCCTGGGACTGGCAGCCTGACTCTAAGTCCCCATCTAAGATGCTCAGCTTCACCTCACTGATGCTGCCCTGCTCCTGCATGGTGGTGCTGCTGCTGGGACACTCGGGCTGTGCTTGGGATGGGCAGCACTGCAAAGGCGCTGGGTCACAATCCAGGCAGGTGACTGCTGTGTCTGGCAGGCTCAGGTCAGGAGCTTCAGCAGAGCCAGGAGATATGAGAGCATGAACGTGGATGAGCCCCTTGTGTCCATCACTGTTACCATGTGGAAGGCTGTCATCCGAATTGCAGCGATTCATGCTTAATAAGAACTCTCCATTGATGGAAAGACACTGCTTGGTTTGGATCTTTGGGGTTGACAAGGGCTCGAATCACCTAGGAAGGCATAGAAACACAAGGGTTAGTTTCAAACATTTGCAAGTTGAATCATGAAAGGTTGTTGATACTTGGTAATAGAGTGGCGGCAGGAAGAAGCAAGTAGGCTTGAAGCAGCATAGCCACTGTCTTGAAAGTGATCCTCATTCAGGTCCAGCTCATGTGTTGTTTCACTGTAATCTGTTTCTTTGGGTCTACCTAGTGGGCAGCAACACTCGAGCTGTTACTGATATCATTGAAAAGAACTGGAGACAATTGTTCTATTCCTAAGAGCTTCAAGGTGCCTAGAAGCACAAATAGAAACCAGCAGTATTTCATCACTTCACCAAAAGGAAGGTCAAACACCTGAGCTGTGAAGAGCAGTTACAGAACCTATGCATAAGATCACACCAGACATACTTTGTTCTAACAACAGTTATGGCACATAGTCCATTTCCTTCAATATTCCCAAAATGAAATGATGTGGAGCATTACAGGGAAAGAAACACTGCACACAGACACTATGACCCTGATTAGACTCAAGCAGCAGACTTAAAACAAGTCAGAGTTTTTGATTCCAGGATATTTCAGGACCTATCGTGTGAAATTCAGTTACACAACAGTGCCTAGGTGCCTGCGTTTCAAGCAACTTTCAGATCACAGCCATGTAAAATAAAAACAAATTCAGTGCAGAAATAGCAAGCCTGTACCTTAATACTCATGAGATTATCCATTTTTTACTGCATTCTGACTAAGTTCTAAAACTTGCTCATCCCAGTTCACTTCAACAAGTTCCACCAATTCAAGCAACGCAGTTCTGAGATCCTGTGTATGTTGTGCAGATAGAATTGAACAGTGCAGAAATAGTCTCTGACAGCTTTAAGAGCTCCGTTCTGCTTACAAACTCTCAGTCCAAAACTATTCAGTTTTAAGGAAATGAACACCTGAAGCAGTTGGATCATCTGCCGCATTCTGCTTCTTGGCATCATGATTAGCACAAAGGGTTTTCTGCTGTCCTGCAGAGATGGAAAAAGTCCTGCTTACAAATGGACCAAGTTTCAGTGTACAGCAGAGTTTGTACCAGACTAATAAGCCACGTCATTCAATTCATTTGCTCAGGTTGTTATGCACTCCGAAAGGAAACAGAACTAACTGCTGGATTCTGAAGGCAATCTGTGGGGTCCTACATTACCTCCTGATTCTGGAAGAGGAAATTCTAATAGCAAATGCAGAACTTTGATCTTTGTAGACATGAGAAGAGCTGGCATTTAGGAACATTCATTTCAGGGAAATCAAATGATGTGTCTGTATTTTTACTACAGATAGTATAGGGAGCAGCCAGTTGAAGAACCAGATACAAAAAATCCAGACCATTGGCAAGAAAATACTTCTCCTTAAATTCTGTATGCTATCATGGTACAGAATTAGGCTACAGTGCCACATAGGCCAACCAAGCGTAGAACCAAATCCACTAAATACTGGTAGACAAAGCAGCAAAAACAGGGACAATATTCAGCAGACAGGCCTTTCTACTCACAGCTCAGCATGTTCTGCCATCCGAAAAGCAAGGCCTCTTGTCAAGCTCAGCTATTTCCCTTCTCAGTGTATTCTAGCACCACTGATACCCACTGGTATCCTCCTGTAGAGTGCCATCATATTGTCATCATCCAAAGGGAAAACCCACACAGCAGAGCATACAGCACTACACCCATGCTCCAAATATCCGCCTGAAAAACAAAAAGACAAGCTTACAAACCTGAAGCACCTCAAATGGCTTCCTGACAGACTGGATTGTCTGCCCTTGCCAAAGCCCACATATAGCCCATGAAAAGCTGGCTCTTTCCCTCAGGAAAAAGAGCCTTATCGTCCCAGAGAAAGCATATAACCCTCATTCAATTGCCCTTTCACTCAGCTTAGAGCACTACTAAAACCAGCATCTTCACCTTAGCTCATCACACTGCTGCACTTCCTTTTACAAGGATTTCACTGGCAAAAATGAAATCAAAGCCGTCACAAGGGATTTAGCACAGTTACGTGTTACTGGCTACGAGAGCTGTCAGCACAGTCACCTGTCTGGCTTTGCTGCTGTTCTATTTATGTACAGGCACAACAAGGTTCAGACACCTCACAGTGCAGTTCTCACTTTGACTGTAAAGAAAAAGGAGGCTTGAAAAGCAGCGTGTGGAAAACAAAGAAACAAGAATTAGAACAACAGTGGGGCCATGGCACTTGTAGGAATTGCTCCGCCTTTAACAGCGATTCAAGAAGTACGAGGGCATCCCAAACCAGACCAGTTTGGACAGATTAACAACTGCAAGTAGTGGGTTCCAAAATTCCAGACATGAAATCAAAGCTGGAAAAACTCTTCACATTTTCATCTCTCAGTTTTTAGTACATTGTGCATTACAACGGAAACAATTCTTCACATACAACTTGGAAGCTAAAGACAAGTCTGACAAAACAGACTGCACAAAAATGATGGATAATTAACAGAGCAAATTGCTCTTTCAAAAACTTAGTAATAGAAAGAGATCTCTGAAGTTGCTGTTCTGTAGAGCCCCAAAGCAGTCGCTTGAGGCAGTTCAGGATTAGCCTGAGACAAACCAGCCAGCTGTGTGAACTGAGACCAATTGCACTTCTTCTATTTTACTTTCATTCTATGTGACCTCACTAAGCAAATATTGTCTAAGACCATGAGTATCACATAAATGTGCAGATCTCAAGCTGCTCACTTATCTAGTACCCTTGGCATGATGCTTTATTTTCCTCAGCTATTCATCTAGTTTGTGCCTGTTGATTGTGCAACAACAGCCTGTTGGTCTCGATTACCTTTAAGAGGCTTTAAATTTGGCCAGGAAACATCATTTGAGGATAAGTAATTATCTGGGACTCAGTAAGGCAGTCTTCCCATGCTTTCATAACAGCAGAGATACACACACACACAAACTCATGGAACCCCACTGCTTTGCACAATCCTGTGCACACTCACATGTGTCATGCACTGATTTCCCAGCCAGTCCTCATGGGGTCTATTACTTAGGACAGGAGTGTAGGGGAGCAGCCAGAAGCTGTTTGCATTCCCTGCTGTCTGCTGGGCAGCTTTGCTGGAGATGCTTGGGTTGCTTTGCTTTTCCTTGGGATGTGGGAAGGAGCTTTGGGTTGGAGGCACATCCCGTGCCAGAGCATCTCGATGGCACGTGTGTGGCACTGATCTGCAGCAGATGAAGGGGAGGAGGTCCCAGCACAGCCCTGCACCATGCTCTGCCACACTGGGCAGCTTGTTCCTGGCTCAGCAGCGTCATCAGACAAGAAGCAGGGAAGGAAATCAAGGATGGGGGGTACCATCAAACGCAGTTAGTGCATGCCTGTGCAAGACAAACAGACCCAGAGCTTGCGGGTTATTCCTGCTTTTGTAGCATTTGTGTGCTGTAGCTGAGCAAAAGGTTCTGCTGCTTGAATCTTCTTCTGCAAGAGCCACCTACCGGTAAATGTCTGCAGGGATGGAGGATGTGACAGAAAGCATTTGTCTCCATGACAGCGTAGTTACACTTGGTCTAGAGAGTGAGAGAGGCAGGCAGCACTGCCTGATGTTGGTCAGGGCGAGCTCCTCCTGCTGCAGCGCGATGATGGCAGGGCTAGAGATGATCTGCAGGGACAGCTCACTGGTGGGAGCCAGGAATGGACACGGCGGGAGGACAGAGGTGTTAGGGAGCAGCCACGGCATCAAAGAGCATCAAAAGGCCCTGAAAAGCATCACAGCCACAGCCAGGAAGCTTGGGGTTTTCATGAGCAGCATCCAGGATGCTAGAGACTATTTGCTGCCATACACAACGGCAGCAGAGCTCTCGCTGCAGGCATCCCAAAGTCAGGCAAAATGGGAACACACCCAGAGCTCGGCCGCACAAACCCCACAGCCAGAGTGTTGTAAGCTGAGCTGCCTTGCAGTTTCTTGCACTCATCCCAATCTCTGCGAATGAAAACTCGGAATTCAGTCAAGGCATTGATTGAGCACGAGCGTGCCTTTATTCAATAGGAGAAAGGAGGGGGTGTGAGGTCTGGAGGAAAGATGGGACTCATCCTCTCTTGTAATCATGAGAGCTGCTCAGAGACCGTGCTGTTGCCCGGAGCCTGGGACTCGTGTCCTGATTCTGTGCCCCCCTGCGAGATGTTCAGCTTCTCCTCGGTGATGCTGACCTGAGCCTGCATGGTGGTGCTGCTGTCGGGGCACTCGGGCTGTGCTTGGGCTGGGCTGCACTGCAGAGACATTGAGTCCAGGCTGGTGCCTGAGGTGTCTGGTGGGCTCAGGTCAGCAGCTTCAGTAGGGATGGGATGAATGAAGGCTTCAACGATGATGACCTTCTTCTCTTGATAGCTGATGTTATACGGAAGGCTTTCATCTGAACTGCAGCATTCTGTGCTTAGTAACAACTCTTCATTGATGGAAGATGCGTCATCGTAACATGCCCTGCGTCTTGGGGATATACAAGGGCTCGGGTCACCTAGGAAGGAGCAGATGTACAGCAGTTAGTGTCGAACGTTCGCAAGATGAACCATGGAGATTCTTGACATTTGGCTATGTAGTGGTGGTGAGCAGAAGCAAATAGGCTTCTAGCAACAGTGTCACTGTCTTGAAAGTGATCCACGTGCAGGTCCAGCTCTTGTGTTGACAAGAGACTCATTTGGGAAAGACAGGGATCAACTGAAGATGTCAGGCACGGGCTTGAACGCCAGAAGGAGGTACAAGCCCACTGAAAGCATGAATTCTAGCTGTGTTGCTGACAAGCAGTGTTTTGTAAGCTGGACTTGCACCCTTACCTGCCAGGACCAAGACTTCTGCTTCAGAGGGCTCCCTGGCACTGCTCTGCAGTTGGTGTTTGGCCACAGGGGATGGTTTGCCCAGGCAGAAGCAGGAACACCAACTGCCAGCTGCTGACTCTGCCCTCTTCCTGGGAGAACTCATTCTGCAGAGAAAACAGAGCATGCTGTCAGACGTGGTGCAGGGTGATGGAAGAGCTGCACCGAGCCCTGGCCAAAAGTTGCCTGTTCTGGGCACTGCCTGCTTTCTGCTGAAACACAGCTTAGAAACGCCCTCTGTTTCAAACAGCAGAGGATGCTTCCATTCCTACAGCTCAGCCCTCAAGTCCTGAAGGCTAAATACCTCTCAACGATGTCAAGCAAGGACATGGATCCGGAGAATGTCGGAGGCTCAGGCTGCTTTGCTCTCCCAGGGCTGACCTTCACCAGGGAACAAAGGCCGTTGATGAGCTTGCCCCATTTCTTTGGCTCTGCGCAACAAAACAAAGAAACCAGTTCATTTCAGGCCTGGCTCGGTTGGACGAAGCTGAGCGCAATGCATTCGACAGAGCATGTAACAACGGGAAGAACATTCCCAACAAGGACACGCAAGAATGGATTTTCCCCATCCCTGGAGGTGCCCAAGGAGATTACTGTAGTTCTCTTTCTAAGCTTGCTGAACTTGGGCATAAACAAACCCCCTGAAAGTAACGTTCTGACCCTATTTGACTAACTCGCATTGTCAAATGTAAATTACGCACCTGGCTTTGGCAATGAATTGAGGAGGGAATCGGGAACTTTTCCGCTGATGAGTTCCATGCACTCACCTGGGAAAAGCCCAACCTGTAATTAGAACAAAAAGACAGGTGAGCATTAGCCCGAGCCCAGAGCCAAAGGGAAGGTCCACTGACAGTGACACAGGGCAACTGTTTGCATCCAGCAGCCATCCTGTGCAGGCAGAGCAGCTCCAAGCTGAGATTCCCAACTCTACTGAAGTTGTGCTCTCTAGTCAAAAACGTGTGCCTACCTCAAAGCCACGTTTGCCTCTCCACCAGGGGCTCAGCCTGTTGATATGTCCTCATATCAACAATGCTCACCAGATCTCCGACCTGAAAGAGATTGAAACATCAATCCCAGATTCAGCAAATCTGGTAGGAAAACAAAGCAGAAAGGACTGCCCTCTTCTATGCACGACAACACGGAACGCCTGGAACTGCTTACCTCCAGAGAGAGCTCATCTGGCCCCTGGGCGACGTGGCTCTTAATAACATGGGCTGCCGCAAATGCTGGTACGTTTAAAGATGACATAGCACGCACCAGCTGCGGCTTCTGCATGTTATCAGCCTGCAAAACAGAGAACAGGCCGTGGTCAGGAGCTGAGGACAAACCACGAGGATTTCAAGGTGAGGAGCACATCTGCAGAGAAAGCTGCAGCAAATGCGCTCCGTCCTTCTCAGGAGCACTTCAGAAGGAGCTGCACGTCTCATAGCTCTGGAGCAGCACTTCTTCCCCACCCTTCACTACTCCAAGCAGCTCCAACAAACTTCTCAGAAGAAATCCAGGCCAGCACAGACCTGGCAGACCAGAACCAAGTGCAGCTTGTGTGACGGCAGTGCCCACTCCTTGCTTCCACCCTGCTCCAGCAGGTTAAGGAGTCTGAGCCTCACTGGCCTTTGACAACTCAAGACTTTCAGCACCTCATGCCAACATTTCTCACTAAGATACACCTCAGGCATTGAATTCTCTTCTCACTACCTCCTCCCAGTCCTCCCCTAGGAACAGAAACCATTCAGATTCTACAGCAAACACATCTACCCTGCAAGAGCACACTGAACCACCTGCAACAATGAAACATGGTTTTGGAGAGTGGGTTTGAAAACACACCTTTAGACAGCTGTCTCCCTGTAGCCAAAAGGAAACCAAGCAGCAAAAGAAGAGTCCAGCCTGAAATATGCCCATGCTACTAGCCCAGGTTTTTCACAGTCAATGCAGAATCCATCCTGCTCTTGAGTTAACAAATGACCAGTGGGTCTCCCCTTGCTCCACCCCTTCTCCTTCAAAGCCAGAAAAAGAAAGAAAAACAAGTAGAAGAAAACCCAGACGTACCTTTCCACACACAAAGCAGAAAGTGGAACAGCAGTTGTCTCCTTCCTGAGACATGGTGGGGCGCATCCCAGAGGAAGCCCAAGTTCTTTACTTCTCTCCACAGGGACTTCAAGCACTCTTGGCAAGAGCTGCTTTGGTTCTTTCTTCAATTGCTTCCATCACCAGAATCTCCTTTGGAAAAGGAACCCGAATGAAAGAATCAGCAAATGAAAAAGAATGAGCAATAGCCACTTTACCAGCTTTCTTCTGACACTCAATTTAGACTCTTGACTCGGGCAAGGTGTTAAAATCAGCTGGTTACAAGAACTGTCCCAAAATATATCCAACATCTGTACAGCTGCCGTTATTTCTGACAGCGAGTGTAATCACAGAATCATAGAATGGCCCGGGTTGGAAGGGACCTCAAGGATCATGAAGATCAATCACCTCCCTGTCCCTGCTGGCCATCCCCTCTTCTGATGGAGCCCAGGGGACCATTTGCTCTCTGAGCTGCAAGAGCACGCTGATGGCTCACGTTCTGTTTTTCATCCACCAGGACCCCCAGGTCCTTCTCTGCGGGGCTTCTCTTAAGGACTGCTCCTCCCAGTCTGTAGAAATGCCTGGGATTCCTCCAGCCCAAGTGCAAAACCTTGCACTTTGCTGTGTTCAACCTCATTAAATTCACCTAGGCCAACCTCTCGGTTGAGCTCCCTCTGAATGGCATCCCTTCCTTCCACTGCGTCAGCCGCACCACTCAGCAAACAGCAGAGGGTGCACTCCATTGCATCATTGGTGTCTCTGATAACCATGTAAAAAAGCACTGGTCCCAAGACAGACTCCTGGATGACACCACTTGTTATCGGCCTCCACCTGGACATCAAACCATGAGTCACCACCCTCTGTCCTCTACAAAACCTCTTTGTCTTCTACTCCTGCTGCAGCTGCAATGGCTGCACCAGCATGACTCACGTGTTTGACAATCCTCCAGCTCTGGCCTAGCCATGCACAGCAGCAGTCCGTCTCCCTCCCAGCTCACTCACCAGTGTGCTGCTGTGCCCCAAATTCAGTGCAGCAGCATTGAGAGCAGGCAGCACCCATCACCCTCCTCTAACTCTCTCTGCCAGCTGCGATGAGGACTGACACAGCACGCCCACCCCAGCCCAGCTTTTCTGCTGAGACACCTCCCAGCAACCACCCAGCACCAATCCCAGTTGCTGCAAACTGTCTGAGAGCCTGCTGGAGTGCACTGACAATAACTTTGTGGGCCAAGCATTAAGCACACCAAGCAGAAGGGAAGCATTACTGGACATGCTGAACAGCAGGGGTTAAGACTGGAGGTGGTCAGGGCTGTAGTGACCATGCCCTCCTAGAGTTCCTCATCTCAAGGAATGTGTGCCTGGCAAAAAGCAAAGTCAGGACCCTGAGCTTCAGGAGAGTCAGCTGCAGGCTGTTCAAAGAATTCTTGCATGAGAGACACTGGAAAACTGTTTTTAGGGGTAAAGGAATGGAAAAGAGATGGTAACTTTCTCAGAAAACCTTACTCAGAGCTGGAGCTCTGAGCTCCATCCCGACCACACGAAACACAGCAGAGGAGGCAGGAAAGCAGCATGGCTGAACCTGCTGGTTACAGGGAGCAACAAGAAGGAAATGGAGAAACAGCGGAAACGGAGACATGCAGCCTGGTCGCTTTAGTGGCCTTCTACAGTGGAGTGACAGCATCAGTAGGGAAAGGAAAAGCAACTGACATCACTCAGCCAGACTTTTGCAAGGCCTTCGATGTTGAGCAAGTTTCCTGTTAGAACTCAGTGTGAACAAATCTACCACTGAGCAACACCCTGAGCCCCCACTCACCTCAGCAGAGGAAAGCCTGCACCCCAGCCTTCCGCCTATTCTGCTCCATTGATGGAAGCACACCGGGCATCATTGCTACTCACCCGACCAATGATGATAGGGGCAGAAAAGGGAATTCCTCTTTACCTTTCAGATGAAAAATTGATGACTGTGTGGAACCTTCCCAGTACCGCTGCGGGGCCTTCCTTTACTTGTATCCTGCTGCTCCGTGTCACAGTGGGAGAGCTGCTCTGGCCTCTCCTCTCAGCCTGTGCCTCCTGCAGTGTGAGCAGCTTTGTGGATAGAGGAGACACCCACACAGACTTGGGCCTGGATAGAGAACTGTGCCCTACAACATAGGTACATTTACATCATGCTCTTTTCCTTGTGTGTGAGCAATCCTTGCTCTTTTCAGATGGTACTATGAGCGTGTGACACCCCAAACACATAGTTAGCATCTGTCCATATCATTAAGGCTCTCGTCAAGGCAGTTATTTCAGCCTTCTGAGGGGTAGTCCCCACGGCTGATGGTTGTGCTTCCATTCCCTGCTCAGTAGCAGTTACTGCATGTCCTGCCTTACAGCCTCCTTGTCTCACAAAACTGCAGCTGCTGGTAAACCAGGTGTCTTCTGCATCTTCTAAGGGTTCGTCCTTCAGCTCCGACCGACTGGATGTAATGTGCAGCATCAGTTGTTTCAAAGCAGTGATGTCATCCTGGTTCTCCACCAGGGGAGTTCCGCTAAGGAAAGATACTGGGTTGGCAATAGTAGTTACAATTATTTCTATATCACCCTGCTCTACCAGGATGGCCTGGTATTTCGGGAATCTTTGGGGTGAACAGATGCCATTCAGAGGGACCTTGACAGGCTGGAAAGCTGGGCTCGGGTGAACCTAATGAGGTTCAACACAGCAAAGTGCAAGGTTTTGCACTTGGGCCGGAAGAACCCCAGGCACCTGTACAGGCTGGGAGGAGTTGTCCTTGAGAGCAGCTCGGCTGAAAAAGACCTAGGGGTCCTGATAGATGAGAAACTTAACATGAGCCAGCAGTGCGCTCTGGCAGCCCGGAAAGCAAATGGGATCCTGGGCTCCATCAGGAGAGGGGTGGTCAGCAGGGATAGGGAGGTGATCGTCCCTCTCTACTCTGCTCTTGTGAGGCCCCATCTGGAGTACTGTGTCCAGGTGCGGAGCCCTCAGTACAAAAAAGATATGGAGATTTTGGAAAGGGTCCAGAGGAGGGACAGGAAGATGATCAGGGGGCTGGAGCACCTCCCCTATGAGGACAGGCTGAGGGAGTTGGGTTTGTTCAGCCTGGAGAAGAGAAGGTTGCGGGGTGACCTCATTGCAGCCTTTCAGTACCTGAAGGGAACTTACTCCCAGGAGGGGAGTAAACTCTTCGAAAGGGCTGATAATAGCAGGACTAGGGGAAATGGTTTTAAGTTGAAGGAGGGAAGATTTAGGTTGGATGTTAGGGGAAAGTTCTTTACTAGAAGGGTGGTTAGGTCCTGGAACAGGCTGCCCAGTGAGGTTGTGGATGCCCCGTCCTTGGAGGTGTTCAAGACCAGGTTGGACGGGGCCCTGGGCAACCTGATCTAGTAAAGGCGTATGTTTGGTGGCCCTGCTAGGCAGGGGGGTTGGAACTACATGATCCTTGAGGTCCCTTCCAACCCGGGTAATTCTGTGATTCTGTGATTCTGTGGGGTGAAAGCCAATGTCCCCCTTTTGCCTCCAATACAGTAAACACTGCATGAGATATTAAAACTGGTATCCTTTGGCCCAGTGTAGATTGATGGGCTTCTTGAATATTGAGCACCAGTGCACCCTGGATATCCCTTACTCACTTCAAGCTGTTTCAAGTTTACCATCAGTCCGTAGCTGTGTATCCATGGTCGGCACCCTCCTGTCATTCCTGGCAACGTATGGAGTTCCTTGGCAGTTTGCAGCTCAGGGGTTGAGCAGATGGCTTCTTTCTTGGCAGTCCTTAAGGTTCAAAGTCCAGCTGTCATCTCCTATCCCAAATACGTCACTTGCTGCTGAGTTAGTTGTGCTTTCTGTAAACCAAGAAACTCAGCAAACTCTCAGTCTATTGTACACAGTCCTTTTTTTGCTGTGGCACCCACGTGCTCCAGTAAAGTTCCACCCTAGGATGGAGGATCCCAGGTCTCAGGCTCACGAGTTGACCAGTTCTCAACAATCATTTAGCTGTTCTCACAACCCTGGGTAACACTGTCCAGGTTCACTGAGTCTCTTCTCCCTCTATTAGGGAGAACAGATACACGCAAGTACTCGTATGCTATCATGAGGAATTCAGTAGGTTACATTTAATTTAGAAGCATGATGCAATCAAAAGCTCGCTTAAATAAAAGCATACCCTTTTCTTTCACTCAAAATAATAGCCCAGAAAAAAATAAAAACAAAACAAAACTCTCATCATAATTGTTAAAGAAATTATCTACTAAATCTCGATGGAGAGTGGAGACACATGCTAGTTTTAGGAACACAGCACTTATCTCATTATCTGAATGCATCTCAAGGCATGCTCCTTGTGAAACTGTGAGAACTTCTATCATTAACAGACGTGTACCATGCCCTGATATATGGTTAAACCGCTTGCAGTGCACTGTCAGATGTACAGGATGGCAGCTGTATGTGCTGTGACCAAATAAACCCCACACTGAAACCTTTCAGAATTTTAGGACCTACAAGTACTGCATTCATATTAAAAGTAAAAAATTCCTAAGCTACACATGTTCTAGGTTTCCATTTGTTAGATACAACATACCTTTGGAAGTAGGCGCCTAAAAAGATATGCCTTCTACTTGCTTCTCTGTCTGGCTCTTCGAAAAGAAGGCCTTTGGAGCAGGAAATGCAAAGGGCAGCTCATTTCTTAACACTGACTCTGCATCAACATTCTCTGTGTTTGCACGCTTCTTAGATGCCACTTTTCTTGTCACTGGAGTTGACAGTGTGAATTCCATATCACCCAGTTGAGTATCATGCCTCGAATGGTGCCAGAGACGGAACAAAAGGTTTTCTGATCACAGCCGGAGAAGTTACTGTCAAAGAAATTCTAACAGCTGAGAAGGTCAGACACAATGCTTATAAAAATATCATACATTATTTGGCTATTGAACAAAACAGTTGAAAACTCTGATTCTCTCCTAGAATAAGTTCGTTTCTTATAGACTGTCAAACACCATTTTTTTATTTGTTCATCTCAATTCTCCATTGAGGATTAACCCTCACCAGCTTATCTAAACATAAATATGAATTATCACTTGGTTTAGTTAAAAATTTGAATAATATCACAGTGGATTTTGTTGTCCAACACAGTAAGATTGAATTTCTTTCGGTACCTTTCAACCTCTGCCTACCTCCAGCCTAACTCCAGAATCTTATTAACTGTGCCTTATCGCTTCCCATTGTGTTTTAAAATCCTCACTGACTCCTTTACTTGTTCCCTTGCTTGCTGTTTCTGTGCAAACCAAACACTGGAGTTAGGGATCACGTCAAACCAACCATGGCCTACAGGTAGAAGGCAACAAAATTTATGCTTAACATACTTCTTTGCTCTATCTTTATCTTCCTTTGGTCAAGGTCCACTAGATACTTAAATATGGAGTAAGCACTAGATACAATGAGAAGCAGATTTCTAGATTAAGAGCTGTATTTTTTCTGTAAGAAACTAGCTGTACATCTTCACACACCTGCTTTGTTTTCTGAGTATTTAGATCGAGTGGAGATTCTTCAAACACTGAAGCTACATCAGAAAATTCCAT
This sequence comes from Coturnix japonica, assembly GCF_054131305.1. Classification (NCBI taxonomy): domain Eukaryota; kingdom Metazoa; phylum Chordata; class Aves; order Galliformes; family Phasianidae; genus Coturnix; species Coturnix japonica. The sequence goes on from NW_028188979.1 coordinate 302,338, forward strand.
GGATCCAAACGCATCTGGCACATGGCTGCAGTCTGGCACATCTTCATATGCCAGAGCCTTTTCAGACAGAAATGTTCCACCGAGATTCTTTTGCAGAATTAGAAGGAAGATTTCATCAGAAGATTTCACCACTAAAGCCTAAATAAGATTGGTTTGCAAGTTCCAAACTATGGCTAACAGCTAATGGAAGTCCACAGGCCAGCAGCAACAACTTTTATATTATGTTCTTAATATTCTAATTGTTGATATGACGTTCATATAAAGAGCAGAAGGGAAATTACTCTTAGAGCTCAAGTCATCTTTCACAGCCTGCGTCAACAAGAGCAGCACCTCATAGCCTTTGGTTTCAAGACCTGGACCACAAGCTAGCTAATGATTTTACACAGAATTCCAGAGTTCAAGTCACTGTTTACATTAGGGCTGAAATTGTACTGAAAGCCTTCAAGTTCATCACACTTAATTATCACTGGCACCACACATAACTCCACGTTACATATGTGATCACACGCAACCTGGCAACTTCAGACAATTCCCAAAGCACTCCACTTGCACTTGGCTACTAAAGTACAGAAAAAGGAATTAACATCAGAAATAGCTGCAGTCAAAACCATCTAAGAATCCAAGTCTCCAGGAAACAAGGAAAGCAAATCCTCTCCAGGACTGTGTTCTAAAAGGAAACAGATCAGAAAGGTGAGTTCTTCCCCCCTTTGACCACCCACTCATGTAACGTCCATGTCATTTCTAAGTATGCTGCCCAGACCAAGACTGAGGATGCTTCAGAAGAAGACCTTCCCTGCTAAGCCAAACAGAACAAGTAAGGTACCAAAATATGTAGAGCCAAACGAGGAAAGGTGCTCTAAGAAGGTAAGCATCACAAGAGACCAACAGGAATACTTACACAATCCAAACAATGCACAGTTTCTGTTCCACAAGCTGCCAAGAGGAATGTGTGCAGTACTCACAGCGCACCATGTACACTGCTTACTGCAGTCATACTGCTTCGTAGGACCAGCCCAACTTACTAAAACACTTTAATGAGCAATCCGAACTGTCTGGATCAGCACGGTTCACTTGGAAGGGACCTTCACAGATAAACCTGAAGAGGTGAGGCGACTGCACTATCTAAACCTTAAAGCATATAGGACCTTAAAGCATAAGCTTAAAGCACAGAAGCATGACCAGCAGGTCGAGGGAGGTGGTGCTGCCCCTCCACACTCCTCTCATTGAAACCCCATCTGGAGCACTGCACGCAGTTCTGGAGCCCTCAACACAAGAAGGACTTGGAGATGTTCAGGCAGGTCCAGAGGAGGGCCATGAAGGTGATCAGAGAGGGCTGAAAGCACCTCTACTATGTGCACAGGCTGAGAGAGATGGGGCTCTTCAGCCTGGAGAAGACTCCAAGGAGACCTTAGAGTGGCCTTCCAGTATCTGAAGAGGGCCTACAGGGAAGGCTGGGGAGGGACTTTTCATAAGGGCAGGTAGCAACAGAATGAGGGGAAATGGCTTTACATGGGAAGAAGGTAGATTAGGATTGGATATTAGGAAGAAATGCTTTACTGTGGGTGTGGTGAGACACTGGAGCAGGTTGCCCAGCAAGGCTCCAATATGATTGCTTTGCAAGTTCCAAACTATGGCTAACAGCTAATGGAAGTCCTCAGTCCAGCAGCACAAAATTTTATATTATCTTCTTAATATTCTAATTGTGGATTTGACGTTCATATAAAGAGCAGAAGGGAAATTACTCTTAGAGCTCAAGTCATCTTTCACAGCCTGCGTCAACAAGAGCAGCACCTCACAGCCTTTGGTTTGAAGACCCGGACCACAAGCTAGCTAATGATTTTACACAGAATTCCAGAGTTCAAGTCATTGTTTATGTTAGGGCTGCAATTCTACTGAAAGCCTTCCAGTTCATCACACTTCATTATCAATGGCACCACAGATACCTCACAAAGAAGCATTATGACACCACAAAGGGGCATTATGACGTCAGAAAGGGCATTATGACATCACAAAGAGCATTATGAATCACAAAGGAGCATTATGACATCACAAAGGAGCATTATGACGTCTCAAAGGGCATTATGACGTCACAAAGGGCGTTATGACGTCACAAAGTAGCATTATGACATCACAAAGAAGCATTATGACACCACAAAGAAGCATTATGACATCACAAAGGGGAATTATGACGTCAAAAAGGGTCATTATGACGTCTGAAAGGGGCATTGTGATGTCACAAAGGGGTGTTATGACATCACAAAGGGGTATTGTGACATCACAAAAGAGCATTAAGACATCACAAAGGGGAATTAAGACGTCACAAAGGGCATTATGACGTCACAAAGAGGCATTATCACGTCACAAAGAGGCATTATGAAAACAAAGGAGCCTTATGACGTCTCAAATGGCATTATGACATCACAAAGGGCATTATGACGTCACAAAGGGGCATTAAGACATCACAATGGGTCATTATGACGTCAGAAAGGGGCATTATGGCATCAGAAAGGTGCATTATGATGTCACAAAGGGTGTTATGATGTCACAAAGGGGCATTATGATGTCACAAAGGGGCGCTGGGAAAAGATCTCTGTGTGGAGATTGCTTCTACTAGAGGTAGTTCTATAAGACTGTTATATAGAGCTGTGCAGGGGCTGTAAATCTGTCTGCAGAGGGTGATGATCAGTTCCAAGTGTCTGCAGTCAATGCTCATGGACAGAGCCCATCCAACCTGGCCTTGAATGCCTGCAGGCCTTGAATGGGGCATCCACAGCCTCCTTGGGCAACCTGTTCCAGTGTGTCACCACCCTCTGAGCAAAAAACATCTACCTAAGATCCAACCTATACCTCCCCAGTCTCAGTTTTAAACCATTCCCCCTTGTCCTATCATTATCCACCCTCATAAACAGCCATTCCCCCTCCTGTTTATACGCTCCCTTCAAGTACTCAAAGGCCACAATGAGGTCTCCCCACAGCCTTCCATTCTCCAGGCTAAACAAGCCCAGATCCCTCCACCTTTCCTCATAGGAGAGCTGCTCCAGCCCTCTGATCATCACAGTGGCCCTCCTCTGGACCCCCCCCAACAGCTCCACATCCTTCCCAGGCCTGGACACAGTGCTGCAAATATGGCCTCACAAGAGCTGAGCAGGAGTGGACAATCACCTCCCTCTCCTGCTGGCCACCCCTTTTTCAGTGCAGCCCAGAACACACATGGATCTATCTTTTCCATACGGATATTCCCATCTGTGTACATATATATACCACACCTACACCCCCACAATCTGCTACAACTCCATAGAATTTTCAAGGTTGGAAAAGACCTGGATGATCTTATGATCTTATGATCTCAGATCTTATGATCTGGATGATCTTATGATCATCCAGTCCAACCATCACCAATACTTCCCAGTTAAATCACATCCCTCAACACAACACCCAAACTTTTTGTGAACTTCCCAGGGCTGGTGACTCTACATGAGAGAAAAGGGCACTCAGATAAGGGATTCTGCATTTGCTATTAGCAGAGGTGGGATGAGACCGAGCACTGCCCCAGCTCCTGGGATAATGCAGAAGGGCTGAGACCTTCCAGCTGCTTCCACCCAGGGTCACACAGCAAAGCCGACCCTGCAGGAGTCTGCATCATTCTTTGCATGGCATTGCTAAGAGGAAGATCCCCCCCCTACCCTTGGCTCTACACTCTAGCTGCTGTCTGCCATCTGTAAAGCCACCACAGCTCTCCTACTGGAGTTCCCATCTGCACAGTGACAGCTTGGTTTCTTCTTACTGTCAAAGCAGCCACAGCCTCAGTGCTTCTCAAATCTCCCCTTTTCAGCTGATTTCCTCTTTCTTGTGGCTGGGCAATTCCTCCCTCTCACAGTCATCCCTCTGCCCCACTCTGTGCCCACAGACCCAGAGAGGGCACACAGAGCCAGCCCTGTCCCAGCTGCTGCTGCTTCACATCTGACAGTCTCAGGAGCTGAGATCCAGGCCGAGACAGCAATGCCCAGACATGGTTTGTAGGACGTTTGTGATAGGAAATAGGGAGGCTTGTGATTAAACCTGCCCCCTAAGGAGGAAGGCAATGCTGCCTGCAGCCCCAGCAGGCATTACAAAACATCCCCATTTACAGGAGGGTTTTAAATAGCACAATTCAGGAACTACAACTGCACAAATTCCCGCATGCCCTGGAATAAGTTTGGGAATGGACATGGTTCTACCACCTGTGCAATGCCATAGAAATAACAACCATCCACCTGTAAACCTCCATCCTCTCCCCTGCTGCACAAAGGGAAGCTCAACAGCAGTGCACAAATGTCCCAGCAATGTCTGAGCACTGCTCTGTGCATCCCAACCTGCTCATCCCATCCACTCCTGGCTGGGCAGCAGGATTGGGGTGGCACATTGCAATGGGCACAGAGGAACATGGAAGCCCCACACATGTGAGGAAGGGGCTGGCTGTGCTCCACACTCACGTTATCAGACGTGATTTGCCCTTCTGTGGGGAGCCTCTGCTCTTTCCCAGCTCATCCTCCAGCGTCTGGGACTCCAGGATCTCATTCAGGCTGTTGTTGGCTGCGGGGCAGCTCCATGAAGAGCCTCCCCTCCACCGACCGGCACACAACAGCCGCTCCCGCGCACTGCGGCTCAGCCAATCGGAGCCGGCGGAGCTGCCGCTGCCCGATGGGACCCCCCCCCCCCCACATATTGACCCCCCAGACGAGGAAGAGGAGGAGGAGAGCGACGAGGAGCTGCCGCAGGAGCTGACGTTGGGGCGGGGGGGCAACGCGGGGGGGGGGTCGGCAGTGGGGGGTGGGGGAGGGGGTGGGGCAGCATTACCCCCGGACCCTGTGGACCCCCCCCAGCCAAAGTGCTGCTCTCCGACCCCCGCGGGCTCTTTGTGCAGCCGCTGCCCTCCAGTTATAGGACCCCCCCCCCCATATTGCGCTTTGCTCACCCCCACCTCCGGAACCCCCCCCCCACTCACCACATCGCCCCCTCCCCCCCCGGGTGGGGTTATGGGGGGTGGGGTGGGGTCGACGATGTGCCGTAAGCCGCGCCGGGGTCGTGTGACAAACCCCCCCCCCCCATCAAGATGAATGGGGCGCTGTCGGGGGGAGGCTCAGCCGTAAGGATAAAGCGGGGGGGTTAATGACGGGGGGGGGCAGTGCTATAGGGAACGCAACTAATCTAAGCCCCCCCCCCCCACATTAACACCCCATTGTGTGTGGGGGTGGTGGGGGTGGGGCACACAATAACCCCCCCAAAGGCCAAACAGCCCCAACACCCCCCCTCAAAGCCGCTGACTTACGCTGTGCCCCCCCTGCATGAAGGGCCCCCCCCCATCGATTGAGCCCCCCCCAATCCCATCTATAGTTGAGAGCTATGCTTTTTGTAACCCCCCCCTTTTAAAGCCCCCCCCCCCCCCCCAATGTTGTGCACGATGTGCTGCCCCCCATGAGCCCCTGACCCCCCCCCTTAAAAGATGGGGTGGGGGGGGTGGTCTCGGACCCCCCCTCCTTTAAACGATGGGGTGGGGGGGCGGATTGTCACTGCCCCCCAACACCAAAATGGACACCCCCCTTTTAAAGGATGGGGTGGGGATGGGGGGGTGGGGTGTGAAGGTGATCTCGCCCCCCCCCCCATTAAAACGGACCCCCCACCCCATTAAAGGATGGGTGGGGGTCGGTTACGGGCCCCCCCGGCGCTGTGTGTGTATGTGCCCCCCCCCCCGTTTTGCTCCCCCCGTGGCGCAGTGTGCTGGGAAAGGATCTCTGTGTGGAGATTGCTTCTACTAGAGGTAGTTCTATAAGACTGTTATATAGAGCTGTGCAGGGCCTGTAAAGAGAGTTGAGGGGGACTCTAGTGGGCATATGGGGCTGTGGTGGGCAATAGGAGGACTAGGGGCTCTAGGGGGCTCTGAGGGTGTGTAGGGGTTGTGGATCAGGTTGGATCTTAGGAAGATGTTTTTCACTCAGAGGGTGGTGACGCACTGGAACAGGTTGCCCAAGGAGGCTGTGGATGCCCCATCCCTGCAGGCATTCAAGGCCAGGCTGGATGTGGCTCTGGGCAGCCTGGTCTGGTGGATGGCGTCCCTGCACATAGCAGGGGGTTGGAACTGGATGATTTTTGGGATCCTTTTCAACCCAGGCCATTCTATGACTGTACAGTTCCATAGTGGAACAAATATAATATGCTAACTATGTAAAACATGGAGTCAGACCTGTGTGATTTGTCCACACCAGGAGGTGATTAGAAAACAATTTGTAAGCTACAAAGCTGCTTGCTGGAAAGGAAAAGAAAATAAAACTACAAGAAAAAGGGAAATCATTTCTTCCTGAAAATAGGAAGAATTATAGATCTGACATGAAATTTGAGTGAAGCTCCTGATTTTATGAAGCTATTCCCATTATTTTCTTGGTGCTGTGTTTCCCAAATGAGTGGTTTCTGGCTCTGCTGCAGCACCAGTCTGCATGTGAACATCAACTCTGTTCACCATCTGGGAAGATTAGGACTTCCCTTCTCCTACCAGCACCACTGAATTACAGTTACTCAGTGGTTAAACAAAGGAATCCTTAAAGAAGGGTTTACAGCTGTCCTGTTGTCTGAAGTGCTTGGGGCATTCTGATGCTATTAAGCTCTATGTATTAACAAGTTAAAAAAGAAAAGGTAGGCATCTGATTGTTGTGACAGTTTCTAAGCGATTTGGAAAGCTGTACCACCCAACCACTCCTTCTATTTGATGGAGGTGACAAAGCTCAGTTTAATTTCTGACTGCTGTTTAAATTCTGAAGCTCGAGCTGGTTCCTGGAGCAGAAAAAGCTCCGAAGCTGTCCCTCCTACAAGCAGGCACCTCTGAGCAAAATATGACATCTCAGTTTCTGATGGTAAGGTCAGGAGATCTGATTCCAGCATCTAGCTTTTGGCTTAATACTGTGTTAGTGGGACCTTTGGCATCTAGCACTTAATGATCTTGAAGGTTTCTTCCAACCCAAGCCCTCCCATGATCCTATGATTCTGTGATTTCATTCAGGTTTATTGAGATGAGTTCTCCTGAATGTGCTGTTCTCCATATGATTATAATTGGAGTCCAGATGGGTGACTGAAACCAGACACCAAACTTTCTGATGGCCAAAATTAAATTAAATCAATCCTTTACTGTGTCAGTAGTCTGTAACTAGAGCCCATCAGGTAATTCCCAGCCTCCTGCCTGTATCAGTGGCTGCACACAGTGAAAAAGTCTGATGGGATTTTAACCTCTAAAATGTTCCAAAGCAACCAGAGGGTGAATATATTCACTATGTAAATACCTGCAGGAATAAGCTTGTCATGTATGTCCTCAGGTACCACAGTAGTTAATGGTGGGACTCAGTAGGTCATGCTGAAAGTTGAGTCTGCTGATTTTGAAGGTCTTTTGAAGGTCTTTTCCAGCCTACATGACCTTATGCTAATATTTCTGAAATTTATTTCTGTTCAGCTCCCAGAAAACCTCCCACCCAGCCCCCAACTGACCCCGTGGTGAAAAATAAAACAGAAACCTCAGTGACGCTGGCATGGTCCCCTCCGAAGATGCACCGCCCCATTCCAGTCGATGGCTACATTGTGGAATGCAAGAAACTAACTGGCTTCACCTGGGTGAGGTGCCACGAGTCTCATGTCCCCGTCCCAGAGTTCACGGTGAGCAATCTGTCTGAAGAGGCTGATGATCAGTTCCGAGTGTCTGCAGTCAATGCGCATGGACAGAGCCCGTCTCTGGAATTCCCAGGGAGCGTGCACCTTGGTAAGCACAAAAACCCCAATGGAAATGGGTCAGTGTGTGCTGAGCAGCTGTGTTGGTTCCCTAAAGATGCTTCCTTTGACTTTAAGGTTAGCAGTGCATTAACACACCAAAGGCTTTCCTTTATTCCTAGTTCTCCTATCTCCTATCAACCTCCAGCTACCACTAAAGTGATACGAGTTGTTTCTGTGACAGAGACATGAATATCCTTATCTTTTGATATCTCACATGTGCAAGAGGCAGAACTTTCTGTAACAGATCTTAAGCACAGAAGTGCTTCTTCTAGCACTCATGCAAAGGGAGAAGTAGAAATGTACCTATGATTTAATCTTCCATCTCTAAATGAGATACCAGACTTGCATCTAAAGAGCATTAAGACATACATGTTCTTCCTCAGACCCAGTCCTGGCTGTGAAATCCCCCCTAACAACTGGTGAAGCTGTACCTGGAGGGGATGCCATGTTTACTATTGACCTTACAACAACGTGCAAGCATGCCAGCTGATGAATGTCTGCAGTTCACAGCTATTGGCCAGTGCATTCAGTCACCAGGTTTACCACTGCATGACCATAGAGCAGTACTTTCAGCTGCAGGTTCAGACAGCCTTTCTGATTGCACTGGAATAGTTTAGAAGTAGGGGAGCAATCATTCCAATAATATCTCTATCAATCAGCTTTGCATGACAAAGTAGAACAAATAAACATTCATGATGGGAGGACCTGTTTGTCATTGGGTGGAAACCTCTGCAGAAGCATGTTTAGAGCATTATTAATCAGTAGAAGGAGATGTTTGGTTGATTTTTACTTAGTAAATCCAGCAAGAAGACCAAATGAAATATCGTGAATTGCACAGCACTGACACAATGATGAGTGCAGGAACAGAAGGTGATACTTTTTCAGAGATGTTGCAGCAAACATTGACCACGTTAGCCTGATATAAATTGAAATAACGAGGCCTTTGCTCCTGACAGGTGCTGCAGTGAGATTTACCAAGAAGAGCAAAGATGTAGAAAAGATCTGCGCTTGGCTGCGTGAGGAAGCCAAACTGCAGGCTGAGCTTTCAGACACAGGCGCTACTGTGGAGTGGATGAAGGATGGGAAGGAGCTCAAGGCCAGTGAAAATTATGAACTGCAAATTGTGGGGAAGAAACACACCCTGAAAATTCACAACGACTCAATGGATGATGCTGCAAGTTATCAGTGCATCTGTGAGGGGGATAAAATGCTCTATCAGCTTTCAGTGAAAGGTATGTGACAGTCTGGGCTGTCCTCTTCCTGCCCAGGGCCAGCAGACTGCATTCACCTGACTCCCGACAGTCCAGCTGTTGTCAGACAGCATCTGGGGTGTTTTCAGTGGCTGTTTTGACTTGAACTGGCCAATCTGCTTTGTAGAGCCATTTGATTTCTGTGTTCTGTCCTGTGATTCGTCCCTAAGATATAGAGGAAGTCAAGGGAAAGACAGGAAAAAGAGCATCCCAGCCTTCCTGCTCTTCTGTCAGGGTGGCCACAAGAGATGATGTCAACATCTCTTTTTGTAGCAGTGATCCCAAATGTAGAAAACACCTGTGAAGAGTCACAGGGACTAAATTGATGGAGAGCAGAACTTCCTGCCAAGGCTTGTCAGCTAGTCTTAATTTTGCTTTTCTTCTCTCTCTTTGTCATGTTAGCATAATATTTCATACTGGCAGGTCTGCCCATAGAATTAACTGGCACAGGCTGCCCAGGTAGGTGGTGGGATCCCTGGAGGTGTTCAGGAGCTGTCGAGATGTGGCCCTGATGGATGTTATCAGGGGGCATGGTGGGGTGGGTTGGGGTTGGAATCAAAGGAGGACCCCCATGTATTTCATCGGGAAGCACTACTGGTAATAAGACCTTTGGAGCAAATCCTGGTAGGGCCACGCTCAGCTGGTCCAGTCTGGAGGCTGTTTCTCCTTACTGCAGTATCTGCAGTGAAAACCAGCAGCTGCTTTTGTGTGGTTGGGCTCACATCCAGCAGTGGTGACGGGACTACAATGATAAGAGACAGTTCCTGAAAAAATGAATGAAATTTGACTGTATGATAGGATGGAGTTAAATGTATTGACAGGATCTCAGTCATCCCAGTGTCCATCAGCTGGCTCTCGAGCTCCTAAATACAGGCATTCTGTAGAACGTTGTTGAATTTGTATTATACATGCGTGTTCTTGGAACTGCAGAACAAATGCATGCATAATCCAGACTTTGATTTTAGCAGCTCTGACTGCGCTGTCTCAACAGACCCAACTCAGTTGTGTGCGCTGTTTTGAAATGATATGTTAACAAGAAGTTGGAAAACAAGCTCAATTACCCTCAGTAAAATAGGACCGTGGACTTAGGCTTGAACTTTTGGCTAAGACAGTGGTGAGATTTTGAATCTTTGAAGTCAATTATTCCACTGTGTGTTAATAAGGGCCAGTTTTATCATCTAACTTTTGCACTCCAATTAATTTCCATAAAGGAATTCTGTTTTTTCTTTTTTCTTTTCAGTCCTAAGTGATATCTCTATCTTTTAGGCTCGATTTGTTTGCCAGGGGGTTACAGTGCAGTAATAGATACCCCCTCCATTGATTTCCTTCTAGTTTGCTTGTTCCAATTCTTTCCTCAGTTTTCCTATTTTAGACATTTTCTTGAAGCCTTGGGCTTCTTCCTTTGGCTCTGTCCCCTGTACAGTGTACGTCCTTCAACTTGTGGAGATAAGGTAATCTGGTACGTGGTTTATAAAAGCTGCCAATTTGCCAGCTTCTGAATTAGAATCTAGCAATTAGAACTAGGATTAAACGTGCACATTTGATCTTATGATAAATGAATGCCTCATGGTCACCAATGTCCCTGCAGTTCTTTACCATCATATGTATTTTGTGTCTTCATATTTTGTTTCAGCACTGGCAAACTTCGTAATCAAAGAGACAAGTGGAGGAGTAATCAGGGCCGTTGCTGGAAAACAAGCTGAATTTGTTTCTGAGACCTCTGAAGCCAATGTCATGGTGAAGTGGTACAAAAATGGCAAAGAAATCAAGACCAGTAAGAAATTCACAATGGAAGATAAAGGGAAACTGCATAAGCTTGTGGCTTCAGCTGTAACGAAAGAAGACGAGGGAACATACATCTACACAATTGGAGATGACACTCTGATTTTTGATTGGAAAGTCTCAGGTTAGTTTGTGAGGCAAACATAGGATCACAATCCATGTAAAGCACTTCAGACTTAATTCATTTTATTTGTCCAACGCTGTGGGTTTCCAGTATTTAGGACAAAGATTGCATAGCTCTATTGAAGCAATTCTGACCTTCCTGTTGTCCCTATGCAAATCCACAGTATGAGCAAATAATGTAACTGTGTTGTGATGAATTCAAGACAGCCTTAGCTCCAGCTGGGGCTGGAGTCACGACTTGAGCCCTGACATCTGGGCTTCATTCATCTAGTTCATGTATTGCCTCAGCACTTACATCATCTTTAAACCTATGACTGAAATGGTCCTAAGTTATTAGCATGGGAATCCTGTCTCCTCTTTGGACAAATTAAACTCCACATTTGGAGAGTTGAGTGTCTCCTGCTGTACCCGAAGGACATTGTGATCTCTGAGGTGTCTCCCTGAGGTGCTGTAAGCACAGCCATTAACTCATAGTGCAAGTAAAGCACTGTTAGGTCAAGCCTGGAGGAGTAATGCTTGTCACTGACATGTTCCTGTTCAGGGTGGAGCTGGAGGGTAAAATAACACAAGAAATTGTCATTGAAATTCAATATCTGTGAAATTCAGCTGGTTGCATTCACAGAACCTGGCGTTAAGATCTGTTTTCTGTTTTATATCTTGAGCCTATTTTCCATAACCCAGTCCTCATTTATGAACTGAAGCTCTACTGAAAGCCTTTCGCTGTGTATGCTCATGCTGCAGTGCAGCGCTTGTGACCTTTAACAGCACATTCACGTTCCTCTGATCACAGGATCCTTACGGTTGATTAAGACCCTCTAGTCTGACTGCTCACCCATCACCACCGTGATGCTCACCATCAGCTTAGCTAAAAACTCAGCAGAGATGATAGATCAAGCACAACACTGGATTTGGGGTGGCTAGAGATTCCTAAGATATTGAAGGATTGCTTGCAGGTGGTGTTGGTTCAGGTATTCACCCTGCATCCCACCTGCTGTTCTGTTTGGTTGAGAATCATGCATTCTGCAATTTCACTTTGTAATTCAAAGACCCTGGCTTTATCTGTTGAAAAACTGATCTAAAACAAGCCAAGAAGACTCCGTTGGAACTGGTTGATGCAGAACAAAGGCATCCCCAAAGGACAAGTTGCACTGTTTGATGAACATTATTGGATGAGAGCTAAGCTAAGATTTAAAAAGTTCTGGGGCTGTCTCTGAGCATCAAATACAGAGGAAGCCTGCATGATTCCCTGAGAATGGATACCTCCTACTTTGGTGTAGGGTTAAGGGAACACTAGCAGTAACTCCTATCACAAAATGTCGCATGGCTCAGACAAAATGCCATCAAGAGGGCTTAATTAGGAGCACCAAATGGTCGCAAGATGGTCTTAGGGCAGGGAAGTAATCTATCTATGTGATATTGATTGATGCTATTAGTTCTTAACAGCTTGACTCTAGAAGGACTGTTGTTCTTTGGTCACCTAGTTATAAAAGAATAAATGGCTCCTGTCTATTACAATTTTTAACGCATTTTTTGTTCACTGATGCCATAAATGTTCCTGGCATAGTAATTGGCCTTGGTATATTCAGTGACTGAAAGCAACAGTTGTTGCTCTAAGAAATGCAGTACAAAGCTAGGTCTGCCTGTAGCTGACAGCCATCAGCTTGCTCCTCAGGCAGGTTCTGTCTGTGTATGGGAGATCACAATGTGAACCACTGATTGATCAGCTGAGGCAAGTGTGGGGTCAGCTGTGGGAGCACAGGTGAAAGTTATGTAGCTGTGCTCCCTGGAGGGGTGGAGTTCGACTCCACCTCCTCTGAGACCTCATTTAAGGGCTGACCCTCACTGAGGCAGCATCTCTTGGAGATTGCTCACCAGGGAGGATCACCTCAGCTCTGGTGAGTTCCCTTTTCCTTATATCTTCTGTATTTCTACCATTTTACTTGTAATTGCTATCCTTGTTAATACCAGCATAGTTATTGCCAATACATTTGGCAAGCCAGGCAGGAGCCACTGACTTGGCATCTAGAAATATAAGGAAAAAAAAAAAAAGTCCTTTGTGTGGAAAATCTTTAATTGGTACAAGGGGGAGAAGACCACCCCCTTAGGGACATGCCTTCCTGGACAAATTCCAGGTTTTGAGGCGTCCCCATATTACCAATTAGCAACAATTATTGAACAATGGGGCCCTTTAAGAGTACCAAATAACATGGACGCCTATTGTCTAACTGATTACTTTCTAGGACTACAAAAAGATATCTTAATTACAAAAGAAAAGCGAATGGCTGCATCTATGGCAGCCTGGCCATTATTAAATGCTTTAAATCGGGCAGAGATAAAATCAAACAACATTGCACATGAAAATGAATTGTTAAAGGCCCGTATTGAAAAATTGGAGGGTGAGATCAATCTATTGACAGGAAAAAAACCGTCATTTTCTTCCTCCAACCCTCAAATTAGATACATTTCATTTAATGACGATCAAGATCCTGAAGAAATGAATCAAAATAAGATCACTAAATCTGATCTAGAAAAACCATCTGAGACGGACTCACTAGAAGTCCGTCCAGTAATAACTCAAAAAACAAAGAAAATTCAAGATCGACCAGCAGGAGTGCCTCCTGATCAATGGCCCCCTGCCGAATCTGTTTTACATGTAACAGCCCGTCCATATACGCCTACTGAACTCATGGACCTAGTGCAACGATTTAGGCAAAGGCCAAGGGAAAGTGTTCCGGCTTGGTTATTACGGTTATGGGATTCAGGGGCAGATAGTGTACTGGTTAGTGGCCCCGAAGTATCTAAGTTGGCCACAATAACAGTACATCCTGCCCTTCGGCAGAGACTGTATGCTGGGACTCAGTTCCCTGAAGAAAACCATTCAATTGTAGAATGGATAATGGCTGCTTGCCGCATGGTGTGGACAAATAAAACTGACATGCCAGTAAACACAGGGATGTGGTCTTCTATGGAAGACCTTCAAAATTATATACGTGAATTAGGTATGAGAGAGGCTATCTACGAAGACACATTCGATAGCCCTGATATGGTTAAATTTTCTGCGGGAATGAGGGACCTAATTTTACAGTAAGCACCCTCTCATATGTATGGAACCTTGGTTTCCATACTTAATCCAGTAGTATCCGCAGAGGCAGTAGTCCAACAAGCCGCCCAATTGGTAGCAGACCTCGGAGAAACTGAGCGTTTACGAGCTAAGCGCAATATCAGGGTGATTGAGGATGCCGAGGCTTTTCCAATAGTGCGAGCCAGAAGATCGGCCCCGCGAACTTCTCGGGCAGGACCTGTTAGGGTATCCCGGAAACAAATGTTTAATGATCTGCTCCGGGCAGGCGTTCAGTTTTCAAAAATTGATGGGCAGCCCAATCAGGTTCTCCTTCAGTTGTGGAAGCAACTGAAGGATGAACAAAAATTTCAGAATAAACCCAAAAGGCCAGGGATAAGATTTATAGAGCGGCGACCAACAACAACATGGAATTTAGAAGATTTTATAGTTCCAAATAGGAAAAAGAAGCCACCTCAGGTGCCTCGGGTTATGACACCGGAGGTATCGGAGGTAAAAGACTTGAATCTGGCTCAGTTCATGGCTTGACGAGGGATGTCAGTCCTCCTAGGGCCTCTAGACGGGACCGGAGGCCCTATGTGGAACTGACGATATACTGGTCCCGAAAGAATATACAGAAGGTTATGGCCCTAGTTGATACCGGGGCAGAGACATCTATAATATATGGAGACCCAACTAAATTTAAAGGTAATAGAGTGATGATTGGAGGTTTTGGGGGACAAACCATTCCGGTCACCCAAACCTGGGTAAAACTGGGGGTCGGGCGTCTTCCACCACGGGAGTACAAGGTATCCATTGCCCCAATTCCAGAGTATATATTAGGAATTGATATCCTGTGGGGTCTGGCTCTCCATACAACAGTGGGAGAGTTCCGATTGCGGCAGAGATGCATTAGTATCCGGGCAATCCAGACAATATTGAGAGGCCATGCAAAACATGAGCCTATTTGTTTGCCGAAGCCACGCCGGATTACTAATGTGAAACAGTACAGACTCCCGGGTGGGCAGGATGAAATAACAAAGACGGTGCAGGAATTAGAAAGAGTGGGTATTATAAGGCCTGCACATAGTCCATATAACTCCCCAATATGGCCAGTGCGAAAACCGGATGGAACATGGAGGATGACAGTAGACTATAGGGAATTAAATAAGGTCACGCCACCTGTTCATGCGGCTGTACCCAATATTGCCTCCCTAATGGACACACTAAGCAGGGAAATCAAAACATATCACTGTGTCTTGGATTTGGCGAATGCATTCTTCAGTATTCCAATCAGTGAAGAATCGCAAGATCAGTTTGCATTTACATGGGAAGGGAGGCAATGGACTTTCCAGGTCCTACCCCAAGGGTACGTACATTCGCCCACTTTTTGTCATAATTTAGTGGCACGTGATCTGGCTAAGTGGGAAAAGCCAAATAATGTCAATTTATATCATTATATTGATGACCTCCTGTTAACATACGATTCGTTAGAGGCGGTGAGACAAGCAGCAGATTTGTTGATAGCTTACCTGCAGAAAAGAGGGTGGGCTATAAACCCACAGAAGGTGCAAGGTCCGGGGCTATCTGTAAAATTCCTGGGAGTAATTTGGTCCGGGAAAACCAAAGTACTACCCAGTGCGGTAGTAGATAAAGTCCAAGCGTTTCCAGTCCCTACAACATCAAAACAATTGCAAGAATGTTTGGGTATATTGGGGTATTGGCGCTCCTTTATACCTCATTTAGCTCAGCTATTAAGGCCATTATACAAGCTTACAAAGAAGGGTCAATCATGGAATTGGGGAAAGATAGAACAGGATGCTTTCCAACAGGCAAAACTGGCAGTTAAACAAGCTCAGGCGTTGGGTATATTTGATCCGACCCTCCCAGCTGAACTAGATGTTCATGTTACTCAAGATGGTTTTGGCTGGGGCCTGTGGCAACGCCAGAGTTCTGTTCGAACCCCCATTGGATTCTGGTCTCAGGTTTGGCACGGAGCAGAAGAACGATATAGCATGATTGAGAAACAGTTATTGGCTGCCTATTCGGCATTACAAGCAGTAGAGCCGATAACGCAAACAGCAGAGGTCATAGTTAAGACTTCATTACCAATCCAGGGGTGGGTGAGAGATTTGACTCACCTTCCTAAGACGGGGGTGGCCCAAGCACAAACGGTGGCACGATGGGTCGCCTATCTAAGCCAGAGAAGCAGTCTGTCTTCATCTCCACTTAAAGAAGAACTACAGAAGATCCTAGGCCCAGTGACGTATCACAGTGATACATCAAAAGAACCGATGGTTGCTCCACCAGAGAAGAGTCCCGTTCAGGAAGGAAGATATCCTATTCCTGAAGATGCCTGGTATACGGATGGGTCCAGCAGAGGCAACCCGAGCAAGTGGCGAGCAATAGCATACCATCCCTCTACTGAGACCATCTGGTTTGATGAGGGGGATGGTCAAAGCAGCCAATGGGCAGAATTGCGAGCCGTGTGGATGGTTATAACTAAAGAACCTGGTGACGGCGTCCTGAACATCTGTACAGATAGTTGGGCTGTGTACCGGGGGCTCACTCTGTGGATTACGCAATGGGCTACCCAGGAATGGACTATCCACGCCCGACCGATTTGGGGTAAAGACATGTGGGTAGACATTTGGAATACGGTCAAACACAGGACAGTATGTGTCTACCATGTCTCTGGTCATCAACCCTTGCAGTCACCAGGAAATGATGAAGCTGACACACTGGCCCGAATCCGATGGATTGAGAATTCACAATCTGAAAATATTGCCCGTTGGTTACATCAGAAGCTACGGCATGCTGGACAGAAGATAATGTGGGCAGCTGCTAAAGCATGGGGGCTGCCTGTACAACTATCTGATATCGTTCAAGCATGTCAGGATTGCGATGCTTGCTCAAAGATGAGACCGAGACCGTTGCCTGAAACAACATCCCACATTGCTAGAGGATATAGTCCTCTTCAGAGATGGCAGGTCGACTACATTGGGCCCCTCCCTCGGTCTGAGGGGGCGAGATATGCCCTGACCTGCGTTGACACTGTAAGTGGACTGCTGCAAGCCTATCCTGTACCAAAGGCAAATCAAGCATACACAATTAAGGCACTTACTAAACTGATGTCTGCATACGGGACACCTCAAGTTATCGAGAGTGACCAAGGGACTCACTTCACTGGAGCGATGATACAGCGCTGGGCAGAAGAAAACAACATTGAATGGCGATTCCACCTGCCATATAACCCAACAGGGGCAGGCCTTATTGAACGTTATAATGGTATCCTTAAGGCTGCCCTGAAAACAGACTCTCAGTCCATGCAGGGGTGGACAAAAAGATTATATGAAACCGTGCGGGACCTGAATGAAAGACCTCGGGATGGCAGACCCAGTGCCCTGAAAATGTTACAAACTATATGGGCCTCCCCTCTTAGGATCCAAATTACAGGCACCGATAATAAGGTAAAACCGCAGGTTGGTACTGAAAATAATCTTCTGCTCCCTGCCCCTGAGAATTTAGAACCGGGAATCCATAAGATAAATTGGCCTTGGAAGGTGCAGGTAGGACCCAAATGGTGTGGCCTACTTGCACCTTGGGGGAGATTATTGGAGGTGGGAGGTTCAGTCACCCCCTCGGTGATAGGTACATGGCCTACTGACATCGTGGTCAATACTCCGGCCTTTTTTGCTAAAGGAACACCTATTATGTCCCTATGGCAGATCAAGACTCCTCCTCTGGTGCCAGATATAGTTATACAGCCTCAGATATCTGGCCAGAGGGTATGGTATCGGAGGCCGGGACATAATCCAGTACAAGCAGAAGTATTGACCCAAGATAAGAATACGGCCTGTATCTTGCCCTGGAGGGCGGATCTTCCCCTCCTAGTACCCTTGAAACATCTATATTACTCCCCTTAAGATTGATTCTAAGCCTCTAGGACCATTACTCTGGACTGATGAAACGCAGACGGACCTGCACTTCAAGATGATTTGTCTCCGGTAACATCTATCAAGCACTGGCCCATGGAAGATCATAAACACCCATCCAATCATCATCATTTGAATAATATCAACATCTAATGCGACGGGAGATTGTATCAGCGTCGTGATTGGGTCTCTGTAATAAGGGGAACTCACCTAATCATTGGTTCACGTTGTGAAGGGGTGGAGTGTATGGGAGATCACAATGTGAACCACTGATTGATCAGCTGAGGCAAGTGTGGGGTCAGCTGTGGGAGCACAGGTGAAAGTTATGTAGCTGTGCTCCCTGGAGGGGTGGAGTTCGACTCCACCTCCTCTGAGACCTCATTTAAGGGCTGACCCTCACTGAGGCAGCATCTCTTGGAGATCGCTCACCAGGGAGGATCGCCTCAGCTCTGGTGAGTTCCCTTTTCCTTATATCTTCTGTATTTCTACCATTTTGCTTGTAATTGCTATCCTTGTTAATACCAGCATAGTTATTGCCAATACAGTCTGGATGGAATGAAGGGCATGAAATACTGATGTGCTCATCAAACGCTGCTTGTTAGCTTAGAGACAAGGTGTTGAATTGGTTTGTTCATGTATTGCAAACAGGTTACTTAGCTGCCTTCATTTTAGCTTCAGAAGAACATGTGCAGAATACAGAATTGATTAGAAGAAATAAGAACTGTCTGCATAGAACTTACTCTTTCCTTACACAGGAGAATCAAGCACACGTTTGTATGTGAGTACCTCCAGAGGTGAAACTTGATCCCCCAGATGTAATGAGCAGAGACATTACAATCAGTTCTAACTGTATCTTAATGCTGTGCTGAATAAGCCTGAGTCAGGATGTAAACCACTTTCTCTTTTTTTCTTCAGATGAAGCCATTAATTTTGTCAGCAAGTCCAAAACGACTCCAGAAATATCAGTCAGTCCTTCTGAAGACCTGGAGCTGGTGTGTGAGGTGTCAGCTGCAAGCGGAGCTGTCGTATAGAAGAAAGATCAAATAGAGGTGAAGCAGGACCAGAGGACAACCATCATCTCCCAGGGGACGCACCGCAAGCTCATGGTCAAAAATGTGACCCTGAAAGACCAAGGGAGCTACAGCTGTGAAACAAAAGATGACAAAGCAACATTCCAAGTGAAAGTCAGAGGTGAGAAAATGCTTGGAATCCCAGAGATAAAGGAACACTTCATTTTGTGTGTCTTGCATTTGGAGGATCAACTTACAGCCTCTCTGGTGCAAAACATTTTGGCTATAGGACTTTCTTTGTCATCTAGTGTCATAGCAACACTTTTCTACATGTGCTTTTCCATCCAGGAATGAATTACTGCAACAAACAATAGGCAAGGAGGGTAACTTGTGCAGCTCTTGTAGTCAGCTGGTGTCTGCAGGGTTACAGTGCAAGAGCACACCAGGCATGCAAGGAGTGAGAAAAGGGGAGGTGTTTGATGAGATCTGGTTACAAAATTTGAATGACACAATGAGGTGGAAAATGCCACTAATCAGACTCATAAATGGCCTGGGTTGCAAAGGCCCACAGTGCTCATCCAGTTCCAACCCCCTTCTTCCTATGTGCAGGGTTGCCAACCAGCAGCCCAGGCTGCCCAGAACCACATCCAGCCTGGCCTTGAATGCCTGCAGGGATGGAGCATCCACAGTCTCCTTGGGCAACCTGTTCTAGAGGGCCATTCCCTTCTGATTTACTGGAAATGTAGAGAGACATCAGAAGAAACAAAGAGAAGGGAGGAGGTTCAGCAGTGCATGCAGGTGTTCTAAATCTCATGTCCAAATCTGCTATCAGACTGCGAAATGTTTAGATTTATGATATGATATGAAATGATATGCCTATTCATTTCCCAAGGCAAAATAGAGGGGAAAGTATTTTCCTGTCTTAATGAGGCATCATGATGGTCCCTGTGAAGGGCAAGTATAATGAAAATGGGGAACTGGAGTAAGCTCTGCAGCAGACTACAGCAAAATGGTGTGACTGTTGTGATGTCCCTGCAGAGAAAGAAGACGTGTTTACAAACAAGGACAAGGTACAAAAGGAGGTGAAGGCTGCACTGACTCAAAATGCCACGCTGAGCTGCGAGGTGGCCCAGGAGAAGATGGAGGTGAAGTGGTACAAGGAGGGGAAACTGATCACCTCGAGCAAGAAGTTCAAGGTGGAGTCAGAGGGCAAACAGTGTCGGCTGGTGGTGATCCAGGTAGAGAAGAAAGATGCAGGGGAGTACAGCTGCGAGGCTGCTGGCCAGAAACTCACCTTCAAGATTCATGTCACAGGTGAGAGAGAACACATTCTGGCCTTTCATTCTAGAATGTTTTAGAAAACGGTCATTAGTTTGTAAGTTTTCCCTGCTATGCTTAAAATTTTTGGAGCTGAACTTTGGGGTGGTTAATTTCTGATGAGGAAATTGAACAAATTATTCTAAATACAGTTGTGAGGCAGCTCCATCTTTTAAAATCTTCAGGAATTTCCTTTTGCTGTGGGAATGAGGCCATAGACAAGAAAGTTCTGATTGCACTTCTCCATTCCCACGTGCCTGTACCACTAGAACAACTCTGCAATGCAGCTGCGTCTCAGGAAGTTTCAGAACAGGGGCTTTGTGTCAAGCACTAGGGGGTGTGCTCTATGTAACATGTTTTTGTCTTGGAAGGGCTCATTTAGCATGGGAGAGAATACTACAGGAATGTTTTGTATAAGTTGATGTTTTGAAGACATAAGTAAATGGCAGCTAGGGGACGAAAGAGTCATGAGAGTCATACAAGAAGCATCACAGAATGCCTTTTGTTGGAAGGGACCTGGAGGATCATCCAGTTCCAATCTCTGTCCTGGAAAGGAACACATTCTTTGAGACTAGGTTGCTCTAACACCCATCCAGCCTAGACTTGAATGTTTTCAGGGATGGGGCATCCATAAATTGCACAACTTCTCTCCACATCATTCTCTTGGGGCATCAGACTGGGAGAACTGATTCATTTTTCTGACTCCTTCCCCAAAACCTGCTCTTCTTTCAAGAGGCCAAACTAATGTATCTCTCTCTTTTCAGAGCCAGAATTTGTATTTACAAACAAGGAGAAGGTACAGAAGGTGGTGAAGGCTGCAACAACAGAAAATGCCACGCTGAGCTGCGAGGTGGCCCAGGAGAAGATGGAGGTTGTCATCAATTTATAAGCAATGAGCCAATAATGTTCCAATTATAAACTTTTATTAATTGTAGCGGGTAAAACTAAAAGGCAATTCAGCGCTGGGCGACAGGGGGATTATTGTTCCTCCAACTGCCGCGCCGTCCCGTCCCTTGCAACTTCTTTTGTATTGTCCATCCCGAGCGTATTGTCCTTTAATTGGTCGGTTGTGATCGTGCGACTTGGTGTGTCGTTCCTTGGTTGGTCCTTCCGTGGAACTTTGTATCCATCGGGGCGCGCTTTGCCTGTAACTACGCAGAGTACACAATCTACCCATAAAATTAGAGTGTTCTGCAACCTTTGTGGCCTCCATATTCCACCATTATATCCCGGTCCTAATGAACAAGCACTCCACCACAATGCTACCACATCCCGGTCTTAATGAGCAAACATTTTATCACAGAGGTCAAGTGATAAAAGGAGGGGAAACTGATCACCTCGAGCAAGAAGTTCAAGGTAGAGTCAGAGGGCAAACAGCGTCGGCTGGTGGTGAGCCAGGTGGAGAAGAAAGATGCAGGGGAGTACAGCTGCGAGGCTGCTGGCCAGAAACTCACCTTCAAGATTCATGTCACAGGTAAGACAGGTGTTGTATGAAATACAGCAGAGAACAGTAAAGTAAAATCTAGTTTCTATTATACTGCACCTGGATCACTGTAGTCTGTGCTGAGGTTTTTTCCCTAGACTTGATTGCCTGGGTTTGTAGAAAGTATTTGGTTTCAGTATGACACAAAGACCTGTTTCAGTCTGTCTGTAGAGCAATAATTAGTAATATATGTACAGTGGAAGCAATATTCAAGATATTATTCAAATCTCTCCTGTGCCTGAGATCCCAAACTGTAATTCTTGTTCACCTAAACATTTGACTAAGATAAGTATGTGCAGTGAGGCTGGAGTGCATGTTCTACGTGCAGCCTTTCATGGCAGGAGAAGCAGGAACTTCTCCTAGTAGTACACTGCCTTTTTACTATGCCTTTATGTTGGAGGCTGCATCTGGATAGGTGAGTCTGCTACTCACAGTAAGAGACCTGGTAGAGCTGACTATTGCCAGAGCTCAAAGTAAGATAGATATCTGCAAATCACACACAAAGAACAAAGGACTGCGTTGGTGAGCATATTTCCTTTGTGCCTTTGACAGTCACAGTTGTGGCAATGGTAGAGGCCATGAGGAGTCTGTTCAGGAAGCCAGGAGTACTGTTCTGGGTCATGAAAAGGCAGCCAGTGGTTTGACTATCACATGTTTATGTGTTTTGATGTTTCACAGTGGGTCTTAAGTAAAAGGAACTCAGGTTTTGGTTGCCTGCAGGACAGATGTTCTTTTGGGTTCAATATGTTTGCATAGTGACTTGCAACCATGGGACTGGTGTTCAAGGACCCTCTTGGTTCCTTCAGTTCCTAGGTTCTTTCTTGCCTAGATTTGACACTTTGTTTCAACAGAAGAGCTGATATTCTCTAGTGAAGGCTATTAGTTTGGGCACAAGTGGTAACCTAAACCTGTTCCAACCTGTACATACAAACCTGCAAGTTGGTCTCATTTCGGTCCCTCAGTCAATACTTTTTCTTTTCTTCCCTCAGAGCCAAAACCTGTGTTTATAAACCAGGAGCAGGTGCAGAAAGAGGTGAGTGCTGCCCTGGCAGCAAGTGCCTCCCTCAGCTGTGAAGTAGCACAGGATCCAACAGAAGTAAAATGGTACAAGGATGGAAGACTGCTTGCCTCCTCCAGAAAGTTCAGAATGGAATCTGTGGGCAAAACACGGCGTCTGGTTGTGGAGCAGCTGGAGAAGAAAGATGCTGGAGAATACATCTGCGAGGCTGCTGGCCAGAAGATGACCTTCAAGTTGGAAACAACTGGTGAGCATTCGCTTTGGGAGCACTAAGCAGCTTTTTATGTGGCTTAGAGGAAGACTGGCTGTCTTCTACCCTGTGGGCATGGAACAGCCACAATTCCCCCCGGAACAACATCAATGACCCACACCACAAGTTGGATTCTCCTTTTTAATGTAGTGGTAGCGAGGTGAAAATCTGGCTGTGGAATATTTTTGACTAAGGAACTTCTACTTTAATTTCTAGATGCGCTGAATTACCCTCTGGAGTGTCTTTCTGAATATATAAGCAACCATGGGTGACTATGATCCTGATTTATATCTAGGTTCAGGCTTACTTTTTCAGTTAGGTTAGATCAATAGCTCCAGAGAAGATAGGGAAATACAGCAGTTCACTGATACCATGTGTCAGAAGAATGCAGCTCAGTGCTGGGCAGTTTGCTGCTTCATTCCCTCTTACAAGTTGCACCCAAGGCTGGAAAAGACCACTGAGATAGCTGAGTCCAACCCAGCCCACCCTCACTGGACTTACTAACCACGTCCCCAGTGCCACATACCCGTGGCTCTTGAGCACCTCCAGTGACTGCGGTATATCAGCGTGGTTGCTTCAGTTGTGGGAGTTTTCAGACACTGGCTGTTGTTCTAGCGAGACAAAAAACCAAAACTGATGGAACAGTGTCTATACAGGAAGCAACTGGCTGTCCTGATGGCTGCCAACAGTTTTACACAAGGTGTGTCATGCAAGCTTGCATGAGTCTGGTTTAAAAACTTGCTGTTCTGATGGAAGGAGAGGATGTTGGTACAGGATAACTGCGGGATTTGTGCTCTCCCGACATCCAGTTGCAATCACAGCTTATTGTTGCTATAGAAAACAGCTTCTCTGTAGACAAATTGAGTTAGTTCCAATAAGTGGCTGAAGCCCTAAGTGATCCAAGGTGAAGCATGATCCAAACTGGAATTTAACTAATTGTAGTAGGGAATCCAAGCCTTAATGAGATGAGTTATTTAAAATATGAGTCCTCCATCTAAAACAGCATTGAACTCTTACTCTGGTTTATGATAGAAGTGAGAGTTTAACAGCAGAAGTCTGAAGTTATGCTCCATATTTCTCATCACTCAAGACAATATTTGAATATATGAATTCCTTTGGCTATGTTAGAGCTCATAATGAGGTCAGCTGATGTTCTTTAAATGCTCGGAGTCTAGCAATGTGGGGAAGTGGACTGCTATTTGCTGTTGAGCTTTAGGCTAAGAAGCCTGATTTTAGAGGACTGTGGACTTCCCCTTTCCCTTCCCCTCTCCTCCCCTTCTCCCTGGACTGATCCCACATGGTTTGAGAATGATTTCAGATCAAGGTAAATGAGGAATCGCTGTGTGAAAACCTGTTGTTTTACTGCACTATAAGAGACACTTAGTCAAAAGACAAGTGTGTGTTCCAAGCTTGAGATTGCAGGAGATCCTAGAAACAACTCAGCTGCTCAAACCTGTAGTCTGGCTGAATCTTTTATTGTCAGTTTTGGTCAGGAGGAGATGCTTGAGTAAGACAAATAAAAGGTCACGGGTAAGTTGGTCCTTCTTGTGATATACTTCTAGGCTTTCATCAGGGAGAAGCTTAATTAGTCCAAATAATCATAGCAGAAACCACACCAAGAGCATGAGAGTGAAATTTATACTTTCTTGACGTGAAGGAAAATTTTACCTGGTTCTGCCATTCCCCAAATATTTGTTTCCTTATGACAAGAAGAACTTTGCAGAAGTAATTTTTTTTTTCAGTCTTGCGTGCAACACAAAAAGGGGTAAAATCTAGGAGGCCGCCTGAAATGTTTTTTCCATCTGGAAGGATCCATTTAACAGCACCCATGGACCTGGTTATGAACAAAACTAAGTTCCCAACTAAATCCACATTCTTCTTTCTCCTTCTCAGAATTGCCTGTGAAAATCAGCAAACCATTGGCAGACAGTAGCGTCATTGAGAAGGACAAGGTCACATTTGAGTGTGAGCTGTCCAGGCCCAACATGGACGTCAAGTGGTTCAAGGTATGGCATGTAATGGTATTTTCCTTTCTGACTTCTCTGGAAATGAATGAGAGCCTTTAATTTCACTTCCAAGGGATGCGAGTCTGAGCTTTTCCTTGATAGCTTTTTCACTGCTCTCTTTTCTTTATGCTCTTTTATTTGCCCAGATCAGCACTCTTTGTTATTATGTCCTGAGTTCATTTATCAAGTTGAAATTGAAGTTTGTTTTGGTTTTATTGTGAACTTTTTAGGTCATGCTGCACAAAATATTGTTGGTTGAACTACAGTACAGTCTTGAGCTTCAAGTCTAACACAGAAATTCTCAGCCGGGATTTTGTAGCCTTGTTGTGAACTGGGTTTTTGGGGTGAAATCTCAGTTTTCTTTGCACCTGACAGTGTGAGAATTTGCTCTGGCACTTTGTGTACCTCCCCGGTGCTCAGCTGTTCCTTCCCTTACTTGGGGATAACGTCATTTATTCAAGGTGATGTCCAAACAGGCTTGTTAACAGTCCTCCGCAGTGCTTTAAGCTGTCATAGGTCAGCCAGAATTTATGCATGTTCTATAGCCATTCCTTCATGTTGAAAACACTGCACTGTGCTTAAGCTTCAGCATATGTTCCAGTAAGCACAGTTCCATTAATTCTAGGGGAGTGGGTGAATTAAGCATAGATCTGAAGGCTCCCTTTGCTGAGTGCAGAGATGGAAGGACTAATGGAGATCTGACTTGATATTTTCCCTTCTAGGATGGGAAGGAGCTCTGTCAAAGTAAAAAAGTGGGCATTACTTCCCAGGGAAATAAGAGAAGTCTCATTATTCACAAGTGTGAATATGAAGATCAGGGAACATCCACATGCTGAGCAGCCTAAGACAAGACATCAGCTACCCTAAAGGTTCATTTTATGTTTAACTGAAAGAGCAAATAAATCCTCTTGTGGTATTTTGCACCACGGGAAGAAATGCTTCATGGGCAGTTTGGGCATTTCTTGGTTAGTCCTTTTGGATACCTTTCTCTTTCTTCTTTATGCTCAAGACAGATTTTCCCTCCATGTGTTGCATTGGTTAAACCCCAGTTTGTAGCTCATCATTGGGCTCTGAAGCATCAGACTTGTTACTGAACACACGGGTCTGCTGTGCCCTGGTAGATGCCACCTTCCCAAGGGACGTATGAAAGGATGCTTTTTTCTGATTTCCTACTAGATGCTGTCCTCATGTGGCCACTTGGGTTCAGTGTTAGCATGAACATGAACATGTGTCCTGTCCCATGACTTTGGTGAACTCTCATTTTCTCTCTCATTCTGCAACCAGGTTGGGTTGCTGTTTCAGTACTGGCTGTTTTATGTAGCCATTCCATTTGTTCTGGTTTACGTTCTTTTTTATTTTCTTTTTTTCAGGCATCATTTCTATACAGTAGACAAAGCCAGCCTATTACATTTGATTTACAGTTTTTAGCTTTTGCTGGTAAGCATTTCAGCTCTCAGGCAGTTTTACCAACAGCTTTGAAGAGCTGAAATGAACCAGCCTGGACACGATGGTCTGTTTTTGTTGGTGTAATGAATTTATGAAGTTAAACTGATTGACCCCATAAGGTTTTACAGTGTATGACTCACGTCTGGCAGAGTTATCACAGCAATGAGTTTATATACTTAGCATTTCAGGAGGCAAATGGTTGGGGATACTCTTTCATTTGCTTGCGTCTCAGAGTGAATCACTAGTATGTGAACCATCCTTCATCTCCTTTGTATTGCTTTTGTGTGTGTCTGTGTGTGGTTTCCCCTGTGAATTTCATTCTTTCCAGTTATATGGAAGTTCTCTTTTGAGCAGTGAAATTAGATGTTCCATCATCAGTCATAATGGTAAAGCTGAGTTGCCACGTTATCTGTGTCCTTTCTGTCTGGCGTCTCAATAACTGCTGCCCCACCACAATATCTGCCTAATACTTCAGCTCCATGGATGCCTCCTTGTGCAAACTGAGAGCCTGTATTTGGTGTGCATAGATCTGGGCTTACATCTGTGCTGGTAAATGCACTAGTGCATGGGCTAAGCAGTCCTGCCTCCTGTGCTGTGGGCATTGAGATGGGGCTCCTACAAGCTGCCCATTGCAAGATATTTAGAAACTAATTGCTGCGGAGGTTTCCATCCTCTTTTCAGACTAACTAAAATTTGGTTAGTGGGATCAAAACAGAAGGGGCAGGGAGGGAGAGCTGACCAAGGACTACTGATGGAACAACTATGAATCCTTGGTTCCTCAGGATTCCCTGCATCAGCAGTTGGCAACAGGAGTAAGGGGGCTCAGGAGGACACTGTGGAGTAGTGTGAAAAATGAGCGAAGAGAGTTACTAATTGATGCCTCTTGGAAAGTAGTCCAAGAGTGGTCCTCTTCCTAAACTCTCCTCTTGTGTGTGGTTTTATCTTTATGAGGTGTTCATAACAAGTGATGTGTAGATCTCCCTTATCTCATAATGTCTTTTCCTGCCTGCAGTGAATATGCAGGATACTGGATCATATACCAGCTTCTTTGAATTACTGCTCATGTCAGGAGATAAAATCTGCCTATTCTTTGAACTAACACTGGCGAGGGTTAGTTATTCTGGCTACCGAGAGAATGACACAGCAGATTAAACTCTTTCATTTCCTTCTTTGTCAAATGCCTTTTCATCTAACTGTGTGTCCCATAGAAATTCAGAGCAGTGTTGGCTGAGGGAAGTGGAAATATTTATCTCCTGTGTGTATCTGCCACCCTATTTAGACATGCTGGCAGAGCGCAGAGATTGGAGGAGTTGGATTAGGCAGTAGTTTCCCTATTGCTCACAGAACCACTTTTTCTGTGGTCTCCCAGCTACCCTGTGCCCAGTGGCCTATGCAAGATGGAGCGGAAAAGGCTCATTTTATGAACAAACAGGAACCTTTCTGGTCAGATTAATACCTGTGCTCTTTTAGAGAGATTTAGATACTAGAGATTTTAGGTACTGGAATAGGCTCCCCAGAAAGGTGGTTGAATCACCATCCCTGGTTGTGTTTAAGAGCCTTTTGGATGTGGTACTCAGGGATATGATTTAGTGTAGGGTTTTTAGAGTTAGGGTACTGGTTAGGCTGCGGTTGGACTTGATGATCTTCAATGTCTTTTCCAACCTGGGTAAATCTATGATTCTATGCAGGAACTCTTCTCCTGAGGTTAATCCAAGTTGTATCCAGGCCCTTCAGAAGGAAAGGGATATAGCAGCACAGAAATATGGCCTGATTCTGACATAACTAAATGCAGACCTGGAGAGTTAAAAGGGATTGTGTGATGTTCAAAGGATTTTGAAGCAAAGATGTCCCCTAGGTAAGATTTGTGGCTGACATTCCCCATACATTGTTTGTAGGCACACAAGCTAAGGAGAGACTAGTGATGAGCATGCAGAGAAGCCAATGGTTCAGACAGGTTTGTAGTGACACAACACTGTAGAGTTCTGTCTAGTTCTCCTTGGCATAGTTTGGAAAATAAAGATGAGGTAATTGGTGGTAACCAATATGGCTTCATCAAGGTCAAGCCATGTCTGACAAACTTGGTGGCCTTTCATGATGGAGTAACAGCATCAGTGGATAATGGGAGAGCAACTGACATCATCTACTTGGACTTGTGCAGAGCATTTGATCCCGTCCTGCATGACATCCTGGTCACCAAACTGGAGAAAAATGATTTTGATGGATGGACCAGTTGCAGGATAGGGAACTGTCTGGATGGTCACACTCAGAGCTGCAGTCAATAGCTCAGTGTCCAGGTGGAGGGTGGTGTTGGGACCAGTGTTATTTAACATTTTTGTAGGCAACATGGAGAGTGGAATCAAATGCAGCCTCAGCAAGTTTGCAGATGACACCAAGCTGAGCGGTGCTGTTGATGTGCTAGAGGGAAGGGATGCTACTCAGAGGGACCTGGACAGGCTGGAGAGGTGGGCCCTTGGCAGCCTCCTGAACTTGAGTGTGGCCAAGTACAAGGCCCTGCACCTGGGTCAGGGCAATCCCAAGCACAGGCACAGGCTTAGAGGAGAATGATTTGAGAGAAGCCTTGACCCTGAGGAGAAGAGTTGGTGTGGAGGGAGGTGTCCCTGCCTATAGCAGGGGGACTGGAACTAAATGACCTTAAAGATTCAGTCAGTTCTATTGTTTTTCTACCCTTAATTTTGCTTGAAAGGTTTTAGAATAAATGAGATTCTGGTTTCCATGAAAACTGTTTGCAGGGAGCTCCACTGTAGCTAGTAGGTCTGTCTTTAAGTTCAAGGGCAATAATGCATTGACTGTGTTGAAGAGAGAAATGACTCAGGAATGGATGATGGTTTAGAATAAAACATAATCCTACTTATTTTCTATGCAAATATGTGTAAGGAAAAGATGCTGCACTCAGTTCTGGAAATACCCTGACAAATATATCTCTACTGTTTCGCAGCTGGAGATATCAAGATTGTTAAAGCACTGGAAGATGTGGAAGTGAATGAATATGGGAGTGCATCTTTTGTCTGTGAGATTTCACACGATGAGGTTCAGACCCAGTGGTACAAAGAGGACAACAAGCTGAAGGCTGATGACAACATCAGAATGCAACAAGATGGTAGGGTGTAAGCGGGGGGTCTTTCTCCTGAGTGGGGGGTGGGTTGGAGATCAAGCATATAAGACATCTGAAATGAAGTGAAGAGGGTTCAGAAGCGAGTTCCCCTTTTGTTTTGGGACTGAGGTTTAGGTGGAACAAGTGACATGGTGGGATGCTTAGTGTGGGAAGTGTGATGCTATCCCACCATCCCACACTGCTGGGAGCAGGTAGGAAATGAGTGCAGTTATTTCCAAAGTGGGGGTGAACAGGGCAGTCAGTTCACCTCTCCAAAGAGGTTTTGTCTGACAGTGAGTGTGATCCTTCTGTATCAGATACTTTGAATTTGACGGTGGCCGCATTTGATCAGTCCTTGTAGAAGCCATGTTTAGATTCTGCTTTGGTCTGCTCCATTTCCAGTTCAAAGTCGTTGGACACTAAATGAGACAGCTGCATCTCAGTAAAAGATGTGTTTGAATAGCTGTGATGTGCTTACTATTCAGATTTACAGAGCTTTGGTTTTGTCCTTGGCTATAGCAAAGAAGTCAAATCAGGTGAAATTAATTGTATTTCTGAACTAGACAAGTTTAAGTTTGGTAGCACCTAAATTTGGTGCGGTTTGTCATTGATTTCATCTGAAAGAAACTTGCAGGCTTTTTATCTGCTGTTGTCCCCAGCGTAAGATTATCCATTCACATCCTAAAGTACTTGTTATATTTTCAACTCACTCTTATTTGAATAAAAGCCTCAACAATTGGGAGCAGTTTAATAAGCACAGAACAAGAGCTGGACCTTGCATTTGGTAGATACTGTACAGTATTACTTCATAGAAATGTAGTCAATGGCATTCCCTATAGACAATCGTTTGTTTTATCTTTAGAGTCGTTCAAAGAACCATTGTGAACTTGACATTAATTGGAATGGAATACACGCAAGAGACTTTCCTCTTCTTCCAATTGTCCTCATCCTTTCTTCTCTTCCACCCCTGCTTTGCAGATTACCATATAGAAATCATCAGGAAGTTGGAGGACAAGACAGCTTTGGAACGTCATTCTGTCATCCTGTCCTGTGACTTCAGGCCTTCTCCAAAGGTTGTGAAATGGTTCAAGGGCCGCACACCCATCGAGCCCTCTGAGAAGTACAAGATCAAGAGGGATAAGCATTCAGTAGAGCTCAGAATTCTGAAGCTGAAGCCCGATGATGCTGGTGTGTACAAGTGCAAGGCAGGAATTGCAGAGACTGAGGCCACGCTGACAGCTGAAGGTATGAGCAGGGAGGGTGGCCTCTTCCATGTCCTATTTCACCTCAGATTTCTCTTCTTGAGGTTGACTTCTGCCGTTCTCTCCTGCTAACTTTATACATGTATTATCTTCACATAGATGATTACACAAAGATCATCTAGTCCAACCATTCTACCACATCCCAGTATGATTTATAGTAACAGTGGTAACAGTTCACCTTGTTTCCCCACAGCCCGCAATGTAGAAGTAACGAAGCACCTGCAGGATGTAGAAATTGAAGAAGAGAGCTCTGCTGTCTTCTCCTGCGAGCTGTCCCATAATGACGAGGACGTGGAATGGTTCCTGAATGGCAACCTCCTTTACACCAACAATTACAATGACATCAAGAACGTTGGCAATTGCTGCACACTGACAATGAAGCAGGTTAAGCCTGAGGATGCTGGCACAGTGACAGTGAAGTCAGACAAGGTGTCAGAAAGCGCACCTGAAGGTGATAGGTGGGTCTGATCACACCCCTCCTGGATGTAAGAGATGCTAAGGAGCTCCAGTTCATTCTATTGTGCAGCAGTCCTGCTTCTAAAGCTGACCTCTCTGGGGTGACAAGTCATCAGAGGCTTTCTTCCAGTGGAAGGTTCCATTGCAGCAGATATCAAGGAAGGAGGATGGTTTTGGTGTCCTGCCGAAGCATTCCATTGCTTTTTATCATCATTTTACTTAACACAAGGAGAGTTACAGGAGCAATTTCTTTTACTGCTTCAGTAACATGCAGTGTCAATGCTGTTGTCTCCAAGGATTTATGACTGAAGGAGAGATCATTCAGTGTGTGTTTTGCCTCTGGGATGACTAATGACCAGGCTGTGAGCAACCTGATCTAGCTGTGAATGTCCCTTTTTATTGCAGGGGAGCTGGGCTAGATGGCCTTTAAGGGTCTCTTCCAATTCTAAGGAACTTGTGCCTGAAGTGCAGAAGTGGATGAATTATACCACTTCTTCATATCCTCCCCATGATTACAGAGGAAATACAACAAAACAACATGCATGGTCTTACTGTTGTCATTTGCTTGAATACGAAGACGTCTCTTTTTTATGGTTGAGATTTTTGTTGATATGGGTCAGGAGGAACTCACACTTTTTAGCTTTCTCAATAGGCAAAAAGTTCCAGTTGCTGCAAGCCACCGAGGTAACCAATAGAGGGGCCCTGATCCCCCTTGTGCCATCGGGATGCTCTGGCACGGGATGTGCCTCAAATTCAAAGCTCCTTCCCAACTCCCAAGGAAAAGCAAAGCAACTCAAGCATCTCCAGCAAAGCTGCCCAGCAGACAGCAGGGAATGCACCCTTATGAGGGGTGGAGTGACAGTGGGATCTGTCCAGAGCTTGGAGCAACTGCAGGATGTGTAGCAAAAACTTGGAGCTATTGCAGGGACTGTGCCAGGAGTTGCAGAGGCTGCAGCAATGTCAGCAGATCCAGCTCTCTTCCCCTTGAAGATGCTGAATAGTGTTGAACACAGCTCAGTAGGTGTGGGCCAGGCCCTGGCACACTGCAGTCATTTGGGCCTTTTTAGGATTACCAGTGCCACAGCAGACCTGTCTCCAATATTCTACCAGTTTCTCAGGATCCTGCAGTTGCTCGGAGATGAAGTTCCAAAGCCCTGGGGGTGCCCACCACTCCAGGCAGCTGCCCAGACTGTCCCACACCCCCTGCCATGCAGAGCCTTCTCACCTTGGGGCAGATCTCTCACTGATATTCCTGAATAATTGTTTAACCTCATAGAATCATAGAATCACCAAGGCTGGAAAAGGCCTGAAAGATCATCCAATCCAACCGTTCACCTATTACCAATAGCTCCCACTTAACCATGTCCCTCAACACAATATCCAGTCTCTCCTTGAATACCCCTGGTCTCCCAGAGACGACAGTGTAAAATGTGTAATTCCTAATCATACCAACAATACTACTTCCAAAACCCAAAGATGTCCAAAGAGCTGAATGTGCACAAAACTTCACTTTGCCAATTTTATCGTGGTACAAACCAAGGTCAAACAGCATAGCAAAATAAATACCCTAATCCAGCATCCAGAGTTGACAAATGATGCAGCAGGGAAAACAAGCAGCAAGCAAGGAGCTGTGCAATGCAGCTTCATGAGAAGACTCAGCAAGCTTCACAAATAGGGAAACTATCAGCACCATGGCCTGCACATCTCCAACTCCCACAAAGCCCTGTCCACTCTGGACAGATGTGCTGTTACCACAACCCTTGGAGCCTCACATCAGGCACCAAAATGACTGTGGTTGTTGAACCCAACATGTGGCTCAGCAGCTCACAGTGCTTTGTGCACTGCCCCATTCCCAGTGGGATGGGGATGAGAACTGGGAAAAAGAGTACAACTTCTGGGTTGTAACAAAGCAGTTTACTAAGAGAGATAAAAGGAGAGGAGTAATAGTAATCACTATATATCCGTTGATATAGAATCGTATGTAACAACTGATGCACAAGCACTTGCTCAGCACCACCAGACTGATGCTCAGCTGGGCCCTGAGCAGTGAAGAGACTGAGATGAACTCCCACCCCTTTCAATACAATTTCTGCTTGCTGTCAGCTGATAGAGAACGTCCCTTTGGCCACTATCAGTCAGCTGTCCTCACTCTGTTCCCTCCCAGCTCCATGTGCCCTCCACTGACCATGGCCTTGGCTCTGTACAACACTGCTTAGCAGCAGCTGTAAACATCAGAGTGTTATCAATGGTTTTCTCCTAGAACCAAAACACTGCACCACAGCAGACAGTCTGAAGAAAACAATTCCATCCCAGCTGTAACTCAGATTCCTGCCTGTCCCCTCTTCTTGTTCTTCCTGATCAGGAAGCAAGGAACAGAATCTGCCGCTCTCCTCTCTGAGCCCTTTCCATCAGTTCTCAGCTGGCTCCTCTGCCATCCCCAGGCAGAGCTCAGTGCCCTCTCATGGATGGCAGCAGCCTTTTCTCTTCTTCCTTGCCCATCCGTCATGCAGAATCTGTACCCCATTTGCTACAGTACAGAGCTGAGAATCAACCCACCGTGTCTCTGTGAACCAAACAAGACCCTAGGCCTGCAAAGGCACAGAGATTTGGAGTTCGCTGAGTGAATGTTTGTGGTCCTCTCATTAGTGTAAGGATTCTTCAGAAAGCATCCCCTTCCAGAAGCATGCTTTGATTTAGCCTGTCTGGGTCTTGCATCTACACTGTGGTACTGATGTTCAGGGCCTTGCTCAGAATCAGCAGCCTGCATGAAAGGAAAAGCTCTGTGGTTTTCTCTTGATTTGTCCCGTTTATTTCCCATGCTACCCGCACTGGTCTACAGGCACTTTAGGGCAGCAGTAGGTTGGGGTTACCCCCAGAGGGTACACAGTAAGATTTAGGACGGGGTATTGGCAACAAGACTTTCTCTGAGGAATCCTCACACAATCCTATAGAACAACTCAGAGGCTTTCCATTCAATCTCCAACAGCAACAATATCCCTCAGCCCTTCTCTGTCACATCCAATTCCCCACCCTTCCCCATTTGGACCTGGTTTAAAGCCCTATAATCAATCAGTGCAGGAGCATTTCAGATGGGGTCATGGAGGAGGCAGACTGCCATTCTTGGGGTGGCCATTTTCCCATGAGGGCATGGTGGGAGGGCTTTGTCCCATCTGGTTCCACCAACACTTGCATCCACCCAGCAGAAGGCTGTGCCCTCTGTGTCCCACTTGAACTCTGCATGGAGCTTACAGTTGGCAGTGACATGGCTGAGAAGCTCTGGGCATGGATTAAGGGACAGGGAATTAATGTGCCTTCCTAACTTCCTCCCTGCATGCCTTAGCAACTTCCTTGTAATCTCCCCAAGTACCCAGCCCCTTCTTCCAGAGGACGGAGATTCTCTTTTTCTTCCTGAGTCTCAATAGTTTTTCCCAGTTCATCTGCACTGGTCTTCTTCCCCTATGGCTCACCTTATGGCATTCAGGGACAGCCTGATCTCGTGCCTTTAAGATTTCCATCTTGAGGAGTGTCCAGGCTTCCTGGACCCCTTTACCCATAAGGAGCGACTCCCAAGGGACCTGTGCTACAAGTGTCCTGAACAGGTCAAAGTCCGCCCTCTAGAAGTTCAGGATAGTAGTTTTGCTAGTCACCCTTCTGACATCTCCAAGAATAGAGAATTCTACCATTTCATGGCCACTCTGCCCAAGACAGTCCCCAACCTTCTCAACTCCTACCAGTCCTTCACTGTTAGTGAAGAGCAGGTCTAGCAAGGAACCACCCCTGGTAGGACTTCATACCAGCTGTGTAAGGAAGCTGTCTTGCATGCAATCTATAAACCTCTTGGACTGATTCCTCTGCTATTTATTATATTCCCAGCATATATCAGAGAAGTTGTAGTCTCCCAAGAAAATGAGTGCTGGCAATCTTGCGACTTCAGTAAGCTGCTCATAGAATGCCTCACCCATCAATTAGGCGGTCTATAAGAAACCTTTAGCAAGATGTCACACTTACAGGCCTTTCCCCCGATCCTTACAAACATGCACTTCATTCTGAAGCCCAAGCTCTTCAACATCAAAACTCTCTTTAATATAAAGGGCCACACCACCACCCTTCCTTCCTCCTCTATCCCTTCTGAAGAGCTTGTAACCATCCATCACAGCACTCCAGTCATGGCAGTGGTCCCACCATGGGTCGGTAATAGCAACTAGGTCATGGTTTGTCAGATGCACAGTTGCTTCCAGCTCCTCTTGCTTGTTGACCAAGCTGCGTGCGTTGGTGTAGACGCACTTCAGCTGAGGCATCTGCCTCTCTCCCAGCTCAAACAGCATTTCCCTAGGCTTATCTCTGGTAAGCCCTGTTTTGTCCACTCCCCCATCGTAGCTAGTTTAAAGCTCTTTCGATAAGCCCCGCTACCGTCTATGCTAGGATTCACTTCCCCCTTTGAGACAGTTGGGTTCCATTCATGGATAACAGACCATGGGCCAAGTAAACTGTCCTGTGATCAAAGAACTCAAAGTTTCTGGCTCAGTACCAACCTCTGAGACAATTGTTCATTGCTTTGCTTTCCAAGCCTGCTCTGTGTCCCTCACTGCCACTGAAGGTATAGAACAAAAAATCACTTGATCTCCCACTTTGTGAACTAAATGGCCTAAATTCCTGAAATCTCTTTTTATAGTTTGTAGTCTTATCTAAGAAATTTCATCACTGCCCACCTAAACTATGAGTAGTGGAAAATAATCAGTGGACCTAACCAGCATTGGGAGTTTCCTCATTATGTCCCTGACCTGAAACCAAGAAGGCAGCAGACTTACTGACAACTGGGGTCCAGTCTGCAAATGGGGCCCTCTATTCCTCTGAGAAGGGAGTCACCCACCACGGCCACCCTTCATTCTTTCATGGCAGAGGAAGTCAGAAGGCTTGGTAGTGACTGCCTTGCATTAGGTTTCCTCCTAGGCAGATCCTCCATTGCCTCCCCATTCTTATCTCCTTCAGATTTCAGAGTGTCAAACCTGTTGCTTAGATGGATCAGGGGTCGAGGGCTAGGCAGGCATGGGGGGGCTCCTGTGATGTTGAGTTGGGACTCTCTTCCAACCCTTCTCATCAGTCAGGTCTGTCTGACTGTGACAGGGCAGGGAGTCAACCACTTTTCTGGGGGTATCTGCCTGGCAGCCTTCCCTCGGGGATGCCAGCAAGTCACTCCACCAGCCCATCTCCCGATCACACTCCCTGATGGTAAACTGTGAGTAAAACCTTGAGTAAAGTGAGAGTTCACCTAGACAAAAGTATGAGTAGAAACATGGACTGACGTGAGGGTAAACCCAGAGTAAACCCAGGATCCCATCCATTGGGCATGCACAGCCTCTGAGGGCAACTTTTTCCAGTGTTGCTGTGTAAAAATATAGGTTCCTCACATCTAACCTATGTCTCCCCTTTTTAATTTAAATCCGTTTCCATTTGTCCTGTTATCAACAGACCATCCCATCCTTATTCTAGCGTTAGGCATCTCATCCTCAGATGGAAACCCTGGGGCTGAATTGGGATCAGTTTTTCAAAGAACCACAGGAGCTACAAGTTCACCTAGCTGAGTTCAGATGTGCACAGTGAGGTGTCTGTGTGTGAGTCCCTCATCTGAATCCTTGGTTTTTATTCCACAGGGACTGCACTACTCATACACAGTCTCTCAGTGATGCCCAAGGTGCCTTGGGTGATCCTAGTTTTGTGCTAGTGCTTGTAAACTGTGACGGAAAATCTATGAGATAGACACCTCCTTCTGGAGCATCAGCTGAGGGCCAGAAGGGAGGTATTCTTGGCCATCCTAAATACCACCTCAGCCACGTGCTTAGGGCACCCATTGTGTCTTTTGCACCTGACCCCATGGAGTATGTAGTGATATTCAGCTTATCAAAAGGATGAGCTCAGAACAGAAGAGGCAGATCTTCCTCTCTGCTCCATCTGTGGCATAGTCTGGATTTCAAGGCATTGCAAAGCTATGGCACATCTACGTTCTTGCACTGATGACACTTTAGCATGCTCTGGGCTCGCATTTCAATGGCATCTAATAAATCTAGGGTCATACCTGTTGACAGGAAGCTGGCAAATGTTGTCTCATTGTAAGGAAGAGCAAGAAAGATGACACGGGCAACTATGGACCTGTCAGTCTCACTACAGTGCTTGGTAAAATTATGGAGAAAATGATGGTGGGAGTTATGGAAAAACAACTGAAGGACAGGTCACAGACAACACAAGATACAGAGGGGAAGGTCCTATTTAATTTCAGGTCTTTTTATGACACCTTTATCCATTGAGCTGAACAAGGGAAGGCAGTTGATGTAATCCTTGAGGATTTCAGTAGAGCTTTTGATACTATTTCTCCAGCACCCTTCTGGACAGAAATTCCTGCATACAGCTAGACAGAAACAAAACGTGGTGTGTTGTAATACAAGAAGAATTTTACAGAGCAGCAGCCATGGATTGAGATAAGGAGTTCACAGAGCAGCAGCTGCGGAGCAGGATAAACAGCATGAGAACAAAGGACATCTCTAGGAAAAGAATGAATGGCTCGTGGCTTTGAAGGGGGGTTATAGGGTTGTTATTGCAGTAGCTTTCCTCCAATTAGCGTGTGTGATTTTTGGACACCCTTGTCTGTCTCCTATAAAAGTCTGGCTTTCGGGCAATAAATTGATGCAGCTATATGTAACTATATTGGTGTTTCTCTGTTTGACCCAGCACGCTGACATTTTGCCTTTCAGGTTCACCAGCAGTGGTGGGTGAGCAGTTGGCCAGTAGTTCTGTCCCAAAGGATTATAGTCAGTGGGTTCCATTGGGCTGGTAGATGGTCACTGTCAGAGCTCCCCAGGGTTCCATTTTAGGGCCACTTTCCTTTCATGTTTATGCAGATGACTTGCATGCAGGACTAGAAGATGTTCTGAGCAAGTTTGCTGATGAGACCAGATGAGGAGGTGTTGTTGCCTCCACTGAGGGTGGAGAGGACTTGCAGAGAGATGTGGACAAGTCAGAGAAGTGGGTACCAGTTGGTACTAAGCACCAAGTGCATAACGTATAACAAGAACAAGTGCCTGATTGTGCACCTGGGTATGGGCAACCCTGGACATAAACACTGTCTGTATATTGGACACATGAGAGACGTCTGACTGAAAAGGATTGGGGGTCCTGCTCAACATAAAATTTTAAGTGAGTCAGCAGTGTGCCCAGCCAGCCAAGAAGGCCAACAGTCCCCTAAAGTGCATCAAGCAATTTATTGCCAGCTGGGTGGGAGAAAGGTTTGTCCCTCTTTGCTCTGCATTGCTACAGCCTCACCTGGAGCACTGGGTGCACTTCTGGGCAATGCAGAACATAAAGAACATCAAACTATGGGAGAGTGTGCACAAGAGGGCACTGGAACTGAGAGATCTGAAGTTCAGAGTTTCACTGGGATTGACTGCTTGTTCAGACTGGGCCCTTCTCACACCCCACATCCTGTGATGAGACACAGGGCACATGTGGGATATGAACTTTAACAGCATCCTTGCACCACATGCAAATGCTTTTCCCAGTGCTTCAGTGTTCCACCACCCATTGCTTTCAACATAGTTTTCAACACCCCATTGTATCTTTTAATTTTACCAGAAGCTGGTGCATGGTAGGGGATATGATAAATCCACTCAATGCCATGAACTTTGGCCCAAGTATTTATTAAGGGAATTTTTGAAATGTGTCCCATTATGAGACTCAGTTCTTTCTGAGGTGTCATGTCTCTATAGGACTTGTTTCTAACAACCCAATATTGTGTTTCTGGCAGTAGCATGGGGTACTGCGTATGTTTCAAGCCACCCAGTGGTTGCTTCCACCATGGTAAGCACAAAACGCTTATCATTATGAGATCCTGGCAAGGTGACATCATTCACCTGTCACTCCTCCCCATATTTATACTTTTGCCTTGGCCTTCCCCCCAGAGAGGCTTCATATTCTTGGCTTGTTTAATTATGGCACATGATTCACAGTCATGAATAACCAGTGCAATAGCATCCATAGTTAAGTCCACCCCTCAGTCTCTAGCCCAATTATATGTTATGTCCATTCCTTGATGGCCTGAGGTCTCATGGAACCATCAAGCTTGAAATAATTCACTCTTGTTCTGCCAGTCCAAGTCTATTTGAGCCACCTCAATTCTGGCAGCTCGACCTACCTGATGGTTGTTTTGTTGTTCTGCAATAGCCCGACTCTTGGGCAAGTGTGCATCCACGTGACACACCTTTACAATCATATCTTTTT
The DNA here is from genome assembly GCF_054131305.1 of Coturnix japonica. Taxonomy (NCBI): domain Eukaryota; kingdom Metazoa; phylum Chordata; class Aves; order Galliformes; family Phasianidae; genus Coturnix; species Coturnix japonica. The sequence continues at coordinate 341,902 of NW_028188979.1, forward strand.
TTTGAGCAGTTATGTTTTTCTACAGTTCAGCAGCCCAAATAGGTTTACACCTCCGTTGCCAGTTATTTTGTTCCCACTGCTGTAACAACCCCCATAAGGCATTTGCCACCATCCATGAGTCAGTATAAAGATAAAGCATTGGCCACCTCTCCCGTTCAGCCACATCTAAGGTCAGCTGGACAGCTTTTACCTCTGCAAACTGACTTGATTCTCCTTTACCTTCAGTGGCCTCTGCGACCTGTCGTGTGGGGCTCCAAACAGCAGCTTTCCATCTCCGATGCTTCCCTACAATATGAAATGATCCATCAGTGAAAAGAGCATATTTCTTTTCATTTTCTGGTAGTTCGATGTATGGTGGGGCCGCTTTAGCACATGACACCTCTTCTCCTGGTGATGTTCCAAACTTTTTATCTTCAGTCCAGTTCATGATCACTTCTAAAATTCCTGGACGATTGAGGTTCCCCATCCGCGCTTGTTGTCTAATCAGTGCAATCCACTTGCTCCAGGTGGCATCGGTAGCATGATGGGTGGAGAGAACCTCCCCTTTCAACATCCGGTTCATCATTGACAGTCGAGGTGCCAGAAAGAGCTGCATTTCAGTACCAGCTACTTCGGAAGCAGCCCGAGCCCCCTCATACGCGGCTAAGATCTCCTTCTCAGTTGGAGTGTAGCACTCTTCAGACCCCTTGTACGCTCAGCTCCAGAATCCCAGGGGTCGGCCTTGAGTCCCTCCTGAGGCTCTTTGCCACAAACTCCAAGTGGGACCTTTCTCTCCAGCAGCAGTATAGAGGATGTTCTTTACATCCTGTCCAGTCCGTACTGGCCCCAGGTCCATGGCACAGGCTATCTCCTGTTTAATCTGTTCAAAAGCCTGCTGCTGCTCTGGGCCCTATGCAAAATCATTCTTCTTCTGCATCACCTGATAAAGGGGGCTTACAATGAGGCTGTAGTTTGGAATGTGCATCCTCCAAAAGCCCACTGCACCCAGGAAAGATTGTGTCTCTTTCTTGCTAGTTGGTGGAGACATGGCAGTGATTTTGTCAATCACTGTTGGGATGTGATGACATCCATCCTGCCACTTTATACCTAAGAACTGAATTTCCTGGGCAGGCCCTTTTACTTTGCTTCACTTAATAGCAAAACTGGCTCATAGAAGAATTTGAATTATTTGCTCTCCAGCACAGCAGCACTCAGTGGGGGTGTGACCTCATTCAGGCCACGGTAGTCTACTGTCAGCCTCCATTCTCCACTGGCTTTACGCACTGGCCATATGGAGCTGTTAAAAGGTGAGTGAGTTTTACTGATCACTCCCTGATTCTCCAACTGGCGAATCAAATCATGAATGGGGAGCAAGGAATCCCTGTTGGTGCGATACTGCCGTCTGTGCACTGTCTTTGTAGCAATCGGTACCTGCTGCTCTTTTATTTTTACTCGTAGCAGCCTCACAACAGACGGGTCCTCTGACAGGCCAGGCAAAACAGACAGCTGCTTAATGTTGTCCATATCTACAGCAGCGATTCCAAAGGCCCAGTGATACCCCTTAGTATCCTTGAAATGCCCTCTTCTGAGGTATCCTCAATACCAAGTATGAACGGAAACCCTGGACCACTCACATAGGATGTTTTTTCCAGTCTTTACCAGTGAGGCTTATTTCAGCCTCCAACACAGTCAATTCTTGAGAGATATCCAGAAATATGGATTGATTATGTCCCTTCATGACTGGAGGGCATTAGGGTGCACTGTGCACCAGTATCCACCAGTGCCTTATATTTCTGTGGTTCTGATGTGCTAGGCCATCAAATCCACACAGTCCAATAAACTCTATTATCCCTTCCACTCCCTTGAATGAGGGCAGGGCCCCTCTATTGGTTACCTGTGATAACTGGAGCAGCCGTACTGGTGGTTGGACTGTTTTGTAGTTCCCTCACCCGTGCTCATAGTACAGGAGTAGGCTGGTCATGCCACTTCCTCGTGTCTTCTCTGTGGTCACGTAGGTAACACCACAAGGAAACACACAGTGCAATTTACTGTTGTTCCTTGCTCAATCTGGAAAGCGCTTGTGTCTAATAGCTGAGAATTTTAATGATACACATGAAGGCTTTATGGTCGTTAATTTCTTTACGATCTCTCGCCTTCAACTGAAGCAGCAGCTAGACCAGTTACCAAGTGACACCAAGGAGATGAAGTGGCAAAATGGCGATTTATTGAAACAGACACATCCTTATATAACCTACGCCTTTTTGTCTACACCCACTGTATTACACTAAGATTCTTCCAGAATATGGGGAAGGGCCTGTCACATCACAACAAGCTACCGTCCCAGCTGTCCCAACAGCGAAGCAACCAGGTAACAAGAGATTCATTCTGGTGCCGTGTGAACTCCTTTCTTACGCCTTCGATTTCAGTCATCTTCAGGGATCGACAAACAGTAACAGAGATTTCCTCCTCATCACTCTCTTCTTCATGACACTTTTCCTTTTTCCTTTCTCGGTACTTATCCAGACCTGTCACCTGGATCTTCTGTTGCCTCCTCCTCCACTTCTTTTTTCCGTTCTAGACGTGAGGACACCCATTTCTATTTCTTGCCTTCCACAAGGGCAACTGATATTGTTACTGGTGCCTCCTGTGACTGATCAAAATTGACTTGGGGATTTCCCTTTTTGGCTAGAACCTCAGCTCGGAAATTCTCTCTTTTCGGAACAGTGTTATATAGAGCACGGTAAGCACAAGCCAAGCCCCAAATAAGTCATACCCCCTTAGATCTATCTAGGCTGCGCCATCCCTGACTCAAATACTGGCTTAGTTTCTCGGGATCCCACAGGTGTTCAAGAGTTAAATCCCATGACATTGCGGGCCCCCATGTGTTGGCGAACCTGAAGGCAAAAGTCAGCGTTCTAGGACAAACAACCACACACCAATATAGTTAAATATAGCTGTGTCCATCTATTGCCTGAAGAGCCGTACTTTTATAGCAAACAAACAAGGGTGTTCAAAAATCACACGTACTAATTGGAAGAAAGCTTCTGCAATAAGAACCCTAAAACCCCGCTTCAAAGCCACGAGCCTTTCACTCTTTTGCTAGAGGTGTCCTTGGTTCTCATGCTGTTTATCCTGCTCTGCAGCTGCTGCTCTGTAAAGTGCTTATCTTGATCCATGGCTGCTGCTCTGTAAAATTCTTCTTGTATTACAACAGAATGGCAGTTCCCTGGGGTCTCCAGCACACCCCCAGCCAGCTGGCAAATGCCACTGAGGACCTTTAGGAAAGACATGCCCTGGGTAGTGACAATGTTCACTGGACAACTGTGAGCCCCACAATGGGTCTCGTACCTGTGTGCCATCTTCTGAACACCAGTAGCACGGTGTAGATGCAAGGCCCAGCCAGGCAAAATCAAAACATGCTTCTGGAAGGGGATCCTTTCTGAAGAGTCGTTACACTAATGAGAGGACCACAAACATTCACTCAGCGAACTCCAAATCTCTGTGCCTTTGCAGGCCTAGGGTCTTGTTTGGTTCACAGAGACATGGTGGGTTGATTCTCAGCTCTGTACTGTAGCAAATGGGGTACAGATTCTGCATGACGGATGGGCAAGGAAGAAGAGAAAAGGCTGCTGCCATCCATGAGAGGGCACTGAGCTCTGCCTGGGGATGGCAGAGGAGCCAGCTGAGAACTGATGGAAAGGGCTCAGAGAGGAGAGCGGCAGATTCTGTTCCTTGCTTCCTGATCAGGAAGAACAAGAAGAGGGGACAGGCAGGAATCTGAGTTACAGCTGGAATGGAATTGTTTTCTTCAGACTGTCTGCTGTGGTGCAGTGTTTTGGTTCTAGGAGAAAACCATTGATAACACTCTGATGTTTACAGCTGCTGCTAAGCAGTGTTGTACAGAGCCAAGGCCATGGTCAGTGGAGGGCACATGGAGCTGGGAGGGAACAGAGTGAGGACAGCTGACTGATAGTGGCCAAAGGGACGTTCTCTATCAGCTGACAGCAAGCAGAAATTGTATTGAAAGGGGTGGGAGTTCATCTCAGTCTCTTCACTGCCCAGGGTCCAGCTGAGCATCAGTCTGGTGGTGCTGAGCAAGTGCTTGTGCATCAGTTGTTACATACAATTCCATATCAACGGATATATAGTGATAACTATTACTCCACTTCTTTTATCTCTCTTAGTAAACTGCTTTGTTACATCCCAGAAGTTGTACTCTTTTTCCCAGTTCTCATCCCCATCCCACTGGGAATTGGGCAGTGCACAAAGCACTGTGTGCTGCTGAGCCACATGTTGGGTTCAACAACCACTGTCATTTTGGTGCCTGATGTGAGGCTCCAAGGGTTGAGATAGCAGCACATCTGTCCAGAGCGGACAGGGCTTTGTGGGAGCTGGAGAAGTGCAGGCCATGGTGCTGATATGTGTGGATGTGCTCCCTATGTGTGGAGCTTGTTGAGTCTTCTCATGAAGCTTCACTGCACAGCTCCTTACTTGGTGCTTGGATGCTGCATTAGGGTATTTATTTTGCTATGCTGTTTGACCTCAGTTTGTACCACGATAAAATTGGCAGCTGACAAAGTGAAGTTTTGTGCACATTCAGCTCTGCGGTCATCTTTGGGTTTTGGAAGTAATATTGTCCATATGATTAGGAATTACACAATTTACATTGTCGCCTCTGTGAGTCCGGGGGTGTACTGGATATTGTGTTGAGGGACATGGTTTAGTGGGAGCTATAGGTAATAGGTGAACGGTTGGACTGGATGATCTTTTAGGCCTTTTCCAACCTTGGTGATTCTATGAATCTATGATTGAGGTTAAACAATTATTCAGGAATATCAGTGAGAGATCTGCCCCAAGGTGAGAAGGCTCTGCATGGCAGAGGGTGTGGGACGGTCTGGGCAGCTGCCTGGAGTGGTGGGCACTTCCAGGGCTTTGGAACTTCATCTCCGAGCAACTGCAGGATCCTGATAAACTGGTAGAATATTGGGGGCAGGTCTGCTGTGGCACTGCTAACCCCCAAGAGGCACAAATGACTGCAGTGTGCCAGATCCAGAGAGCTGGATCTGCTGACAGTGCTGCAGCCTCTGAAACTCCTGGCACAGACCATGCAGCAGCTCCAAGGTTTTGCTACACGTCCTGCAGTTGCTCCAAGCTCTGGGCAGATCCCTCTGTCACTCCACCCCTCATAATGAGCTCTGCAGTTACTCCTGCTACGGGTCCTGTAGCTGTTCCAAGTATGGTAATAAGAAAATGGTACAAATTCCTCCCAAGGGAGGAAGTACAGCCCTGCAGTGGCTCCAACCCCTCCAATGAGCCCAGTGGCTGCTCCAACATAGTCACAGGTCCTGTGGTGGTTCCAGCTCTGGCAATGAACTCTGAGGTCACTTCAACTCCTGCAACAGCCCAACAGCCACTTCAGCTCCTACAGTGAACCCTGTGGCTGTTAAAACCCCTGCAACTAATCCTGGACTTGCAGACAGATGCGCATAGGGATTAGTTCATATATGTTTGCAACTGCATATGTTGTATATGTGTGAAAATACACTAAATATATTATATATGTATAAATACATTTGTCATAATTATTATCCTTTTCTTTTTCTCTTTGTCTCAACCCATAAACCTTAAACCACAGCACTGCCTTGAGATGCTTACGGATCTCCTTGGGACTATTCAATCTGATCTGGTCACACAGTGAAGAGCACCTGAAGATCTCAAGGTTTTCTCAGGGAGCAGCTCCTGAGGTATATTCCTTACACCAGCTTTGGAAGAGGCCTCCCTCCAGTTCTCTGGTCCTGCTCTAAAGGGGCCCTCTTGTTATGGCAGTGCCAGCAAGGAGACCAGCTCTGACAGACCTGTTCATATTGCCGGCTACTGACTGCAGCCCTGGATTGCTGCTGTAGAGGCAACAGGACTGTTGTGAGACACACAAGACCTTCAGGACTGCACAAATGAGAGGACTCAAGAGCACTGCAGCACTGGTAAGAGCACATGAATGAAAAGAGCACGTTGAGCTGCTGTCTGTGGCTGTACCTCCCCAAATCCAGGCAAAGTAGGAAGAAAGAAAATCTAAGTAAGTCTATTTTGAAAGCTTTTTAGGTATCTTATAACATATTCAGGGAATCTGGTTCCATGTTTACATGAGTTCTTGGAGTGAGAAAATGGAAATTAGGTAGGAAAGAATTTAAATACATTTTTATTTATAAGTTCAATAACATTTTTTTTTTTTGCACATTCCTATATCTCACATAATCAAACAGACAAAGATGCATAAAACATAAAGAACCACCACTGGGAATCCTATTGAGGAAGTTGTGCATTTTATTGTAGCTGGAATAGTGCTTATTGCAACACCTTCCTGAAAGCGTGCTTGATCTCCCTGTTCCTCATGCTGTAGATAATAGGGTTTAGTGTTGGAGGAACCACTGCATACAGAAGTGCCACTGTCAGATCCAGGAGTGGGGAGGAAATGGACGGGGGCTTCAGGTAGGCAAAAGCACCAGTGCTGAGAAACAGGGAGACCACAGCCAGGTGAGGGAGGCACATGGAGAAGGCTTTGTGCCGTCCCTGCTCAGAGGGCATCCTCAGCACAGCCATGAAGATGTGCACATAGGACACAACTATGAAAACAAAGCAACCAAAGCCTAAACTGACACCAAAAAAGAGAAATACAAATTCCATGAGGTAGGAGCCAGAGCAGGAGAGCTTGAGGATCTGTGGGATTTCACAGAAAAACTGGTTGACAACATTGCCTTGGCAGAGAGGCAGTGAAAACGTACTGGCAGTGTGCAGCAGGGAATAGAGAACCCCAGTGCCCCAGGCAGCTGCTGCCATGGTGGCACAAGCTCTGCTGTCCATCAAGGTCCCATAGTGCAGGGGCTTGCAGATCGCAACGTAGCGTTCATAGGACATGATGGTGAGAAGGGAATACTCTGCTGAGAGGAAGAAGGAAAAGAAAAAGAGCTGTGCAGCACATCCTGTGTAGGAGATGGCCCTGGTGTCCCAGAGGGCGTTGGCCATGGCTTTGGGGAGAGTGGTGGAGATGCAGCCCAGGTCGAGGAGGGCCAGGTTGAGGAGGAAGAAGTACATGGGGGTGTGCAGGCGGCGGTCGCAGGCTACGGCTGTGCTGATGAGGCCGTTGCCCAGGAGGGCAGCCAGGTAGATGCCCAGGAAGAGCCAGAAGTGCAGGAGCTGCAGCTGCCGCGTGTCTGCCAACGGCAGCAGGAGGAACTCGCTGATGGAGCTGCTGTTGGACATCTGCTGTTGTTGGGCTTGGAGTCCTGCTCAGAGTACAGAAGATAATGACAAGTCCAGACCATTCTCAGACACACTCCTCCTGCTATAATATGAAATGTTTTTATTCTCTTACAACAGTGTACATTTAGCACCATTACTTGCATTTAATTTCATGTATTTCAGCATTCCTTAAGCAGAAGCAGCATATGGAGCTCTAACCTTCCTTTTATTTTCTTATGCCTTCTCCCTGGATATTTTCATCTGTTTCATGTCTCATATCTTTACCCCAAGTGCTCTTAGAGCCCCCTACCCGAGCTTCTGTGGCATTCAGTTTCAGTTAGAAAATGCTGCCTGTTTGTAGGATAAGTGAATTATTCATGCCTACAGAAAATGAAGATAATTCCATCCTTCGAGAAAGGGGAGACTGAAAGCACATCATGTGTGAGTGTTCACAAAACAAGCAATTGATTGATGAAAAATTCTCAGAACTCTTATTGCCCCTTTTAGATTTCTGACTCCAAACCTCTTTGCCTCAGAACAGGAAATGGAAACCCCCTGCCTTGGCTCTCCTCTTGCAAAGTGCCCTCAGAAACATTCCGTTGTGCAGTGGAGTTGTGATCCCCTGCCCCAGGCAGCAGCTGTGGCAGCACAAGCCCTGCCGGGGGGCTCCTTCCCCCCACCCGTCTCCCTGCAGCACCCTGGGCAGCTCCCCGGGCAGGCTGAGTGCTGAGCCTGGCAGGCGGCAGAGTCCCATACCCGGCACACAGCCCCTGGGGCACAGCAGGGACCCTGCTCTGCAGGACAGCCCTGGGCACCCGCCTGCAGCCCCGGCTGCACAGCCTGCAGCCGTGCTGGGACATGCAGCCCTCAGGGCTGTGATTTCATACTGCAGTATGGAAGCCCTCAGCTAGAGCAGAAGGCTTTTTCCACAGTGAAGAAACATGCAGTGCCTGCATCCAGATCTCCTATGGGATGTCCCAAATTAAGTTGACCCTCTATGAAAAGCAGCTCATGGTCTGCAGTGAGACTTACCCTGTCATGGTCTGTGAGCAATGCTCCTGCAGTGAGCTCACAGCCCGCTCACACCACACACATCCTGCAAGCTCTCTTCAGTTTCTCTCCTCTCCTTCTGTCACCTGCAGGCTGTGCTGTGCACAAGAGCTGCTCCTGGGCACAGCTGTCTCTCTGCAGCCCTGCACACTTTTATGAGCTCCCTGTGTCCCAGGAGCCTGGACAGGCAAGCAGCAGATTATGTCATTTTTATCTTTCCGACTTGTCTCCCCTGACATGTCCCTGGGTCCTCATGGCCAACAGCTCCTGAAAGACAACAGCATCATGACTGTGCTTTGAAATTCGCTCAATTAACCACCACATGTCCAGTGGTCAGTGACTAATTGGAGACATATGGGGAGTGCTCCCAGAGATCGTTTGATGAAACAATAAGGGCAACCAGACAAGGAAGGCAAGGTTTGGACTTTCCCTGTGCAGGGCAGTGATCCAGCTGAGGCAGTGCAGGAGTCTCATCCCTTGACAGAAATCCTGGAGCTGAAATGGGATTCAGCTCCCTACACACCCACAGGAGCTGGGATTCCTCTGGTTCAGTTCAGAAGAGCACAAGGAGTTGCCTGCATGTGAGCTCCTGCTCTGAGTCCTCGGACCTTCAGCTGGGAGGCAGCTGCTCACACACAGACACTGGGTGATGCCCAAGGTGCCTGGGCTGCTCCTGATGTGTGCCAGTGCTTGTAAACCATGTGGGAAATCCCTGAGATAGACAGCTCCTTCCTGGGCATCAGCCGAGGGCCAGAGAGGGGATAGCACTGGCTGTCTGGTGAATTCACTCACAGCTGCAAGAGCAGCACAGGGCCTTCAGGAAAGCCATGCCCATGGTGTGACCATGTTGCTGTGTCAACTCCAAGGCCCACGATCAGTCTAATGTTTGTGTGCCACCTTCTGCACACTGATACCATAGATTAGCTATCCAGTCAGGCTATGTCCAGTGATGCTTTCCAATTAGGATGTTTACTTCTGTGGTTTTGCACTAATGCAAACACCAACACACAAGAAGCTAGAAATCTTGATAGAGCTGCAGGCCTGAGCTCCTGTTTGGACCATGGGGACACAGTTTAATGGCTTCCACAACTGCACTGTAGCACAAGGGGGATACCGAGTCTTTAGGATGGATGGGCGAGGAGATAAAGAAGGGTGAATGCCCTCTGTGAGAGTGCACTGAGCTCTGCCTGGGGATGGAAGAGCAGACAGGTCAGAGCTAATGGAAATGGCAAACAGAGGAGACCATCAGTGTCTTTTCCTGTCTTCCTGATCAGGGAGAGTAAATGGAAGGTGCCCTCTGCAGACAGATGGGAATCTGATGTTGTCTGTCCCTTGTCCCATTTGGTGGCCTTTGTCACTCCATTATCTGCAGCAGGGACAGCACAGCAGGGCATGTGGCATCCAGCAGATCCCTGGAGAGCACAGATGGCAGCTTCTTGACCAAGCAGTGGAGGAACCAAAGAGGAGAGGTGCTCTGCTGGATCTCATACTCTCCGGCATGGAAGGACTTGTGGGAACTGCGAAGGTGAAAGGGGCATCAGGCCACGTGCAAGATGCAAATGTATCTCTTTTTATTTATTTTGAGGCTGTAAGCTTAATAGTTGATCATAAATGTCAATAAAACTGAAACAAATAATTGAAGACAAAGATGGAAATCATTGAAATTGTGTTAACCCTTCTCAACATGAAAAATTCTCATGAGTCTTGTTCCATTTTAAGTTGTAAATATGAATCTTTGAGGTGATTTGATGTCTTTTTTTTTCTTTTACTGAAACTACAATGTTTTCCAGAACTGTGTTCGCTGGACACAAATGTCTTCAGATTCAGAGACACAGACAGTGGTGCCAGTGCCAATGCCCTGTGACTATAGCCCGGTGCCCAGCACTACTCTTCCCTGCTGCCTATTTGATGTGTCTCATCCTCCAAGTTTTTTCAGCTCTCCTAAAGAAATGGCCATGGTTAAGGGCATGTTTTCAGCAGGCCATTTGGGCACAAACTACTCCCACTGCCCTCCAGATTTCTCCATCCCTTGCTCTTTGTTCAGTCAGATACCTCCCAATTATCTGTCTGATTTCTGACTTTCAGGGGGATTACTGGAATTTGTTCCATCTCCCCAAAGTCTGAGAATCAGTGAGAATGTGTTAACCCGTCTCAATGTGTGAAATACTCAGAAGTCCTGATCAATTTTAAGTTGATACCTCTCAACTACCTGGCTGATCTATCCCAGGGAGATTACTGGAATTTGCTCTATCTACCAGAGTCTGATGGCCTCTGTTGTCAACTACTTCACTGTGATTCAATCTATCCTATCCTACCTCAGAATAAATCATTTCTTTTAAAAGTATTCCATATGAAAGACAAACTTTAATAGATGCCGCTTGAACATGGCATGCAGTTGATCACTGTGTTTTACTGTTCATTCAATTGCATCACCTTTCTTTCCATTTGCTGGCCAGATAAAAAAGAGAAATCTTTCCTTTTCCATGTGTAGCTGGTTCTCTGAGGAAAGCCAGTGGGAGTTGGTGCAAAGCAGTTTTAACACTGAGCGGATGAATGCAGAGGAGAAGAGTGATGTGAAGAAAAGTGATGCAAGTCCCATAGGTCCATTGTGAGCAGAAATTGGGTGGGGAGGTTGAGAAGGACCTTTGTCAACACAGTAACAGTACAGAACTCATTGGGACATCCTGGATTGGTATCAGTTGCACAGTGCTGCTTTACTGTCTTCTTTAAACCCAACTATAAATAAATAGACAATAAATTTATACTGGATTCTTTAAGCTCTCTCCATATATCCCTCCTTTTTGCTGAACAAGTTCTGATAACCTGAAGAAGATAACAAGATGGCATAAGGCACAGGAGATTCTTTAGGTTATAATGGGCCCCAGGGTGCATTTGATGCTGAGTTCATCAGCCTCTAGTGCAGAGAGAAGTTTGCACAAAGTGCTCAACAAGACAAAGTCGGAAGTAACAGTGAAGTTTCTTGGAGTATTAATGGGCCCACTGAGGGCCATTACCAAGTAAGCTTCCCAAGGGACTTGTTAGAGAAGATAACTGGAAGCCATGACTACAGGCAGGCAAAGGCACTGGCATGCTAAGAAACCTCTCCTTTGCCTTACGAAGCAGACAGGTCAAGCCCTGATTGCAAGACCAGTGGTAGAGAGATCCTGTCTCTCATGTTGGCTCCTGGCATTTCCTGGGGCAATGGGTTGGAGGTCCGTATGATGTTAAATGAAAGACATGGGGACAGAAGATCCCAGGCTCTACATGTGGTGCAAGGACGCTGAGAGGTTCATGTCCCATATGAGACCTATGTTTCATTGCAGGATGTGAGAAGGGATGTGAGAAGGGCCCAGTCTGAACAAGCAGTCAATCCCTGTGAAACTCTGAACTTCAGATCTCTCAGTTCCAGTGCCCTCGTTTGCACATTCTCCCAGAGTTTGAAGTCCTTTATGTTCTGCGGTGCACAATCAGGCACTTGTTCTTGTTATACTTTATGCACTTGGTGCTTAGTACCAACTGGTACCCACTTCTCTGACTTGTCCACATCTCTCTGCAAGTCCTCTCCACCCTCAGTCGAGGCAACAGCACCTCCTCATCTGGTCTCATCAGCAAACTTGCTCAGAACGTCTTCTAGTCCTGCATTCAAGTCATATGCATAAACATGAAAGGAAAGTGGCCCCAAAATGGAACCCTGGGGACCCCGACAGTGACCATCTACCAGCCTGATGGAAAAAACTGACTATAATCCTTTGGGACTGACCTACTGGCCAACTGCTCACCCACCACATTGTGTTTCTGTCTAGCCATATGCAGAACATTCTGTCCAGAAGGTTGTTGTGAGAAACAGTATCAAAATCTCCACTGAAATCCTCAAGGATTACATCAACTGGCTTCCCTTGGTCAACTAAACGGATAACTGTGTCACAAAATGAGCTTAAATTAAACAGGACCTTTGCCTCACAAACTTGTGTTGGCTGCGACCAATGACAGAATTGTCCTTCAGCTGTTTTTCCATAACTCCCACCATCATTTTCTCCATAATTTTACCAGGCTCTGGACTGACAGGTCCATAATTGCCCATGTCATCTTTCTTGCTCTTCCTTACAATGAGACAACATTTGCCAGCTTCCTGTCAGCTGGCATGACCCTAGACTTCTTTAGATGCAATTGAAATGAGAGCCCAGAGCACACTAAGTTTTCATCATTGAAAGAAAGTAGATGTGCCATAGCTTTGCAATGCCTTGAACTCCAGAGTATGCCACAGATGGAGCAGAGGGGAAGATTTGCCTCTTCTGTAGTGAACTCATTCTTTTGGTAAGCAGAATAACACTACCTGATACATGGGGACTGTGTCTCTGCTCTGCTCTGCTCAGCTCACAGGGCAGCGGTCTGGCAGGGTGTTGCTCTCATGTCAATGCAGGTAAACTCACTTTAATCCTTTTTCCTCTGTAAATGCTTCCTCTATTTCTATGCTCAGATACACTTCCACATTCCCTCAACTACACTTTCATATATCATTAACAATTACACTTTCTTATACCATCAAAACAGTTTGTCAAAACGTACAGTTCTTCAGTTCACATAAACTCCCTTAATACAGTCTGTATTCTTCAGTTATAAACACTGTGCCACAGAACCAGCACTGATTGAACCACCTCCCTCACACACTTCCTCGCAAGCAGTACATAGTATTACATAAATGGGTTGACACTCATTGGTCGGGTGGAATGTACACCTCTCCTCAGGACAATCTTACTAATCTACAGAGTACAAACTCCTGTCTTCTTACATACAAGCAGAAAGTACTTATGAGTGGACACACAACACAGTCTTTCACTTTGTCCGTGTCTGGCCATTTCCCTCACAGGAGGAAGGAAACATGGATCGGGACTCGGCACTCACCCTGCAGCTGTTCTGTGTCTCACTCACACCACACTCACTCTGACATTTAGATCAAAAACCATGGTTTATTCATACTACACAATGCTGACAACGTTTTCTAGCTGGAATCTTAATAACACTCATACTCTGGTCGACCAGTTGCAAACGTTAATGTTTTTCCCAGAGTCGGCTTGACACACGGTACCAAACACTTAAAGCAGATGATAATATTGAACATACAACCTATAACCCCCGTGATTACAACTTGGAGAACCCAGGCTACCATTTGACAGGCTATCCACTATATCCCATACCCGTAGGAGAGACCAACCTAGGTCCCTCCTATTGTCACCCACCTGGGAGAGAGTACTTGTTCTTGTTTCCATTCATATGACATACAGTTCCCTTTCATAGGAACTCACCCAAGGAGTCTTCCTACCCCAGCTGGCAACCAAAGCCATGAGCTCACCTCCCTGGGAGCAGCACGTATGGCTGTAAACTGTGTAGGATGTCTCCTCAAGACATATGGGCTCCACTTACCATACACATACCTGGTCCACCTATGGGTGGTCCTTGTCTGTCCCTGCAGTGATCAGGTGAGGAAGGGAGTCCTTCAGAGAAATCTCAGGGTGCGCCAAAAGTGTCTCCCTCTCAGCTGGTCCTGCAGCGAACAGAGCTGGTCCTACCTGGGCCGCCAAATTGACTACAGGAATTGAACTCTATAACCTCTATAACTGATACAGTCTCCCATGACATCCTTATACCAAAGCTGAGGAAGTATGGGATAGGTGATTGGACAGTGAAGTGGGTCGAGAATTGGCTGACTGGCAGAGTGCAGAGTGTTGTCGTTGGCGGTGCAGTGTCTGGCTGAGGGCCTGTAACGAGCGGCATCCCCCAGGGGTCTGTGCTCAGTCCGGTCTTGTTCAACATCTTCATCAATGACCACCCTCAGCAAGTTTGCTGATGACACGAAGTTGGGAGGATTGGCTGACACACCTGAAGGCTGTGCTGCCATTCAGCGAGACCTGGACAGGCTGGAGAGCCGGGCAGTAAGAAACCGGATGAGGTTTAACAAAAGCAAGTGTAGAGTCTTGCACCTAGGGAGAAATAATTGCATGCACCGGTACAGGCTGGGGGAAGAGCTGCTGGGGAGGAGCTCTGCTGAGAGGGACCTGGGCGTCCTGGTGGACGACAGATTAACCATGAGCCAGCAGTGTGCCCTTGTAGCCAAAAAAGCCAATGGCATCCTGGGGTGCATTAAAAAGAGCGTGTCCAGCAGGTCGAAGGAGGTGATCCTCCCCCTCTACTCTGCCCTGGTGAGGCCTCATCTGGAATATTGTGTCCAGTTCTGGGCTCCCCAGTAAAAAAAAGACAGGGATCTCTTAGAAAGAGTCCAGCAGAGGGCCACTAAGATGGTGAAGGGCCTGGAGCATCTCCCCAATGAGGAGAGACTGAGGGAACTGGGTCTGTTTAGCCTTGAGAAAAGAAGGCTGAGAGGGGACAGGATCCAGGTTCTATAAATATTTGAGGTGTGGGGGGCAAAGTGTTGAGGCCAGACTCTTTTCAGCAGTGTGTGGAGACGGGACAAGGGGAAACAGACAGAAACTGCACCATAGGAAGTTCTGCACTAATGTGTGCAATAACTTCTTTACGGTGAGAGTGACAGAGCACTGGAACAGGCTGCCTAGGGTGGTTGTGGAATCTCCTTCTCTGGAGATATTCAAGACCTGCCTGGATGCTGAGCTGTGCAACGTGGTGTAGGGAACCTGCTTTGGCAGGGGGCTGGACTCAGTGGTCTCTGGAGGTCCCTTCCAACCCCTACAATTCTGTGATTCTGTGAATATCATGGAGTTGTTTGGATGGGGAAAGACTACCCCTTTGAATGACCTTTTGTCAGGGCATGTCCTGGGATTCCTAGGATCCTCAAAATGCAGCACTGCTTCTGTCACTGAAAAATGGGGCCCTGTGTGGGACGGAGGGAGGGTCCATGAGTCCCTGGCCCACCTGACTGAGTATTTCCATGGTCTTAGCAAAGACATACTTACAACTTGAGAATGACAGTTAGCTGTGTTCATGGTGGCATGGCCACTTTTAATGGCCTTGAACTGTCTGAACATAACTGAAGAGGCTCAGGCTGATGCAAATCAGCTATTGAATGATAGTGTTGAAAAACTGGAAAGACAGGTGGCAGTTTTGATGGGGAAAAAACCTAATTCAATCATTCTCCTATGGAAGATCAGGAACATCTCTCTGGAAGACCATGGGGACCCTGTACAAGGGAATCTGTATAAAATGGACTCTGTAAATGAAGGCACTAAAAGGTCAGATTTTGAGGTTCCATTTGGACTAGATCTATTTGAGATCTGACTGATTGTAACCCAAAAATGAAAAAAAAAAAAAAAAAAAATGCAGGATAGGCTGGTGGGAGTGCCCTGACCAGTATCCAACCCCCCAAACCCTGCTGCCCATAATACAGCAGCTGAACTGATGGATATAGTACAGTGGTTTAGACAGAAACCAAGAGAGCATGCCAGCATAGCTGCTCTGGTTATGGGACATGGAGGCAGAAAGCGCTGTGGTGAATGGACTGGAAATTTCAAAACTGACATCCATTACTACTCACCCTGCCCTCAGGCAAAGACTGTATGCTCTGTCCAACATAATGAGGATAGCCATTTGATCAGTGAATGATTTATGGCTGTGTGTCATATAACATGGCCAAATAAGAATGACATACCATTAAATATCAGCCTGTGGTCCTCTATGGAGGACTAACAAAATTATATTAGAGAATTAGGCATGAAAGAGGCAATCTATGAAGATGATTTTGAGAGCCCAGTCAATAAATTTTTCATCAGGAACGAGGGATCTCATCCTACAGCCATCACCTTTACATCAGTATGGGTCTATGTTATCCATACTGAACCCCCCAGTGGCCCTCAGGTGCTGTAATACAACAGGCTGCCCAATTGATGGGGAGACAAGAGTGCCTACGGCCAGATGCAGGCTCTGAATGGTGGTGGAAAGGTCTGAGAAAGGCAGAGAACCATCTGCTGCCATGACTTAGGCGTCCAGCCCCTAAGGTAATCCAGTCTGGACCCATTAGGGTCTTGAGACAACAAATGTTTAAAGACCAGATTAGAGCAGGAGTTCAGTTTAAAAAGATCGATGGACAGCATAATCAGGAAAAAATATCTGTTAAACAGGCCCAAGCACTGAGTATTTATAGTCCAACCTTTTCAGCCAAACTAGATGTGAATGTAACTCAAGAAGGGTCTGGATGGGGGCTCTGGCAGAGCCAGAGTTCTTTGTGAACCCCTATGATGTTTTGGCCACAGGTTTGGCATGGAGCAGAATAAAGATACATCACAGTTGAAAAGCATTTATTGGCTACCTATTCTACACTACAGGTGGTAGAACCAGTAGCTCAGATTTCAGAGGTTATCGTTAAACAACAAGGCCAGTCCAGGGGTGGGTAAAAGATCTAACACACATCTCTATGATGGGGGTGGCCCAATCACAAGCAGTGGTGCGCTCAGTTGTTCTGCTTGCCTGCTCCTCAAGGAGTTAAGAGAAATCTATGCCTGTTGCGTGTTCGAGTGCATGCGCAATGCCATGTGGAGGGCTTATCACAATAAAGATTGGCGGATTTGCTGCGTAGACCGGTCAGAACTCAGATCTGCGTTGTGCTTCCTGTGGCACCAAACGCCCAACAGTGGCAGTTCCGTGTATTGGCCAGCAGGTGGCAGCAGAGACCACGGAAAGAACGTCTGCGGGACAGACCCTGGGGATCCGTTCTCTTTTGATTATAGGGGAAGAACACAAAGATGGAAGAGGAGGGAAGGGGGAAAAAAAAAAGAAAAAAAGAAAAAACCAAACCACAGCAAACAAATAAAAACTTCTCCAAACGTAGCAAACTTGAATGTCTGTCAATAAATAAATGAGTAATTGAATTGATGTCCGTTTCAGACAGTCCCCTGTAGAATCAGGGTAAGGGTTAGGATTAGAGTTACATTGCAGGTTAATGCTGTTATCTTTACAGCTCCTGTGAGGGTTGGGGTCTGGGTCAGGTGTTTAAAAAATGAAATGAAAAAAGAATTAAAAAAATATATTGAAAGCTTCAGATTTCCTTAATCTTTGTGGGAATCATATAATGTGCAACTCAGATCTACCTCTTCGTACCTCTTTTGTGGTGTAGGGAACCTGCTTTGGCAGGGGGACTGGACTCAGTGGTCTCTGGAGGTCCCTTCCAACCCCTACAATTCTGTGATTCTGTGAATATCATGGAGTTGTTTGGATGGGGAAAGACTACCCCTTTGAATGACCTTTTGTCAGGGCATGTCCTGGGATTCCTAGGATCCTCAAAATGCAGCACTGCTTCTGTCACTGAAAAATGGGGCCCTGTGTGGGACGGAGGGAGGGTCCATGAGTCCCTGGCCCACCTGACTGAGTATTTCCATGGTCTTAGCAAAGACATACTTACAACTTGAGAATGACAGTTAGCTGTGTTCATGGTGGCATGGCCACTTTTAATGGCCTTGAACTGTCTGAACATAAGTGAAGAGGCTCAGGCTGATGCAAATCAGCTATTGAATGATAGTGTTGAAAAATTGGAAAGACAGGTGGCAGTTTTGATGGGAAAAAACCTAATTCAATCATTCTCCTATGGAAGATCAGTAACAACTGTCTGGAGGACCATGGGGGCCCTGTACAAGGGAATCTGTATAAAATGGACTCTGTAAATGAAGGCACTAAAAGGTCAGATTTTGAGGTTCCATTTGGACTAGATCTATTTGAGATCTGACTGATTGTAACCCAAAAATGAAAAAAAAAAAAAAAAAAAATGCAGGATAGGCTGGTGGGAGTGCCCTGACCAGTGTCCACCCCCCAAACCCTGCTGCCCATAATACAGCAGCTGAACTGATGGATATAGTACAGTGGTTTAGACAGAAACCAAGAGAGCATGCCAGCATAGCTGCTCTGGTTATGGGACATGGAGGCAGAAAGTGCTATGGTGAATGGACTGGAAATTTCAAAACTGACATCCATTACTACTAACCCTGCCCTCAGGCAAAGACTTTATGCTCTTGTCTGGAGGGCTTATCGCAATAAAGATTGGCGGATTTGCTGCGTAGACCGGTCAGAACTCAGATCTGCGTTGTGCTTCCTGTGGCACCAAACGCCCAACAGTGGCAGTTCCGTGTATTGGCCAGCAGGTGGCAGCAGAGACCACGGAAAGAACGTCTGCGGGACAGACCCTGGGGATCCGTTCTTTTGATTATAGGGGAAGAACACAAAGATGGAAGAGGAGGGAAGGGGGAAAAAAAAAAGAAAAAAAAAAATCAAACCACAGCAAACAAATAAAAACTTCTCCAAACGTAGCAAACGTGAATGTCTGTCAATAAATTAATGAGTAATTAAATTGATATCCCTTTCCCCCCCCCCCCAACTTCTGAGATGAAAAAAAAACACTTCTTTTAGAAGAAAACAGAGTAGTAACAACTTCTGTACCTACATTCACCACTCTGAGATCCTGTCTGGGTCTCCCAAGGCTTGTAAATAACCACTGGGTCGGTTCTGATGTCGCGTGATTTGTTGTCAGTTCTCTCATGGTTCTCCGGTCAGTTCTCCGGTGCCAGGATCTGCCACAGGGCATTCTGACCACGGGCATCATGTTTCTACGCTGCCGCCTGCATTTAACAGGCAATGGGACTGCCCAGCATGTGCAAGGCAGCACCTCTTTCACACCACCAGAATGTTTAAGGCTGTTGGGATTGTTGTTAGCGTCCCATTAACACTGAGGCTAGAGATACCCTTAGGATTGACATTACTATTAGCATTACTTTGATGGTGC
This sequence comes from Coturnix japonica, assembly GCF_054131305.1. Classification (NCBI taxonomy): domain Eukaryota; kingdom Metazoa; phylum Chordata; class Aves; order Galliformes; family Phasianidae; genus Coturnix; species Coturnix japonica. Next base: position 360,902 of record NW_028188979.1, read on the forward strand.
CCTATCTGGGTCATTTCCAGGGGATGTCAGGAGTAAGGCACAGTGTCAGGAGAAAAAGAACAGACTCTGTTACTTTATAAACGTGATAATAGAGAGAGTTCATTGGAAAAAATACAACTCTTAAATAATGCAAAGCATGCTTCTGATTGGATGCAGGCATCATCTGGGCTCTGATTAATATTACTCTTAAGGTAAAGATTATTGTTACCATAATGATTTTTTTTTGGATTATGATCAGGGTTAAGGTTCCTTTTGCTACAAACTTCTAGCATCATTTTTGTTGTTGCATTTGGAGTTAGGGACGATTTTAGAATCAGGGTAAGGGTTAGGATTAGAGTTACATTGCTGGTTAATGCTGTTATCTTTACAGCTCCTGTGAGGGTTGGGGTCTGGGTCAGGTGTTTAAAAATGAAATGAAAAAAGAATTAAAAAAATATATTGAAAGCTTCAGATTTCCTTAATCTTTGTGGGAATCATATAATGTGCAACTCAGATCTACCTCTTCGTGCAGTGACTGCCTGTAAATTTGCTGGAGCCTAATATAATATGGCCTTGTGCTTTCCACTAACTCACCTTCATTTCATTTTCATTACATTTGCTTGGTAGTCAGATTTTGGTGTGTGGATATTTTAAAACAATCTAACTGACATTAGCAAAAAATTAAAAATAAAATTAAAAAAAATGCACAACAGCATCGTATCAATTTTTATAGATAAGATAAAGAAGAGCAGTTTCCCTTAGTTTTCTGTGCCTCTTTACTTTCTTACCCTCTCCCCTTGTGTGAGAAACTCTCAAAGTCAAAGATTTCTAGTTAGGCAAAGATGGCAGCGATAGCAGCAGTGCTTATTCATTATTGCAATACTGCGCGCACATCCCCTATTGGCAAGGGAGAAACTGTACACCAGTCAGTGAAATCAATTCTGTTCTGTGCCCTAAACCCACTGCAGGTGATGCTCTCATGGCTCTCATTGGTTGAGCATCTCAGGCTCACAGACTCCTCGAGACTGTGGCTAGGATTCATTTCCATAGAAGGTCAATTACCAACCTCTTGTTTTTAGGTCTGCCTTGTACTTTTCTGCGGACAGAGAAGGGCAATGTTTCCAAAAGTCAGTACATTCATTCTGTCCTGTGCTGGGCTCTACCCACCCTGTATTTATCTTGTGCTTGTCTCAATTCTCCCCATGTCAGAATGCCCCCAGTCTGAACTTAATTCTGTTCAGCAACTTTCTTGGTGGAAAAACTACTTATACAGCTGTTTTACAAGAGGGTTATACATTCAGTTAGGGCCTACACTATGTACTGAAAATACTGGAAACTTCCACTGCAAAAACACAATCTACCTCTCCCATCTGTGCAGCCTTGCAGACCCAGAGCATGCCAGGTTATTTCTGCTTTCATAGCATTTGCATGCTGTAGGGTGAGCACAAGGTTCTGCTGCTTGATTCTTCTGCAAGAGCTGCCTACCGGCAAATGGTTGCAGGGATGGAGGATGTGACAGAAAGAATTTGTCTCCACAAGAGCAGAGTTACATTCAGTGCAGAGTGTGAGAGTCAGGTTGGTGTGGAAAAGCACTGACACGCTGGGGATGATGCAATGCTCACATGTCTAACACTCACAGACATTACTGTCAGAAGGATGGTGCTGTGTTGTGCTTCTACCTTTGGCAGCCCCTGGAGAAATGCTATGGCACACAGAACACCTTTGTATTGCACTGAGTGCTGCCATGCAGCATGGATTTAACACACCAAATCCAGAGGAGCATGACTGCATCTAACTGCCCTGAGAAAAACTACTGTAGCTGAAGAGATGAGGAGGCAGCTGCTCATCTGCAGAACAAGCAGTACTGCCAGACATTGGGCCAGGTGAGCACCTCCTGCTGCAGCGTGATGATGACAGGGCTGGAGATGATCTGCAAAGCCAGCTTAAAAGTGGGAGACGTGAGTCAACATGGCAGGAGGACAGAGGTGTTAGGGAGCAGCCAAGGCATCAAAGAGTATCAAAAGGCTTTGAAAAGTATCACAAAGTGACAGCCAGGAAGACTGGGATATATCATGAGCAGCAACCTGGATGCTAGAGATTATTTGCTCCCATACAAAATGGTAGAGATCTTGCTGCAGACATCCCAAAGCCAGGCAAAATGGGAACCCAGAGCTCTGCCTGCACGAACCCCACAGCCATAGCATTGCAAGCTGAGCTGCCTTGCTGTTTGTTGCATTCATCCCAATCCCTGTGATTGAAGACTCAGAATGCAGTCGAGGCGATGACTGAGCATGAGAGTGACTTTATTCAATAAAAGACAGGAGGGCTTGAGAGGTCAAGGGTGAAGATGGGACTCCTCTTGTCAAGATGAGAGTGGCTCAGAGCTGGTGCTGCTGCCTGGTGCCTGGGACTGGCAGCCTGACTCTAAGTCCCCATCTAAGATGCTCAGCTTCACCTCACTGATGCTGCCCTGCTCCTGCATGGTGGTGCTGCTGCTGGGACACTCGGGCTGTGCTTGGGATGGGCAGCACTGCAAAGGCGCTGGGTCACAATCCAGGCAGGTGACTGCTGTGTCTGGCAGGCTCAGGTCACGAGCTTCAGCAGAGCCAGGAGATATGAGAGCATGAACGTGGATGAGCCCCTTGTGTCCATCACTGTTACCATGTGGAAGGCTGTCATCCGAATTGCAGCGATTCATGCTTAATAAGAACTCTCCATTGATGGAAAGACACTGCTTGGTTTGGATCTTTGGGGTTGACAAGGGCTCGAATCACCTAGGAAGGCATAGAAACACAAGGGTTAGTTTCAAACATTTGCAAGTTGAATCATGAAAGGTTGTTGATACTTGGTAATAGAGTGGCGGCAGGAAGAAGCAAGTAGGCTTGAAGCAGCATAGCCACTGTCTTGAAAGTGATCCTCATTCAGGTCCAGCTCGTGTGTTGTTTCACTGTAATCTGCTTCTTTGGGTCTACCTAGTGGGCAGCAACACTCGAGCTGTTACTGATATCATTGAAAAGAACTGGAGACAATTGTTCTATTCCTAAGAGCTTCAAGGTGCCTAGAAGCACAAATAGAAACCAGCAGTATTTCATCACTTCACCAAAAGGAAGGTCAAACACCTGAGCTGTGAAGAGCAGTTACAGAACCTATGCATAAGATCACACCAGACATACTTTGTTCTAACAACAGTTATGGCACATAGTCCATTTCCTTCAATATTCCCAAAATGAAATGATGTGGAGCATTACAGGGAAAGAAACACTGCACACAGACACTATGACCCTGATTAGACTCAAGCAGCAGACTTAAAACAAGTCAGAGTTTTTGATTCCAGGATATTTCAGGACCTATCGTGTGAAATTCAGTTACACAACAGTGCCTAGGTGCCTGCGTTTCAAGCAACTTTCAGATCACAGCCATGTAAAATAAAAACAAATTCAGTGCAGAAATAGCAAGCCTGTACCTTAATACTCATGAGATTATCCATTTTTTACTGCATTCTGACTAAGTTCTAAAACTTGCTCATCCCAGTTCACTTCAACAAGTTCCACCAGTTCAAGCAATGCAGTTCTGAGATCCTGTGTATGTTAGGCAGATAGAATTGAACAGTGCAGAAATAATCTCTGACAGCTTTAAGAGCTCTGTTCTGCTTACAAACTCTCAGTCCAAAACTATTCACAGTTTTAAGGAAATGAACACCTGAAGCAGTTGGATCATCTGCCATTTGCCGCATTCTGCTTCTTGGCATCATGATTAGCACAAAGGGTTTTCTGCTGTCCTGCAGAGATGGACAAAGTCCTGCTTACAAATGGACCAGGTTTCAGTGTACAGCAGAGTTTGTACCAGACTAACAAGCCACGTCATTCAATTCATGTGCTCAGGTTGTTATGCACTCCGAAAGGAAACAGAACTAACTGTTGGATTCTGAAGGCAATCTGTGGGGTCCTACATTACCTCCTGATTCTGGAAGAGGAAATTCTAATAGCAAATGCAGAACTTTGATCTTTGTAGACATGAGAAGAGCTGGCATTTAGGAACATTCATTTCAGGGAAATCAAATGATGTGTCTATATTTTTACTACAGATAGTATAGGGAGCAGCCAGTTGAAGAACCAGATACAAAAAAATCCAGCCCATTGGCAGGAAAATACTTCTCCTTAAATTCTGTATGCTATCATGGTACAGAATTAGGCTACAGTGCCACATAGGCCAACCAAGCGTAGAACCAATTCCACAAAATACTGGTAGACAAAGCAGCAAAAACAGGGACAATATTCAGCAGACTGTGCTGTGGCCTTTCTACCCACAGCTCAGCATGTTCTGCCATCTGAAAAGCAAGGCCTCTTGTCAAGCTCAGCTATTTCCCTTCTCAGTGTATTCTAGCACCACTGATACCCACTGGTATCCTCCTGTAGAGTGCCATCATATTGTCATCATCCAAAGGAAAAACCCACACAGCAGAGCATACAGCACTACACCCATGCTCCAAATATCCGCCTGAAAAACAAAAAGACAAGCTTACAAACCTGAAGCACCTCAAATGGCTTCCTGACAGACTGGATTGTCTGCCCTTGCCAAAGCCCACATATAGCCCATGAAAAGCTGGCTCTTTCCCTCAGGAAATAAAACCTTATCGTCCCAGAGAAAGCATATAACCCTCATTCAATTGCCCTTTCACTCAGCTTAGAGCACTACTAAAACCAGCATCTTCACCTTAGCTCATCACACTGCTGCAGTTCCTTTTACAAGGATTTCACTGGCAAAAATGAAATCAAAGCCGTCACAAGGGATTTAGCACAGTTACGTGTTACTGGCTACGAGAGCTGTCAGCACAGTCACCTGTCTGGCTTTGCTGCTGTTCGGTTCTCTTTATGTAGAGGCACAACAAGGTTCAGACACAGTGCAGTTCTCACTTTGACTGTAAAGAAAAAGGAGGCTTGAAAAGCAGTGTGTGGAAAACAAAGAAACAAGAATTAGAACAACAGTGGGGCCATGGCACTTGTAGGAATTGCTCCGCCTTTAACAGCGATTCAAGAAGTACGAGGGCATCCCAAACCAGACCAGTTTGGACAGATTAACAACTGCAAGTAGTGGGTTCCAAAATTCCAGACATGAAATCAAAGCTGGAAAAACTCTTCACATTTTCATCTCTCAATTTTTAGTTCATTGTGCATTACAACGGAAACAATTCTTCACATACAACTTGGAAGCTAAAGACAAGTCTGACAAAACAGACTGCACAGAAATGATGGATAATTAACAGAGCAAATTGCTCTTTCAAACACTTAGTAATAAAAAGAGATCTCTGAAGTTGCTGTTCTGTAGAGCCCCAAAGCAGTCGCTTGAGGCAGTTCAGGATTAGCCTGAGACAAACCAGCCAGCTGTGTGAACTGAGACCAATTGCACTTTTCTAGTCTGTGGCCACTGACAGCTTCTGAGAGCTACCAAGCGATGCAACCTAGCAGAATTCAGAAGGGAAACCAAGAGAGCCTACCTGAGCTCCACTGCCTTTAAATGCTCTGTGGAGAGGGAAGGGAAAGAGGGGAAAACAAACACCGCTCTACATCCCTCTGAGCCAATAGACACTTTGCCCTGGATTAGCTCTGGTGCTGCATAAGCTGGGCTTCCACAGCATGTGTTCAGGCGGTAATCAAGGCCTGCCTGGAATAACACAAAAAATAGAGAGAAACGTTTGCTTTAACAGAGTTTATGTCTTCTGGTCATAACACTTGAGAAGCCTCAGAGGCTTCTTCTCCTGTGCATATTTTCATTCATCTTAGAGTTTGCTTTCATTCAATGTGACCTCTCTAGGCAAATATTGTCTAAGACCATGAGCATCACATAAATGTGCAGATCTCAAGCTGCTCACTTATCTAGTACCCTTCGCATGATGCTTTATTTTCCTCAGCTGATCATCTAGATTGTGTCTGTTGATTGTGCAACAACAGCCTGTTGATCTCGATTACCTGTGAGAGGCTCTAACTTTGGCCAGGAAAAATCATTTGAGGATAAGTAATTATCTGGGACTCAGTAAGTCTTCCCATGCTTTCATAACAGCAGAGATACACACACACACAAACTCGTGGAACCCCACTGCTTTGCACAATCCTGTGCACACTCACGTGTGTCATGCACTGATTTCCCAGCCAGTCCTCATAGGGTCTCTTACTTAGGACGGGAGTGTAGGGGAGCAGCCAGAAGCTGTTTGCATTCCCTGCTGTCTGCTGGGCAGCTTTGCTGGAGATGCTTGGGTTGCTTTGTTTTTCCTTGGGAGGTGGGAAGGAGCTTTGGGTTGGAGGCACATCCCGTGCCAGAGCATCCCAATGGCACGTGTGGGGCACTGATCTGCAGCAGATGAAGGGGAGGAGGTCCCAGCACAGCTCTGCACCATGCTCTGCCACAATGGGCAGCTTGTTCCTGGCTCAGCAGCGTCATCAGACAAGAAGCAGGGAAGGAAATCAAGGATGGGGGGTACCATCAAACGCAGTTAGTGCATGCCTGTGCAAGACAAACAGACCCAGAGCTTGCAGGTTGTTCCTGCTTTTGTAGCATTTGTGTGCTGTAGCTGAGCAAAAGGTTCTGCTGCTTGAATCTTCTTCTGCAAGAGCCACCTACCGGTAAATGTCTGCGGGGATGTAGTCGGTGTGCACGTCTGAAGCCATTTGAGAACCTAGTCGTTCTTGCTGCAGGACCCCTGTCTTCTGTTAAAAGCTGAACGGTCCCCAGAGCACCTGTTTCCATCAGCTACCACCATCCAAAGCAGCCAGCCTTCTTACAGTCACCTGGCCCAAACATCCCTTTTGCTCTACACTTGATTCCTGCAAGAGATGGGAGCTCGGCACGCACACCATCCTTCCAACACCCCATCCCTGCAGCAAGGGATCACAGCGCTGGCACAGCTGAAACAAAAAGGGTGTGCGAGTTTCCTGTTAGCACTCAGTGTGAACCAATCTACCACTGAGCAACACCGTGAGTCCCCACTCACCTCAGCACAGGTCAACCTGTAACCCCAACCTTCCCCTATCCATGTGCACACGCACACCCATTCACCACCCTGCCTGCTTTGCACACCCCCATGCACACTCTGCATCGTGTGCCCTCCTTTGCATTCACAGACGTGTGCAAACCATCCCTGGGAACACCTACATGCCTACACCTTCCACAAACACCCCTTTGTGTACACCTGTGTGCAACCCAACTCCTCAGCACACGCACGCGTTTGTGCCACCCTGTCCATGCACTCACCACGTGCCCTCCAGCAACCAAGGATTGCAGAGATGCTCCAGACTGTGCCAGAGATGGAATCTCAGAGTGCTGGGACATTATTGATCACTAAGGAAAACACTTGGAAGCATATTCAATCTGCAGAAGCTGTAATTACTGGGCACAGTTAGCTTTCCTATGGCTCAGCTGGAGGAGGCGGGTGCTCTCATACATCTGAGACACTCGCACAATGTTGGGATCATTCTGATGGAAACTATGTCTTCAGATATCATGGTTAAAACCATCCAAAATGATCATGCAGAGCCTTAGCTCTTGAGCAGCACTTCCTCCCCACCCTTCACTACTCCAAGCAGCTCCAACAAACTTCTCAGAAGAAATCCAGGCCAGCACAGACCTGGCAGACCAGAACCAAGTGCAGCTTGTGGGACGGCAGTGCCCACTCCTTGCTTCCACCCTGCTCCAGCAGGTTAAGGAGTCTGAGCATCACTGGCCTTTGACAACTCAAGACTTTCAGCACCTCATGCCAACATTTCTCACTAAGATACACCTAAGGCATTGAATTCTCTTCTCACTACCTCCTCCCAGTCCTCCCCTAGGAACAGAAACAATTCAGATTCTACAGCAAACTACAGCATCTGCACTGCAAGAGCACACTGAACCACCTGCAACAATGAAACATGGTTTTGGAGAGTGGGTATGAAAACACACCTTTAGACAGCTGTCTCCCTGTAGCCAAAAGGAAACCAAGAAGGAAAAGTCCAGCCTGAAACATGCCCATGCTACTAGCCCAGGTTTTTCACAGTCAATGCAGAATCCATCCTGTTCTTGAGGTAACAAACGACCAGTGAGTCTCCCGTTGCTCCACCCCTTCTCCTTCAAAGCCTGAAAAAGAAAGAATAAACAAGCAGAAGAAACCCAGACGTACCTTTCCACACACAGAGCAGAAAGTGGAACAGCAGTTGTCTCCTTCCTGAGACATGGTGGGGAGCATCCCAGAGGAAGCCCAAGTTCTTTGCTTCTCTCCACAGGGACTTCAAGCACTCTTGGCAAGAGCTGCTTTGGTTCTTTCTTCAATTGCTTCCATCACCAGAATCTCCTTTGGAAAAGGAACCCGAATGAAAGAATCAGCAAATGAAAAAGAATGAGCAATAGCCACTTTACCAGCTTTCTCCTAACATGCAATTTAGACCCCCAATTCGGGCAAGGTCTTAAAATCAGCTGGTTACAAGAACTGTCCCAAAATATATCCAGCTTCTGTACAGCTGCCATTCTTTCTGACAGCGAGTGTAATCACAGAATCATAGAATGGCCCGGGTTGGAAGGGACCTCAAGGATCATGAAGATCAATCACCTCCCTGTCCCTGCTGGCCATCCCCTCTTCTGATGGAGCCCAGGGGACCATTTGCTCTCTGAGCTGCAAGAGCACGCTGATGGCTCACGTTCTGTTTTTCATCCACCAGGACCCCCAGGTCCTTCTCTGCGGGGCTTCTCTTAAGGACTGCTCCTCCCAGTCTGTAGAAATGCCTGGGATTCCTCCAGCCCAAGTGCAAAACCTTGCACTTTGCTGTGTTCAACCTCATTAGATTCATGTAGGCCAACCTCTCGGTTGAGCTCCCTCTGAATGGCATCCCTTCCTTCCACTGCGTCAGCCGCACCACTCAGCAAACAGCAGAAGGTGCACTCCATTGCATCATTGGTGTCTCTGATAACCATGTAAAAAAGCACTGGTCCCAAGACAGACTCCTGGATGACACCACTTGTTATCGGCCTCCACCTGGACATAGAACCATGAATCACCACCCTCTGTCTGTGGCCTTTCAACCAATCCCTTATCCACCAGGTGGTCCACCTGTCAAATCCACATCCCTCCAGTTTAGAGATAAGGATGTGGTGGAGGGCAATGTCAAAGATCTTGCTCAAGTCCAGGTCAATGACATCTGTTACCTTCCTTTTGTCCACAAATGCCGTCACTCCATCATAGAAGGCCACCAGACTGGTTAGGCATGGCCTTCCCCTGCTAAAGCCACGCTGCCTGTCTTGGATCACATGCTCATTTCTTATGTGATCAAGCATGTCTTTGAGGCAGATCTGTTCTTCACCATCTACATCAGTTACACATTTGAATCAAATAATTGGTGTTCCTGTCACCAAGAAAACCTCTTTGTCTTCTACTCCTGCTGCACTTCTGTGCTTTCATCAGAAGCAAAGGAAGAGACCACCTCCTAGATCCAAATTTTAAGAAACCAACACCCAATAGGTGTCATCTGAAGTAAAATAGCAGAGAAATTAAGATGACTCTTCTGCATCCAGCTTGGATCACTCCCTCACTCAGGCACACCACCATCAGATCAAGGAGATGCTGCCTTCAGCTTAGAGACTGTATGGGAAATCACAGCTTGAACCTCTGATTAATCAGCTGAGGCAAGTATTGGGTCAGCTGCGGGAGCACAGGTGAGAGTAATCTAGCTGTGCTCCCAGAAGGGGTGGACCTCGACTCAACCTCCTCTGAGACCTCATTTAAAGGCTGACCACCACTGAGACAGCATGTCTTAGAGATTGCTCCCTAGTTGAGGCTGCCTCAGCTTTCTAGTCAAGGTATCGATATTGGTGAGTTTCCCTTTGCTAATAACCTTAGGCTATTTACCACCATCTTGGTTAATATCTTTTTATTAACCACCCTTACAGAGACCATAAGGGTTTGGGCTTCCAAACTCTCAGCAAGCATTTGGATCAGCCAGCTTCCTGCCGAGGAGCCCCCTGCATCACTGCTGCCTATTCTGGTACCAGACCCGCAGATGCTTCAGAGCTCATTAGCATGGACTTCCTTCCTCCCCTCAGCAGCTGCTCCTGCACTCACCTTCATTCCTACTCAGATACTGGCCGCTTCCAGCACCAGCTGACCTGCAAGACACAGAAAGGAAAGGTGGGAGTCATGCAAACGCACAAGCCCAAGGCTGTGTCACCACCACACATGGCAGCCTCGGGAAGTCAGCTGAAACTACAGCCTTTGTCAGAATGGAAACAGGCACCGTCAATTAAGTGTGACCTCTGAACTCATTGCCACCATCAGAAATAGGCACTGAAATCGCTCACTTCACTGCAGCTGGTTAACTCCAAATTCTTTTGCTTTTGGGAAAATGCGGACACGGAATTGAAGGACACCAGAAAAACGACATCTACTTCATTGTAGGTGGTTAAGCTTGGAAGCAGGACTTGAGCAAGAAATGCTTCTCAGCTCCTTGAAAGGCACTAATCCTGACCTCTGCCACAGGTGGCTGAGTGACACAAAAGTTGAGCTGCCCATTCAGAAGCACATGGAGCAGGCCATGGAGCGGTTACATACCAACACATGAACAGGCACTTTGCCATTGGAAGGGAAATCCCTTCTCCCTGCCATGCCATGCCCACACCGCTCCTCAGGGCTGCACTGACAGCACAGACAGAATTGAAACATCTTTTGTCATCATTGTGGTTTTTCACAGACCCAGACAATGAGATACTGGGTTGCTGTGTGGGTTCCCAGGCGGCACTGCCATTTCCAAGCCATTGCTTCCTAGGGGCACAGAAAGGAAAACGCCTGAACAAAATTTCACCCAGAGATTGCTATTTTACCGTTCTTCCATGCAAAACAGGAGGACAGTACAGCGGATTTGTGCAGCTGCATCAACACCCTGGGTGCTAAAGGAATGCAAAGACAGAAATATCAAAACTACAAGGAGGGAAGCTATGTTTAGTAATATCTTTTCTCATTTACAACAGGCAGTTGGCACTACTAAAGGAAAATCCCAGGCCTCAGGTTCTGACAGTGCGACAATCTGGCACGGACTCAGATGTGAGTGATCCAAATGGTTTATTCCAGGTTCTAATACCACTTCTGTGAATTCACACGTTTTCTCTCTTAACTTTCCCACAGCCTTCACATGTCCACAGAACATCCCACAAACTCTCCTTTACGGCGCACGTAGGCACTCATCCCACCAGAGCCATCAGTCATTCCTAGCCATGTGCTTCTCCTCCAGTCACGGACAGTATCACACGGCCATAATGCATCTTAAATGACTTAGTTTTTCTGTTCTTTCTGGAGGTGTCCTTGGTTCATAGCCTTACCTTCTCATGCCGTTCATCTTCCTCTGCAGCTCCTGCTCTGAAGAGTCTTCTTATGTTCCCACATGACAGGAAGAAAATGAAGACACAACCCCTGCCACCAAGGTCAGCTCTGCAGCACACGTTACCTGAGGAGCACTTGGCTACTCATGCAAACTGCACAGTGCCAGGAAGATTGTTACATGTTGCACTTCTTCTTCTCCTGGCTCAGAAATTAAATTTTCTACCTAGAAAATGGAAAACAAACAAACAAGCAAACAAAAAACAACAACAACAAAAAACACCTCACCTGACATAAAGGAGACATGATTGTTACTATGGAATTCCGGAGGGCAAGGTATTTGCCCTCTCTATGAAGAAGCTGACTGCAAAGGACTAAGAACAGCCACGATCACGTTGAGAACTTGCGGGTAAAATTCGGGACTGAACCAATAATGGGCTTCTGGAGGTGAGGGTCTGCTCCAGGCCGCCTGGTCAAGGGAGCCTGTTGATGGGCCCTGCTTACTGCAGCTACCAGAAGCACCGCGCTCACTGACTCTCAACTTGATGGGGGATTCCAGTCAGGCTGGGAAATCAGCATGGCTGGCTGCAAGCTGTCTGAGAGACTGCTGGACTGCACTGGGAATAACTTTGTGGGCCAAGCATTAAGCACACCAAGCAGAAGGGAAGGTATTGGACAGACCGACCAGAGGTCAAGCGTTGCTGGACCTGCTGCTCACCAACGCTGAGGAGATCATCAAAGGCGTCAATGTTGGAGGCTGCCTGGGCTCCAGCGATCATGCCCTGGTTGAGTTTGTGATCTCAAGCGATGTGGGCCTGGCAAAGAGCAGGACCAGGATGCTCAACTTTAGAAGAGCAGACTTCAAGCTACTCAATGGAATGCTGGCCAAGATCCCCTGGCGCGTTGCCCTCAAAGATAAGGACGTTGAGGAGAGCTGGCTACTGTTCAAGGATGCCCTCCTGGCAGCACAAGAGGTCTCCATTCCCCTGATTAAGAAGGTGGGCAGGAGAGGTAGAAAACCGGCATGGCTCAGCAAGGACCTGCTAAGAGAACTGAGGGTGAAGAAAGGGGTGTACAAGCTCTGGAAACAAGGCTGTGTCACCCGGGAAGAATACAGGGATGCCATCCGAACTTGCAGATGTGGGATCAGGAAAGCCAAGGCTCAGGCAGAACTGAACTTGGCGAGGGATGTGAAAAACAACAAGAAAACCTTCTACAGGTACATTGGCCAGAAGAGACAGGCCAAAATGGGCGTGCCTACTCTGGTAAATTTAAAAGGAGAAATGGCTTCAACAGATGAAGAGAAAGCTGAGGTGCTGAATGAGTTCTTCACCTCGGTCTTCACTGGTGGCCAGGATTCTAGTCTTTTTCACGTCCCTAAGTCTTGCACCCCCATACCTCCATGTGGGGACCAAGGAGGTAAATCCCTCCCCACTGTAAGGGTAGAGCAAGTCCGAGAGTGCCTCCTTAGACTGAATGAGTATAAGTCTATGGGGCCAGATGGCGTGCATCCCAGGGTCCTGAAGGAGCTGGCTGAGGTGGTTGCTGAGCCGCTCTCCATCATATTTGAGAAGTCGTGGCTGTCAGGTGAGGTCCCGGATGATTGGAGGAAGGGTCACGTCACTCCCATTTACAAGAAGGGGAGCAGGGACGACCCGGGTAACTACAGGCCGGTGAGTCTCACCTCTGTGCCTGGGAAGATTATGGAACAGATCCTCCTGGACAACATGCTTGATCGCATAAAGAACAAGCATGTGATCCGAGACAGCCAGCATGGCTTCACCAGGGGAAGGTCATGCTTAACTAATCTTGTGGCCTTCTATGATGGAGTGACGGCGTTGGTGGATGAAGGGAAGGCGACCGATGTCATTTACCTGGACCTGAGCAAGGCCTTTGACATGGTCCCCCATCACATCCTCATCTCCAAATTGGAGGGAGGTGGATTTGATGGGTGGACAACTAGATGGATAAGCAATTGGTTGAAAGGCCGCAGACAGAGGGTGGTGGTCAATGGCTCTATGTCCAGGTGGAGGCCGGTAACGAGCGGCGTCCCTCAAGGGTCTGTCTTGGGACCGGTGCTCTTTAACATCTTTATTAATGACATCGATGAGGGAATGGAGTGCACCCTCAGCAAGTTTGCTGATGACACCAAGCTGAGTGGTGCAGTCGATACGGTGGAGGGAACAGATGCCATTCAGAGGGACCTTGACAGGCTGGAAAGCTGGGCTCGGGTGAACCTAATGAGGTTCAACACGGCAAAGTGCAAGGTTTTGCACTTGGGCCGGAAGAACCCCAGGCACCTGTACAGGCTGGGAGGAGTTGTCCTTGAGAGCAGCTCGGCTGAAAAAGACCTAGGGGTCCTGATAGATGAGAAACTTAACATGAGCCAGCAGTGCGCTCTGGCAGCCCGGAAAGCAAATGGGATCCTGGGCTCCATCAGGAGAGGGGTGGTCAGCAGGGATAGGGAGGTGATCGTCCCTCTCTACTCTGCTCTTGTGAGGCCCCATCTGGAGTACTGTGTCCAGGTGTGGAGCCCTCAGTACAAAAAAGATATGGAAATTTTGGAAAGGGTCCAGAGGAGGGCCACAAAGATGATCAGGGGGCTGGAGCACCTCCCCTATGAGGACAGGCTGAGGGAGTTGGGTTTGTTCAGCCTGGAGAAGAGAAGGTTGCGAGGTGACCTCATTGCAGCCTTTCAATACCTGAAGGGAACTTACTCCCAGGAGGGGAGTAAACTCTTCGAAAGGGCTGATAATAGCAGGACTAGGGGAAATGGTTTTAAGTTGAAGGAAGGAAGATTTAGGTTGGATGTTAGGGGAAAGTTCTTTACTAGAAGGGTGGTTAGGTCCTGGAACAGGCTGCCCAGTGAGGTTGTGGATGCCCCGTCCTTGGAGGTGTTCAAGACCAGGTTGGACAGGGCCCTGGGCAACCTGATCTAGTAAAGGCGTATGTTTGGTGGCCCTGCTAGGCAGGGGGGTTGGAACTACATGATCCTTGAGGTCCCTTCCAACCCGGGTAATTCTGTGATTCTGTGATTCTGTGAAGGGAAGCATTACTGGACATGCTGCACAGCAGGGGTTAAGACTGGAGGTGGTCAGGGCTGTAGTGACCATGCCCTCCTAGAGTTCCTCATCTCAAGGAATGCGGGCCTGGCAAAAAGCAAAGTCAGGACCCTGAGCTTCAGGAGAGTCAGCTGCAGGCTGTTCAAAGAATTCTTGGACGAGAGACACTGGAAAACTGTTCTTAGGGGCAAAGGGTTCAAACATCCCTTTGTGTGCACCTGTGTGCAGCCCAACTCCTCAGCACAGCCCTGTGCAAGCACACATTTGTGCCACCGCATCCACGCACTATCTATGTGCTCACACACACTCACACAACCACATCCCTTAGTGCAGCCCTGTGCGCACACACACTCACACATGTGTAACCCCTTCCTTTCACTCCCAAAGTGCACGCACACACCGGTACCACAATGTCCTTGTGCAGCTCCAACACTCTGCACACCCCTGTGCACGTACATATATGTGCATGCTCGTCCTTGCACACATACCCACAGACCTACACACACCTGAGCAACACCACTGGTTTGTACACTCATGGACACAAATGTGTGTACAACACCATCCATGCACAAATACACACACACACATGGATCCCCACTGCTTTGCACAATGCTGTGCACACTCACGTGTGTCATGCACTGATTTCCCATCCAGTCCTCGAGGGGTCACTTACTTAGGACAGGAGTGCAGGGGAGCAGCCAGAAGCTGTTTGCATTCCCTGCTGTCTGCTGGGCAGCTTTGCTGGAGATGCTTGAGTTGCTTTGCTTTTCCTTGGGAGGTGGGAAGGAGCTTTGAATTTGAGGCACATCCCGTGCCAGAGCATCCCGATGGCACAAGGGGGATCAGGGCCCCTCTATTGGTTACCTCGGTGGCTTGCAGCAACTGGAACTTTTTGCCTATTGAGAAAGCTAAAAAGTGTGAGTTCCTCCTGACCCATATCAACAAAAATCTCAACCATAAAAAAGAGACGTCTTCGTATTCAAGCAAATGACAACAGTAAGACCATGCATGTTGTTTTGTTGTATTTCCTCTGTAATCATGGGGAGGATATGAAGAAGTGGTATAATTCATCCACTTCTGCACTTCAGGCACAAGTTCCTTAGAATTGGAAGAGACCCTTAAAGGCCATCTAGCCCAGCTCCCCTGCAATAAAAAGGGACATTCACAGCTAGATCAGGTTGCTCACAGCCTGGTCATTAGTCATCCCAGAGGCAAAACACACACTGAATGATCTCTCCTTCAGTCATAAATCCTTGGAGACAACAGCATTGACACTGCATGTTACTGAAGCAGTAAAAGAAATTGCTCCTGTAACTCTCCTTGTGTTAAGTAAAATGATGATAAAAAGCAATGGAATGCTTTGGCAGGACACCAAAACCATCCTCCTTCCTTGATATCTGCTGCAATGGAACCTTCCACTGGAAGAAAGCCTCTGATGACTTGTCACCCCAGAGAGGTCAGCTTTAGAAGCAGGACTGCTGCACAATAGAATGAACTGGAGCTCCTTAGCATCTCTTACATCCAGGAGGGGTGTGATCAGACCCACCTATCACCTTCAGGTGCGCTTTCTGACACCTTGTCTGACTTCACTGTCACTGTGCCAGCATCCTCAGGCTTAACCTGCTTCATTGTCAGTGTGCAGCAATTGCCAACGTTCTTGATGTCATTGTAATTGTTGGTGTAAAGGAGGTTGCCATTCAGGAACCATTCCACGTCCTCGTCATTATGGGACAGCTCGCAGGAGAAGACAGCAGAGCTCTCTTCTTCAATTTCTACATCCTGCAGGTGCTTCATTACTTCTACATTGCGGGCTGTGGGGAAACAAGGTGAACTGTTACCACTGTTACTATAAATCATACTGGGATGTGGTAGAATGGTTGGACTAGATGATCTTTGTGTAATCATCTATGTGAAGATAATACATGTATAAAGTTAGCAGGAGAGAACGGCAGAAGTCAACCTCAAGAAGAGAAATCTGAGGTGAAATAGGACATGGAAGAGGCCACCCTCCCTGCTCATACCTTCAGCTGTCAGCGTGGCCTCAGTCTCTGCAATTCCTGCCTTGCACTTGTACACACCAGCATCATCGGGCTTCAGCTTCAGAATTCTGAGCTCTACTGAATGCTTATCCCTCTTGATCTTGTACTTCTCAGAGGGCTCGATGGGTGTGCGGCCCTTGAACCATTTCACAACCTTTGGAGAAGGCCTGAAGTCACAGGACAGGATGACAGAATGACGTTCCAAAGCTGTCTTGTCCTCCAACTTCCTGGTGATTTCTATATGGTAATCTGCAAAGCAGGGGTGGAAGAGAAGAAAGGATGAGGACAATTGGAAGAAGAGGAAAGTCTCTTGCGTGTATTCCATTCCAATTAATGTCAAGTTCACAATGGTTCTTTGAACGACTCTAAAGATAAAACAAACGATTGTCTATAGGGAATGCCATTGACTACATTTCTATGAAGTAATACTGTACAGTATCTACCAAATGCAAGGTCCAGCTCTTGTTCTGTGCTTATTAAATTGCTCCCAATTGTTGAGGCTTTTATTCAAATAAGAGTGAGTTGAAAATATAACAAGTACTTTAGGATGTGAATGGATAATCTTACGCTGGGGACAACAGCAGATAAAAAGCCTGCAAGTTTCTTTCAGATGAAATCAATGACAAACCGCACCAAATTTAGGTGCTACCAAACTTAAACTTGTCTAGTTCAGAAATACAATTAATTTCACCTGATTTGACTTCTTTGCTATAGCCAAGGACAAAACCAAAGCTCTGTAAATCTGAATAGTAAGCACATCACAGCTATTCAAACACATCTTTTACTGAGATGCAGCTGTCTCATTTAGTGTCCAACGACTTTGAACTGGAAATGGAGCAGACCAAAGCAGAATCTAAACATGGCTTCTACAAGGACTGATCAAATGCGGCCACCGTCAAATTCAAAGTATCTGATACAGAAGGATCACACTCACTGTCAGACAAAACCTCTTTGGAGAGGTGAACTGACTGCCCTGTTCACCCCCACTTTGGAAATAACTGCACTCATTTCCTACCTGCTCCCAGCAGTGTGGGATGGTGGGATAGCATCACACTTCCCACACTAAGCATCCCACCATGTCACTTGTTCCACCTAAACCTCAGTCCCAAAACAAAAGGGGAACTCGCTTCTGAACCCTCTTCACTTCATTTCAGATGTCTTATATGCTTGATCTCCAACCCACCCCCCACTCAGGAGAAAGACCCCCCGCTTACACCCTACCATCTTGTTGCATTCTGATGTTGTCATCAGCCTTCAGCTTGTTGTCCTCTTTGTACCACTGGGTCTGAACCTCATCGTGTGAAATCTCACAGACAAAAGATGCACTCCCATATTCATTCACTTCCACATCTTCCAGTGCTTTAACAATCTTGATATCTCCAGCTGTGAAACAGTAGAGATATATTTGTCAGGGTATTTCCAGAACTGAGTGCAGCATCTTTTCCTTACACATATTTGCATAGAAAATAAGTAGGATTATGTTTTATTCTAAACCATCATCCATTCCTGAGTCATTTCTCTCTTCAACACAGTCAATGCATTATTGCCCTTGAACTTAAAGACAGACCTACTAGCTACAATGGAGCTCCCTGCAAACAGTTTTCATGGAAACCAGAATCTCATTTATTCTAAAACCTTTCAAGCAAAATTAAGGGTAGAAAAACAATAGAACTGACTGAATCTTTAAGGTCATTTAGTTCCAGTCCCCCTGCTATAGGCAGGGACACCTCCCTCCACACCAACTCTTCTCCTCAGGGTCAAGGCTTCTCTCAAATCATTCTCCTCTAAGCCTGTGCCTGTGCTTGGGATTGCCCTGACCCAGGTGCAGGGCCTTGTACTTGGCCACACTCAAGTTCAGGAGGCTGCCAAGGGCCCACCTCTCCAGCCTGTCCAGGTCCCTCTGAGTAGCATCCCTTCCCTCTAGCACATCAACAGCACCGCTCAGCTTGGTGTCATCTGCAAACTTGCTGAGGCTGCATTTGATTCCACTCTCCATGTTGCCTACAAAAATGTTAAATAACACTGGTCCCAACACCACCCTCCACCTGGACACTGAGCTATTGACTGCAGCTCTCCGAGTGTGACCATCCAGACAGTTCCCTATCCTGCAACTGGTCCATCCATCAAAATCATTTTTCTCCAGTTTGGTGACCAGGATGTCATGCAGGACGGGATCAAATGCTCTGCACAAGTCCAAGTAGATGATGTCAGTTGCTCTCCCATTATCCACTGATGCTGTTACTCCATCATGAAAGGCCACCAAGTTTGTCAGACATGGCTTGACCTTGATGAAGCCATATTGGTTACCACCAATTACCTCATCTTTATTTTCCAAACTATGCCAAGGAGAACTAGACAGAACTCTACAGTGTTGTGTCACTACAAACCTGTCTGAACCATTGGCTTCTCTGCATGCTCATCACTAGTCTCTCCTTAGCTTGTGTGCCTACAAACAATGTATGGGGAATGTCAGCCACAAATCTTACCTAGGGGACATCTTTGCTTCAAAATCCTTTGAACATCACACAATCCCTTTTAACTCTCCAGGTCTGCATTTAGTTATGTCAGAATCAGGCCATATTTCTGTGCTGCTATATCCCTTTCCTTCTGAAGGGCCTGGATACAACTTGGATTAACCTCAGGAGAAGAGTTCCTGCATAGAATCATAGATTTACCCAGGTTGGAAAAGACATTGAAGATCATCAAGTCCAACCGCAGCCTAACCAGTACCCTAACTCTAAAAACCCTACACTAAATCATATCCCTGAGTACCACATCCAAAAGGCTCTTAAACACAACCAGGGATGGTGATTCAACCACCTTTCTGGGGAGCCTATTCCAGTACCTAAAATCTCTAGTATCTAAATCTCTCTAAAAGAGCACAGGTATTAATCTGACCAGAAAGGTTCCTGTTTGTTCATAAAATGAGCCTTTTCCGCTCCATCTTGCATAGGCCACTGGGCACAGGGTAGCTGGGAGACCACAGAAAAAGTGGTTCTGTGAGCAATAGGGAAACTACTGCCTAATCCAACTCCTCCAATCTCTGCGCTCTGCCAGCATGTCTAAATAGGGTGGCAGATACACACAGGAGATAAATATTTCCACTTCCCTCAGCCAACACTGCTCTGAATTTCTATGGGACACACAGTTAGATGAAAAGGCATTTGACAAAGAAGGAAATGAAAGAGTTTAATCTGCTGTGTCATTCTCTCGGTAGCCAGAATAACTAACCCTCGCCAGTGTTAGTTCAAAGAATAGGCAGATTTTATCTCCTGACATGAGCAGTAATTCAAAGAAGCTGGTATATGATCCAGTATCCTGCATATTCACTGCAGGCAGGAAAAGACATTATGAGATAAGGGAGATCTACACATCACTTGTTATGAACACCTCATAAAGATAAAACCACACACAAGAGGAGAGTTTAGGAAGAGGACCACTCTTGGACTACTTTCCAAGAGGCATCAATTAGTAACTCTCTTCGCTCATTTTTCACACTACTCCACAGTGTCCTCCTGAGCCCCCTTACTCCTGTTGCCAACTGCTGATGCAGGGAATCCTGAGGAACCAAGGATTCATAGTTGTTCCATCAGTAGTCCTTGGTCAGCTCTCCCTCCCTGCCCCTTCTGTTTTGATCCCACTAACCAAATTTTAGTTAGTCTGAAAAGAGGATGGAAACCTCCGCAGCAATTAGTTTCTAAATATCTTGCAATGGGCAGCTTGTAGGAGCCCCATCTCAATGCCCACAGCACAGGAGGCAGGACTGCTTAGCCCATGCACTAGTGCATTTACCAGCACAGATGTAAGCCCAGATCTATGCACACCAAATACAGGCTCTCAGTTTGCACAAGGAGGCATCCATGGAGCTGAAGTATTAGGCAGATATTGTGGTGGGGCAGCAGTTATTGAGACGCCAGACAGAAAGGACACAGATAACGTGGCAACTCAGCTTTACCATTATGACTGATGATGGAACATCTAATTTCACTGCTCAAAAGAGAACTTCCATATAACTGGAAAGAATGAAATTCACAGGGGAAACCACACACAGACACACACAAAAGCAATACAAAGGAGATGAAGGATGGTTCACATACTAGTGATTCACTCTGAGACGCAAGCAAATGAAAGAGTATCCCCAACCATTTGCCTCCTGAAATGCTAAGTATATAAACTCATTGCTGTGATAACTCTGCCAGACGTGAGTCATACACTGTAAAACCTTATGGGGTCAATCAGTTTAACTTCATAAATTCATTACACCAACAAAAACAGACCATCGTGTCCAGGCTGGTTCATTTCAGCTCTTCAAAGCTGTTGGTAAAACTGCCTGAGAGCTGAAATGCTTACCAGCAAAAGCTAAAAACTGTAAATCAAATGTAATAGGCTGGCTTTGTCTACTGTATAGAAATGATGCCTGAAAAAAAGAAAATAAAAAAGAACGTAAACCAGAACAAATGGAATGGCTACATAAAACAGCCAGTACTGAAACAGCAACCCAACCTGGTTGCAGAATGAGAGAGAAAATGAGAGTTCACCAAAGTCATGGGACAGGACACATGTTCATGTTCATGCTAACACTGAACCCAAGTGGCCACATGAGGACAGCATCTAGTAGGAAATCAGAAAAAAGCATCCTTTCATACGTCCCTTGGGAAGGTGGCATCTACCAGGGCACAGCAGACCCGTGTGTTCAGTAACAAGTCTGATGCTTCAGAGCCCAATGATGAGCTACAAACTGGGGTTTAACCAATGCAACACATGGAGGGAAAATCTGTCTTGAGCATAAAGAAGAAAGAGAAAGGTATCCAAAAGGACTAACCAAGAAATGCCCAAACTGCCCATGAAGCATTTCTTCCCGTGGTGCAAAATACCACAAGAGGATTTATTTGCTCTTTCAGTTAAACATAAAATGAACCTTTAGGGTAGCTGATGTCTTGTCTTAGGCTGCTCAGCATGTGGATGTTCCCTGATCTTCATATTCACACTTGTGAATAATGAGACTTCTCTTATTTCCCTGGGAAGTAATGCCCACTTTTTTACTTTGACAGAGCTCCTTCCCATCCTAGAAGGGAAAATATCAAGTCAGATCTCCATTAGTCCTTCCATCTCTGCACTCAGCAAAGGGAGCCTTCAGATCTATGCTTAATTCACCCACTCCCCTAGAATTAATGGAACTGTGCTTACTGGAACATATGCTGAAGCTTAAGCACAGTGCAGTGTTTTCAACATGAAGGAATGGCTATAGAACATGCATAAATTCTGGCTGACCTATGACAGCTTAAAGCACTGCGGAGGACTGTTAACAAGCCTGTTTGGACATCACCTTGAATAAATGACGTTATCCCCAAGTAAGGGAAGGAACAGCTGAGCACCAGGGAGGTACACAAAGTGCCAGAGCAAATTCTCACACTGTCAGGTGCAAAGAAAACTGAGATTTCACCCCAAAAACCCAGTTCACAACAAGGCTACAAAATCCCGGCTGAGAATTTCTGTGTTAGACTTGAAGCTCAAGACTGTACTGTAGTTCAACCAACAATATTTTGTGCAGCATGACCTAAAAAGTTCACAATAAAACCAAAACAAACTTCAATTTCAACTTGATAAATGAACTCAGGACATAATAACAAAGAGTGCTGATCTGGGCAAATAAAAGAGCATAAAGAAAAGAGAGCAGTGAAAAAGCTATCAAGGAAAAGCTCAGACTCGCATCCCTTGGAAGTGAAATTAAAGGCTCTCATTCATTTCCAGAGAAGTCAGAAAGGAAAATACCATTACATGCCATACCTTGAACCACTTGACGTCCATGTTGGGCCTGGACAGCTCACACTCAAATGTGACCTTGTCCTTCTCAAGGACGCTACTGTCTGCCAATGGTTTGCTGATTTTCACAGGCAATTCTGAGAAGGAGAAAGAAGAATGTGGATTTAGTTGGGAACTTAGTTTTGTTCATAACCAGGTCCATGGGTGCTGTTAAATGGATCCTTCCAGATGGAAAAAACATTTCAGGTGGCCTCCTAGATTTTACCCCTTTTTGTGTTGCACGCAAGACTGAAAAAAAAAATTACTTCTGCAAAGTTCTTCTTGTCATAAGGAAACAAATATTTGGGGAATGGCAGAACCAGGTAAAATTTTCCTTCACGTCAAGAAAGTATAAATTTCACTCTCATGCTCTTGGTGTGGTTTCTGCTATGATTATTTGGACTAATTAAGCTTCTCCCTGATGAAAGCCTAGAAGTATATCACAAGAAGGACCAACTTACCCGTGACCTTTTATTTGTCTTACTCAAGCATCTCCTCCTGACCAAAACTGACAATAAAAGATTCAGCCAGACTACAGGTTTGAGCAGCTGAGTTGTTTCTAGGATCTCCTGCAATCTCAAGCTTGGAACACACACTTGTCTTTTGACTAAGTGTCTCTTATAGTGCAGTAAAACAACAGGTTTTCACACAGCGATTCCTCATTTACCTTGATCTGAAATCATTCTCAAACCATGTGGGATCAGTCCAGGGAGAAGGGGAGGAGAGGGGAAGGGAAAGGGGAAGTCCACAGTCCTCTAAAATCAGGCTTCTTAGCCTAAAGCTCAACAGCAAATAGCAGTCCACTTCCCCACATTGCTAGACTCCGAGCATTTAAAGAACATCAGCTGACCTCATTATGAGCTCTAACATAGCCAAAGGAATTCATATATTCAAATATTGTCTTGAGTGATGAGAAATATGGAGCATAACTTCAGACTTCTGCTGTTAAACTCTCACTTCTATCATAAACCAGAGTAAGAGTTCAATGCTGTTTTAGATGGAGGACTCATATTTTAAATAACTCATCTCATTAAGGCTTGGATTCCCTACTACAATTAGTTAAATTCCAGTTTGGATCATGCTTCACCTTGGATCACTTAGGGCTTCAGCCACTTATTGGAACTAACTCAATTTGTCTACAGAGAAGCTGTTTTCTATAGCAACAATAAGCTGTGATTGCAACTGGATGTCGGGAGAGCACAAATCCCGCAGTTATCCTGTACCAACATCCTCTCCTTCCATCAGAACAGCAAGTTTTTAAACCAGACTCATGCAAGCTTGCATGACACACCTTGTGTAAAACTGTTGGCAGCCATCAGGACAGCCAGTTGCTTCCTGTATAGACACTGTTCCATCAGTTTTGGTTTTTTGTCTCGCTAGAACAACAGCCAGTGTCTGAAAACTCCCACAACTGAAGCAACCACGCTGATATACCGCAGTCACTGGAGGTGCTCAAGAGCCACGGGTATGTGGCACTGGGGACGTGGTTAGTAAGTCCAGTGAGGGTGGGCTGGGTTGGACTCAGCTATCTCAGTGGTCTTTTCCAGCCTTGGGTGCAACTTGTAAGAGGGAATGAAGCAGCAAACTGCCCAGCACTGAGCTGCATTCTTCTGACACATGGTATCAGTGAACTGCTGTATTTCCCTATCTTCTCTGGAGCTATTGATCTAACCTAACTGAAAAAGTAAGCCTGAACCTAGATATAAATCAGGATCATAGTCACCCATGGTTGCTTATATATTCAGAAAGACACTCCAGAGGGTAATTCAGCGCATCTAGAAATTAAAGTAGAAGTTCCTTAGTCAAAAATATTCCACAGCCAGATTTTCACCTCGCTACCACTACATTAAAAAGGAGAATCCAACTTGTGGTGTGGGTCATTGATGTTGTTCCGGGGGGAATTGTGGCTGTTCCATGCCCACAGGGTAGAAGACAGCCAGTCTTCCTCTAAGCCACATAAAAAGCTGCTTAGTGCTCCCAAAGCGAATGCTCACCAGTTGTTTCCAACTTGAAGGTCATCTTCTGGCCAGCAGCCTCGCAGATGTATTCTCCAGCATCTTTCTTCTCCAGCTGCTCCACAACCAGACGCCGTGTTTTGCCCACAGATTCCATTCTGAACTTTCTGGAGGAGGCAAGCAGTCTTCCATCCTTGTACCATTTTACTTCGGTTGGATCCTGTGCTACTTCACAGCTGAGGGAGGCACTTGCTGCCAGGGCAGCACTCACCTCTTTCTGCACCTGCTCCTGGTTTATAAACACAGGTTTTGGCTCTGAGGGAAGAAAAGAAAAAGTATTGACTGAGGGACCGAAATGAGACCAACTTGCAGGTTTGTTTGTACAGGTTGGAACAGGTTTAGGTTACCACTTGTGCCCAAACTAATAGCCTTCACTAGAGAATATCAGCTCTTCTGTTGAAACAAAGTGTCAAATCTAGGCAAGAAAGAACCTAGGAACTGAAGGAACCAAGAGGGTCCTTGAACACCAGTCCCATGGTTGCAAGTCACTATGCAAACATATTGAACCCAAAAGAACATCTGTCCTGCAGGCAACCAAAACCTGAGTTCCTTTTACTTAAGACCCACTGTGAAACATCAAAACACATAAACATGTGATAGTCAAACCACTGGCTGCCTTTTCATGACCCAGAACAGTACTCCTGGCTTCCTGAACAGACTCCTCATGGCCTCTACCATTGCCACAACTGTGACTGTCAAAGGCACAAAGGAAATATGCTCACCAACGCAGTCCTCTGTTCTTTGTGTGTGATTTGCAGATATCTATCTTACTTTGAGCTCTGGCAATAGTCAGCTCTACCAGGTCTCTTACTGTGAGTAGCAGACTCACCTATCCAGATGCAGCCTCCAACATAAAGGCATAGTAAAAAGGCAGTGTACTACTAGGAGAAGTTCCTGCTTCTCCTGCCATGAAAGGCTGCACATACAACATGCACTCCAGCCTCACTGCACATACTTATCTTAGTCAAATGTTTTGGTGAACAAGAATTACAGTTTGGGATCTCAGGCACAGGAGAGATTTGAATAATATCTTGAATATTGCTTCCACTGTACATATATTACTAATTATTGCTCTACAGACAGACTGAAACAGGTCTTTGTGTCATACTGAAACCAAATACTTTCTACAAACCCAGGCAATCAAGTCTAGGGAAAAAACCTCAGCACAGACTACAGTGATCCAGGTGCAGTATAATAGAAACTAGATTTTACTTTACTGTTCTCTGCTGTATTTCATACAACACCTGTCTTACCTGTGACATGAATCTTGAAGGTGAGTTTCTGGCCAGCAGCCTCGCAGCTGTACTCCCCTGCATCTTTCTTCTCCACCTGGCTCACCACCAGCCGACGCTGTTTGCCCTCTGACTCTACCTTGAACTTCTTGCTCGAGGTGATCAGTTTCCCCTCCTTTTATCACTTGACCTCTGTGATAAAATGTTTGCTCATTAAGACCGGGATGTGGTAGCATTGTGGTGGAGTGCTTGTTCATTAGGACCGGGATATAATGGTGGAATATGGAGGCCACAAAGGTTGCAGAACACTCTAATTTTATGGGTAGATTGTGTACTCTGCGTAGTTACAGGCAAAGCGCGCCCCGATGGATACAAAGTTCCACGGAAGGACCAACCAAGGAACGACACACCAAGTCGCACGATCACAACCGACCAATTAAAGGACAATACGCTCGGGATGGACAATACAAAAGAAGTTGCAAGGGACGGGACGGCGCGGCAGTTGGAGGAACAATAATCCCCCTGTCGCCCAGCGCTGAATTGCCTTTTAGTTTTACCCGCTACAATTAATAAAAGTTTATAATTGGAACATTATTGGCTCATTGCTTATAAATTGATGACAACCTCCATCTTCTCCTGGGCCACCTCGCAGCTCAGCGTGGCATTTTCTGTTGTTGCAGCCTTCACCACCTTCTGTACCTTCTCCTTGTTTGTAAATACAAATTCTGGCTCTGAAAAGAGAGAGATACATTAGTTTGGCCTCTTGAAAGAAGAGCAGGTTTTGGGGAAGGAGTCAGAAAAATGAATCAGTTCTCCCAGTCTGATGCCCCAAGAGAATGATGTGGAGAGAAGTTGTGCAATTTATGGATGCCCCATCCCTGAAAACATTCAAGTCTAGGCTGGATGGGTGTTAGAGCAACCTAGTCTCAAAGAATGTGTTCCTTTCCAGGACAGAGATTGGAACTGGATGATCCTCCAGGTCCCTTCCAACAAAAGGCATTCTGTGATGCTTCTTGTATGACTCTCATGACTCTTTCGTCCCCTAGCTGCCATTTACTTATGTCTTCAAAACATCAACTTATACAAAACACTCCTGTAGTATTCTCTCCCATGCTAAATGAGCCCTTCCAAGACAAAAACATGTTACATAGAGCACACCCCCTAGTGCTTGACACAAAGCCCCTGTTCTGAAACTTCCTGAGACGCAGCTGCATTGCAGAGTTGTTCTAGTGGTACAGGCACGTGGGAATGGAGAAGTGCAATCAGAACTTTCTTGTCTATGGCCTCATTCCCACAGCAAAAGGAAATTCCTGAAGATTTTAAAAGATGGAGCTGCCTCACAACTGTATTTAGAATAATTTGTTCAATTTCCTCATCAGAAATTAACCACCCCAAAGTTCAGCTCCAAAAATTTTAAGCATAGCAGGGAAAACTTACAAACTAATGACCGTTTTCTAAAACATTCTAGAATGAAAGGCCAAAATGTGTTCTCTCTCACCTGTGACATGAATCTTGAAGGTGAG
The DNA here is from genome assembly GCF_054131305.1 of Coturnix japonica. Classification (NCBI taxonomy): domain Eukaryota; kingdom Metazoa; phylum Chordata; class Aves; order Galliformes; family Phasianidae; genus Coturnix; species Coturnix japonica. The sequence continues at coordinate 387,883 of NW_028188979.1, forward strand.
TTTCTGGCCAGCAGCCTCGCAGCTGTACTCCCCTGCATCTTTCTTCTCTACCTGGATCACCACCAGCCGACACTGTTTGCCCTCTGACTCCACCTTGAACTTCTTGCTCGAGGTGATCAGTTTCCCCTCCTTGTACCACTTCACCTCCATCTTCTCCTGGGCCACCTCGCAGCTCAGCGTGGCATTTTGAGTCAGTGCAGCCTTCACCTCCTTTTGTACCTTGTCCTTGTTTGTAAACACGTCTTCTTTCTCTGCAGGGACATCACAACAGTCACACCATTTTGCTGTAGTCTGCTGCAGAGCTTACTCCAGTTCCCCATTTTCATTATACTTGCCCTTCACAGGGACCATCATGATGCCTCATTAAGACAGGAAAATACTTTCCCCTCTATTTTGCCTTGGGAAATGAATAGGCATATCATTTCATATCATATCATAAATCTAAACATTTCGCAGTCTGATAGCAGATTTGGACATGAGATTTAGAACACCTGCATGCACTGCTGAACCTCCTCCCTTCTCTTTGTTTCTTCTGATGTCTCTCTACATTTCCAGTAAATCAGAAGGGAATGGCCCTCTAGAACAGGTTGCCCAAGGAGACTGTGGATGCTCCATCCCTGCAGGCATTCAAGGCCAGGCTGGATGTGGTTCTGGGCAGCCTGGGCTGCTGGTTGGCAACCCTGCACATAGGAAGAAGGGGGTTGGAACTGGATGAGCACTGTGGGCCTTTGCAACCCAGGCCATTTATGAGTCTGATTAGTGGCATTTTCCACCTCATTGTGTCATTCAAATTTTGTAACCAGATCTCATCAAACACCTCCCCTTTTCTCACTCCTTGCATGCCTGGTGTGCTCTTGCACTGTAACCCTGCAGACACCAGCTGACTACAAGAGCTGCACAAGTTACCCTCCTTGCCTATTGTTTGTTGCAGTAATTCATTCCTGGATGGAAAAGCACATGTAGAAAAGTGTTGCTATGACACTAGATGACAAAGAAAGTCCTATAGCCAAAATGTTTTGCACCAGAGAGGCTGTAAGTTGATCCTCCAAATGCAAGACACACAAAATGAAGTGTTCCTTTATCTCTGGGATTCCAAGCATTTTCTCACCTCTGACTTTCACTTGGAATGTTGCTTTGTCATCTTTTGTTTCACAGCTGTAGCTCCCTTGGTCTTTCAGGGTCACATTTTTGACCATGAGCTTGCGGTGCGTCCCCTGGGAGATGATGGTTGTCCTCTGGTCCTGCTTCACCTCTATTTGATCTTTCTTCTATACGACAGCTCCGCTTGCAGCTGACACCTCACACACCAGCTCCAGGTCTTCAGAAGGACTGACTGATATTTCTGGAGTCGTTTTGGACTTGCTGACAAAATTAATGGCTTCATCTGAAGAAAAAAAGAGAAAGTGGTTTACATCCTGACTCAGGCTTATTCAGCACAGCATTAAGATACAGTTAGAACTGATTGTAATGTCTCTGCTCATTACATCTGGGGGATCAAGTTTCACCTCTGGAGGTACTCACATACAAACGTGTGCTTGATTCTCCTGTGTAAGGAAAGAGTAAGTTCTATGCAGACAGTTCTTATTTCTTTTAATCAATTCTGTATTCTGCACATGTTCTTCTGAAGCTAAAATGAAGGCAGCTAAGTAACCTGTTTGCAATACATGAACAAACCAATTCAACACCTTGTCTCTAAGCTAACAAGCAGCGTTTGATGAGCACATCAGTATTTCATGCCCTTCATTCCATCCAGACTGTATTGGCAATAACTATGCTGGTATTAACAAGGATAGCAATTACAAGCAAAATGGTAGAAATACAGAAGATATAAGGAAAAGGGAACTCACCAGAGCTGAGGCGATCCTCCCTGGTGAGTGATCTCCAAGAGATGCTGCCTCAGTGAGGGTCAGCCCTTAAATGAGGTCTCAGAGGAGGTGGAGTCGAACTCCACCCCTCCAGGGAGCACAGCTACATAACTTTCACCTGTGCTCCCACAGCTGACCCCACACTTGCCTCAGCTGATCAATCAGTGGTTCACATTGTGATCTCCCATACACTCCACCCCTTCACAACGTGAACCAATGATTAGGTGAGTTCCCCTTATTACAGAGACCCAATCACGACGCTGATACAATCTCCCGTCGCATTAGATGTTGATATTATTCAAATGATGATGATTGGATGGGTGTTTATGATCTTCCATGGGCCAGTGCTTGATAGATGTTACCGGAGACAAATCATCTTGAAGTGCAGGTCCGTCTGCGTTTCATCAGTCCAGAGTAATGGTCCTAGAGGCTTAGAATCAATCTTAAGGGGAGTAATATAGATGTTTCAAGGGTACTAGGAGGGGAAGATCCGCCCTCCAGGGCAAGATACAGGCCGTATTCTTATCTTGGGTCAATACTTCTGCTTGTACTGGATTATGTCCCGGCCTCCGATACCATACCCTCTGGCCAGATATCTGTGGCTGTATAACTATATCTGGCACCAGAGGAGGAGTCTTGATCTGCCATAGGGACATAATAGGTGTTCCTTTAGCAAAAAAGGCCGGAGTATTGACCACGATGTCAGTAGGCCATGTACCTATCACCGAGGGGGTGACTGAACCTCCCACCTCCAATAATCTCCCCCAAGTTGCAAGTAGGCCACACCATTTGGGTCCTACCTGCACCTTCCAAGGCCAATTTATCTTATGGATTCCCGGTTCTAAATTCTCAGGGGCAGGGAGCAGAAGATTATTTTCAGTACCAACCTGCGGTTTTACCTTATTATCGGTGCCTGTAATTTGGATCCTAAGAGGGGAGGCCCATATAGTTTGTAACATTTTCAGGGCACTGGGTCTGCCATCCCGAGGTCTTTCATTCAGGTCCCGCACGGTTTCATATAATCTTTTTGTCCACCCCTGCAGGGACTGAGAGTCTGTTTTCAGGGCAGCCTTAAGGATACCATTATAACGTTCAATAAGGCCTGCCCCTGTTGGGTTATATGGCAGGTGGAATCGCCATTCAATGTTGTATTCTTCTGCCCAGCGCTGTATCATCGCTCCAGTGAAGTGAGTCCCTTGGTCACTCTCGATAACTTGAGGTGTCCCGTATGCAGACATCAGTTTAGTAAGTGCCTTAACTGTGTATGCTTGATTTGCCTTTGGTACAGGATAGGCTTGCAGCAGTCCACTTACAGTGTCAACGCAGGTCAGGGCATATCTCGCCCCCTCAGACCGAGGGAGGGGCCCAATGTAGTCGACCTGCCATCTCTGAAGAGGACTATATCCTCTAGCAATGTGGGATGTTGTTTCAGGCAACGGTCTCGGTCTCATCTTTGAGCAAGCATCGCAATCCTGACATGCTTGAACGATATCAGATAGTTGTACAGGCAGCCCCCATGCTTTAGCAGCTGCCCGCATTATCTTCTGTCCAGCATGCCGTAGCTTCTGATGTAACCAACGGGCAATATTTTCAGATTGTGAATTCTCAATCCATCGGATTCGGGCCAGTGTGTCAGCTTCATCATTTCCTGGTGACTGCAAGGGTTGATGACCAGAGACATGGTAGACACATACTGTCCTGTGTTTGACCGTATTCCAAATGTCTACCCACATGTCTTTACCCCAAATCGGTCGGGCGTGGATAGTCCATTCCTGGGTAGCCCATTGCGTAATCCACAGAGTGAGCCCCCGGTACACAGCCCAACTATCTGTACAGATGTTCAGGACGCCGTCACCAGGTTCTTTAGTTATAACCATCCACACGGCTCGCAATTCTGCCCATTGGCTGCTTTGACCATCCCCCTCATCAAACCAGATGGTCTCAGTAGAGGGATGGTATGCTATTGCTCGCCACTTGCTCGGGTTGCCTCTGCTGGACCCATCCGTATACCAGGCATCTTCAGGAATAGGATATCTTCCTTCCTGAACGGGACTCTTCTCTGGTGGAGCAACCATCGGTTCTTTTGATGTATCACTGTGATACGTCACTGGGCCTAGGATCTTCTGTAGTTCTTCTTTAAGTGGAGATGAAGACAGACTGCTTCTCTGGCTTAGATAGGCGACCCATCATGCCACCATTTGTGCTTGGGCCACCCCCGTCTTAGGAAGGTGAGTCAAATCTCTCACCCACCCCTGGATTGGTAATGAAGTCTTAACTATGACCTCTGCTGTTTGCGTTATCGGCTCTACTGCTTGTAATGCCGAATAGGCAGCCAATAACTGTTTCTCAATCATGCTATATCGTTCTTCTGCTCCGTGCCAAACCTGAGACCAGAAACCAATGGGGGTTCGAACAGAACTCTGGCGTTGCCACAGGCCCCAGCCAAAACCATCTTGAGTAACATGAACATCTAGTTCAGCTGGGAGGGTCGGATCAAATATACCCAACGCCTGAGCTTGTTTAACTGCCAGTTTTGCCTGTTGGAAAGCATCCTGTTCTATCTTTCCCCAATTCCATGATTGACCCTTCTTTGTAAGCTTGTATAATGGCCTTAATAGCTGAGCTAAATGAGGTATAAAGGAGCGCCAATACCCCAATATACCCAAACATTCTTGCAATTGTTTTGATGTTGTAGGGACTGGAAACGCTTGGACTTTATCTACTACCGCACTGGGTAGTACTTTGGTTTTCCCGGACCAAATTACTCCCAGGAATTTTACAGATAGCCCCGGACCTTGCACCTTCTGTGGGTTTATAGCCCACCCTCTTTTCTGCAGGTAAGCTATCAACAAATCTGCTGCTTGTCTCACCGCCTCTAACGAATCGGATGTTAACAGGAGGTCATCAATATAATGATATAAATTGACATTATTTGGCTTTTCCCACTTAGCCAGATCACGTGCCACTAAATTATGACAAAAAGTGGGCGAATGTACGTACCCTTGGGGTAGGACCTGGAAAGTCCATTGCCTCCCTTCCCATGTAAATGCAAACTGATCTTGCGATTCTTCACTGATTGGAATACTGAAGAATGCATTCGCCAAATCCAAGACACAGTGATATGTTTTGATTTCCCTGCTTAGTGTGTCCATTAGGGAGGCAATATTGGGTACAGCCGCATGAACAGGTGGCGTGACCTTATTTAATTCCCTATAGTCTACTGTCATCCTCCATGTTCCATCCGGTTTTTGCACTGGCCATATTGGGGAGTTATATGGGCTATGTGCAGGCCTTATAATACCCACTCTTTCTAATTCCTGCACCGTCTTTGTTATTTCATCCTGCCCACCCGGGAGTCTGTACTGTTTCACATTAGTAATCCGGCGTGGCTTCGGCAAACAAATAGGCTCATGTTTTGCATGGCCTCTCAATATTGTCTGGATTGCCCGGATACTAATGCATCTCTGCCGCAATCGGAACTCTCCCACTGTTGTATGGAGAGCCAGACCCCACAGGATATCAATTCCTAATATATACTCTGGAATTGGGGCAATGGATACCTTGTACTCCCGTGGTGGAAGACGCCCGACCCCCAGTTTTACCCAGGTTTGGGTGACCGGAATGGTTTGTCCCCCAAAACCTCCAATCATCACTCTATTACCTTTAAATTTAGTTGGGTCTCCATATATTATAGATGTCTCTGCCCCGGTATCAACTAGGGCCATAACCTTCTGTATATTCTTTCGGGACCAGTATATCGTCAGTTCCACATAGGGCCTCCGGTCCCGTCTAGAGGCCCTAGGAGGACTGACATCCCTCGTCAAGCCATGAACTGAGCCAGATTCAAGTCTTTTACCTCCGATACCTCCGGTGTCATAACCCGAGGCACCTGAGGTGGCTTCTTTTTCCTATTTGGAACTATAAAATCTTCTAAATTCCATGTTGTTGTTGGTCGCCGCTCTATAAATCTTATCCCTGGCCTTTTGGGTTTATTCTGAAATTTTTGTTCATCCTTCAGTTGCTTCCACAACTGAAGGAGAACCTGATTGGGCTGCCCATCAATTTTTGAAAACTGAACGCCTGCCCGGAGCAGATCATTAAACATTTGTTTCCGGGATACCCTAACAGGTCCTGCCCGAGAAGTTCGCGGGGCCGATCTTCTGGCTCGCACTATTGGAAAAGCCTCGGCATCCTCAATCACCCTGATATTGCGCTTAGCTCGTAAACGCTCAGTTTCTCCGAGGTCTGCTACCAATTGGGCGGCTTGTTGGACTACTGCCTCTGCGGATACTACTGGATTAAGTATGGAAACCAAGGTTCCATACATATGAGAGGGTGCTTACTGTAAAATTAGGTCCCTCATTCCCGCAGAAAATTTAACCATATCAGGGCTATCGAATGTGTCTTCGTAGATAGCCTCTCTCATACCTAATTCGCGTATATAATTTTGAAGGTCTTCCATAGAAGACCACATCCCTGTGTTTACTGGCATGTCAGTTTTATTTGTCCACACCATGCGGCAAGCAGCCATTATCCATTCTACAATTGAATGGTTTTCTTCAGGGAACTGAGTCCCAGCATACAGTCTCTGCCGAAGGGCAGGATGTACTGTTATTGTGGCCAACTTAGATACTTCGGGGCCACTAACCAGTACACTATCTGCCCCTGAATCCCATAACCGTAATAACCAAGCCGGAACACTTTCCCTTGGACTTTGCCTAAATCGTTGCACTAGGTCCATGAGTTCAGTAGGCGTATATGGACGGGCTGTTACATGTAAAACAGATTCGGCAGGGGGCCATTGATCAGGAGGCACTCCTGCTGGTCGATCTTGAATTTTCTTTGTTTTTTGAGTTATTACTGGACGGACTTCTAGTGAGTCCGTCTCAGATGGTTTTTCTAGATCAGATTTAGTGATCTTATTTTGATTCATTTCTTCAGGATCTTGATCGTCATTAAATGAAATGTATCTAATTTGAGGGTTGGAGGAAGAAAATGACGGTTTTTTTCCTGTCAATAGATTGATCTCACCCTCCAATTTTTCAATACGGGCCTTTAACAATTCATTTTCATGTGCAATGTTGTTTGATTTTATCTCTGCCCGATTTAAAGCATTTAATAATGGCCAGGCTGCCATAGATGCAGCCATTCGCTTTTCTTTTGTAATTAAGATATCTTTTTGTAGTCCTAGAAAGTAATCAGTTAGACAATAGGCGTCCATGTTATTTGGTACTCTTAAAGGGCCCCATTGTTCAATAATTGTTGCTAATTGGTAATATGGGGATGCCTCAAAACCTGGAATTTGTCCAGGAAGGCATGTCCCTAAGGGGGTGGTCTTCTCCCCCTTGTACCAATTAAAGATTTTCCACACAAAGGACTTTTTTTTTTTTTCCTTATATTTCTAGATGCCAAGTCAGTGGCTCCTGCCTGGCTTGCCAAATGTATTGGCAATAACTATGCTGGTATTAACAAGGATAGCAATTACAAGTAAAATGGTAGAAATACAGAAGATATAAGGAAAAGGGAACTCACCAGAGCTGAGGTGATCCTCCCTGGTGAGCAATCTCCAAGAGATGCTGCCTTAGTGAGGGTCAGCCCTTAAATGAGGTCTCAGAGGAGGTGGAGTCGAACTCCACCCCTCCAGGGAGCACAGCTACATAACTTTCACCTGTGCTCCCACAGCTGACCCCACACTTGCCTCAGCTGATCAATCAGTGGTTCACATTGTGATCTCCCATACACAGACAGAACCTGCCTGAGGAGCAAGCTGATGGCTGTCAGCTACAGGCAGACCTAGCTTTGTACTGCATTTCTTAGAGCAACAACTGTTGCTTTCAGTCACTGAATATACCAAGGCCAATTACTATGCCAGGAACATTTATGGCATCAGTGAACAAAAAATGCGTTAAAAATTGTAATAGACAGGAGCCATTTATTCTTTTATAACTAGGTGACCAAAGAACAACAGTCCTTCTAGAGTCAAGCTGTTAAGAACTAATAGCATCAATCAATATCACATAGATAGATTACTTCCCTGCCCTAAGACCATCTTGCGACCATTTGGTGCTCCTAATTAAGCCCTCTTGATGGCATTTTGTCTGAGCCATGCGACATTTTGTGATAGGAGTTACTGCTAGTGTTCCCTTAACCCTACACCAAAGTAGGAGGTATCCATTCTCAGGGAATCATGCAGGCTTCCTCTGTATTTGATGCTCAGAGACAGCCCCAGAACTTTTTAAATCTTAGCTTAGCTCTCATCCAATAATGTTCATCAAACAGTGCAACTTGTCCTTTGGGGATGCCTTTGTTCTGCATCAACCAGTTCCAACGGAGTCTTCTTGGCTTGTTTTAGATCAGTTTTTCAACAGATAAAGCCAGGGTCTTTGAATTACAAAGTGAAATTGCAGAATGCATGATTCTCAACCAAACAGAACAGCAGGTGGGATGCAGGGTGAATACCTGAACCAACACCACCTGCAAGCAATCCTTCAATATCTTAGGAATCTCTAGCCACCCCAAATCCAGTGTTGTGCTTGATCTATCATCTCTGCTGAGTTTTTAGCTAAGCTGATGGTGAGCATCACAGTGGTGATGGGTGAGCAGTCAGACTAGAGGGTCTTAATCAACCGTAAGGATCCTGTGATCAGAGGAACGTGAATGTGCTGTTAAAGGTCACAAGCGCTGCACTGCAGCATGAGCATACACAGCGAAAGGCTTTCAGTAGAGCTTCAGTTCATAAATGAGGACTGGGTTATGGAAAATAGGCTCAAGATATAAAACAGAAAACAGATCTTAACGCCAGGTTCTGTGAATGCAACCAGCTGAATTTCACAGATATTGAATTTCAATGACAATTTCTTGTGTTATTTTACCCTCCAGCTCCACCCTGAACAGGAACATGTCAGTGACAAGCATTACTCCTCCAGGCTTGACCTAACAGTGCTTTACTTGCACTATGAGCTAATGGCTGTGCTTACAGCACCTCAGGGAGACACCTCAGAGATCACAATGTCCTTCGGGTACAGCAGGAGACACTCAACTCTCCAAATGTGGAGTTTAATTTGTCCAAAGAGGAGACAGGATTCCCATGCTAATAACTTAGGACCATTTCAGTCATAGGTTTAAAGATGATGTAAGTGCTGAGGCAATACATGAACTAGATGAATGAAGCCCAGATGTCAGGGCTCAAGTCGTGACTCCAGCCCCAGCTGGAGCTAAGGCTGTCTTGAATTCATCACAACACAGTTACATTATTTGCTCATACTGTGGATTTGCATAGGGACAACAGGAAGGTCAGAATTGCTTCAATAGAGCTATGCAATCTTTGTCCTAAATACTGGAAACCCACAGCGTTGGACAAATAAAATGAATTAAGTCTGAAGTGCTTTACATGGATTGTGATCCTATGTTTGCCTCACAAACTTACCTGAGACTTTCCAATCAAAAATCAGAGTGTCATCTCCAATTGTGTAGATGTATGTTCCCTCGTCTTCTTTCGTTACAGCTGAAGCCACAAGCTTATGCAGTTTCCCTTTATCTTCCATTGTGAATTTCTTACTGGTCTTGATTTCTTTGCCATTTTTGTACCACTTCACCATGACATTGGCTTCAGAGGTCTCAGAAACAAATTCAGCTTGTTTTCCAGCAACGGCCCTGATTACTCCTCCACTTGTCTCTTTGATTACGAAGTTTGCCAGTGCTGAAACAAAATATGAAGACACAAAATACATATGATGGTAAAGAACTGCAGGGACATTGGTGACCATGAGGCATTCATTTATCATAAGATCAAACGTGCACGTTTAATCCTAGTTCTAATTGCTAGATTCTAATTCAGAAGCTGGCAAATTGGCAGCTTTTATAAACCACGTACCAGATTACCTTATCTCCACAAGTTGAAGGACGTACACTGTACAGGGGACAGAGCCAAAGGAAGAAGCCCAAGGCTTCAAGAAAATGTCTAAAATAGGAAAACTGAGGAAAGAATTGGAACAAGCAAACTAGAAGGAAATCAATGGAGGGGGTATCTATTACTGCACTGTAACCCCCTGGCAAACAAATCAAGCCTAAAAGATAGAGATATCACTTAGGACTGAAAAGAAAAAAGAAAAAAAAGAATTCCTTTATGGAAATTAATTGGAGTGCAAAAGTTAGATGATAAAACTGGCCCTTATTAACACACAGTGGAATAATTGACTTCAAAGATTCAAAATCTCACCACTGTCTTAGCCAAAAGTTCAAGCCTAAGTCCACGGTCCTATTTTACTGAGGGTAATTGAGCTTGTTTTCCAACTTCTTGTTAACATATCATTTCAAAACAGCGCACACAACTGAGTTGGGTCTGTTGAGACAGCGCAGTCAGAGCTGCTAAAATCAAAGTCTGGATTATGCATGCATTTGTTCTGCAGTTCCAAGAACACGCATGTATAATACAAATTCAACAACGTTCTACAGAATGCCTGTATTTAGGAGCTCGAGAGCCAGCTGATGGACACTGGGATGACTGAGATCCTGTCAATACATTTAACTCCATCCTATCATACAGTCAAATTTCATTCATTTTTTCAGGAACTGTCTCTTATCATTGTAGTCCCGTCACCACTGCTGGATGTGAGCCCAACCACACAAAAGCAGCTGCTGGTTTTCACTGCAGATACTGCAGTAAGGAGAAACAGCCTCCAGACTGGACCAGCTGAGCGTGGCCCTACCAGGATTTGCTCCAAAGGTCTTATTACCAGTAGTGCTTCCCGATGAAATACATGGGGGTCCTCCTTTGATTCCAACCCCAACCCACCCCACCATGCCCCCTGATAACATCCATCAGGGCCACATCTCGACAGCTCCTGAACACCTCCAGGGATCCCACCACCTACCTGGGCAGCCTGTGCCAGTTAATTCTATGGGCAGACCTGCCAGTATGAAATATTATGCTAACATGACAAAGAGAGAGAAGAAAAGCAAAATTAAGACTAGCTGACAAGCCTTGGCAGGAAGTTCTGCTCTCCATCAATTTAGTCCCTGTGACTCTTCACAGGTGTTTTCTACATTTGGGATCACTGCTACAAAAAGAGATGTTGACATCATCTCTTGTGGCCACCCTGACAGAAGAGCAGGAAGGCTGGGATGCTCTTTTTCCTGTCTTTCCCTTGATTTCCTCTATATCTTAGGGACGAATCACAGGACAGAACACAGAAATCAAATGGCTCTACAAAGCAGATTGGCCAGTTCAAGTCAAAACAGCCACTGAAAACACCCCACATGCTGTCTGACAACAGCTGGACTGTCGGGGAGTCAGGTGAATGCAGTCTGCTGGCCCTGGGCAGGAAGAGGACAGCCCAGACTGTCACATACCTTTCACTGAAAGCTGATAGAGCATTTTATCCCCCTCACAGATGCACTGATAACTTGCAGCATCATCCATTGAGTCGTTGTGAATTTTCAGGGTGTTTCTTCCCCACAATTTGCAGTTCATAATTTTCACTGGCCTTGAGCTCCTTCCCATCCTTCATCCACTCCACAGTAGCGCCTGTGTCTGAAAGCTCAGCCTGCAGTTTGGCTTCCTCACGCAGCCAAGCGCAGATCTTTTCTACATCTTTGCTCTTCTTGGTAAATCTCACTGCAGCACCTGTCAGGAGCAAAGGCCTCGTTATTTCAATTTATATCAGGCTAACGTGGTCAATGTTTGCTGCAACATCTCTGAAAAAGTATCACCTTCTGTTCCTGCACTCATCATTGTGTCAGTGCTGTGCAATTCACGATATTTCATTTGGTCTTCTTGCTGGATTTACTAAGTAAAAATCAACCAAACATCTCCTTCTACTGATTAATAATGCTCTAAACATGCTTCTGCAGAGGTTTCCACCCAATGACAAACAGGTCCTCCCATCATGAATGTTTATTTGTTCTACTTTGTCATGCAAAGCTGATTGATAGAGATATTATTGGAATGATTGCTCCCCTACTTCTAAACTATTCCAGTGCAATCAGAAAGGCTGTCTGAACCTGCAGCTGAAAGTACTTCTCTATGGTCATGCAGTGGTAAACCTGGTGACTGAATGCACTGGCCAATAGCTGTGAACTGCAGACATTCATCAGCTGGCATGCTTGCACGTTGTTGTAAGGTCAATAGTAAACATGGCATCCCCTCCAGGTACAGCTTCACCAGTTGTTAGGGGGGATTTCACAGCCAGGACTGGGTCTGAGGAAGAACATGTATGTCTTAATGCTCTTTAGATGCAAGTCTGGTATCTCATTTAGAGATGGAAGATTAAATCATAGGTACATTTCTACTTCTCCCTTTGCATGAGTGCTAGAAGAAGCACTTCTGTGCTTAAGATCTGTTACAGAAAGTTCTGCCTCTTGCACATGTGAGATATCAAAAGATAAGGATATTCATGTCTCTGTCACAGAAACAACTCGTATCACTTTAGTGGTAGCTGGAGGTTGATAGGAGATAGGAGAACTAGGAATAAAGGAAAGCCTTTGGTGTGTTAATGCACTGCTAACCTTAAAGTCAAAGGAAGCATCTTTAGGGAACCAACACAGCTGCTCAGCACACACTGACCCATTTCCATTGGGGTTTTTGTGCTTACCAAGGTGCACGCTCCCTGGGAATTCCAGAGACGGGCTCTGTCCATGCGCATTGACTGCAGACACTCGGAACTGATCATCAGCCTCTTCAGACAGATTGCTCACCGTGAACTCTGGGACGGGGACATGAGACTCGTGGCACCTCACCCAGGTGAAGCCAGTTAGTTTCTTGCATTCCACAATGTAGCCATCGACTGGAATGGGGCGGTGCATTTTCGGAGGGGACCATGCCAGCGTCACTGAGGTTTCTGTTTTATTTTTCACCACGGGGTCAGTTGGGGGCTGGGTGGGAGGTTTTCTGGGAGCTGAACAGAAATAAATTTCAGAAATATTAGCATAAGGTCATGTAGGCTGGAAAAGACCTTCAAAAGACCTTCAAAATCAGCAGACTCAACTTTCAGCATGACCTACTGAGTCCCACCATTAACTACTGTGGTACCTGAGGACATACATGACAAGCTTATTCCTGCAGGTATTTACATAGTGAATATATTCACCCTCTGGTTGCTTTGGAACATTTTAGAGGTTAAAATCCCATCAGACTTTTTCACTGTGTGCAGCCACTGATACAGGCAGGAGGCTGGGAATTACCTGATGGGCTCTAGTTACAGACTACTGACACAGTAAAGGATTGATTTCATTTAATTTTGGCCATCAGAAAGTTTGGTGTCTGGTTTCAGTCACCCATCTGGACTCCAATTATAATCATATGGAGAACAGCACATTCAGGAGAACTCATCTCAATAAACCTGAATGAAATCACAGAATCATAATATCATGGGAGGGCTTGGGTTGGAAGAAACCTTCAAGATCATTAAGTGCTAGATGCCAAAGGTCCCACTAACACAGTATTAAGCCAAAAGCTAGATGCTGGAATCAGATCTCCTGACCTTACCATCAGAAACTGAGATGTCATATTTTGCTCAGAGGTGCCTGCTTGTAGGAGGGACAGCTTCCGAGCTTTTTCTGCTCCAGGAACCAGCTCGAGCTTCAGAATTTAAACAGCAGTCAGAAATTAAACTGAGCTTTGTCACCTCCATCAAATAGAAGGAGTGGTTGGGTGGTACAGCTTTCCAAATCGCTTAGAAACTGTCACAACAATCAGATGCCTACCTTTTCTTTTTTAACTTGTTAATACATAGAGCTTAATAGCATCAGAATGCCCCAAGCACTTCAGACAACAGGACAGCTGTAAACCCTTCTTTAAGGATTCCTTTGTTTAACCACTGAGTAACTGTAATTCAGTGGTGCTGGTAGGAGAAGGGAAGTCCTAATCTTCCCAGATGGTGAACAGAGTTGATGTTCACATGCAGACTGGTGCTGCAGCAGAGCCAGAAACCACTCATTTGGGAAACACAGCACCAAGAAAATAATGGGAATAGCTTCATAAAATCAGGAGCTTCACTCAAATTTCATGTCAGATCTATAATTCTTCCTATTTTCAGGAAGAAATGATTTCCCTTTTTCTTGTAGTTTTATTTTCTTTTCCTTTCCAGCAAGCAGCTTTGTAGCTTACAAATTGTTTTCTAATCACCTCCTGGTGTGGACAAATCACACAGGTCTGACTCCATGTTTTACATAGTTAGCATATTATATTTGTTCCACTATGGAACTGTACAGTCATAGAATGGCCTGGGTTGAAAAGGATCCCAAAAATCATCCAGTTCCAACCCCCTGCTATGTGCAGGGACGCCATCCACCAGACCAGGCTGCCCAGAGCCACATCCAGCCTGGCCTTGAATGCCTGCAGGGATGGGGCATCCACAGCCTCCTTGGGCAACCTGTTCCAGTGCGTCACCACCCTCTGAGTGAAAAACATCTTCCTAAGATCCAACCTGATCCACAACCCCTACACACCCTCAGAGCCCCCTAGAGCCCCTAGTCCTCCTATTGCCCACCACAGCCCCATATGCCCACTAGAGTCCCCCTCAACTCTCTTTACAGGCCCTGCACAGCTCTATATAACAGTCTTATAGAACTACCTCTAGTAGAAGCAATCTCCACACAGAGATCCTTTCACAGCACACTGCGCCACGGCGGGAGCAAAACGGGGGGGGGGCACATACACACACAGCGCCAGGGGGGCCCGTAACCGACCCCCACCCATCCTTTAAAGGGGTGGGGGGTCCGTTTTAATGGGGGGGGGGGCGAGATCACCTTCACCCCCCACCCCCCCATCCCCACCCCATCCTTTAAAAGGGGGGTGTCCATTTTGGTGTTGGGGGGCAGTGACAATCCACCCCCCCACCCCATTGTTTAAAGGAGGGGGGGTCCGAGACCACCCCCCCCACCCCATCTTTTAAGGGGGGGGGTCAGGGGCTCATGGGGGGCAGCACATCGTGCACAACATTGAGGGGGGGGGGGGGGCTTTAAAAGGGGGGGGTTACAAAAAGCATAGCTCTCAACTATAGATGGGATTGGGGGGGCTCAATCGATGGGGGGGGGCCCTTCATGCAGGGGGGGCACAGCGTAAGTCAGCGGCTTTGAGGGGGGGTGTTGGGGCTGTTTGGCCTTTGGGGGGGTTATTGTGTGCCCCACCCCCACCACCCCCACACACAATGGGGTGTTAATGTGGGGGGGGGGGGCTTAGATTAGTTGCGTTCCCTATAGCACTGCCCCCCCCCGTCATTAACCCCCCCGCTTTATCCTTACGGCTGAGCCCCCCCCCGACAGCGCCCCATTCATCTTGATGGGGGGGGGGTTTGTCACACGACCCCGGCGCGGCTTACGGCACATCGTCGACCCCACCCCACCCCCCATAACCCCACCCGGGGGAGGAGGGGGCGATGTGGTGAGTGGGGGGGGGGTTCCAGAGGTGGGGGTGAGCAAAGCGCAATATGGGGGGGGGGTCCTATAACTGGAGGGCAGCGGCTGCACAAAGAGCCCGCGGGGGTCGGAGAGCAGCACTTTGGCTGGGGGGGGTCCACGGGGTCCGGGGGTAATGCTGCCCCACCCCCTCCCCCACCCCCCACTGCCGACCCCCCCCCCCGCGTTGC
The DNA here is from genome assembly GCF_054131305.1 of Coturnix japonica. NCBI lineage: Eukaryota > Metazoa > Chordata > Aves > Galliformes > Phasianidae > Coturnix > Coturnix japonica. Next base: position 403,334 of record NW_028188979.1, read on the forward strand.
CCCCCCGCCCCAACGTCAGCTCCTGCGGCAGCTCCTCGTCGCTCTCCTCCTCCTCTTCCTCGTCTGGGGGGTCAATATGTGGGGGGGGGGGTCCCATCGGGCAGCGGCAGCTCCGCCGGCTCCGATTGGCTGAGCCACAGTGCGCGGGAGCGGCTGTTGTGTGCCGGTCGGTGGAGGGGAGGCTCTTCATGGAGCTGCCCCGCAGCCAACAACAGCCTGAATGAGATCCTGGAGTCCCAGACGCTGGAGGATGAGCTGGGAAAGAGCAGAGGCTCCCCACAGAAGGGCAAATCACGTCTGATAACGTGAGTGTGGAGCACAGCCAGCCCCTTCCTCACATGTGTGGGGCTTCCATGTTCCTCTGTGCCCATTGCAATGTGCCACCCCAATCCTGCTGCCCAGCCAGGAGTGGATGGGATGAGCAGGTTGGGATGCACAGAGCAGTGCTCAGACATTGCTGGGACATTTGTGCACTGCTGTTGAGCTTCCCTTTGTGCAGCAGGGGAGAGGATGGAGGTTTACAGGTGGATGGTTGTTATTTCTATGGCATTGCACAGGTGGTAGAACCATGTCCATTCCCAAACTTATTCCAGGGCATGCGGGAATTTGTGCAGTTGTAGTTCCTGAATTGTGCTATTTAAAACCCTCCTGTAAATGGGGATGTTTTGTAATGCCTGCTGGGGCTGCAGGCAGCATTGCCTTCCTCCTTAGGGGGCAGGTTTAATCACAAGCCTCCCTATTTCCTATCACAAACGTCCTACAAACCATGTCTGGGCATTGCTGTCTCGGCCTGGATCTCAGCTCCTGAGACTGTCAGATGTGAAGCAGCAGCAGCTGGGACAGGGCTGGCTCTGTGTGCCCTCTGTGGGTCTGTGGGCACAGAGTGGGGCAGAGGGATGACTGTGAGAGGGAGGAATTGCCCAGCCACAAGAAAGAGGAAATCAGCTGAAAAGGGGAGATTTGAGAAGCACTGAGGCTGTGGCTGCTTTGACAGTAAGAAGAAACCAAGCTGTCACTGTGCAGATGGGAACTCCAGTAGGAGAGCTGTGGTGGCTTTACAGATGGCAGACAGCAGCTGGAGTGTAGAGCCAAGGGTAGGGGGGGGATCTTCCTCTTAGCAATGCCATGCAAAGAATGATGCAGACTCCTGCAGGGTCGGCTTTGCTGTGTGACCCTGGGTGGAAGCAGCTGGAAGGTCTCAGCCCTTCTGCATTATCCCAGGAACTGGGGCAGTGCTCGGTCTCATCCCACCTCTGCTAATAGCAAATGCAGAATCCCTTATCTGAGTGCCCTTTTCTCTCATGTAGAGTCACCAACCCTGGGAAGTTGACAAAAAGTTTGGGTGTTGTGTTGAGGGATGTGATTTAACTGGGAAGTATTGGTGATGGTTGGACTGGATGATCATAAGATCATCCAGATCATAAGATCTGAGATCATAAGATCATAAGATCATCCAGGTCTTTTCCAACCTTGAAAATTCTATGGAGTTGTAGCAGATTGTGGGGGTGTAGGTGTGGTATATATATGTACACAGATGGGAATATCCGTATGGAAAAGATAGATCCATGTGTGTTCTGGGCTGCACTGAAAAAGGGGTGGCCAGCAGGAGAGGGAGGTGATTGTCCACTCCTGCTCAGCTCTTGTGAGGCCATATTTGCAGCACTGTGTCCAGGCCTGGGAAGGATGTGGAGCTGTTGGGGGGGGTCCAGAGGAGGGCCACTGTGATGATCAGAGGGCTGGAGCAGCTCTCCTATGAGGAAAGGTGGAGGGATCTGGGCTTGTTTAGCCTGGAGAATGGAAGGCTGTGGGGAGACCTCATTGTGGCCTTTGAGTACTTGAAGGGAGCGTATAAACAGGAGGGGGAATGGCTGTTTATGAGGGTGGATAATGATAGGACAAGGGGGAATGGTTTAAAACTGAGACTGGGGAGGTATAGGTTGGATCTTAGGTAGATGTTTTTTGCTCAGAGGGTGGTGACACACTGGAACAGGTTGCCCAAGGAGGCTGTGGATGCCCCATTCAAGGCCTGCAGGCATTCAAGGCCAGGTTGGATGGGCTCTGTCCATGAGCATTGACTGCAGACACTTGGAACTGATCATCACCCTCTGCAGACAGATTTACAGCCCCTGCACAGCTCTATATAACAGTCTTATAGAACTACCTCTAGTAGAAGCAATCTCCACACAGAGATCTTTTCCCAGCGCCCCTTTGTGACATCATAATGCCCCTTTGTGACATCATAACACCCTTTGTGACATCATAATGCACCTTTCTGATGCCATAATGCCCCTTTCTGACGTCATAATGACCCATTGTGATGTCTTAATGCCCCTTTGTGACGTCATAATGCCCTTTGTGATGTCATAATGCCATTTGAGACGTCATAAGGCTCCTTTGTTTTCATAATGCCTCTTTGTGACGTGATAATGCCTCTTTGTGACGTCATAATGCCCTTTGTGACGTCTTAATTCCCCTTTGTGATGTCTTAATGCTCTTTTGTGATGTCACAATACCCCTTTGTGATGACATAACACCCCTTTGTGACATCACAATGCCCCTTTCAGACGTCATAATGACCCTTTTTGACGTCATAATTCCCCTTTGTGATGTCATAATGCTTCTTTGTGGTGTCATAACGCCCTTTGTGACGTCATAATGCCCTTTGAGACGTCATAATGCTCCTTTGTGATGTCATAATGCTCCTTTGTGATTCATAATGCCCTTTGTGATGTCATAATGCCCTTTCTGACGTCATAATGCCCCTTTGTGGTGTCATAATGCTTCTTTGTGAGGTATCTGTGGTGCCATTGATAATGAAGTGTGATGAACTGGAAGGCTTTCAGTAGAATTGCAGCCCTAACATAAACAATGACTTGAACTCTGGAATTCTGTGTAAAATCATTAGCTAGCTTGTGGTCCGGGTCTTCAAACCAAAGGCTGTGAGGTGCTGCTCTTGTTGACGCAGGCTGTGAAAGATGACTTGAGCTCTAAGAGTAATTTCCCTTCTGCTCTTTATATGAACGTCAAATCCACAATTAGAATATTAAGAAGATAATATAAAATTTTGTGCTGCTGGACTGAGGACTTCCATTAGCTGTTAGCCATAGTTTGGAACTTGCAAAGCAATCATATTGGAGCCTTGCTGGGCAACCTGCTCCAGTGTCTCACCACACCCACAGTAAAGCATTTCTTCCTAATATCCAATCCTAATCTACCTTCTTCCCATGTAAAGCCATTTCCCCTCATTCTGTTGCTACCTGCCCTTATGAAAAGTCCCTCCCCAGCCTTCCCTGTAGGCCCTCTTCAGATACTGGAAGGCCACTCTAAGGTCTCCTTGGAGTCTTCTCCAGGCTGAAGAGCCCCATCTCTCTCAGCCTGTGCACATAGTAGAGGTGCTTTCAGCCCTCTCTGATCACCTTCATGGCCCTCCTCTGGACCTGCCTGAACATCTCCAAGTCCTTCTTGTGTTGAGGGCTCCAGAACTGCGTGCAGTGCTCCAGATGGGGTTTCAATGAGAGGAGTGTGGAGGGGCAGCACCACCTCCCTCGACCTGCTGGTCATGCTTCTGTGCTTTAAGCTTATGCTTTAAGGTCCTATATGCTTTAAGGTTTAGATAGTGCAGTCGCCTCACCTCTTCAGGTTTATCTGTGAAGGTCCCTTCCAAGTGAACCGTGCTGATCCAGACAGTTCGGATTGCTCATTAAAGTGTTTTAGTAAGTTGGGCTGGTCCTACGAAGCAGTATGACTGCAGTAAGCAGTGTACATGGTGCGCTGTGAGTACTGCACACATTCCTCTTGGCAGCTTGTGGAACAGAAACTGTGCATTGTTTGGATTGTGTAAGTATTCCTGTTGGTCTCTTGTGATGCTTACCTTCCTAGAGCACCTTTCCTCGTTTGGCTCTACATATTTTGGTACCTTACTTGTTCTGTTTGGCTTAGCAGGGAAGGTCTTCTTCTGAAGCATCCTCAGTCTTGGTCTGGGCAGCATACTTAGAAATGACATGGACGTTACATGAGTGGGTGGTCAAAGGGGGGAAGAACTCACCTTTCTGATCTGTTTCCTTTTAGAACACAGTCCTGGAGAGGATTTGCTTTCCTTGTTTCCTGGAGACTTGGATTCTTAGATGGTTTTGACTGCAGCTATTTCTGATGTTAATTCCTTTTTCTGTACTTTAGTAGCCAAGTGCAAGTGGAGTGCTTTGGGAATTGTCTGAAGTTGCCAGGTTGCGTGTGATCACATATGTAACGTGGAGTTATGTGTGGTGCCAGTGATAATTAAGTGTGATGAACTTGAAGGCTTTCAGTACAATTTCAGCCCTAATGTAAACAGTGACTTGAACTCTGGAATTCTGTGTAAAATCATTAGCTAGCTTGTGGTCCAGGTCTTGAAACCAAAGGCTATGAGGTGCTGCTCTTGTTGACACAGGCTGTGAAAGATGACTTGAGCTCTAAGAGTAATTTCCCTTCTGCTCTTTATATGAACGTCATATCAACAATTAGAATATTAAGAACATAATATAAAATTTTGTGCTGCTGGCCTGTGGACTTCCATTAGCTGTTAGCCATAGTTTGGAACTTGCAAACCAATCTTATTTAGACTTTAGTGGTGAAATCTTCTGATGAAATCTTCCTTCTAATTCTGCAAAAGAATCTCGGTGGAACATTTCTGTCTGAAAAGGCTCTGGCATATGAAGATGTGCCAGACTGCAGCCATGTGCCAGATGCGTTTGGATCCATGGAATTTTCTGATGTAGCTTCAGTGTTTGAAGAATCTCCACCAGATCTAAATACTCAGAAAACAAAGCAGGTGTGTGAAGATGTACAGCTAGTTTCTTACAGAAAAAATACAGCTCTTAATCTAGAAATCTGCTTCTCATTGTATCTAGTGCTTACTCCATATTTAAGTATCTAGTGGACTTTGACCAAAGGAAGATAAAGATAGAGCAAAGAAGTATGTTAAGCATAAATTTTGTTGCCTTCTACCTGTAGGCCATGGTTGGTTTGACGTGATCCCTAACTCCAGTGTTTGGTTTGCACAGAAACAGCAAGCAAGGGAACAAGTAAAGGAGTCAGTGAGGATTTTAAAACACAATGGGAAGCGATAAGGCACAGTTAATAAGATTCTGGAGTTAGGCTGGAGGTAGGCAGAGGTTGAAAGGTACCGAAAGAAATTCAATCTTACTGTGTTGGACAACAAAATCCACTGTGATATTATTCAAATTTTTAACTAAACCAAGTGATAATTCATATTTATGTTTAGATAAGCTGGTGAAGGTTAATCCTCAATGGAGAATTGAGATGAACAAATAAAAAAATGGTGTTTGACAGTCTATAAGAAACGAACTTATTCTAGGAGAGAATCAGAGTTTTCAACTGTTTTGTTCAATAGCCAAATAATGTATGATATTTTTATAAGCATTGTGTCTGACCTTCTCAGCTGTTAGAATTTCTTTGACAGTAACTTCTCCGGCTGTGATCAGAAAACCTTTTGTTCCGTCTCTGGCACCATTCGAGGCATGATACTCAACTGGGTGATATGGAATTCACACTGTCAACTCCAGTGACAAGAAAAGTGGCATCTAAGAAGCGTGCAAACACAGAGAATGTTGATGCAGAGTCAGTGTTAAGAAATGAGCTGCCCTTTGCATTTCCTGCTCCAAAGGCCTTCTTTTCGAAGAGCCAGAGAAGCAAGTAGAAGGCATATCTTTTTAGGCGCCTACTTCCAAAGGTATGTTGTATCTAACAAATGGAAACCTAGAACATGTGTAGCTTAGGAATTTTTTACTTTTAATATGAATGCAGTACTTGTAGGTCCTAAAATTCTGAAAGGTTTCAGTGTGGGGTTTATTTGGTCACAGCACATACAGCTGCCATCCTGTACATCTGACAGTGCACTGCAAGCGGTTTAACCATATATCAGGGCATGGTACACGTCTGTTAATGATAGAAGTTCTCACAGTTTCACAAGGAGCATGCCTTGAGATGCATTCAGATAATGAGATAAGTGCTGTGTTCCTAAAACTAGCATGTGTCTCCACTCTCCATCGAGATTTAGTAGATAATTTCTTTAACAATTATGATGAGAGTTTTGTTTTGTTTTTATTTTTTTCTGGGCTATTATTTTGAGTGAAAGAAAAGGGTATGCTTTTATTTAAGCGAGCTTTTGATTGCATCATGCTTCTAAATTAAATGTAACCTACTGAATTCCTCATGATAGCATACGAGTACTTGCGTGTATCTGTTCTCCCTAATAGAGGGAGAAGAGACTCAGTGAACCTGGACAGTGTTACCCAGGGTTGTGAGAACAGCTAAATGATTGTTGAGAACTGGTCAACTCGTGAGCCTGAGACCTGGGATCCTCCATCCTAGGGTGGAACTTTACTGGAGCACGTGGGTGCCACAGCAACAAAAGGACTGTGTACAATAGACTGAGAGTTTGCTGAGTTTCTTGGTTTACAGAAAGCACAACTAACTCAGCAGCAAGTGACGTATTTGGGATAGGAGATGACAGCTGGACTTTGAACCTTAAGGACTGCCAAGAAAGAAGCCATCTGCTCAACCCCTGAGCTGCAAACTGCCAAGGAACTCCATACGTTGCCAGGAATGACAGGAGGGTGCCGACCATGGATACACAGCTACGGACTGATGGTAAACTTGAAACAGCTTGAAGTGAGTAAGGGATATCCAGGGTGCACTGGTGCTCAATATTCAAGAAGCCCATCAATCTACACTGGGCCAAAGGATACCAGTTTTAATATCTCATGCAGTGTTTACTGTATTGGAGGCAAAAGGGGGACATTGGCTTTCACCCCACAGAATCACAGAATCACAGAATTACCCGGGTTGGAAGGGACCTCAAGGATCATGTAGTTCCAACCCCCCTGCCTAGCAGGGCCACCAAACATACACATTTACTAGATCAGGTTGCCCAGGGCCCCGTCCAACCTGGTCTTGAACACCTCCAAGGACGGGGCATCCACAACCTCACTGGGCAGCCTGTTCCAGGACCTAACCACCCTTCTAGTAAAGAACTTTCCCCTAACATCCAACCTAAATCTTCCCTCCTTCAACTTAAAACCATTTCCCCTAGTCCTGCTATTATCAGCCCTTTCGAAGAGTTTACTCCCCTCCTGGGAGTAAGTTCCCTTCAGGTACTGAAAGGCTGCAATGAGGTCACCCCGCAACCTTCTCTTCTCCAGGCTGAACAAACCCAACTCCCTCAGCCTGTCCTCATAGGGGAGGTGCTCCAGCCCCCTGATCATCTTTGTGGCCCTCCTCTGGACCCTTTCCAAAATCTCCATATCTTTTTTGTACTGAGGGCTCCGCACCTGGACACAGTACTCCAGATGGGGCCTCACAAGAGCAGAGTAGAGAGGGACGATCACCTCCCTATCCCTGCTGACCACCCCTCTCCTGATGGAGCCCAGGATCCCATTTGCTTTCCGGGCTGCCAGAGCGCACTGCTGGCTCATGTTAAGTTTCTCATCTATCAGGACCCCTAGGTCTTTTTCAGCCGAGCTGCTCTCAAGGACAACTCCTCCCAGCCTGTACAGGTGCCTGGGGTTCTTCCGGCCCAAGTGCAAAACCTTGCACTTTGCTGTGTTGAACCTCATTAGGTTCACCCGAGCCCAGCTTTCCAGCCTGTCAAGGTCCCTCTGAATGGCATCTGTTCACCCCAAAGATTCCCGAAATACCAGGCCATCCTGGTAGAGCAGGGTGATATAGAAATAATTGTAACTACTATTGCCAACCCAGTATCTTTCCTTAGCGGAACTCCCCTGGTGGAGAACCAGGATGACATCACTGCTTTGAAACAACTGATGCTGCACATTACATCCAGTCGGTTGGAGCTGAAGGACGAACCCTTAGAAGATGCAGAAGACGCCTGATTTACCAGCAGCTGCAGTTTTGTGAGACAAGAAGGCTTTAAGGCAGGACATGCAGTAACTGCTACTGAGCAGGGAATGGAAGCACAACCATCAGCCATGGGGACTACCCCTCAGAAGGCTGAAATAACTGCCTTGACGAGAGCCTTAATGATATGGACAGATGCTAACTATGTGTTTGGGGTGTCACACGCTCATAGTACCATCTGAAAAGAGCAAGGATTGCTCACACACAAGGAAAAGAGCGTGATGTAAATGTACCTATGTTGTAGGGCACAGTTCTCTATCCAGGCCCAAGTCTGTGTGGGTGTCTCCTCTATCCACAAAGCTGCTCACACTGCAGGAGGCACAGGCAGAGAGGAGAGGCCAGAGCAGCTCTCCCACTGTGACACGGAGCAGCAGGATACAAGTAAAGGAAGGCCCCACAGCTGTACTGGGAAGATTCCACACAGTCATCAATTTTTCATCTGAAAGGTAAAGAGGAATTCCCTTTTCTGCCCCTATCATCATTGGTCGGGTGAGTAGCAATGATGCCCGGTGTGCTTCCATCAATGGAGCAGAATAGGCGGAAGGCTGGGGTGCAGGCTTTCCTCTGCTGAGGTGAGTGGGGGCTCAGGGTGTTGCTCAGTGGTAGATTTGTTCACACTGAGTTCTAACAGGAAACTTGCTCAACATCGAAGGCCTTGCAAAAGTCTGGCTGAGTGATGTCAGTTGCTTTTCCTTTCCCTACTGATGCTGTCACTCCACTGTAGAAGGCCACCAAAGCGACCAGGCTGCATGTCTCCGTTTCCGCTGTTTCTCCATTTCCTTCTTGTTGCTCCCCGTAACCAGCAGGTTCAGCCATGCTGCTTTCCTGCCTCCTCTACTGTGTTTCGTGTGGTCGGGATGGAGCTCAGAGCTCCAGCTCTGAGTAAGGTTTTCTGAGAAAGTTACCATCTCTTTTCCATTCCTTTACCCCTAAAAACAGTTTTCCAGTGTCTCTCATGCAAGGATTCTTTGAACAGCCTGCAGCTGACTCTCCTGAAGCTCAGGATCCTGACTTTGCTTTTTGCCAGGCCTGCATTCCTTGAGATGAGGAACTCTAGGAGGGCATGGTCACTACAGCCCTGACCACCTCCAGTCTTAACCCCTGCTGTTCAGCATGTCCAGTAATGCTTCCCTTCTGCTTGGTGTGCTTAATACTTGACCCACAAAGTTATTGTCAGTGCACTCCAGCAGGCTCTCAGACAGCTTGCAGCAACTGGGATTGGTGCTGGGTGGTTGCTGGGAGGTGTCTCAGCAGAAAAGCTGGGCTGGGGTGATGACACCAAGCTGAGTGGTGCAGTCGATACGGTGGAGGGAACAGATGCCATTCAGAGGGACCTTGACAGGCTGGAAAGCTGGGCTCGGGTGAACCTAATGAGGTTCAACACGGCAAAGTGCAAGGTTTTGCACTTGGGCCGGAAGAACCCCAGGCACCTGTACAGGCTGGGAGGAGTTGTCCTTGAGAGCAGCTCGGCTGAAAAAGACCTAGGGGTCCTGATAGATGAGAAACTTAACATGAGCCAGCAGTGCGCTCTGGCAGCCCGGAAAGCAAACGGGATCCTGGGCTCCATCAGGAGAGGGGTGGTCAGCAGGGATAGGGAGGTGATCGTCCCTCTCTACTCTGCTCTTGTGAGGCCCCATCTGGAGTACTGTGTCCAGGTGTGGAGTCCTCAGTACAAAAAAGATATGGAGATTTTGGAAAGGGTCCAGAGGAGGGCTACAAAGATGATCAGGGGGCTGGAGCACCTCCCCTACGAGGACAGGCTGAGGGAGTTGGGTTTGTTCAGCCTGGAGAAGAGAAGGTTGCGAGGTGACCTCATTGCAGCCTTTCAATACCTGAAGGGAACTTACTCCCAGGAGGGGAGTAAACTCTTCGAAAGGGCTGATAATAGCAGGACTAGGGGAAATGGTTTTAAGTTGAAGGAGGGAAGATTTAGGTTGGATGTTAGGGGAAAGTTCTTTACTAGAAGGGTGGTTAGGTCCTGGAACAGGCTGCCCAGTGAGGTTGTGGATGCCCCGTCCTTGGAGGTGTTCAAGACCAGGTTGGACGGGGCCCTGGGCAACCTGATCTAGTAAATGTGTATGTTTGGTGGCCCTGCTAGGCAGGGGGGTTGGAACTACATGATCCTTGAGGTCCCTTCCAACCCGGGTAATTCTGTGATTCTGTGATTCTGTGGGGTGGGCGTGCTATGTCAGTCCTCATCGCAGCTGGCAGAGAGAGTTAGAGGAGGGTGATGGGTGCTGCCTGCTCTCAGTGCTACTGCACTGAATTTGGGGCACAGCAGCACACTGGTGAGTGAGCTGGGAGGGAGACGGACTGCTGCTGTGCATGGCTAGGCCAGAGCTGGAGGATTGTCAAACGTGAGTCATGCTGGTGCAGCCATTGCAGCTGCAGCAGGAGTAGAAGACAAAGAGGTTTTGTAGAGGACAGAGGGTGGTGATTCATGGTTTGATGTCCAGGTGGAGGCCGATAACAAGTGGTGTCATCCAGGAGTCTTTCTTGGGACCAGTGCTTTTTTACATGGTTATCAGAGACACCAATGATGCAATGGAGTGCACCCTCTGCTGTTTGCTGAGTGGTGCGGCTGACGCAGTGGAAGGAAGGGATGCCATTCAGAAGGAGCTCAACCGAGAGGTTGGCCTACGTGAATCTAATGAGGTTGAACACAGCAAAGTGCAAGGTTTTGCACTTGGGCTGGAGGAATCCCAGGCATTTCTACAGACTGGGAGGAGCAGTCCTTAAGAGAAGCCCCGCAGAGAAGGACCTGGGGGTCCTGGTGGATGAAAAACAGAACGTGAGCCATCAGCGTGCTCTTGCAGCTCAGAGAGCAAATGGTCCCCTGGGCTCCATCAGAAGAGGGGATGGCCAGCAGGGACAGGGAGGTGATTGATCTTCATGATCCTTGAGGTCCCTTCCAACCCGGGCCATTCTATGATTCTGTGATTACACTCGCTGTCAGAAATAACAGCAGCTGTACAGAAGCTGGATATATTTTGGGACAGTTCTTGTAACCAGCTGATTTTAAGACCTTGCCCGAATTGGGGGTCTAAATTGCATGTTAGGAGAAAGCTGGTAAAGTGGCTATTGCTCATTCTTTTTCATTTGCTGATTCTTTCATTCGGGTTCCTTTTCCAAAGGAGATTCTGGTGATGGAAGCAATTGAAGAAAGAACAAAAGCAGCTCTTGCCAAGAATGCTTGAAGTCCCTGTGGAGAGAAGCAAAGAACTTGGGCTTCCTCTGGGATGCTCCCCACCATGTCTCAGGAAGGAGACAACTGCTGTTCCACTTTCTGCTCTTTGTGTGGAAAGGTACGTCTGGGTTTTCTTCTACCTGTTTTTCTTTTTCTGGCTTTGAAGGAGAAGGGGTGGAGCAAGAGGAGACCCACTGGTCATTTGTTACCTCAAGAACAGGATGGATTCTGCATTCACTGTGAGAAACTTGGGCTAGTAGCATGGGCATGTTTCAGGCTGGACTCTTCTTTTGCTACTTGCTTTCCTTTTGGCTACAGGGAGACAGCTGTCTAAAGGTGTGTTTTCAGACCCACTCTCCAAAACCATGTTTCATTGTTGCAGGTGGTTCAGTGTGCTCTTGCAGGGTAGATGTGTTTGCTGTAGAATCTAAATGGTTTCTGTTCCTAGGGGAGGACTGAGAGGAGGTAGTGAGAAGAGAATTCAATGCCTTAGGTGTATCTTAGTGAGAAATGTTGGCATGAGGTGCTGAAAGTCTTGAGTTGTCAAAGGCCAGTGATGCTCAGACTCCTTAACCTGCTGGAGCAGGGTGGAAGCAAGGAGTGGGCACTGCCGTCACACAAGCTGCACTTGGTTCTGGTCTGCCAGGTCTGTGCTGGCCTGGATTTCTTCTGAGAAGTTTGTTGGAGCTGCTTGGAGTAGTGAAGGGTGGGGAAGAAGTGCTGCTCCAGAGCTATGAGACGTGCAGCTCCTTCTGAAGTGCTCCTGAGAAGGACGGAGCGCATTTGCTGCAGCTTTCTCTGCAGATGTGCTCCTCACCTTGAAATCCTCGTGGTTTGTCCTCAGCTCCTGACCACGGCCTGTTCTCTGTTTTGCAGGCTGATAACATGCAGAAGCCGCAGCTGGTGCGTGCTATGTCATCTTTAAACGTACCAGCATTTGCGGCAGCCCATGTTATTAAGAGCCACGTCACCCAGGGGCCAGATGAGCTCTCTCTGGAGGTAAGCAGTTCCAGGCATTCCGTGTTGTCGTGCATAGAAGAGGGCAGTCCTTTCTGCTTTGTTTTCCTACCAGATTTGCTGAATCTGGGATTGATGTTTCAATCTCTTTCAGGTCAGAGATCTGGTGAGCATTGTTGATATGAGGACATATCAACAGGCTGAGCCCCTGGTGGAGAGGCAAGCGTGGCTTTGAGGTAGGCACACGTTTTTAACTAGAGAGCACAACTTCAGTAGAGTTGGGAATCTCAGCTTGGAGCTGCTCTGCCTGCAACGGATGGCTGCTGGATGCAAACAGTTGCCCTGTGTCACTGTCAGTGGACCTTCCCTTTGGCTCTGGGCTCGGGCTAATGCTCACCTGTCTTTTTGTTCTAATTACAGGTTGGGCTTTTCCCTGGTGAGTGCATGGAACTCATCAGCGGAAAAGTTCCCGATTCCCTCCTCAATTCATTGCCAAAGCCAGGTGCGTAATTTACATTTGACAACGCGAGTTAGTCAAATAGGGTCAGAACGTTACTTTCAGGGGGTTTGTTTATGCCCAAGTTCAGCAAGCTTAGAAAGAGAACTACAGTAATCTCCTTGGGCACCTCCAGGGATGGGGAAAATCCATTCTTACGTGTCCTTGTTGGGAATGTTCTTCCCGTTGTTACATGCTCTGTCAAATGCATTGCGCTCAGCTTCGTCCAACCGAGCCAGGCCTGAAATGAACTGGTTTCTTTGTTTTGTTGCGCAGAGCCAAAGAAATGGGGCAAGCTCATCAACGGCCTTTGTTCCCTGGTGAAGGCCAGCCCCGGGAGAGCAAAGCAGCCTGAGCCTCCGACATTCTCCGGATCCATGTCCTTGCTTGACATCGTTGAGAGGTATTTAGCCTTCAGGACTTGAGGGCTGAGCTGTAGGAATGGAAGCATCCTCTGCTGTTTGAAACAGAGGGCGTTTCTAAGCTGTGTTTCAGCAGAAAGCAGGCAGTGCCCAGAACAGGCAACTTTTGGCCAGGGCTCGGTGCAGCTCTTCCATCACCCTGCACCACGTCTGACAGCATGCTCTGTTTTCTCTGCAGAATGAGTTCTCCCAGTAAGAGGGCAGAGTCAGCAGCTGGCAGTTGGTGTTCCTGCTTCTGCCTGGGCAAACCATCCCCTGTGGCCAAACGCCAACTGCAGAGCAGTGCCAGGGAGCCCTCTGAAGCAGAAGTCTTGGTCCTGGCAGGTAAGGGTGCAAGTCCAGCTTACAAAACACTGCTTGTCAGCAACACAGGTAGAATTCATGCTTTCAGAGGGCTTGTACCTCCTTCTGGCGTTCAAGCCCGTCTTGATCCCTGTCTTTCCCAAATGAGTCTCTTGTCAACACAAGAGCTGGACCTGCACGTGGATCACTTTCAAGACAGTGACACTGTTGCTAGAAGCCTATTTGCTTCTGCCCACCACCACTACATAGCCAAATGTCAAGAATCTCCATGGTTCATCTTGTGAACGTTCGACACTAACTGCTGTACATCTGCTCCTTCCTAGGTGACCCGAGCCCTTGTATATCCCCAAGACGCAGGGCATGTTACGATGACGCATCTTCCATCAATGAAGAGTTGTTACTAAGCACAGAATGCTGCAGTTCAGATGAAAGCCTTCCGTATAACATCAGCTATCAAGAGAAGAAGGTCATCATCGTTGAAGCCTTCATTCATCCCATCCCTACTGAAGCTGCTGACCTGAGCCCACCAGACACCTCAGGCACCAGCCTGGACTCAATGTCTCTGCAGTGCAGCCCAGCCCAAGCACAGCCCGAGTGCCCCGACAGCAGCACCACCATGCAGGCTCAGGTCAGCATCACCGAGGAGAAGCTGAGCATCTCGCAGGGGGGCACAGAATCAGGACACGAGTCCCAGGCTCCGGGCAACAGCACGGTCTCTGAGCAGCTCTCATGATTACAAGAGAGGATGAGTCCCATCTTTCCTCCAGACCTCACACCCCCTCCTTTCTCCTATTGAATAAAGGCACGCTCGTGCTCAATCAACGCCTTGACTGAATTCCGAGTTTTCATTCGCAGAGATTGGGATGAGTGCAAGAAACTGCAAGGCAGCTCAGCTTACAACACTCTGGCTGTGGGGTTTGTGCGGCCGAGCTCTGGGTGTGTTCCCATTTTGCCTGACTTTGGGATGCCTGCAGCGAGAGCTCTGCTGCCGTTGTGTATGGCAGCAAATAGTCTCTAGCATCCTGGATGCTGCTCATGAAAACCCCAAGCTTCCTGGCTGTGGCTGTGATGCTTTTCAGGGCCTTTTGATGCTCTTTGATGCCGTGGCTGCTCCCTAATACCTCTGTCCTCCCGCCGTGTCCATTCCTGGCTCTCACCTGTGAGCTGTCCCTGCAGATCATCTCCAGCCCTGCCATCATCGTGCTGCGGCAGGAGGAACTCGCCCTGACCAACATCAGGCAGTGCTGCCTGCCTCTCTCACTCTCTAGACCAAGTGTAACTACGCTGTCATGGAGACAAATGCTTCTGTCACATCCTCCATCCCTGCAGACATTTACCGGTAGGTGGCTCTTGCAGAAGAAGATTCAAGCAGCAGAACCTTTTGCTCAGCTACAGCACATGAATGCTACAAAAGCAGGAATAACCCGCAAGCTCTGGGTCTGTTTGTCTTGCACAGGCATGCACTAACTGCGTTTGATGGTACCCCCCATCCTTGATTTCCTTCCCTGCTCCTTGTCTGATGGCGCTGCTGAGCCAGGAACAAGCTGCCCAGTGTGGCAGAGCATGGTGCAGGGCTGTGCTGGGACCTCCTCCCCTTCATCTGCTGCAGATCAGTGCCACACACGTGCCATCGAGATGCTCTGGCACGGGATGTGCCTCCAACCCAAAGCTCCTTCCCACCTCCCAAGGAAAAGCAAAGCAACCCAAGCATCTCCAGCAAAGCTGCCCAGCAGACAGCAGGGAATGCAAACAGCTTCTGGCTGCTCCCTTACACTCCTGTCCTAAGTAATAGACCCCATGAGGACTGGCTGGGAAATCAGTGCATGACACATGTGAGTGTGCACAGGATTGTGCAAAGCAGTGGGGTTCCATGAGTTTGTGTGTGTGTGTATCTCGGCTGTTATGAAAGCATGGGAAGACTTACTGAGTCCCAGATAATTACTTATCCTCAAATGATTTTTCCTGGCCAAAGTTAGAGCCTCTCACAGGTAATCGAGACCAACAGGCTGTTGTTGCACAATCAACAGACACAATCTAGATGAATAGCTGAGGAAAATAAAGCATCATGCCAAGGGTACTAGATAAGTGAGCAGCTTGAGATCTGCACATTTATGTGATACTCATGGTCTTAGACAATATTTGCTTAGTGAGGTCACATAGAATGAATGTAAAATAGAAGAAGTGCAATTGGTCTCAGTTCACAGCTGGCTGGTTCGTCTCAGGCTAATCCTGAACTGCCTCAAGCGACTGCTTTGGTGCTCTACAGAACAGCAACTTCAGAGATCTCTTTCTATTACTAAGTGTTTGAAAGAGCAATTTGCTCTGTTAATTATCCATCATTTCTGTGCAGTCTGTTTTGTCAGACTTGTCTTTAGCTTCCAAGTTGTATGTGAAGAATTGTTTCCGTTGTAATGCACAATGTACTAAAAATTGAGAGATGAAAATGTGAAGAGTTTTTCCAGCTTTGATTTCATGTCTGGAATTTTGGAACCCACTACTTGCAGTTGTTAATCTGTCCAAACTGGTCTGGTTTGGAATGCCCTCATCCTTCTTGAATTGCTGTTAAAGGCGGAGCAATTCCTACAAGTGCCATGGCCCCACTGTTGTTCTAATTCTTGTTTCTTTGTTTTCCACACACTGCTTTTCAAGCCTCCTTTTTCTTTACAGTCAAAGTGAGAACTGCACTGTGAGGTGTCTGAACCTTGTTGTGCCTCTACATAAATAGAACAGCAGCAAAGCCAGACAGGTGACTGTGCTGACAGCTCTCGTAGCCAGTAACATGTAACTGTGCTAAATCCCTTGTGACGGCTTTGATTTCATTTTTGCCAGTGAAATCCTTGTAAAAGGAACTGCAGCAGTGTGATGAGCTAAGGTGAAGATGCTGGTTTTAGTAGTGCTCTAAGCTGAGTGGAAGGGCAATTGAATGAGGGTTATATGCTTTCTCTGGGACGATAAGGTTTTAATTCCTGAGGGAAAGAGCCAGCTTTTCATGGGCTATATGTGGGCTTTGGCAAGGGCAGACAATCCAGTCTGTCAGGAAGCCATTTGAGGTGCTTCAGGTTTGTAAGCTTGTCTTTTTGTTTTTCAGGCGGATATTTGGAGCATGGGTGTACTGCTGTATGCTCTGCTGTGTGGGTTTTCCCTTTGGATGATGACAATATGATGGCACTCTACAGGAGGATACCAGTGGGTATCAGTGGTGCTAGAATACACTGAGAAGGGAAATAGCTGAGCTTGACAAGAGGCCTTGCTTTTCGGATGGCAGAACATGCTGAGCTGTGGGTAGAAAGGCCTGTCTGCTGAATATTGTCCCTGTTTTTGCTGCTTTGTCTACCAGTATTTTGTGGATTTGGTTCTACACTTGGTTGGCCTATGTGGCACTGTAGCCTAATTCTGTACCATGATAGCATACAGAATTTAAGGAGAAGTATTTTCTTGCCAATGGGCTGGATTTTTTGTATCTGGTTCTTCAACTGGCTGCTCCCTATACTATCTGTAGTAAAAAATACAGACACATCATTTGATTTCCCTGAAATGAATGTTCCTAAATGCCAGCTCTTCTCATGTCTACAAAGATCAAAGTTCTGCATTTGCTATTAGAATTTCCTCTTCCAGAATCAGGAGGTAATGTAGGACCCCACAGATTGCCTTCAGAATCCAACAGTTAGTTCTGTTTCCTTTCGGAGTGCATAACAACCTGAGCACATGAATTGAATGGCGTGGCTTATTAGTCTGGTACAAACTCTGCTTTACACTGAAACTTGGTCCATTTGTAAGCAGGACTTTTTCCATCTCTGCAGGACAGCAGAAAACCCTTTGTGCTAATCATGATGCCAAGAAGCAGAATGCGGCAAATGGCAGATGATCCAACTGCTTCAGGTGTTCATTTCCTTAAAACTGAGAATAGTTTTGGACTGAGAGTTTGTAAGCAGAACAGAGCTCTTAAAGCTGTCAGAGATTATTTCTGCACTGTTCAATTCTATCTGCACAACATACACAGGATCTCAGAACTGCGTTGCTTGAATTGGTGGAACTTGTTGAAGTGAACTGGGATGAGCAAGTTTTAGAACTTAGTCAGAGTGCTGTAAAAAATGGATAATCTCATGAGTATTAAGGTACAGGCTTGCTATTTCTGCACTGAATTTGTTTTTATTTTACATGGCTGTGATCTGAAAGTTGCTTGAAACGCAGGCACCTAGGCACTGTTGTGTAACTGAATTTCACACGATAGGTCCTGAAATATCCTGGAATCAAAAACTCTGACTTGTTTTAAGTCTGCTGCTTGAGTCTAATCAGGGTCATAGTGTCTGTGTGCAGTGTTTCTTTCCCTGTAATGCTCCACATCATTTCATTTTGGGAATATTGAAGGAAATGGACTATGTGCCATAACTGTTGTTAGAACAAAGTATGTCTGGTGTGATCTTATGCATAGGTTCTGTAACTGCTCTTCACAGCTCAGGTGTTTGACCTTCCTTTTGGTGAAGTGATGAAATACTGCTGGTTTCTATTTGTGCTTCTAGGCACCTTGAAGCTCTTAGGAATAGAACAATTGTCTCCAGTTCTTTTCAATGATATCAGTAACAGCTCGAGTGTTGCTGCCCACTAGGTAGACCCAAAGAAGCAGATTACAGTGAAACAACACACGAGCTGGACCTGAATGAGGATCACTTTCAAGACAGTGGCTATGCTGCTTCAAGCCTACTTGCTTCTTCCTGCCGCCACTCTATTACCAAGTATCAACAACCTTTCATGATTCAACTTGCAAATGTTTGAAACTAACCCTTGTGTTTCTATGCCTTCCTAGGTGATTCGAGCCCTTGTCAACCCCAAAGATCCAAACCAAGCAGTGTCTTTCCATCAATGGAGAGTTCTTATTAAGCATGAATCGCTGCAATTCGGATGACAGCCTTCCACATGGTAACAGTGATGGACACAAGGGGCTCATCCACGTTCATGCTCTCATATCTCCTGGCTCTGCTGAAGCTCCTGACCTGAGCCTGCCAGACACAGCAGTCACCTGCCTGGATTGTGACCCAGCGCCTTTGCAGTGCTGCCCATCCCAAGCACAGCCCGAGTGTCCCAGCAGCAGCACCACCATGCAGGAGCAGGGCAGCATCAGTGAGGTGAAGCTGAGCATCTTAGATGGGGACTTAGAGTCAGGCTGCCAGTCCCAGGCACCAGGCAGCAGCACCAGCTCTGAGCCACTCTCATCTTGACAAGAGGAGTCCCATCTTCACCCTTGACCTCTCAAGCCCTCCTGTCTTTTATTGAATAAAGTCACTCTCATGCTCAGTCATCGCCTCGACTGCATTCTGAGTCTTCAATCACAGGGATTGGGATGAATGCAACAAACAGCAAGGCAGCTCAGCTTGCAATGCTATGGCTGTGGGGTTCGTGCAGGCAGAGCTCTGGGTTCCCATTTTGCCTGGCTTTGGGATGTCTGCAGCAAGATCTCTACCATTTTGTATGGGAGCAAATAATCTCTAGCATCCAGGTTGCTGCTCATGATATATCCCAGTCTTCTGCTGTCACTTTGTGATACTTTTCAAAGCCTTTTGATACTCTTTGATGCCTTGGCTGCTCCCTAACACCTCTGCCCTCCTGCCATGTTGACTCACGTCTCCCACTTTTAAGCTGGCTTTGCAGATCATCTCCAGCCCTGTCATCATCACGCTGCAGCAGGAGGTGCTCACCTGGCCCAATGTCTGGCAGTACTGCTTGTTCTGCAGATGAGCAGCTGCCTCCTCATCTCTTCAGCTACAGTAGTTTTTCTCAGGGCAGTTAGATGCAGTCATGCTCCTCTGGATTTGGTGTGTTAAATCCATGCTGCATGGCAGCAGTCAGTGCAATACAAAGGTGTTCTGTGTGCCATAGCATTTCTCCAGGGGCTGCCAAAGGTAGAAGCACAACACAGCACCATCCTTCTGACAGTAATGTCTGTGAGTGTTAGACATGTGAGCACTGCATCATCCCCAGCGTGTCAGTGCTTTTCCACACCAACCTGACTCTCACACTCTGCACTGAATGTAACTCTGCTCTTGTGGAGACAAATGCTTTCTGTCACATCCTCCATCCCTGCAACCATTTGCCGGTAGGCAGCTCTTGCAGAAGAATCAAGCAGCAGAACCTTGTGCTCACCCTACAGCATGCAAATGCTATGAAAGCAGAAATAACCTGGCATGCTCTGGGTCTGCAAGGCTGCACAGATGGGAGAGGTAGATTGTGTTTTTGCAGTGGAAGTTTCCAGTATTTTCAGTACATAGTGTAGGCCCTAACTGAATGTATAACCCTCTTGTAAAACAGCTGTATAAGTAGTTTTTCCACCAAGAAAGTTGCTGAACAGAATTAAGTTCAGACTGGGGGCATTCTGACATGGGGAGAATTGAGACAAGCACAAGATAAATACAGGGTGGGTAGAGCCCAGCACAGGACAGAATGAATGTACTGACTTTTGGAAACATTGCCCTTCTCTGTCCGCAGAAAAGTACAAGGCAGACCTAAAAACAAGAGGTTGGTAATTGACCTTCTATGGAAATGAATCCTAGCCACAGTCTCGAGGAGTCTGTGAGCCTGAGATGCTCAACCAATGAGAGCCATGAGAGCATCACCTGCAGTGGGTTTAGGGCACAGAACAGAATTGATTTCACTGACTGGTGTGCAGTTTCTCCCTTGCCAATAGGGGATGTGCGCGCAGTATTGCAATAATGAATAAGCACTGCTGCTATCGCTGCCATCTTTGCCTAACTAGAAATCTTTGACTTTGAGAGTTTCTCACACAAGGGGAGAGGGTAAGAAAGTAAAGAGGCACAGAAAACTAAGGGAAACTGCTCTTCTTTATCTTATCTATAAAAATTGATACGATGCTGTTGTGCATTTTTTTTAATTTTATTTTTAATTTTTTGCTAATGTCAGTTAGATTGTTTTAAAATATCCACACACCAAAATCTGACTACCAAGCAAATGTAATGAAAATGAAATGAAGGTGAGTTAGTGGAAAGCACAAGGCCATATTATATTAGGCTCCAGCAAATTTACAGGCAGTCACTGCACGAAGAGGTAGATCTGAGTTGCACATTATATGATTCCCACAAAGATTAAGGAAATCTGAAGCTTTCAATATATTTTTTTAATTCTTTTTTCATTTCATTTTTAAACACCTGACCCAGACCCCAACCCTCACAGGAGCTGTAAAGATAACAGCATTAACCAGCAATGTAACTCTAATCCTAACCCTTACCCTGATTCTAAAATCGTCCCTAACTCCAAATGCAACAACAAAAATGATGCTAGAAGTTTGTAGCAAAAGGAACCTTAACCCTGATCATAATCCAAAAAAAAAATCATTATGGTAACAATAATCTTTACCTTAAGAGTAATATTAATCAGAGCCCAGATGATGCCTGCATCCAATCAGAAGCATGCTTTGCATTATTTAAGAGTTGTATTTTTTCCAATGAACTCTCTCTATTATCACGTTTATAAAGTAACAGAGTCTGTTCTTTTTCTCCTGACACTGTGCCTTACTCCTGACATCCCCTGGAAATGACCCAGATAGGGCACCATCAAAGTAATGCTAATAGTAATGTCAATCCTAAGGGTATCTCTAGCCTCAGTGTTAATGGGACGCTAACAACAATCCCAACAGCCTTAAACATTCTGGTGGTGTGAAAGAGGTGCTGCCTTGCACATGCTGGGCAGTCCCATTGCCTGTTAAATGCAGGCGGCAGCGTAGAAACATGATGCCCGTGGTCAGAATGCCCTGTGGCAGATCCTGGCACCGGAGAACTGACCGGAGAACCATGAGAGAACTGACAACAAATCACGCGACATCAGAACCGACCCAATGGTTATTTACAAGCCTTGGGAGACCCAGACAGGATCTCAGAGTGGTGAATGTAGGTACAGAAGTTGTTACTACTCTGTTTTCTTCTAAAAGAAGTGGTTTTTTTTCATCTCAGAAGTTGGGGGGGGGGGGGGGGGAAAGGGATATCAATTTAATTACTCATTAATTTATTGACAGACATTCACGTTTGCTACGTTTGGAGAAGTTTTTATTTGTTTGCTGTGGTTTGATTTTTTTTTTCTTTTTTTTTTCCCCCTTCCCTCCTCTTCCATCTTTGTGTTCTTCCCCTATAATCAAAAGAACGGATCCCCAGGGTCTGTCCCGCAGACGTTCTTTCCGTGGTCTCTGCTGCCACCTGCTGGCCAATAAGCGGAACTGCCACTGTTGGGCGTTTGGTGCCGCAGGAAGCACAACGCAGATCTGAGTTCTGACCGGTCTACGCAGCAAATCCGCCAATCTTTATTGCGATAAGCCCTCCAGACAAGAGCATAAAGTCTTTGCCTGAGGGCAGGGTTAGTAGTAATGGATGTCAGTTTTGAAATTTCCAGTCCATTCACCATAGCACTTTCTGCCTCCATGTCCCATAACCAGAGCAGCTATGCTGGCATGCTCTCTTGGTTTCTGTCTAAACCACTGTACTATATCCATCAGTTCAGCTGCTGTATTATGGGCAGCAGGGTTTGGGGGGTGGACACTGGTCAGGGCACTCCCACCAGCCTATCCTGCATTTTTTTTTTTTTTTTTTTTCATTTTTGGGTTACAATCAGTCAGATCTCAAATAGATCTAGTCCAAATGGAACCTCAAAATCTGACCTTTTAGTGCCTTCATTTACAGAGTCCATTTTATACAGATTCCCTTGTACAGGGCCCCCATGGTCCTCCAGACAGTTGTTACTGATCTTCCATAGGAGAATGATTGAATTAGGTTTTTTCCCATCAAAACTGCCACCTGTCTTTCCAATTTTTCAACACTATCATTCAATAGCTGATTTGCATCAGCCTGAGCCTCTTCACTTATGTTCAGACAGTTCAAGGCCATTAAAAGTGGCCATGCCACCATGAACACAGCTAACTGTCATTCTCAAGTTGTAAGTATGTCTTTGCTAAGACCATGGAAATACTCAGTCAGGTGGGCCAGGGACTCATGGACCCTCCCTCCGTCCCACACAGGGCCCCATTTTTCAGTGACAGAAGCAGTGCTGCATTTTGAGGATCCTAGGAATCCCAGGACATGCCCTGACAAAAGGTCATTCAAAGGGGTAGTCTTTCCCCATCCAAACAACTCCATGATATTCACAGAATCACAGAATTGTAGGGGTTGGAAGGGACCTCCAGAGACCACTGAGTCCAGTCCCCCTGCCAAAGCAGGTTCCCTACACCACGTTGCACAGCTCAGCATCCAGGCAGGTCTTGAATATCTCCAGAGAAGGAGATTCCACAACCACCCTAGGCAGCCTGTTCCAGTGCTCTGTCACTCTCACCATAAAGAAGTTATTGCACACATTAGTGCAGAATTTCCTATGGTGCAGTTTCTGTCTGTTTCCCCTTGTCCCGTCTCCACACACTGCTGAAAAGAGTCTGGCCTCACCTCTTTGCCCCCCACACCTCAAATATTTATAGACCTGGATCAGGTCCCCTCTCAGCCTTCTTTTCTCAAGGCTAAACAGACCCAGTTCCCTAAGTCTCTCCTCATAGGGGAGATGCTCAAGGCCCTTCACCATCTTTGTGGTCCTCCACTGGACTCTTTCCAAGAGATCCCTGTCTTTTTTGTACTGGGGAGCCCAGAACTGGACACAATATTCCAGATGAGGCCTCACCAGGGCAGAGTAGAGGGGGAGGATCACCTCCTTCGACCTGCTGGACACGCTCTTTTTAATGCACCCCAGGATGCCATTGGCTTTTTTGGCTACAAGGGCACACTGCTGGCTCATGGTCAATCTGTCGTCCACCAGGACGCCCAGATCCCTCTCAGCAGAGCTCCTCTCCAGCAGCTCTTCCCCCAGCCTGTACTGGTGCATGCAATTATTTCTACCCAGGTGCAAGACTCTACACTTGCTTTTGTTAAACCTCATCCGGTGTCTTACTGCCCAGCTCTCCAGCCTGTCCAGGTCTCGCTGAATGGCAGCACAGCCTTCAGGCGTGTCAGCCAATCCTCCCAACTTCGTGTCATCAGCAAACTTGCTGAGGGTGGTCACTATCCCCTCATCAAGGTCGTTGATGAAGATGTTGAACAAGACCGGACCCAGCACAGACCCCTGGGGGACGCCGCTAGTTACAGCCCTGCAGCCAGACACTGCACCGCCAACGACAACCCTCTGCACTCTGCCAGTCAGCCAGTTCTCGACCCACTTCACTGTCCAATCACCTATCCCATACTTCCTCAGCTTTGTTATAAGGATGTCATGGGAGACTGTATCAGTTATAGAGGTTATAGAGTTCAATTCCTGTAGTCAATTTGGCGGCCCAGGTGGGACCAGCTCTGTTCGCTGCAGGACCAGCTGAGAGGGAGACACTTTTGGCGCACCCTGAGATTTCTCTGAAGGACTCCCTTCCTCACCTGATCACTGCAGGGACAGACAAGGACCACCCATAGGTGGACCAGGTATGTGTATGGTAAGTGGAGCCCATATGTCTTGAGGAGACATCCTACACAGTTTACAGCCATACGTGCTGCTCCCAGGGAGGTGAGCTCATGGCTTTGGTTGCCAGCTGGGGTAGGAAGACTCCTTGGGTGAGTTCCTATGAAAGGGAACTGTATGTCATATGAATGGAAACAAGAACAAGTACTCTCTCCCAGGTGGGTGACAATAGGAGGGACCTAGGTTGGTCTCTCCTACGGGTATGGGATATAGTGGATAGCCTGTCAAATGGTAGCCTGGGTTCTCCAAGTTGTAATCACGGGGGTTATAGGTTGTATGTTCAATATTATCATCTGCTTTAAGTGTTTGGTACCGTGTGTCAAGCCGACTCTGGGAAAAACATTAACGTTTGCAACTGGTCGACCAGAGTATGAGTGTTATTAAGATTCCAGCTAGAAAACGTTGTCAGCATTGTGTAGTATGAATAAACCATGGTTTTTGATCTAAATGTCAGAGTGAGTGTGGTGTGAGTGAGACACAGAACAGCTGCAGGGTGAGTGCCGAGTCCCGATCCATGTTTCCTTCCTTCTGTGAGGGAAATGGCCAGACACGGACAAAGTGAAAGACTGTGTTGTCTGTCCAGTCATATGTACTTTCTGCTTGTATGTAAGAAGACGGGAGTTTGTACTCTGTAGATTAGTAAGATTGTCCTGAGGAGAGGTGTACATTCCACCCGACCAATGAATGTCAACCCATTTATGTAATACTATGTACTGCTTGCGAGGAAGTGTGTGAGGGAGGTGGTTCAATCAGTGCTGGTTCTGTGGCACAGTGTTTATAACTGAAGAATACAGACTGTATTAAGGGAGTTTATGTGAACTGAAGAACTGTACTGTTTGACAAACAGTTTTGATGGTATAAGAAAGTGTAATTGTTAATGATATATGGAAGTGTACTTGAGGGAATGTGGAAGTGTATCTGAGCATACAAACAGAGGAAGCATTTACAGAAGAAAAAAGGTTAAAGTGAGTTTACCTGCACTGACATGAGAGCAACACCCTGAACCTCTGCCCTGTGAGCTGAGCAGAGCAGAGCAGAGACACAGTCCTCATGTATCAGGTAGTGTTATTCTGCTTACCAGATGAATGAGTTCACTACAGAAGAGGCAAATCTTCCCCTCTGCTCCATTTGTGGCATACTCTGGAGTTCAAGACATTGCAAAGCTATGGCACATCTACTTTCTTTCAATGATGACGCCTTAGTATGCTCTGGGCTGTCATTTCAATTGCATCTAAAGAAGTCTAGGGTCATGCCAGCTGACAGGAAGCTGGCAAATGTTGTCTCATTGTAAGGAAGAGCAAGAAAGATGACATGGGCAATTATGGACCTGTCAGTCCAGAGCCTGGTAAAATTATGGAGAAAATGATGGTGGGAGTTATGGAAAAACAGCTGAAGGACAATTCTGTCATTGGTTGCAGCCAACACAAGTTTGTGAGGCGAAGGTCCTGTTTAATTTAAGCTCATTCTGTGACACAGTTATCCGTTTAGTTGACCAAGGGAAGCCAGTTGATGTAATCCTTGAGGATTTCAGTGGAGATTTTGATACTGTTTCTCACAACAACCTTCTGGACAGAATGTTCTGCATATGGCTAGACAGAAACACAATGTGGTGGGTGAGCAGTTGGCCAGTAGGTCAGTCCCAAAGGATTATAGTCAGTTTTTTCCATCAGGCTGGTAGATGGTCACTGTCGGGGTCCCCAGGGTTCCATTTTGGGGCCACTTTCCTTTCATGTTTATGCAGATGACTTGAATGCAGGACTAGAAGACGTTCTGAGCAAGTTTGCTGATGAGACCAGATGAGGAGGTGCTGTTGCCTCCACTGAGGGTGGAGAGGACTTGCAGAGAGATGTGGACAAGTCAGAGAAGTGGGTACCAGTTGGTACTAAGCACCAAGTGCATAACGTATAACAAGAACAAGTGCCTGATTGTGCACCGCAGAACAGAAAGGACTTCAAACTCTGGGAGAATGTGCAAACGAGGGCACTGGAACTGAGAGATCTGAAGTTCAGAGTTTCACAGGGATTGGCTGCTTGTTCAGACTGGGCCCTTCTCACATCCCTTCTCACATCCTGCAATGAAACATAGGTCTCATATGGGACATGAACCTCTCAGCGTCCTTGCACCACATGTAGAGCCTGGGATCTTCTGTCCCCATGTCTTTCATTTAACATCATACGGACCTCCAAACCATTGCCCCAGGAAATGCCAGGAGCCAACATGAGAGACAGGATCTCTATACCACTGGTCTTGCAATCAGGGCTTGACCTGTCTGCTTCGTAAGGCAAAGGAGAGGTTTCTTAGCATGCCAGTGCCTTTGCCTGCCTGTAGTCATGGCTTCCAGTTATCTTCTCTAACAAGTCCCTTGGGAAGCTTACTTGGTAATGGCCCTCAGCGGGCCCATTAATACTCCAAGAAACTTCACTGTTACTTCCGACTTTGTCTTGTTGAGCACTTTGTGCAAACTTCTCTCTGCACTAGAGGCTGATGAACTCAGCATCAAATGCACCCTGGGGCCCATTATAACCTAAAGAATCTCCTGTGCCTTATGCCATCTTGTTATCTTCTTCAGGTTATCAGAACTTGTTCAGCAAAAAGGAGGGATATCTGGAGAGAGCTTAAAGAATCCAGTATAAATTTATTGTCTATTTATTTATAGTTGGGTTTAAAGAAGACATTAAAGCAGCACTGTGCAACTGATACCAATCCAGGATGTCCCAATGAGTTCTGTACTGTTACTGTGTTGACAAAGGTCCTTCTCAACCTCCCCACCCAATTTCTGCTCACAATGGACCTATGGGACTTGCATCACTTTTCTTCACATCACTCTTCTCCTCTGCATTCATCCGCTCAGTGTTAAAACTGCTTTGCACCAACTCCCACTGGCTTTCCTCAGAGAACCAGCTACACATGGAAAAGGAAAGATTTCTCTTTTTTATCTGGCCAGCAAATGGAAAGAAAGGTGATGCAATTGAATGAACAGTAAAACACAGTGATCAACTGCATGCCATGTTCAAGCGGCATCTATTGAAGTTTGTCTTTCATATGGAATATTTTTAAAAGAAATGATTTATTCTGAGGTAGGATAGGATAGATTGAATCACAGTGAAGTAGTTGACAACAGAGGCCATCAGACTCTGAGAGATGGAGCAAATTCCAGTAATCTTCCTGGGATAGATCAGCCAGGTAGTTGAGAGGTATCAACTTAAAACTGATCAGGACTTGTGAGTATTTCACACATTGAGATGGGTTAACACATTCTCATTGATTTATATCTTTGTCTCCAACTCTGTTTTTCACTTTTACTGACATTAATGAACATCTTTCAGACTTCGTGCCTTAATAAAAAAGAGACAGTGATTGAGAAAAAGAAAAAGTATAAGAAGAAAAAGAAAAAGAATAGATAGGAAGGGATAGATCAAATCACAGTGAAGGAGTTGACAACACATTCCATCAGACTTTGGGGAGATGGAACAAATTCCAGTAATCCCCCTGAAAGTCAGAAATCAGACAGATAATTGGGAGGTATCTGACTGAACAAAGAGCAAGGGATGGAGAAATCTGGAGGGCAGTGGGAGTAGTGTGTGCCCAAATGGCCTGCTGAAAACATGCCCTTAACCATGGCCATTTCTTTAGGAGAGCTGAAAAAACTTGGAGGATGAGGCACATCAAATAGGCAGCAGGGAAGAGTAGTGCTGGGCACCAGGCTACAGTCACAGGGCATTGGCACTGGCACCGCTGTCTGTGTCTCTGAACCTGAAGGCATTTGTGTCCAGCGAACACAGTTCTGGAAAACATTGTAGTTTCAGTAAAAGAAAAAAAAAGACATCAAATCACCTCAAAGATTCATATTTACAACTTAAAATGGAACAAGACTCATGAGAATTTTTCATGTTGAGAAGGGTTAACACATTTTCATTGATTTCCATCTTTGTCTTCAATTATTTGTTTCAGTTTTATTGACATTTATGATCAACTATTAAGCTTACAGCCTCAAAATAAATAAATAAATTAAAAGAGATACATTTGCATCTTGCACATGGCCTGATGCCCCTTTCACCTTCACAGTTCCCACAAGTCCTTCCATGCCGGAGAGTATGAGATCCAGCAGAGCACCTCTCCTCTTTGGTTCCTCCACTGCTTGGTCAAGAAGCTGCCATCTGTGCTCTCCATGGATCTGCTGGATGCCACATGCCCTGCTGTGCTGTCCCTGCCACAGATAATGGAGTGACAAAGGCCACCAAATGGGACAAGGGACAGACAACATCAGATTCCATCTGTCTGCAGAGGGCACCTTCCATTTACTCTCCCTGATCAGGAAGACAGGAAAAGACACTGATGGTCTCCTCTGTTTGCCATTTCCATTAGCTCTGACCTGTCTGCTCTTCCATCCCCAGGCAGAGCTCAGTGCACTCTCACAGAGGGCAGTCGCCCTTCTTTGTCTCCTCGCCCATCCATCCTAAAGACTCGGTATCCCCCTTGTGCTACAGTGCAGTTGTGGAAGCCATTAAACTGTGTCCCCATGGTCCAAACAGGAGCTCAGGCCTGCAGCTCTACCAAGATTTCTAGCTTCTTGTGTGTTGGTGTTTGCATTAGTGCAAAAGCACAGAAGTAAATATCCTAATTGAAAAGCATCACTGGACATTGCCTGACTGGATAGCTCATCTATAGAATCAGTGTGCAGAAGGTGGCACACAAACATTAGACCGATCGTGGGTCTTGGAGGTGACGTAGCAGCACGGACACACCATGGGCATGGCTTTCCTGAAGGCCCTGTGCTGCTCTTGTAGCTGTGAGTGAATTCACCGGACAGCCGGTGCTATCCCCTCTCTGGCCCTCAGCTGATGCCCAGGAAGGAGATGTCTATCTCAGGGATTTCCCACACGGTTTACAAGCACTTGCAAACATCAGGAGCAGCCCAGGCACCTTGGGCATCACCCAGTGTCTGTGTGTGAGCTGCTGCCTCCCAGCTGAAGGACCGAGGACTCAGAGCAGGAGCTCACATGCAGGCAACTCCTTGTGCACTTCTGAACTGAACCAGAGAAATCCCAGCTCCTGTGGTTCTGTGGGGAGCCGAATCCCATTTCAGCTCCAGGATTTCTGTCAAGGGATGAGACTCCTGCGCTGCCTCAGCTGGATCACTGCCCTGCACAGGGAAAGTCCAAACCTCGCCTTCCTTGTCTGGTTGCCCTTATTGTTTCATCAAACGATTTCTGGGAGCACTCCCCATATGTCTCCAATCAGTCACTGACCACTGGACATGTGGTGGTTAATTGAGTGGATTTCAAAGCACAGTCATGATGCTGTTGTCTTTCAGGAGCTGTTGGCCATGAGGACCCAGGGACATGTCAGGGGAAATGAGTGGGAAGGATAAAAATGACATAATCTGCTGCTTGCTTGTCCAGGTTCCTGGGACACAGGGAGCTCATAAAAGTGGGCAGAGCTGCAGAGAGACAGCTGTGCCCAGGAGCAGATCTCGTGCACAGCACAGCCTGCAGGAGACAGAAGGAGAGGAGAGAAATTGGAGAGAGCTTGCAGGATGTGTGTGGTGTGAGCGGGCTGTGAACTCACTGCAGGAGCATTGCTCACAGACCATGACAAGGTAAGTCTCACAGCTGACCATGAGCTGCTTTTAATTAAGGGGTAACTATAACTGGGACATCCCATAGGAGATCTGACTGCAGGCACTGCATGTTTCTTTACTGTGGAAAAAGCTTTCTGCTCCAGCTGAGACGGGTGCCCAGGGCTGTCCTGCAGAGCAGGGTCCCTGCTGTGCCCCAGGGGCTGTGTGCCGGGTATGGGACTCTGCCGCCTGCCAGGCTCAGCACTCAGCCTGCCCGGGGAGCTGCCCAGGGCGCTGCGGGGAGACGTGTGGGGTAAGGAGCCCCCGGCAGGGTTTGTGCTGCCACAGCTGCTGCCTGGGGCAGGGGATCACAGCTCCACTGCACAACTGAATGTTTCTGAGGGCACTTTGCAAGAGGAGAGCCAAGGCAGGGGGTTTCCATTTCCTGTTCTGAGGCAAAGAGGTTTGGAGTCAGAAATCTAAAAGGGGCAATAAGAGTTCTGAGAATTTTTCATCAATCAATTGCTTGTTTTGTGAACACTCACACATGATGTGCTTTCAGTCTCCCCTTTCTCGAAGGATGGAATTATCTTCATTTTCTGTAGGCATGAATAATTCACTTATCCTACAAACAGGCAGCATTTTCTAACTGAAACTGAATGCCACAGAAGCTCGGGTAGGGGGCTCTAAGAGCACTTGGGGTAAAGATATGAGACATGAAACAGATGAAAATATCCAGGGAGAAGGGATAAGAAAATAAGAGGAAGGTTAGAGCTCCATATGCTGCTTCTGCTTAAGGAATGCTGATCTACATGAAATTAAATGCAAGTAATGGTGCTAAATGTACACTGTTGTAGGAGAATTAAAACATTTCATAGTATAGCAGGAGTAGTGCCTCTGAGAATGGTCTGGACTTGTCATTATCTTCTGCACTCTGAGCAGGACTCCAAGCCCAACAACAGCAGATGCCCAACAGCAGCTCCATCAGTGAGTTCCTCCTGCTGCCGTTGGCAGACACGCGGCAGCTGCAGCTCCTGCACTTCTGGCTCTTCCTGGGCATCTACCTGGCTGCCCTCCTGGGCAACGGCCTCATCAGCACAGCCGTAGCCTGCGACCGCCGCCTGCACACCCCCATGTACTTCTTCCTCCTCAACCTGGCCCTCCTCGACCTGGGCAGCATCTCCACCACTCTCCCCAAAGCCATGGCCAACGCCCTCTGGGACACCAGGGCCATCTCCTACACAGGATGTGCTGCACAGCTCTTTTTCTTTACCTTCTTCATGTCAGCAGAGTATTCCCTTCTCACCATCATGTCCTATGACCGCTATGTTGCCATCTGCAAGCCCCTGCACTACGGGACCTTGATGGACAGCAGAGCTTGTGCCACCATGGCAGCAGCTGCCTGGGGCACTGGGGTTCTCAATTCCCTGCTGCACACTGCCAGTACGTTTTCACTGCCTCTCTGCCAAGGCAATGTTGTCAACCAGTTTTTCTGTGAAATTCCCCAGATCCTCAAGCTCTCCTGCTCAGAATCAAATCTCAGGGAAGTTGTGTTTCTCATTTTTACTATCAGTTTAGACGTAGGCTGCTATGTTTTCATAGTTGTGTCCTATGTGCAGATCTTTGTGGCTGTGCTGAGGATGCCCTCTGAGCAGGGACGGCGCAAAGCCTTCTCCACGTGCCTCCCTCACCTGGCCGTGGTCTCCCTGTTTCTCAGCACTGGTGCTTTTGCCTACCTGAAGCCCCCCTCCATTCCCTCCCCACTCCTGGATCTGACAGTGGCACTTCTGTACTCAGTGGTTCCTCCAACACTGAACCCTATTATCTACAGCATGAGGAACAGGGAGATCAAGCACGCTCTCAGGAAGGTGTTGCAATACTCACTATTCCCGCTTCAATAAAGTGCACATCTTCATCGCATGATTCCCAGTGATGGTTCTTCATCTTTTATGCATCTTTGATTGATTGATTATGTGAGATATAGCAACGTGCAAAAAAATGTTATTGAACTTATAAATAAAAATTTGTTTCACTTCTTTCACACCTACTATCCATTTTCTCACTCCAAGAGCTCATGTAAACATGGAACCAGATTCCCCGAATAGGTTAAGAGATAAATAAATAGCATTCAAAATACGCTTTTCCTTAGCTCTTCTCTTATCCAACTTTGTCTGGATTTGGGGAAGGTACAGCCACAGATAGAAGCACAACTAGTTCTTTTCATTCCTCCTCTCTTTACACTGATACAGTGCACAGAGGATTCGAGTCCTCTCATTTCTACAGGCCTGAAGGTCTTGTGTGTCTCACAGCAGTCCCGTCGTCTCTACAGCAGCACTCAGTGGTTTGCTTAATTTTCTTATCTCAATACTTGGAACAGCTACAGGACCTGTAGCATAAGTGACCGCAGAGCTCCTTATGAGGGGTGGAGTGACAGTGGGATCTGTCCAGAGCTTGGAGCAACTGCAGGATGTGTAGCAAAAACTTGGAGCTATTGCAGGGACTGTGCCAGGAGTTGCAGAGGCTGCAGCAATGTCAGCAGATCCAGCTCTCTTCCCCTTGAAGATGCTGAATAGTGTTGAACACAGCTCAGTAGGTGTGGGCCAGGCCCTGGCACACTGCAGTCATTTGGGCCTTTTTAGGATTACCAGTGCCACAGCAGACCTGTCTCCAATATTCTACCAGTTTCTCAGGATCCTGCAGTTGCTCGGAGATGAAGTTCCAAAGCCCTGGGGGTGCCCACCACTCCAGGCAGCTGCCCAGACTGTCCCACACCCCCTGCCATGCAGAGCCTTCTCACCTTGGGGCAGATCTCTCACTGATATTCCTGAATAATTGTTTAACCTCAATCCTAGAATCATAGAATCACCAAGGCTGGAAAAGGCCTGAAAGATCATCCAATCCAACCGTTCACCTATTACCAATAGCTCCCACTTAACCATGTCCCTCAACACAATATCCAGTCTCTCCTTGAATACCCCTGGTCTCCCAGAGACGACAGTGTAAAATGTGTAATTCCTAATCATACCAACAATATTACTTCCAAAACCCAAAGATGTCCAAAGAGCTGAATGTGCACAAAACTTCACTTTGCCAATTTTATCGTGGTACAAACCAAGGTCAAACAGCATAGCAAAATAAATACCCTAATCCAGCATCCAGAGTTGACAAATGATGCAGCAGGGAAAACAAGCAGCAAGCAAGGAGCTGTGAAATGCAGCTTCATGAGAAGACTCAGCAAGCTTCACAAATAGGGAAACTATCAGCACCATGGCCTGCACATCTCCAACTCCCACAAAGCCCTGTCCACTCTGGACAGATGTGCTGTTACCACAACCCTTGGAGCCTCACATCAGGCACCAAAATGACTGTGGTTGTTGAACCCAACATGTGGCTCAGCAGCTCACAGTGCTTTGTGCACTGCCCCATTCCCAGTGGGATGGGGATGAGAACTGGGAAAAAGAGTACAACTTCTGGGTTGTAACAAAGCAGTTTACTAAGAGAGATAAAAGGAGAGGAGTAATAGTAATCACTATATATCCGTTGATATAGAATCGTATGTAACAACTGTTGCACAAGCACTTGCTCAGCACCACCAGACTGATGCTCAGCTGGGCCCTGAGCAGTGAAGAGACTGAGATGAACTCCCACCCCTTTCAATACAATTTCTGCTTGCTGTCAGCTGATAGAGAACGTCCCTTTGGCCACTATCAGTCAGCTGTCCTCACTCTGTTCCCTCCCAGCTCCATGTGCCCTCCACTGACCATGGCCTTGGCTCTGTACAACACTGCTTAGCAGCAGCTGTAAACATCAGAGTGTTATCAATGGTTTTCTCCTAGAACCAAAACACTGCACCACAGCAGACAGTCTGAAGAAAACAATTCCATCCCAGCTGTAACTCAGATTCCTGCCTGTCCCCTCTTCTTGTTCTTCCTGATCAGGAAGCAAGGAACAGAATCTGCCGCTCTCCTCTCTGAGCCCTTTCCATCAGTTCTCAGCTGGCTCCTCTGCCATCCCCAGGCAGAGCTCAGTGCCCTCTCATGGATGGCAGCAGCCTTTTCTCTTCTTCCTTGCCCATCCGTCATGCAGAATCTGTACCCCATTTGCTACAGTACAGAGCTGAGAATCAACCCACCGTGTCTCTGTGAACCAAACAAGACCCTAGGCCTGCAAAGGCACAGAGATTTGGAGTTCGCTGAGTGAATGTTTGTGGTCCTCTCATTAGTGTAAGGATTCTTCAGAAAGCATCCCCTTCCAGAAGCATGCTTTGATTTAGCCTGTCTGGGTCTTGCATCTACACTGTGGTACTGATGTTCAGGGCCTTGCTCAGAATCAGCAGCCTGCATGAAAGGAAAAGCTCTGTGGTTTTCTCTTGATTTGTCCCGTTTATTTCCCATGCTACCCGCACTGGTCTACAGGCACTTTAGGGCAGCAGTAGGTTGGGGTTAC
The DNA here is from genome assembly GCF_054131305.1 of Coturnix japonica. Taxonomy (NCBI): domain Eukaryota; kingdom Metazoa; phylum Chordata; class Aves; order Galliformes; family Phasianidae; genus Coturnix; species Coturnix japonica. The sequence goes on from NW_028188979.1 coordinate 437,101, forward strand.
CCCCAGAGGGTACACAGTAAGATTTAGGACGGGGTATTGGCAACAAGACTTTCTCTGAGGAATCCTCACACAATCCTATAGAACAACTCAGAGGCTTTCCATTCAATCTCCAACAGCAACAATATCCCTCAGCCCTTCTCTGTCACATCCAATTCCCCACCCTTCCCCATTTGGACCTGGTTTAAAGCCCTATAATCAATCAGTGCAGGAGCATTTCAGATGGGGTCATGGAGGAGGCAGACTGCCATTCTTGGGGTGGCCATTTTCCTAGGAGGGCATGGTGGGAGGGCTTTGTCCCATCTGGTTCCACCAACACTTGCATCCACCCAGCAGAAGGCTGTGCCCTCTGTGTCCCACTTGAACTCGGCATGGAGCTTACAGTTGGCAGTGACATGGCTGAGAAGCTCTGGGCATGGATTAAGGGACAGGGAATTAATGTGCCTTCCTAACTTCCTCCCTGCATGCCTTAGCAACTTCCTTGTAATCTCCCCAAGTACCCAGCCCCTTCTTCCAGAGGACGGAGATTCTCTTTTTCTTCCTGAGTCTCAATAGTTTTTCCCAGTTCATCTGCACTGGTCTTCTTCCCCTATGGCTCACCTTATGGCATTCAGGGACAGCCTGATCTCGTGCCTTTAAGATTTCCATCTTGAGGAGTGTCCAGGCTTCCTGGACCCCTTTACCCATAAGGAGCGACTCCCAAGGGACCTGTGCTACAAGTGTCCTGAACAGGTCAAAGTCCGCCCTCTAGAAGTTCAGGATAGTAGTTTTGCTAGTCACCCTTCTGACATCTCCAAGAATAGAGAATTCTACCATTTCATGGCCACTCTGCCCAAGACAGTCCCCAACCTTCTCAACTCCTACCAGTCCTTCACTGTTAGTGAAGAGCAGGTCTAGCAAGGAACCACCCCTGGTAGGACTTCATACCAGCTGTGTAAGGAAGCTGTCTTGCATGCAATCTATAAACCTCTTGGACTGATTCCTCTGCTATTTATTATATTCCCAGCATATATCAGAGAAGTTGTACTCTCCCAAGAAAATGAGTGCTGGCAATCTTGCGACTTCAGTAAGCTGCTCATAGAATGCCTCACCCATCAATTAGGCGGTCTATAAGAAACCTTTAGCAAGATGTCACACTTACAGGCCTTTCCCCCGATCCTTACAAACATGCACTTCATTCTGAAGCCCAAGCTCTTCAACATCAAAACTCTCTTTAATATAAAGGGCCACACCACCACCCTTCCTTCCTCCTCTATCCCTTCTGAAGAGCTTGTAACCATCCATCACAGCACTCCAGTCATGGCAGTGGTCCCACCATGGGTCGGTAATAGCAACTAGGTCATGGTTTGTCAGATGCACAGTTGCTTCCAGCTCCTCTTGCTTGTTGACCAAGCTGCGTGCGTTGGTGTAGACGCACTTCAGCTGAGGCATCTGCCTCTCTCCCAGCTCAAACAGCATTTCCCTAGGCTTATCTCTGGTAAGCCCTGTTTTGTCCACTCCCCCATCGTAGCTAGTTTAAAGCTCTTTCGATAAGCCCCGCTACCGTCTATGCTAGGATTCACTTCCCCCTTTGAGACAGTTGGGTTCCATTCATGGATAACAGACCATGGGCCAAGTAAACTGTCCTGTGATCAAAGAACTCAAAGTTTCTGGCTCAGTACCAACCTCTGAGACAATTGTTCATTGCTTTGCTTTCCAAGCCTGCTCTGTGTCCCTCACTGCCACTGAAGGTATAGAACAAAAAATCACTTGATCTCCCACTTTGTGAACTAAATGGCCTAAATTCCTGAAATCTCTTTTTATAGTTTGTAGTCTTATCTAAGAAATTTCATCACTGCCCACCTAAACTATGAGTAGTGGAAAATAATCAGTGGACCTAACCAGCATTGGGAGTTTCCTCATTATGTCCCTGACCTGAAACCAAGAAGGCAGCAGACTTACTGACAACTGGGGTCCAGTCTGCAAATGGGGCCCTCTATTCCTCTGAGAAGGGAGTCACCCACTACGGCCACCCTTCATTCTTTCATGGCAGAGGAAGTCACAAGGCTTGGTAGTGACTGCCTTGCATTAGGTTTCCTCCTAGGCAGATCCTCCATTGCCTCCCCATTCTTATCTCCTTCAGATTTCAGAGTGTCAAACCTGTTGCTTAGATGGATCAGGGGTCGAGGGCTAGGCAGGCATGGGGGGGCTCCTGTGATGTTGAGTTGGGACTCTCTTCCAACCCTTCTCATCAGTCAGGTCTGTCTGACTGTGACAGGGCAGGGAGTCAACCACTTTTCTGGGGGTATCTGCCTGGCAGCCTTCCCTCGGGGATGCCAGCAAGTCACTCCACTAGCCCATCTCCCGATCACACTCCCTGATGGTAAACTGTGAGTAAAACCTTGAGTAAAGTGAGAGTTCACCTAGACAAAAGTATGAGTAGAAACATGGACTGACGTGAGGGTAAACCCAGAGCAAACCCAGGATCCCATCCATTGGGCATGCACAGCCTCTGAGGGCAACTTTTTCCAGTGTTGCTGTGTAAAAATATAGGTTCCTCACATCTAACCTATGTCTCCCCTTTTTAATTTAAATCCGTTTCCATTTGTCCTGTTATCAACAGACCATCCCATCCTTATTCTAGCATTAGGCATCTCATCCTCAGATGGAAACCCTGGGGCTGAATTGGGATCAGTTTTTCAAAGAACCACAGGAGCTACAAGTTCACCTAGCTGAGTTCAGATGTGCACAGTGAGGTGTCTGTGTGTGAGTCCCTCATCTGAATCCTTGGTTTTTATTCCACAGGGACTGCACTACTCATACACAGTCTCTCAGTGATGCCCAAGGTGCCTTGGGTGATCCTAGTTTTGTGCTAGTGCTTGTAAACTGTGACGGAAAATCTATGAGATAGACACCTCCTTCTGGAGCATCAGCTGAGGGCCAGAAGGGAGGTATTCTTGGCCATCCTAAATACCACCTCAGCCACGTGCTTAGGGCACCCATTGTGTCTTTTGCACCTGACCCCATGGAGTATGTAGTGATATTCAGCTTATCAAAAGGATGAGCTCAGAACAGAAGAGGCAGATCTTCCTCTCTGCTCCATCTGTGGCATAGTCTGGATTTCAAGGCATTGCAAAGCTATGGCACATCTACGTTCTTGCACTGATGACACTTTAGCATGCTCTGGGCTCGCATTTCAATGGCATCTAATAAATCTAGGGTCATACCTGTTGACAGGAAGCTGGCAAATGTTGTCTCATTGTAAGGAAGAGCAAGAAAGATGACACGGGCAACTATGGACCTGTCAGTCTCACTACAGTGCTTGGTAAAATTATGGAGAAAATGATGGTGGGAGTTATGGAAAAACAACTGAAGGACAGGTCACAGACAACACAAGATACAGAGGGGAAGGTCCTATTTAATTTCAGGTCTTTTTATGACACCTTTATCCATTGAGCTGAACAAGGGAAGGCAGTTGATGTAATCCTTGAGGATTTCAGTAGAGCTTTTGATACTATTTCTCCAGCACCCTTCTGGACAGAAATTCCTGCATACAGCTAGACAGAAACAGAACGTGGTGTGTTGTAATACAAGAAGAATTTTACAGAGCAGCAGCCATGGATTGAGATAAGGAGTTCACAGAGCAGCAGCTGCGGAGCAGGATAAACAGCATGAGAACAAAGGACATCTCTAGGAAAAGAATGAATGGCTCGTGGCTTTGAAGGGGGGTTATAGGGTTGTTATTGCAGTAGCTTTCCTCCAATTAGCGTGTGTGATTTTTGGACACCCTTGTCTGTCTCCTATAAAAGTCTGGCTTTCGGGCAATAAATTGATGCAGCTATATGTAACTATATTGGTGTTTCTCTGTTTGACCCAGCACGCTGACATTTTGCCTTTCAGGTTCACCAGCAGTGGTGGGTGAGCAGTTGGCCAGTAGTTCTGTCCCAAAGGATTATAGTCCGTGGGTTCCATTGGGCTGGTAGATGGTCACTGTCAGAGCTCCCCAGGGTTCCATTTTAGGGCCACTTTCCTTTCATGTTTATGCAGATGACTTGCATGCAGGACTAGAAGATGTTCTGAGCAAGTTTGCTGATGAGACCAGATGAGGAGGTGTTGTTGCCTCCACTGAGGGTGGAGAGGACTTGCAGAGAGATGTGGACAAGTCAGAGAAGTGGGTACCAGTTGGTACTAAGCACCAAGTGCATAAAGTATAACAAGAACAAGTGCCTGATTGTGCACCTGGGTATGGGCAACCCTGGACATAAACACTGTCTGTATATTGGACACATGAGAGACGTCTGACTGAAAAGGATTGGGGGTCCTGCTCAACATAAAATTTTAAGTGAGTCAGCAGTGTGCCCAGCCAGCCAAGAAGGCCAACAGTCCCCTAAAGTGCATCAAGCAATTTATTGCCAGCTGGGTGGGAGAAAGGTTTGTCCCTCTTTGCTCTGCATTGCTACTGCCTCACCTGGAGCACTGGGTGCACTTCTGGGCAATGCAGAACATAAAGAACATCAAACTATGGGAGAGTGTGCACAGGAGGGCACTGGAACTGAGAGATCTGAAGTTCAGAGTTTCACTGGGATTGACTGCTTGTTCAGACTGGGCCCTTCTCACACCCCACATCCTGTGATGAGACACAGGGCACATGTGGGATATGAACTTTAACAGCATCCTTGCACCACATGCAAATGCTTTTCCCAGTGCTTCAGTGTTCCACCACCCATTGCTTTCAACATAGTTTTCAACACCCCATTGTATCTTTTAATTTTACCAGAAGCTGGTGCATGGTAGGGGATATGATAAATCCACTCAATGCCATGAACTTTGGCCCAAGTATTTATTAAGGGAATTTTTGAAATGTGTCCCATTATGAGACTCAGTTCTTTCTGAGGTGTCATGTCTCTATAGGACTTGTTTCTAACAACCCAATATTGTGTTTCTGGCAGTAGCATGGGGTACTGCGTATGTTTCAAGCCACCCAGTGGTTGCTTCCACCATGGTAAGCACAAAACGCTTATCATTATGAGATCCTGGCAAGGTGACATCATTCACCTGTCACTCCTCCCCATATTTATACTTTTGCCTTGGCCTTCCCCCCAGAGAGGCTTCATATTCTTGGCTTGTTTAATTATGGCACATGATTCACAGTCATGAATAACCAGTGCAATAGCATCCATAGTTAAGTCCACCCCTCAGTCTCTAGCCCAATTATATGTTATGTCCATTCCTTGATGGCCTGAGGTCTCATGGAACCATCAAGCTTGAAATAATTCACTCTTGTTCTGCCAGTCCAAGTCTATTTGAGCCACCTCAATTCTGGCAGCTCGACCTACCTGATGGTTGTTTTGTTGTTCTGCAATAGCCCGACTCTTGGGCAAGTGTGCATCCACGTGACACACCTTTACAGTCATATCTTTTTTTTGAGCAGTTATGTTTTTCTACAGTTCAGCAGCCCAAATAGGTTTACACCTCCGTTGCCAGTTATTTTGTTCCCACTGCTGTAACAACCCCCATAAGGCATTTGCCACCATCCATGAGTCAGTATAAAGATAAAGCATTGGCCACCTCTCCCGTTCAGCCACATCTAAGGTCAGCTGGACAGCTTTTACCTCTGCAAACTGACTTGATTCTCCTTTACCTTCAGTGGCCTCTGCGACCTGTCGTGTGGGGCTCCAAACAGCAGCTTTCCATCTCCGATGCTTCCCTACAATATGAAATGATCCATCAGTGAAAAGAGCATATTTCTTTTCATTTTCTGGTAGTTCGATGTATGGTGGGGCCGCTTTAGCACATGACACCTCTTCTCCTGGTGATGTTCCAAACTTTTTATCTTCAGTCCAGTTCATGATCACTTCTAAAATTCCTGGACGATTGAGGTTCCCCATCCGCGCTTGTTGTCTAATCAGTGCAATCCACTTGCTCCAGGTGGCATCGGTAGCATGATGGGTGGAGAGAACCTCCCCTTTCAACATCCGGTTCATCATTGACAGTCGAGGTGCCAGAAAGAGCTGCATTTCAGTACCAGCTACTTCGGAAGCAGCCCGAGCCCCCTCATACGCGGCTAAGATCTCCTTCTCAGTTGGAGTGTAGCACTCTTCAGACCCCTTGTACGCTCAGCTCCAGAATCCCAGGGGTCGGCCTTGGGTCCCTCCTGAGGCTCTTTGCCACAAACTCCAAGTGGGACCTTTCTCTCCAGCAGCAGTATAGAGGATGTTCTTTACATCCTGTCCAGTCCGTACTGGCCCCAGGTCCATGGCACAGGCTATCTCCTGTTTAATCTGTTCAAAAGCCTGCTGCTGCTCTGGGCCCTATGCAAAATCATTCTTCTTCTGCATCACCTGATAAAGGGGGCTTACAATGAGGCTGTAGTTTGGAATGTGCATCCTCCAAAAGCCCACTGCACCCAGGAAAGATTGTGTCTCTTTCTTGCTAGTTGGTGGAGACATGGCAGTGATTTTGTCAATCACTGTTGGGATGTGATGACATCCATCCTGCCACTTTATACCTAAGAACTGAATTTCCTGGGCAGGCCCTTTTACTTTGCTTCACTTAATAGCAAAACTGGCTCATAGAAGAATTTGAATTATTTGCTCTCCAGCACAGCAGCACTCAGTGGGGGTGTGACCTCATTCAGGCCACGGTAGTCTACTGTCAGCCTCCATTCTCCACTGGCTTTACGCACTGGCCATATGGAGCTGTTAAAAGGTGAGTGAGTTTTACTGATCACTCCCTGATTCTCCAACTGGCGAATCAAATCATGAATGGGGAGCAAGGAATCCCTGTTGGTGCGATACTGCCGTCTGTGCACTGTCTTTGTAGCAATCGGTACCTGCTGCTCTTTTATTTTTACTCGTAGCAGCCTCACAACAGACGGGTCCTCTGACAGGCCAGGCAAAACAGACAGCTGCTTAATGTTGTCCATATCTACAGCAGCGATTCCAAAGGCCCAGTGATACCCCTTAGTATCCTTGAAATGCCCTCTTCTGAGGTATCCTCAATACCAAGTATGAACGGAAACCCTGGACCACTCACATAGGATGTTTTTTCCAGTCTTTACCAGTGAGGCTTATTTCAGCCTCCAACACAGTCAATTCTTGAGAGATATCCAGAAATATGGATTGATTCTGTCCCTTCATGACTGGAGGGCATTAGGGTGCACTGTGCACCAGTATCCACCAGTGCCTTATATTTCTGTGGTTCTGATGTGCTAGGCCATCAAATCCACACAGTCCAATAAACTCTATTATCCCTTCCACTCCCTTGAATGAGGGCAGGGCCCCTCTATTGGTTACCTGTGATAACTGGAGCAGCCGTACTGGTGGTTGGACTGTTTTGTAGTTCCCTCACCCGTGCTCATAGTACAGGAGTAGGCTGGTCATGCCACTTCCTCGTGTCTTCTCTGTGGTCACGTAGGTAACACCACAAGGAAACACACAGTGCAATTTACTGTTGTTCCTTGCTCAATCTGGAAAGCGCTTGTGTCTAATAGCTGAGAATTTTAATGATACACATGAAGGCTTTATGGTCGTTAATTTCTTTACGATCTCTCGCCTTCAACTGAAGCAGCAGCTAGGCCAATTACCAAGTGACACCAAGGAGATGAAGTGGCAAAATGGCGATTTATTGAAACAGACACATCCTTATATAACCTACGCCTTTTTGTCTACACCCACTGTATTACACTAAGATTCTTCCAGAATATGGGGAAGGGCCTGTCACATCACAACAAGCTACCGTCCCAGCTGTCCCAACAGCGAAGCAACCAGGTAACAAGAGATTCATTCTGGTGCCGTGTGAACTCCTTTCTTACGCCTTCGATTTCAGTCATCTTCAGGGATCGACAAACAGTAACAGAGATTTCCTCCTCATCACTCTCTTCTTCATGACACTTTTCCTTTTTCCTTTCTCGGTACTTATCCAGACCTGTCACCTGGATCTTCTGTTGCCTCCTCCTCCACTTCTTTTTTCCGTTCTAGACGTGAGGACACCCATTTCCATTTCTTGCCTTCCACAAGGGCAACTGATATTGTTACTGGTGCCTCCTGTGACTGATCAAAATTGACTTGGGGATTTCCCTTTTTGGCTAGAACCTCAGCTCGGAAATTCTCTCTTTTCGGAACAGTGTTATATAGAGCACGGTAAGCACAAGCCAAGCCCCAAATAAGTCATACCCCCTTAGATCTATCTAGGCTGCGCCATCCCTGACTCAAATACTGGCTTAGTTTCTCGGGATCCCACAGGTGTTCAAGAGTTAAATCCCATGACATTGCGGGCCCCCATGTGTTGGCGAACCTGAAGGCAAAAGTCAGCGTTCTAGGACAAACAACCACACACCAATATAGTTAAATATAGCTGTGTCCATCTATTGCCTGAAGAGCCGTACTTTTATAGCAAACAAACAAGGGTGTTCAAAAATCACACGTACTAATTGGAAGAAAGCTTCTGCAATAAGAACCCTAAAACCCCGCTTCAAAGCCACGAGCCTTTCACTCTTTTGCTAGAGGTGTCCTTGGTTCTCATGCTGTTTATCCTGCTCTGCAGCTGCTGCTCTGTAAAGTGCTTATCTTGATCCATGGCTGCTGCTCTGTAAAATTCTTCTTGTATTACAACAGAATGGCAGTTCCCTGGGGTCTCCAGCACACCCCCAGCCAGCTGGCAAATGCCACTGAGGACCTTTAGGAAAGACATGCCCTGGGTAGTGACAATGTTCACTGGACAACTGTGAGCCCCACAATGGGTCTCGTACCTGTGTGCCATCTTCTGAACACCAGTAGCACGGTGTAGATGCAAGGCCCAGCCAGGCAAAATCAAAACATGCTTCTGGAAGGGGATCCTTTCTGAAGAGTCGTTACACTAATGAGAGGACCACAAACATTCACTCAGCGAACTCCAAATCTCTGTGCCTTTGCAGGCCTAGGGTCTTGTTTGGTTCACAGAGACATGGTGGGTTGATTCTCAGCTCTGTACTGTAGCAAATGGGGTACAGATTCTGCATGACGGATGGGCAAGGAAGAAGAGAAAAGGCTGCTGCCATCCATGAGAGGGCACTGAGCTCTGCCTGGGGATGGCAGAGGAGCCAGCTGAGAACTGATGGAAAGGGCTCAGAGAGGAGAGCGGCAGATTCTGTTCCTTGCTTCCTGATCAGGAAGAACAAGAAGAGGGGACAGGCAGGAATCTGAGTTACAGCTGGAATGGAATTGTTTTCTTCAGACTGTCTGCTGTGGTGCAGTGTTTTGGTTCTAGGAGAAAACCATTGATAACACTCTGATGTTTACAGCTGCTGCTAAGCAGTGTTGTACAGAGCCAAGGCCATGGTCAGTGGAGGGCACATGGAGCTGGGAGGGAACAGAGTGAGGACAGCTGACTGATAGTGGCCAAAGGGACGTTCTCTATCAGCTGACAGCAAGCAGAAATTGTATTGAAAGGGGTGGGAGTTCATCTCAGTCTCTTCACTGCCCAGGGTCCAGCTGAGCATCAGTCTGGTGGTGCTGAGCAAGTGCTTGTGCATCAGTTGTTACATACAATTCCATATCAACGGATATATAGTGATAACTATTACTCCACTTCTTTTATCTCTCTTAGTAAACTGCTTTGTTACATCCCAGAAGTTGTACTCTTTTTCCCAGTTCTCATCCCCATCCCACTGGGAATTGGGCAGTGCACAAAGCACTGTGTGCTGCTGAGCCACATGTTGGGTTCAACAACCACTGTCATTTTGGTGCCTGATGTGAGGCTCCAAGGGTTGAGATAGCAGCACATCTGTCCAGAGCGGACAGGGCTTTGTGGGAGCTGGAGAAGTGCAGGCCATGGTGCTGATATGTGTGGATGTGCTCCCTATGTGTGGAGCTTGTTGAGTCTTCTCATGAAGCTTCACTGCACAGCTCCTTACTTGGTGCTTGGATGCTGCATTAGGGTATTTATTTTGCTCTGCTGTTTGACCTCAGTTTGTACCACGATAAAATTGGCAGCTGACAAAGTGAAGTTTTGTGCACATTCAGCTCTGCGGTCATCTTTGGGTTTTGGAAGTAATATTGTCCATATGATTAGGAATTACACAATTTACATTGTCGCCTCTGTGAGTCCGGGGGTGTACTGGATATTGTGTTGAGGGACATGGTTTAGTGGGAGCTATAGGTAATAGGTGAACGGTTGGACTGGATGATCTTTTAGGCCTTTTCCAACCTTGGTGATTCTATGAATCTATGATTGAGGTTAAACAGTTATTCAGGAATATCAGTGAGAGATCTGCCCCAAGGTGAGAAGGCTCTGCATGGCAGAGGGTGTGGGACGGTCTGGGCAGCTGCCTGGAGTGGTGGGCACCCCCAGGGCTTTGGAACTTCATCTCCGAGCAACTGCAGGATCCTGATAAACTGGTAGAATATTGGGGGCAGGTCTGCTGTGGCACTGGTAACCCCCAAGAGGCACAAATGACTGCAGTGTGCCAGATCCAGAGAGCTGGATCTGCTGACAGTGCTGCAGCCTCTGCAACTCCTGGCACAGACCATGCAGCAGCTCCAAGGTTTTGCTACACGTCCTGCAGTTGCTCCAAGCTCTGGGCAGATCCCTCTGTCACTCCACCCCTCATAATGAGCTCTGCAGTTACTCCTGCTACGGGTCCTGTAGCTGTTCCAAGTATGGTAATAAGAAAATGGTACAAATTCCTCCCAAGGGAGGAAGTACAGCCCTGCGGTGGCTCCAACCCCTCCAATGAGCCCAGTGGCTGCTCCAACATAGTCACAGGTCCTGTGGTGGTTCCAGCTCTGGCAATGAACTCTGAGGTCACTTCAACTCCTGCAACAGCCCAACAGCCACTTCAGCTCCTACAGTGAACCCTGTGGCTGTTAAAACCCCTGCAACTAATCCTGGACTTGCAGACAGATGCGCATAGGGATTAGTTCATATATGTTTGCAACTGCATATGTTGTATATGTGTGAAAATACACTAAATATATTATATATGTATAAATACATTTGTCATAATTATTATCCTTTTCTTTTTCTCTTTGTCTCAACCCATAAACCTTAAACCACAGCACTGCCTTGAGATGCTTACGGATCTCCTTGGGACTATTCAATCTGATCTGGTCACACAGTGAAGAGCACCTGAAGATCTCAAGGTTTTCTCAGGGAGCAGCTCCTGAGGTATATTCCTTACACCAGCTTTGGAAGAGGCCTCCCTCCAGTTCTCTGGTCCTGCTCTAAAGGGGCCCTCTTGTTATGGCAGTGCCAGCAAGGAGACCAGCTCTGACAGACCTGTTCATATTGCCGGCTACTGACTGCAGCCCTGGATTGCTGCTGTAGAGGCAACAGGACTGTTGTGAGACACACAAGACCTTCAGGACTGCACAAATGAGAGGACTCAAGAGCACTGCAGCACTGGTAAGAGCACATGAATGAAAAGAGCACGTTGAGCTGCTGTCTGTGGCTGTACCTCCCCAAATCCAGGCAAAGTAGGAAGAAAGAAAATCTAAGTAAGTCTATTTTGAAAGCTTTTTAGGTATCTTATAACATATTCAGGGAATCTGGTTCCATGTTTACATGAGTTCTTGGAGTGAGAAAATGGAAATTAGGTAGGAAAGAATTTAAATACATTTTTATTTATAAGTTCAATAACATTTTTTTTTTGCACATTTCTACATCTCACATAATCAAACAGACAAAGATGCATAAAACATAAAGAACCACCACTGGGAATCCTATTGAGGAAGTTGTGCATTTTATTGTAGCTGGAATAGTGCTTATTGCAACACCTTCCTGAAAGCGTGCTTGATCTCCCTGTTCCTCATGCTGTAGATAATAGGGTTTAGTGTTGGAGGAACCACTGCATACAGAAGTGCCACTGTCAGATCCAGGAGTGGGGAGGAAATGGACGGGGGCTTCAGGTAGGCAAAAAAGCCAGTGCTGAGAAACAGGGAGACCACAGCCAGGTGAGGGAGGCACATGGAGAAGGCTTTGTGCTGTCCCTGCTCAGAGGGCATCCTCAGCACAGCCATGAAGATGTGCACATAGGACACAACTATGAAAACAAAGCAACCAAAGCCTAAACTGACACCAAAAAAGAGAAATACAAATTCCATGAGGTAGGAGCCAGAGCAGGAGAGCTTGAGGATCTGGGGGATTTCACAGAAAAACTGGTTGACAACATTGCCTTGGCAGAGAGGCAGTGAAAACGTACTGGCAGTGTGCAGCAGGGAATAGAGAACCCCAGTGCCCCAGGCAGCTGCTGCCATGGTGGCACAAGCTCTGCTGTCCATCAAGGTCCCGTAGTGCAGGGGCTTGCAGATGGCAACGTAGCTGTCATAGGACATGATGGTGAGAAGGGAATACTCTGCTGAGAGGAAGAAGGAAAAGAAAAAGAGCTGTGCAGCACATCCTGTGTAGGAGATGGCCCTGGTGTCCCAGAGGGCGTTGGCCATGGCTTTGGGGAGAGTGGTGGAGATGCAGCCCAGGTCGAGGAGGGCCAGATTGAGGAGGAAGAAGTACATGGGGGTGTGCAGGCGGCGGTCGCAGGCTACGGCTGTGCTGATGAGGCCGTTGCCCAGGAGGGCAGCCAGGTAGATGCCCAGGAAGAGCCAGAAGTGCAGGAGCTGCAGCTGCCGCGTGTCTGCCAACGGCAGCAGGAGGAACTCGCTGATGGAGCTGCTGTTGGGCATCTGCTGTTGTTGGGCTTGGAGTCCTGCTCAGAGTGCAGAAAATAATGACAAGTCCAGACCATTCTCAGACACACTCCTCCTGCTATAATATGAAATGTTTTTATTCTCTTACAACAGTGTACATTTAGCACCATTACTTGCATTTAATTTCATGTATTTCAGCATTCCTTAAGCAGAAGCAGCATATGGAGCTCTAACCTTCCTTTTATTTTCTTATGCCTTCTCCCTGGATATTTTCATCTGTTTCATGTCTCATATCTTTACCCCAAGTGCTCTTAGAGCCCCCTACCCGAGCTTCTGTGGCATTCAGTTTCAGTTAGAAAATGCTGCCTGTTTGTAGGATAAGTGAATTATTCATGCCTACAGAAAATGATGATAATTCCATCCTTCGAGAAAGGGGAGACTGAAAGCACATCATGTGTGAGTGTTCACAAAACAAGCAATTGATTGATGAAAAATTCTCAGAACTCTTATTGCCCCTTTTAGATTTCTGACTCCAAACCTCTTTGCCTCAGAACAGGAAATGGAAACCCCCTGCCTTGGCTCTCCTCTTGCAAAGTGCCCTCAGAAACATTCCGTTGTGCAGTGGAGTTGTGATCCCCTGCCCCAGGCAGCAGCTGTGGCAGCACAAGCCCTGCCGGGGGGCTCCTTCCCCCCACCCGTCTCCCTGCAGCACCCTGGGCAGCTCCCCGGGCAGGCTGAGTGCTGAGCCTGGCAGGCGGCAGAGTCCCATACCCGGCACACAGCCCCTGGGGCACAGCAGGGACCCTGCTCTGCAGGACAGCCCTGGGCACCCGCCTGCAGCCCCGGCTGCACAGCCTGCAGCCGTGCTGGGACATGCAGCCCTCAGGGCTGTGATTTCATACTGCAGTATGGAAGCCCTCAGCTGGAGCAGAAGGCTTTTTCCACAGTAAAGAAACATGCAGTGCCTGCATCCAGATCTCCTATGGGATGTCCCAAATTAAGTTGACCCTCTATGAAAAGCAGCTCATGGTCTGCAGTGAGACTTACCCTGTCATGGTCTGTGAGCAATGCTCCTGCAGTGAGCTCACAGCCCGCTCACACCACACACATCCTGCAAGCTCTCTTCAGTTTCTCTCCTCTCCTTCTGTCACCTGCAGGCTGTGCTGTGCACAAGAGCTGCTCCTGGGCACAGCTGTCTCTCTGCAGCCCTGCACACTTTTATGAGCTCCCTGTGTCCCAGGAGCCTGGACAGGCAAGCAGCAGATTATGTCATTTTTATCTTTCCGACTTGTCTCCCCTGACATGTCCCTGGGTCCTCATGGCCAACAGCTCCTGAAAGACAACAGAATCATGACTGTGCTTTGAAATTCGCTCAATTAACCACCACATGTCCAGTGGTCAGTGACTGATTGGAGACATATGGGGAGTGCTCCCAGAGATCGTTTGATGAAACAATAAGGGCAACCAGACAAGGAAGGCAAGGTTTGGACTTTCCCTGTGCAGGGCAGTGATCCAGCTGAGGCAGTGCAGGAGTCTCATCCCTTGACAGAAATCCTGGAGCTGAAATGGGATTCAGCTCCCTACACACCCACAGGAGCTGGGATTCCTCTGGTTCAGTTCAGAAGAGCACAAGGAGTTGCCTGCATGTGAGCTCCTGCTCTGAGTCCTCGGACCTTCAGCTGGGAGGCAGCTGCTCACACAAAGACACTGGGTGATGCCCAAGGTGCCTGGGCTGCTCCTGATGTGTGCCAGTGCTTGTAAACCGTGTGGGAAATCCCTGAGATAGACAGCTCCTTCCTGGACATCAGCCGAGGGCCAGAGAGGGGATAGCACTGGCTGTCTGGTGAATTCACTCGCAGCTGCAAGAGCAGCACAGGGCCTTCAGGAAAGCCATGCCCATGGTGTGACCATGTTGCTGTGTCAACTCCAAGGCCCACGATCAGTCTAATGTTTGTGTGCCACCTTCTGCACACTGATACCATAGATTAGCTATCCAGTCAGGCTATGTCCAGTGATGCTTTCCAATTAGGATGTTTACTTCTGTGGTTTTGCACTAATGCAAACACCAACACACAAGAAGCTAGAAATCTTGATAGAGCTGCAGGCCTGAGCTCCTGTTTGGACCATGGGGACACAGTTTAATGGTTTCCACAACTGCACTGTAGCACAAGGGGGATACCGAGTCTTTAGGATGGATGGGCGAGGAGATAAAGAAGGGTGAATGCCCTCTGTGAGAGTGCACTGAGCTCTGCCTGGGGATGGAAGAGCAGACAGGTCAGAGCTAATGGAAATGGCAAACAGAGGAGACCATCAGTGTCTTTTCCTGTCTTCCTGATCAGGGAGAGTAAATGGAAGGTGCCCTCTGCAGACAGATGGGAATCTGATGTTGTCTGTCCCTTGTCCCATTTGGTGGCCTTTGTCACTCCATTATCTGCGGCAGGGACAGCACAGCAGGGCATGTGGCATCCAGCAGATCCATGGAGAGCACAGATGGCAGCTTCTTGACCAAGCAGTGGAGGAACCAAAGAGGAGAGGTGCTCTGCTGGATCTCATACTCTCCGGCATGGAAGGACTTGTGGGAACTGCGAAGGTGAAAGGGGCATCAGGCCACGTGCAAGATGCAAATGTATCTCTTTTTATTTATTTTGAGGCTGTAAGCTTAATAGTTGATCATAAATGTCAATAAAACTGAAACAAATAATTGAAGACAAAGATGGAAATCATTGAAATTGTGTTAACCCTTCTCAACATGAAAAATTCTCATGAGTCTTGTTCCATTTTAAGTTGTAAATATGAATCTTTGAGGTGATTTGATGTCTTTTTTTTTCTTTTACTGAAACTACAATGTTTTCCAGAACTGTGTTCGCTGGACACAAATGTCTTCAGATTCAGAGACACAGACAGTGGTGCCAGTGCCAATGCCCTGTGACTATAGCCCGGTGCCCAGCACTACTCTTCCCTGCTGCCTATTTGATGTGTCTCATCCTCCAAGTTTTTTCAGCTCTCCTAAATAAATGGCCATGGTTAAGGGCATGTTTTCAGCAGGCCATTTGGGCACAAACTACTCCCACTGCCCTCCAGATTTCTCCATCCCTTGCTCTTTGTTCAGTCAGATACCTCCCAAGATACCTGTCTGATTTCTGACTTTCAGGGGGATTACTGGAATTTGTTCCATCTCCCCAAAGTCTGAGAATCAGTGAGAATGTGTTAACCCGTCTCAATGTGTGAAATACTCACAAGTCCTGATCAATTTTAAGTTGATACCTCTCAACTACCTGGCTGATCTATCCCAGGGAGATTACTGGAATTTGCTCTATCTACCAGAGTCTGATGGCCTCTGTTGTCAACTACTTCACTGTGATTCAATCTATCCTATCCTACCTCAGAATAAATCATTTCTTTTAAAAGTATTCCATATGAAAGACAAACTTTAATAGATGCCGCTTGAACATGGCATGCAGTTGATCACTGTGTTTTACTGTTCATTCAATTGCATCACCTTTCTTTCCATTTGCTGGCCAGATAAAAAAGAGAAATCTTTCCTTTTCCATGTGTAGCTGGTTCTCTGAGGAAAGCCAGTGGGAGTTGGTGCAAAGCAGTTTTAACACTGAGCGGATGAATGCAGAGGAGAAGAGTGATGTGAAGAAAAGTGATGCAAGTCCCATAGGTCCATTGTGAGCAGAAATTGGGTGGGGAGGTTGAGAAGGACCTTTGTCAACACAGTAACAGTACAGAACTCATTGGGACATCCTGGATTGGTATCAGTTGCACAGTGCTGCTTTAATGTCTTCTTTAAACCCAACTATAAATAAATAGACAATAAATTTATACTGGATTCTTTAAGCTCTCTCCAGATATCCCTCCTTTTTGCTGAACAAGTTCTGATAACCTGAAGAAGATAACAAGATGGCATAAGGCACAGGAGATTCTTTAGGTTATAATGGTCCCAGGGTGCATTTGATGCTGAGTTCATCAGCCTCTAGTGCAGAGAGAAGTTTGCACAAAGTGCTCAACAAGACAAAGTCAGAAGTAACAGTGAAGTTTCTTGGAGTATTAATGGGCCCGCTGAGGAACATTACCAAGTAAGCTTCCCAAGGGACTTGTTAGAGAAGATAACTGGAAGCCATGACTACAGGCAGGCAAAGGCACTGGCATGCTAAGAAACCTCTCCTTTGCCTTACAAAGCAGACAGGTCAAGCCCTGATTGCAAGACCAGTGGTAGAGAGGTCCTGTATGTCATGTTGGCTCTGGGCATTTCCTGGGGCAATGTGTTGGAATTTTGTATGATGTTAAATGAAAGACATGGGGACAGAAGATCCCAGGCTCTACATGTGGTGCAAGGACGCTGTGAGGTTCATGTCCCATATGAGACCTATGTTTCATTGCAGGATGTGAGCAGGGATGTGAGAAGGGCCCAGTCTGAACAAGCAGCCAATCCCTGTGAAACTCTGAACTTCAGATCTCTCGGTTTCAGTGCCCTCCTTTGCACATTCTCCCAGAGTTTGAAGTCCTTTATGTTCTGTGGTGCCCAGAACATAGTGAGGCAGTAGCAATGCAGAGCAGAGGGACAACCCTTTCCCTCACCCAGCTGGCAATAAGTTGCTTCATGCACTCCAGGGGACTGTTGTCTTTCCTGGCTGCCTTGGCACACTGCTGACTCACATTCAGTGTGATGCTGACCAGCACCCCAACCCTTTCCAGTCAGAATCCTCTCCAGTGTCCCATATCCAGTCAATGTGTATGTCCAGCATTGCCTCTACCCAGGTGCACAATCAGGCACTTGTTCTTGTTATACGTTATGCACTTGGTGCTTAGTACCAACTGGTACCCACTTCTCTGACTTGTCCACATCTCTCTGCAAGTCCTCTCCACCCTCAGTGGAGGCAACAGCACCTCCTCATCTGGTCTCATCAGCAAACTTGCTCAGAACGTCTTCTAGTCCTGCATTCAAGTCATCTGCATAAACATGAAAGGAAAGTGGCCCCAAAATGGAACCCTGGGGACCCCGACAGTGACCATCTACCAGCCTGATGGAAAAAACTGACTATAATCCTTTGGGACTGACCTACTGGCCAACTGCTCACCCACCACATTGTGTTTCTGTCTAGCCATATGCAGAACATTCTGTCCAGAAGGTTGTTGTGAGAAACAGTATCAAAATCTCCACTGAAATCCTCAAGGATTACATCAACTGGCTTCCCTTGGTCAACTAAACGGATAACTGTGTCACAAAATGAGCTTAAATTAAACAGGACCTTCGCCTCACAAACTTGTGTTGGCTGCGACCAATGACAGAATTGTCCTTCAGCTGTTTTTCCATAACTCCCACCATCATTTTCTCCATAATTTTACCAGGCTCTGGACTGACAGGTCCATAATTGCCCATGTCATCTTTCTTGCTCTTCCTTACAATGAGACAACATTTGCCAGCTTCCTGTCAGCTGGCATGACCCTAGACTTCTTTAGATGCAATTGAAATGAGAGCCCAGAGCACAATAAGTTTTCATCATTGAAAGAAAGTAGATGTGCCATAGCTTTGCAATGCCTTGAACTCCAGAGTATGCCACAGATGGAGCAGAGGGGAAGATTTGCCTCTTCTGTAGTGAACTCATTCTTTTGGTAAGCAGAATAACACTACCTGATACATGGGGACTGTGTCTCTGCTCTGCTCTGCTCAGCTCACAGGGCAGCGGTCTGGCAGTGTGTTGCTCTCATGTCAATGCAGGTAAACTCACTTTAATCCTTTTTCCTCTGTAAATGCTTCCTCTATTTCTATGCTCAGATACACTTCCACATTCCCTCAACTACACTTTCATATATCATTAACAATTACACTTTCTTATACCATCAAAACAGTTTGTCAAAACGTACAGTTCTTCAGTTCACATAAACTCCCTTAATACAGTCTGTATTCTTCAGTTATAAACACTGTGCCACAGAACCAGCACTGATTGAACCACCTCCCTCACACACTTCCTCGCAAGCAGTACATAGTATTACATAAATGGGTTGACACTCATTGGTCGGGTGGAATGTACACCTCTCCTCAGGACAATCTTACTAATCTACAGAGTACAAACTCCCGTCTTCTTACATACAAGCAGAAAGTACATATGAGTGGACAGACAACACAGTCTTTCACTTTGTCCGTGTCTGGCCATTTCCCTCACAGGAGGAAGGAAACATGGATCGGGACTCGGCACTCACCCTGCAGCTGTTCTGTGTCTCACTCACACCACACTCACTCTGACATTTAGATCAAAAACCATGGTTTATTCATACTACACAATGCTGACAACGTTTTCTAGCTGGAATCTTAATAACACTCATACTCTGGTCGACCAGTTGCAAACGTTAATGTTTTTCCCAGAGTCGGCTTGACACACGGTACCAAACACTTAAAGCAGATGATAATATTGAACATACAACCTATAACCCCCGTGATTACAACTTGGAGAACCCAGGCTACCATTTGACAGGCTATCCACTATATCCCATACCCGTAGGAGAGACCAACCTAGGTCCCTCCTATTGTCACCCACCTGGGAGAGAGTACTTGTTCTTGTTTCCATTCATATGACATACAGTTCCCTTTCATAGGAACTCACCCAAGGAGTCTTCCTACCCCAGCTGGCAACCAAAGCCATGAGCTCACCTCCCTGGGAGCAGCACGTATGGCTGTAAACTGTGTAGGATGTCTCCTCAAGACATATGGGCTCCACTTACCATACACATACCTGGTCCACCTATGGGTGGTCCTTGTCTGTCCCTGCAGTGATCAGGTGAGGAAGGGAGTCCTTCAGAGAAATCTCAGGGTGCGCCAAAAGTGTCTCCCTCTCAGCTGGTCCTGCAGCGAACAGAGCTGGTCCCACCTGGGCCGCCAAATTGACTACAGGAATTGAACTCTATAACCTCTATAACTGATACAGTCTCCCATGACATCCTTATACCAAAGCTGAGGAAGTATGGGATAGGTGATTGGACAGTGAAGTGGGTCGAGAATTGGCTGACTGGCAGAGTGCAGAGTGTTGTCGTTGGCGGTGCAGTGTCTGGCTGAGGGCCTGTAACGAGCGGCATCCCCCAGGGGTCTGTGCTGGGTCCGGTCTTGTTCAACATCTTCATCAATGACCACCCTCAGCAAGTTTGCTGATGACACGAAGTTGGGAGGATTGGCTGACACACCTGAAGGCTGTGCTGCCATTCAGCGAGACCTGGACAGGCTGGAGAGCCGGGCAGTAAGAAACCGGATGAGGTTTAACAAAAGCAAGTGTAGAGTCTTGCACCTAGGGAGAAATAATTGCATGCACCGGTACAGGCTGGGGGAAGAGCTTCTGGGGAGGAGCTCTGCTGAGAGGGACCTGGGCGTCCTGGTGGACGACAGATTAACCATGAGCCAGCAGTGTGCCCTTGTAGCCAAAAAAGCCAATGGCATCCTGGGGTGCATTAAAAAGAGCGTGTCCAGCAGGTCGAAGGAGGTGATCCTCCCCCTCTACTCTGCCCTGGTGAGGCCTCATCTGGAATATTGTGTCCAGTTCTGGGCTCCCCAGTAAAAAAAAGACAGGGATCTCTTAGAAAGAGTCCAGCAGAGGGCCACTAAGATGGTGAAGGGCCTGGAGCATCTCCCCAGTGAGGAGAGACTGAGGGAACTGGGTCTGTTTAGCCTTGAGAAAAGAAGGCTGAGAGGGGACAGGATCCAGGTTCTATAAATATTTGAGGTGTGGGGGGCAAAGTGTTGAGGCCAGACTCTTTTCAGCAGTGTGTGGAGACGGGACAAGGGGAAACAGACAGAAACTGCACCATAGGAAGTTCTGCACTAATGTGTGCAATAACTTCTTTACGGTGAGAGTGACAGAGCACTGGAACAGGCTGCCTAGGGTGGTTGTGGAATCTCCTTCTCTGGAGATATTCAAGACCTGCCTGGATGCTGAGCTGTGCAACGTGGTGTAGGGAACCTGCTTTGGCAGGGGGCTGGACTCAGTGGTCTCTGGAGGTCCCTTCCAACCCCTACAATTCTGTGATTCTGTGAATATCATGGAGTTGTTTGGATGGGGAAAGACTACCCCTTTGAATGACCTTTTGTCAGGGCATGTCCTGGGATTCCTAGGATCCTCAAAATGCAGCACTGCTTCTGTCACTGAAAAATGGGGCCCTGTGTGGGACGGAGGGAGGGTCCATGAGTCCCTGGCCCACCTGACTGAGTATTTCCATGGTCTTAGCAAAGACATACTTACAACTTGAGAATGACAGTTAGCTGTGTTCATGGTGGCATGGCCACTTTTAATGGCCTTGAACTGTCTGAACATAACTGAAGAGGCTCAGGCTGATGCAAATCAGCTATTGAATGATAGTGTTGAAAAACTGGAAAGACAGGTGGCAGTTTTGATGGGGAAAAAACCTAATTCAATCATTCTCCTATGGAAGATCAGGAACATCTCTCTGGAAGACCATGGGGACCCTGTACAAGGGAATCTGTATAAAATGGACTCTGTAAATGAAGGCACTAAAAGGTCAGATTTTGAGGTTCCATTTGGACTAGATCTATTTGAGATCTGACTGATTGTAACCCAAAAATGAAAAAAAAAAAAAAAAAATGCAGGATAGGCTGGTGGGAGTGCCCTGACCAGTATCCAACCCCCCAAACCCTGCTGCCCATAATACAGCAGCTGAACTGATGGATATAGTACAGTGGTTTAGACAGAAACCAAGAGAGCATGCCAGCATAGCTGCTCTGGTTATGGGACATGGAGGCAGAAAGCGCTGTGGTGAATGGACTGGAAATTTCAAAACTGACATCCATTACTACTCACCCTGCCCTCAGGCAAAGACTGTATGCTCTGTCCAACATAATGAGGATAGCCATTTGATCAGTGAATGATTTATGGCTGTGTGTCATATAACATGGCCAAATAAGAATGACATACCATTAAATATCAGCCTGTGGTCCTCTATGGAGGACTAACAAAATTATATTAGAGAATTAGGCATGAAAGAGGCAATCTATGAAGATGATTTTGAGAGCCCAGTCAATAAATTTTTCATCAGGAACGAGGGATCTCATCCTACAGCCATCACCTTTACATCACTATGGGTCTATGTTATCCATACTGAACCCCCCAGTGGCCCTCAGGTGCTGTAATACAACAGGCTGCCCAATTGATGGGGAGACAAGAGTGCCTACGGCCAGATGCAGGCTCTGAATGGTGGTGGAAAGGTCTGAGAAAGGCAGAGAACCATCTGCTGCCATGACTTAGGCGTCCAGCCCCTAAGGTAATCCAGTCTGGACCCATTAGGGTCTTGAGACAACAAATGTTTAAAGACCAGATTAGAGCAGGAGTTCAGTTTAAAAAGATCGATGGACAGCATAATCAGGAAAAAATATCTGTTAAACAGGCCCAAGCACTGAGTATTTATAGTCCAACCTTTTCAGCCAAACTAGATGTGAATGTAACTCAAGAAGGGTCTGGATGGGGGCTCTGGCAGAGCCAGAGTTCTTTGTGAACCCCTATGAGGTTTTGGCCACAGGTTTGGCATGGAGCAGAATAAAGATACATCACAGTTGAAAAGCATTTATTGGCTACCTATTCTACACTACAGGTGGTAGAACCAGTAGCTCAGATTTCAGAGGTTATCGTTAAACAACAAGGCCAGTCCAGGGGTGGGTAAAAGATCTAACACACATCTCTATGATGGGGGTGGCCCAATCACAAGCAGTGGTGCGCTCAGTTGTTCTGCTTGCCTGCTCCTCAAGGAGTTAAGAGAAATCTATGCCTGTTGCGTGTTCGAGTGCATGCGCAATGCCATGTGGAGGGCTTATCACAATAAAGATTGGCGGATTTGCTGCGTAGACCGGTCAGAACTCAGATCTGCGTTGTGCTTCCTGTGGCACCAAACGCCCAACAGTGGCAGTTCCGTGTATTGGCCAGCAGGTGGCAGCAGAGACCACGGAAAGAACGTCTGCGGGACAGACCCTGGGGATCCGTTCTCTTTTGATTATAGGGGAAGAACACAAAGATGGAAGAGGAGGGAAGGGGGAAAAAAAAAAGAAAAAAAGAAAAAACCAAACCACAGCAAACAAATAAAAACTTCTCCAAACGTAGCAAACTTGAATGTCTGTCAATAAATAAATGAGTAATTGAATTGATGTCCGTTTCAGACAGTCCCCTGTAGAATCAGGGTAAGGGTTAGGATTAGAGTTACATTGCAGGTTAATGCTGTTATCTTTACAGCTCCTGTGAGGGTTGGGGTCTGGGTCAGGTGTTTAAAAAATGAAATGAAAAAAGAATTAAAAAAATATATTGAAAGCTTCAGATTTCCTTAATCTTTGTGGGAATCATATAATGTGCAACTCAGATCTACCTCTTCGTACCTCTTTTGTGGTGTAGGGAACCTGCTTTGGCAGGGGGCTGGACTCAGTGGTCTCTGGAGGTCCCTTCCAACCCCTACAATTCTGTGATTCTGTGAATATCATGGAGTTGTTTGGATGGGGAAAGACTACCCCTTTGAATGACCTTTTGTCAGGGCATGTCCTGGGATTCCTAGGATCCTCAAAATGCAGCACTGCTTCTGTCACTGAAAAATGGGGCCCTGTGTGGGACGGAGGGAGGGTCCATGAGTCCCTGGCCCACCTGACTGAGTATTTCCATGGTCTTAGCAAAGACATACTTACAACTTGAGAATGACAGTTAGCTGTGTTCATGGTGGCATGGCCACTTTTAATGGCCTTGAACTGTCTGAACATAACTGAAGAGGCTCAGGCTGATGCAAATCAGCTATTGAATGATAGTGTTGAAAAATTGGAAAGACAGGTGGCAGTTTTGATGGGAAAAAACCTAATTCAATCATTCTCCTATGGAAGATCAGTAACAACTGTCTGGAGGACCATGGGGGCCCTGTACAAGGGAATCTGTATAAAATGGACTCTGTAAATGAAGGCACTAAAAGGTCAGATTTTGAGGTTCCATTTGGACTAGATCTATTTGAGATCTGACTGATTGTAACCCAAAAATGAAAAAAAAAAAAAAAAAAATGCAGGATAGGCTGGTGGGAGTGCCCTGACCAGTGTCCACCCCCCAAACCCTGCTGCCCATAATACAGCAGCTGAACTGATGGATATAGTACAGTGGTTTAGACAGAAACCAAGAGAGCATGCCAGCATAGCTGCTCTGGTTATGGGACATGGAGGCAGAAAGTGCTATGGTGAATGGACTGGAAATTTCAAAACTGACATCCATTACTACTAACCCTGCCCTCAGGCAAAGACTTTATGCTCTTGTCTGGAGGGCTTATCGCAATAAAGATTGGCGGATTTGCTGCGTAGACCGGTCAGAACTCAGATCTGCGTTGTGCTTCCTGCGGCACCAAACGCCCAACAGTGGCAGTTCCGCTTATTGGCCAGCAGGTGGCAGCAGAGACCACGGAAAGAACGTCTGCGGGACAGACCCTGGGGATCCGTTCTTTTGATTATAGGGGAAGAACACAAAGATGGAAGAGGAGGGAAGGGGGAAAAAAAAAAGAAAAAAAAAAAATCAAACCACAGCAAACAAATAAAAACTTCTCCAAACGTAGCAAACGTGAATGTCTGTCAATAAATTAATGAGTAATTAAATTGATATCCCTTTCCCGCCCCCCCCCCCCCCCCCCCCCCCCCCCCAACTTCTGAGATGAAAAAAAAACACTTCTTTTAGAAGAAAACAGAGTAGTAACAACTTCTGTACCTACATTCACCACTCTGAGATCCTGTCTGGGTCTCCCAAGGCTTGTAAATAACCATTGGGTCGGTTCTGATGTCGCGTGATTTGTTGTCAGTTCTCTCATGGTTCTCCGGTCAGTTCTCCGGTGCCAGGATCTGCCACAGGGCATTCTGACCACGGGCATCATGTTTCTACGCTGCCGCCTGCATTTAACAGGCAATGGGACTGCCCAGCATGTGCAAGGCAGCACCTCTTTCACACCACCAGAATGTTTAAGGCTGTTGGGATTGTTGTTAGCGTCCCATTAACACTGAGGCTAGAGATACCCTTAGGATTGACATTACTATTAGCATTACTTTGATGGTGCCCTATCTGGGTCATTTCCAGGGGATGTCAGGAGTAAGGCACAGTGTCAGGAGAAAAAGAACAGACTCTGTTACTTTATAAACGTGATAATAGAGAGAGTTCATTGGAAAAAATACAACTCTTAAATAATGCAAAGCATGCTTCTGATTGGATGCAGGCATCATCTGGGCTCTGATTAATATTACTCTTAAGGTAAAGATTATTGTTACCATAATGATTTTTTTTTTGGATTATGATCAGGGTTAAGGTTCCTTTTGCTACAAACTTCTAGCATCATTTTTGTTGT
Source organism: Coturnix japonica (assembly GCF_054131305.1). Taxonomy (NCBI): domain Eukaryota; kingdom Metazoa; phylum Chordata; class Aves; order Galliformes; family Phasianidae; genus Coturnix; species Coturnix japonica. The sequence continues at coordinate 462,039 of NW_028188979.1, forward strand.
TGCATTTGGAGTTAGGGACGATTTTAGAATCAGGGTAAGGGTTAGGATTAGAGTTACATTGCTGGTTAATGCTGTTATCTTTACAGCTCCTGTGAGGGTTGGGGTCTGGGTCAGGTGTTTAAAAATGAAATGAAAAAAGAATTAAAAAAATATATTGAAAGCTTCAGATTTCCTTAATCTTTGTGGGAATCATATAATGTGCAACTCAGATCTACCTCTTCGTGCAGTGACTGCCTGTAAATTTGCTGGAGCCTAATATAATATGGCCTTGTGCTTTCCACTAACTCACCTTCATTTCATTTTCATTACATTTGCTTGGTAGTCAGATTTTGGTGTGTGGATATTTTAAAACAATCTAACTGACATTAGCAAAAAATTAAAAATAAAATTAAAAAAAATGCACAACAGCATCGTATCAATTTTTATAGATAAGATAAAGAAGAGCAGTTTCCCTTAGTTTTCTGTGCCTCTTTACTTTCTTACCCTCTCCCCTTGTGTGAGAAACTCTCAAAGTCAAAGATTTCTAGTTAGGCAAAGATGGCAGCGATAGCAGCAGTGCTTATTCATTATTGCAATACTGCGCGCACATCCCCTATTGGCAAGGGAGAAACTGCACACCAGTCAGTGAAATCAATTCTGTTCTGTGCCCTAAACCCACTGCAGGTGATGCTCTCATGGCTCTCATTGGTTGAGCATCTCAGGCTCACAGACTCCTCGAGACTGTGGCTAGGATTCATTTCCATAGAAGGTCAATTACCAACCTCTTGTTTTTAGGTCTGCCTTGTACTTTTCTGCGGACAGAGAAGGGCAATGTTTCCAAAAGTCAGTACATTCATTCTGTCCTGTGCTGGGCTCTACCCACCCTGTATTTATCTTGTGCTTGTCTCAATTCTCCCCATGTCAGAATGCCCCCAGTCTGAACTTAATTCTGTTCAGCAACTTTCTTGGTGGAAAAACTACTTATACAGCTGTTTTACAAGAGGGTTATACATTCAGTTAGGGCCTACACTATGTACTGAAAATACTGGAAACTTCCACTGCAAAAACACAATCTACCTCTCCCATCTGTGCAGCCTTGCAGACCCAGAGCATGCCAGGTTATTTCTGCTTTCATAGCATTTGCATGCTGTAGGGTGAGCACAAGGTTCTGCTGCTTGATTCTTCTGCAAGAGCTGCCTACCGGCAAATGGTTGCAGGGATGGAGGATGTGACAGAAAGCATTTGTCTCCACAAGAGCAGAGTTACATTCAGTGCAGAGTGTGAGAGTCAGGTTGGTGTGGAAAAGCACTGACACGCTGGGGATGATGCAGTGCTCACATGTCTAACACTCACAGACATTACTGTCAGAAGGATGGTGCTGTGTTGTGCTTCTACCTTTGGCAGCCCCTGGAGAAATGCTATGGCACACAGAACACCTTTGTATTGCACTGACTGCTGCCATGCAGCATGGATTTAACACACCAAATCCAGAGGAGCATGACTGCATCTAACTGCCCTGAGAAAAACTACTGTAGCTGAAGAGATGAGGAGGCAGCTGCTCATCTGCAGAACAAGCAGTACTGCCAGACATTGGGCCAGGTGAGCACCTCCTGCTGCAGCGTGATGATGACAGGGCTGGAGATGATCTGCAAAGCCAGCTTAAAAGTGGGAGACGTGAGTCAACATGGCAGGAGGACAGAGGTGTTAGGGAGCAGCCAAGGCATCAAAGAGTATCAAAAGGCTTTGAAAAGTATCACAAAGTGACAGCCAGGAAGACTGGGATATATCATGAGCAGCAACCTGGATGCTAGAGATTATTTGCTCCCATACAAAATGGTAGAGATCTTGCTGCAGACATCCCAAAGCCAGGCAAAATGGGAACCCAGAGCTCTGCCTGCACGAACCCCACAGCCATAGCATTGCAAGCTGAGCTGCCTTGCTGTTTGTTGCATTCATCCCAATCCCTGTGATTGAAGACTCAGAATGCAGTCGAGGCGATGACTGAGCATGAGAGTGACTTTATTCAATAAAAGACAGGAGGGCTTGAGAGGTCAAGGGTGAAGATGGGACTCCTCTTGTCAAGATGAGAGTGGCTCAGAGCTGGTGCTGCTGCCTGGTGCCTGGGACTGGCAGCCTGACTCTAAGTCCCCATCTAAGATGCTCAGCTTCACCTCACTGATGCTGCCCTGCTCCTGCATGGTGGTGCTGCTGCTGGGACACTCGGGCTGTGCTTGGGATGGGCAGCACTGCAAAGGCGCTGGGTCACAATCCAGGCAGGTGACTGTGGTGTCTGGCAGGCTCAGGTCAGGAGCTTCAGCAGAGCCAGGAGATATGAGAGCATGAACGTGGATGAGCCCCTTGTGTCCATCACTGTTACCATGTGGAAGGCTGTCATCCGAATTGCAGCGATTCATGCTTAATAAGAACTCTCCATTGATGGAAAGACACTGCTTGGTTTGGATCTTTGGGGTTGACAAGGGCTCGAATCACCTAGGAAGGCATAGAAACACAAGGGTTAGTTTCAAACATTTGCAAGTTGAATCATGAAAGGTTGTTGATACTTGGTAATAGAGTGGCGGCAGGAAGAAGCAAGTAGGCTTGAAGCAGCATAGCCACTGTCTTGAAAGTGATCCTCATTCAGGTCCAGCTCGTGTGTTGTTTCACTGTAATCTGCTTCTTTGGGTCTACCTAGTGGGCAGCAACACTCGAGCTGTTACTGATATCATTGAAAAGAACTGGAGACAATTGTTCTATTCCTAAGAGCTTCAAGGTGCCTAGAAGCACAAATAGAAACCAGCAGTATTTCATCACTTCACCAAAAGGAAGGTCAAACACCTGAGCTGTGAAGAGCAGTTACAGAACCTATGCATAAGATCACACCAGACATACTTTGTTCTAACAACAGTTATGGCACATAGTCCATTTCCTTCAATATTCCCAAAATGAAATGATGTGGAGCATTACAGGGAAAGAAACACTGCACACAGACACTATGACCCTGATTAGACTCAAGCAGCAGACTTAAAACAAGTCAGAGTTTTTGATTCCAGGATATTTCAGGACCTATCGTGTGAAATTCAGTTACACAACAGTGCCTAGGTGCCTGCGTTTCAAGCAACTTTCAGATCACAGCCATGTAAAATAAAAACAAATTCAGTGCAGAAATAGCAAGCCTGTACCTTAATACTCATGAGATTATCCATTTTTTACTGCATTCTGACTAAGTTCTAAAACTTGCTCATCCCAGTTCACTTCAACAAGTTCCACCAGTTCAAGCAATGCAGTTCTGAGATCCGGTGTATGTTAGGCAGATAGAATTGAACAGTGCAGAAATAGTCTCTGACAGCTTTAAGAGCTCTGTTCTGCTTACAAACTCTCAGTCCAAAACTATTCACAGTTTTAAGGAAATGAACACCTGAAGCAGTTGGATCATCTGCCATTTGCCGCATTCTGCTTCTTGGCATCATGATTAGCACAAAGGGTTTTCTGCTGTCCTGCAGAGATGGACAAAGTCCTGCTTACAAATGGACCAGGTTTCAGTGTACAGCAGAGTTTGTACCAGACTAACAAGCCACGTCATTCAATTCATGTGCTCAGGTTGTTATGCACTCCGAAAGGAAACAGAACTAACTGTTGGATTCTGAAGGCAATCTGTGGGGTCCTACATTACCTCCTGATTCTGGAAGAGGAAATTCTAATAGCAAATGCAGAACTTTGATCTTTGTAGACATGAGAAGAGCTGGCATTTAGGAACATTCATTTCAGGGAAATCAAATGATGTGTCTATATTTTTACTACAGATAGTATAGGGAGCAGCCAGTTGAAGAACCAGATACAAAAAAATCCAGCCCATTGGCAGGAAAATACTTCTCCTTAAATTCTGTATGGTATCATGGTACAGAATTAGGCTACAGTGCCACATAGGCCAACCAAGCGTAGAACCAAATCCACAAAATACTGGTAGACAAAGCAGCAAAAACAGGGACAATATTCAGCAGACTGTGCTGTGGCCTTTCTACCCACAGCTCAGCATGTTCTGCCATCCGAAAAGCAAGGCCTCTTGTCAAGCTCAGCTATTTCCCTTCTCAGTGTATTCTAGCACCACTGATACCCACTGGTATCCTCCTGTAGAGTGCCATCATATTGTCATCATCCAAAGGAAAAACCCACACAGCAGAGCATACAGCAGTACACCCATGCTCCAAATATCCGCCTGAAAAACAAAAAGACAAGCTTACAAACCTGAAGCACCTCAAATGGCTTCCTGACAGACTGGATTGTCTGCCCTTGCCAAAGCCCACATATAGCCCATGAAAAGCTGGCTCTTTCCCTCAGGAAATAAAACCTTATCGTCCCAGAGAAAGCATATAACCCTCATTCAATTGCCCTTTCACTCAGCTTAGAGCACTACTAAAACCAGCATCTTCACCTTAGCTCATCACACTGCTGCAGTTCCTTTTACAAGGATTTCACTGGCAAAAATGAAATCAAAGCCGTCACAAGGGATTTAGCACAGTTACGTGTTACTGGCTACGAGAGCTGTCAGCACAGTCACCTGTCTGGCTTTGCTGCTGTTCGGTTCTCTTTATGTAGAGGCACAACAAGGTTCAGACACAGTGCAGTTCTCACTTTGACTGTAAAGAAAAAGGAGGCTTGAAAAGCAGCGTGTGGAAAACAAAGAAACAAGAATTAGAACAACAGTGGGGCCATGGCACTTGTAGGAATTGCTCCGCCTTTAACAGCGATTCAAGAAGTACGAGGGCATCCCAAACCAGACCAGTTTGGACAGATTAACAACTGCAAGTAGTGGGTTCCAAAATTCCAGACATGAAATCAAAGCTGGAAAAACTCTTCACATTTTCATCTCTCAATTTTTAGTTCATTGTGCATTACAACGGAAACAATTCTTCACATACAACTTGGAAGCTAAAGACAAGTCTGACAAAACAGACTGCACAGAAATGATGGATAATTAACAGAGCAAATTGCTCTTTCAAACACTTAGTAATAGAAAGAGATCTCTGAAGTTGCTGTTCTGTAGAGCCCCAAAGCAGTCGCTTGAGGCAGTTCAGGATTAGCCTGAGACAAACCAGCCAGCTGTGTGAACTGAGACCAATTGCACTTTTCTAGTCTGTGGCCACTGACAGCTTCTGAGAGCTACCAAGCGATGCAACCTAGCAGAATTCAGAAGGGAAACCAAGAGAGCCTACCTGAGCTCCACTGCCTTTAAATGCTCTGTGGAGAGGGAAGGGAAAGAGGGGAAAACAAACACCGCTCTACATCCCTCTGAGCCAATAGACACTTTGCCCTGGATTAGCTCTGGTGCTGCATAAGCTGGGCTTCCACAGCATGTGTTCAGGCGGTAATCAAGGCCTGCCTGGAATAACACAAAAAATAGAGAGAAACGTTTGCTTTAACAGAGTTTATGTCTTCTGGTCATAACACTTGAGAAGCCTCAGAGGCTTCTTCTCCTGTGCATATTTTCATTCATCTTAGAGTTTGCTTTCATTCAATGTGACCTCTCTAGGCAAATATTGTCTAAGACCATGAGCATCACATAAATGTGCAGATCTCAAGCTGCTCACTTATCTAGTACCCTTCGCATGATGCTTTATTTTCCTCAGCTGATCATCTAGATTGTGTCTGTTGATTGTGCAACAACAGCCTGTTGATCTCGATTACCTGTGAGAGGCTCTAACTTTGGCCAGGAAAAATCATTTGAGGATAAGTAATTATCTGGGACTCAGTAAGTCTTCCCATGCTTTCATAACAGCAGAGATACACACACACACAAACTCGTGGAACCCCACTGCTTTGCACAATCCTGTGCACACTCACGTGTGTCATGCACTGATTTCCCAGCCAGTCCTCATAGGGTCTCTTACTTAGGACGGGAGTGTAGGGGAGCAGCCAGAAGCTGTTTGCATTCCCTGCTGTCTGCTGGGCAGCTTTGCTGGAGATGCTTGGGTTGCTTTGTTTTTCCTTGGGAGGTGGGAAGGAGCTTTGGGTTGGAGGCACATCCCGTGCCAGAGCATCCCAATGGCACGTGTGGGGCACTGATCTGCAGCAGATGAAGGGGAGGAGGTCCCAGCACAGCTCTGCACCATGCTCTGCCACACTGGGCAGCTTGTTCCTGGCTCAGCAGCGTCATCAGACAAGAAGCAGGGAAGGAAATCAAGGATGGGGGGTACCATCAAATGCAGTTAGTGCATGCCTGTGCAAGACAAACAGACCCAGAGCTTGCAGGTTGTTCCTGCTTTTGTAGCATTTGTGTGCTGTAGCTGAGCAAAAGGTTCTGCTGCTTGAATCTTCTTCTGCAAGAGCCACCTACCGGTAAATGTCTGCGGGGATGTAGTCGGTGTGCACGTCTGAAGCCATTTGAGAACCTAGTCGTTCTTGCTGCAGGACCCCTGTCTTCTGTTAAAAGCTGAACGGTCCCCAGAGCACCTGTTTCCATCAGCTACCACCATCCAAAGCAGCCAGCCTTCTTACAGTCACCTGGCCCAAACATCCCTTTTGCTCTACACTTGATTCCTGCAAGAGATGGGAGCTCGGCACGCACACCATCCTTCCAACACCCCATCCCTGCAGCAAGGGATCACAGCACTGGCACAGCTGAAACAAAAAGGGTGTGCGAGTTTCCTGTTAGCACTCAGTGTGAACCAATCTACCACTGAGCAACACCGTGAGTCCCCACTCACCTCAGCACAGGTCAACCTGTAACCCCAACCTTCCCCTATCCATGTGCACACGCACACCCATTCACCACCCTGCCTGCTTTGCACACCCCCATGCACACTCTGCATCTTGTGCCCTCCTTTGCATTCACAGACGTGTGCAAACCATCCCTGGGAACACCTACGTGCCTACACCTTCCACAAACACCCCTTTGTGTGCACCTGTGTGCAACCCAACTCCTCAGCACACGCACGCGTTTGTGCCACCCTGTCCATGCACTCACCACGTGCCCTCCAGCAACCAAGGATTGCAGAGATGCTCCAGACTGTGCCAGAGATGGAATCTCAGAGTGCTGGGACATTATTGATCACTAAGGAAAACACTTGGAAGCATATTCAATCTGCAGAAGCTGTAATTACTGGGCACAGTTAGCTTTCCTATGGCTCAGCTGGAGGAGGCGGGTGCTCTCATACATCTGAGACACTCGCACAATGTTGGGATCATTCTGATGGAAACTATGTCTTCAGATATCATGGTTAAAACCATCCAAGATGATCATGCAGAGCCTTAGCTCTTGAGCAGCACTTCCTCCCCACCCTTCACTACTCCAAGCAGCTCCAACAAACTTCTCAGAAGAAATCCAGGCCAGCACAGACCTGGCAGACCAGAACCAAGTGCAGCTTGTGGGACGGCAGTGCCCACTCCTTGCTTCCACCCTGCTCCAGCAGGTTAAGGAGTCTGAGCCTCACTGGCCTTTGACAACTCAAGACTTTCAGCACCTCATGCCAACATTTCTCACTAAGATACACCTAAGGCATTGAATTCTCTTCTCACTACCTCCTCCCAGTCCTCCCCTAGGAACAGAAACAATTCAGATTCTACAGCAAACTACAGCATCTGCACTGCAAGAGCACACTGAACCACCTGCAACAATGAAACATGGTTTTGGAGAGTGGGTATGAAAACACACCTTTAGACAGCTGTCTCCCTGTAGCCAAAAGGAAACCAAGAAGGAAAAGTCCAGCCTGAAATATGCCCATGCTACTAGCCCAGGTTTTTCACAGTCAATGCAGAATCCATCCTGTTCTTGAGGTAACAAATGACCAGTGGGTCTCCCCTTGCTCCACCCCTTCTCCTTCAAAGCCAGAAAAAGAAAGAAAAAACAAGCAGAAGAAACCCAGACGTACCTTTCCACACACAAAGCAGAAAGTGGAACAGCAGTTGTCTCCTTCCTGAGACATGGTGGGGAGCATCCAAGAGGAAGCCCAAGTTCTTTGCTTCTCTCCACAGGGACTTCAAGCACTCTTGGCAAGAGCTGCTTTGGTTCTTTCTTCAACTGCTTCCATCACCAGAATCTCCTTTGGAAAAGGAACCCGAATGAAAGAATCAGCAAATGAAAAAGAATGAGCAATAGCCACTTTACCAGCTTTCTTCTGACACTCAATTTAGACTCTTGACTCGGGCAAGGTCTTAAAATCAACTGTTTACAAGAACTGTCCCAAAATATATCCAGCTTCTGTACAGCTGCTGTTATTTCTGACAGCGAGTGTAATCACAGAATCATAGAATGGCCCGGGTTGGAAGGGACCTCAAGGATCATGAAGATCAATCACCTCCCTGTCCCTGCTGGCCATCCCCTCTTCTGATGGAGCCCAGGGGACCATTTGCTCTCTGAGCTGCAAGAGCACGCTGATGGCTCACGTTCTGTTTTTCATCCACCAGGACCCCCAGGTCCTTCTCTGCGGGGCTTCTCTTAAGGACTGCTCCTCCCAGTCTGTAGAAATGCCTGGGATTCCTCCAGCCCAAGTGCAAAACCTTGCACTTTGCTGTGTTCAACCTCATTAGATTCACGTAGGCCAACCTCTCGGTTGAGCTCCCTCTGAATGGCATCCCTTCCTTCCACTGCGTCAGCCGCACCACTCAGCAAACAGCAGAAGGTGCACTCCATTGCATCATTGGTGTCTCTGATAACCATGTAAAAAAGCACTGGTCCCAAGACAGACTCCTGGATGACACCACTTGTTATCGGCCTCCACCTGGACATAGAACCATGAATCACCACCCTCTGTCTGTGGCCTTTCAACCAATCCCTTATCCACCAGGTGGTCCACCTGTCAAATCCACATCCCTCCAGTTTAGAGATAAGGATGTGGTGGAGGGCAATGTCAAAGATCTTGCTCAAGTCCAGGTCAATGACATCTGTTACCTTCCTTTTGTCCACAAATGCCATCACTCCATCATAGAAGGCCACCAGACTGGTTAGGCATGGCCTTCCCCTGCTAAAGCCACGCTGCCTGTCTTGGATCACATGCTCATTTCTTATGTGATCAAGCATGTCTTTGAGGCAGATCTGTTCTTCACCATCTACATCAGTTACACATTTGAATCAAATAATTGGTGTTCCTGTCACCAAGAAAACCTCTTTGTCTTCTACTCCTGCTGCACTTCTGTGCTTTCATCAGAAGCAAAGGAAGAGACCACCTCCTAGATCCAAATTTTAAGAAACCAACACCCAATAGGTGTCATCTGAAGTAAAATAGCAGAGAAATTAAGATGACTCTTCTGCATCCAGCTTGGATCACTCCCTCACTCAGGCACACCACCATCAGATCAAGGAGATGCTGCCTTCAGCTTAGAGACTGTATGGGAAATCACAGCTTGAACCTCTGATTAATCAGCTGAGGCAAGTATTGGGTCAGCTGCGGGAGCACAGGTGAGAGTAATCTAGCTGTGCTCCCAGAAGGGGTGGACCTCGACTCAACCTCCTCTGAGACCTCATTTAAAGGCTGACCACCACTGAGACAGCATGTCTTAGAGATTGCTCCCTAGTTGAGGCTGCCTCAGCTTTCTAGTCAAGGTATCGATATTGGTGAGTTTCCCTTTGCTAATAACCTTAGGCTATTTACCACCATCTTGGTTAATATCTTTTTATTAACCACCCTTACAGAGACCATAAGGGTTTGGGCTTCCAAACTCTCAGCAAGCATTTGGATCAGCCAGCTTCCTGCCGAGGAGCCCCCTGCATCACTGCTGCCTATTCTGGTACCGGACCCGCAGATGCTTCAGAGCTCATTAGCATGGACTTCCTTCCTCCCCTCAGCAGCTGCTCCTGCACTCACCTTCATTCCTACTCAGATACCGGCCGCTTCCAGCACCAGCTGACCTGCAAGACACAGAAAGGAAAGGTGGGAGTCATGCAAACGCACAAGCCCAAGGCTGTGTCACCACCACACATGGCAGCCTCGGGAAGTCAGCTGAAACTACAGCCTTTGTCAGAATGGCAACAGGCACCGTCAATTAAGTGTGACCTCTGAACTCATTGCCACCATCAGAAATAGGCACTGAAATCGCTCACTTCACTGCAGCTGGTTAACTCCAAATTCTTTTGCTTTTGGGAAAAGCAAAGGCTAAAGGAAAATCCCAGGCCTCAGGTTCTGACAGTGCGACAATCTGGCACGGACTCAGATGTGAGTGATCCAAATGGTTTATTCCAGGTTCTAATACCACTTCTGTGAATTCACACGTTTTCTCTCTTAACTTTCCCACAGCCTTCACATGTCCACAGAACATCCCACAAACTCTCCTTTACGGCGCACGTAGGCACTCATCCCACCAGAGCCATCAGTCATTCCTAGCCATGTGCTTCTCCTCCAGTCACGGACAGTATCACACGGCCATAATGCATCTTAAATGACTTAGTTTTTCTGTTCTTTCTGGAGGTGTCCTTGGTTCCTAGCCTTACCTTCTCATGCCGTTCATCTTCCTCTGCAGCTCCTGCTCTGAAGAGTCTTCTTATGTTCCCACATGACAGGAAGAAAATGAAGACACAACCCCTGCCACCAAGGTCAGCTCTGCAGCACACGTTACCTGAGGAGCACTTGGCTACTCATGCAAACTGCACAGTGCCAGGAAGATTGTTACATGTTGCACTTCTTCTTCTCCTGGCTCAGAAATTAAATTTTCTACCTAGAAAATGGAAAACAAACAAACAAGCAAACAAAAAACAACAACAACAAAAAACACCTCACCTGACATAAAGGAGACATGATTGTTACTATGGAATTCCGGAGGGCAAGGTATTTGCCCTTTCTATGAAGAAGCTGACTGCAAAGGACTAAGAACAGCCACGATCACGTTGAGAACTTGCGGGTAAAATTCGGGACTGAACCAATAATGGGCTTCTGGAGGTGAGGGTCTGCTCCAGGCCGCCTGGTGAAGGGAGCCTGTTGATGGGCCCTGCTTACTGCAGCTACCAGAAGCACCGCGCTCACTGACTCTCAACTTGATGGGGGATTCCAGTCAGGCTGGGAAATCAGCATGGCTGGCTGCAAGCTGTCTGAGAGACTGCTGGACTGCACTGGGAATAACTTTGTGGGCCAAGCATTAAGCACACCAAGCAGAAGGGAAGGTATTGGACAGACCGACCAGAGGTCAAGCGTTGCTGGACCTGCTGCTCACCAACGCTGAGGAGATCATCAAAGGCGTCAAGGTTGGAGGCTGCCTGGGCTCCAGCGATCATGCCCTGGTTGAGTTTGTGATCTCAAGCGATGTGGGCCTGGCAAAGAGCAGGACCAGGATGCTCAACTTTAGAAGAGCAGACTTCAAGCTACTCAATGGAATGCTGGCCAAGATCCCCTGGCGCGCTGCCCTCAAAGATAAGGACGTTGAGGAGAGCTGGCTACTGTTCAAGGATGCCCTCCTGGCAGCACAAGAGGTCTCCATTCCCCTGATTAAGAAAGTGGGCAGGAGAGGTAGAAAACCGGCATGGCTCAGCAAGGACCTGCTAAGAGAACTGAGGGTGAAGAAAGGGGTGTACAAGCTCTGGAAACAAGGCTGTGTCACCCGGGAAGAATACAGGGATGCCGTCCGAACTTGCAGATGTGGGATCAGGAAAGCCAAGGCTCAGGCAGAACTGAACTTGGCGAGGGATGTGAAAAACAACAAGAAAACCTTCTACAGGTACATTGGCCAGAAGAGACAGGCCAAAATGGGCGTGCCTACTCTGGTAAATTTAAAAGGAGAAATGGCTTCAACAGATGAAGAGAAAGCTGAGGTGCTGAATGAGTTCTTCACCTCGGTCTTCACTGGTGGCCAGGATTCTAGTCTTTTTCACGTCCCTAAGTCTTGCACCCCCATACCTCCATGTGGGGACCAAGGAGGTAAATCCCTCCCCACTGTAAGGGTAGAGCAAGTCCGAGAGTGCCTCCTTAGACTGAATGAGTATAAGTCTATGGGGCCAGATGGCGTGCATCCCAGGGTCCTGAAGGAGCTGGCTGAGGTGGTTGCTGAGCCGCTCTCCATCATATTTGAGAAGTCGTGGCTGTCAGGTGAGGTCCCGGATGATTGGAGGAAGGGTCACGTCACTCCCATTTACAAGAAGGGGAGCAGGGACGACCCGGGTAACTACAGGCCGGTGAGTCTCACCTCTGTGCCTGGGAAGATTATGGAACAGATCCTCCTGGACAACATGCTTGATCGCATAAAGAACAAGCATGTGATCCGAGACAGCCAGCATGGCTTCACCAGGGGAAGGTCATGCTTAACTAATCTTGTGGCCTTCTATGATGGAGTGACGGCGTTGGTGGATGAAGGGAAGGCGACCGATGTCATTTACCTGGACCTGAGCAAGGCCTTTGACATGGTCCCCCATCACATCCTCATCTCCAAATTGGAGGGAGGTGGATTTGATGGGTGGACAACTAGATGGATAAGCAATTGGTTGAAAGGCCGCAGACAGAGGGTGGTGGTCAATGGCTCTATGTCCAGGTGGAGGCCGGTAACGAGCAGCGTCCCTCAAGGGTCTGTCTTGGGACCGGTGCTCTTTAACATCTTTATTAATGACATCGATGAGGGAATGGAGTGCACCCTCAGCAAGTTTGCTGATGACACCAAGCTGAGTGGTGCAGTCGATACGGTGGAGGGAACAGATGCCATTCAGAGGGACCTTGACAGGCTGGAAAACTGGGCTCGGGTGAACCTAATGAGGTTCAACACGGCAAAGTGCAAGGTTTTGCACTTGGGCCAGAAGAACCCCAGGCACCTGTACAGGCTGGGAGGAGTTGTCCTTGAGAGCAGCTCGGCTGAAAAAGACCTAGGGGTCCTGATAGATGAGAAACTTAACATGAGCCAGCAGTGCGCTCTGGCAGCCCGGAAAGCAAATGGGATCCTGGGCTCCATCAGGAGAGGGGTGGTCAGCAGGGATAGGGAGGTGATCGTCCCTCTCTACTCTGCTCTTGTGAGGCCCCATCTGGAGTACTGTGTCCAGGTGTGGAGCCCTCAGTACAAAAAAGATATGGAAATTTTGGAAAGGGTCCAGAGGAGGGCCACAAAGATGATCAGGGGGCTGGAGCACCTCCCCTATGAGGACAGGCTGAGGGAGTTGGGTTTGTTCAGCCTGGAGAAGAGAAGGTTGCGAGGTGACCTCATTGCAGCCTTTCAATACCTGAAGGGAACTTACTCCCAGGAGGGGAGTAAACTCTTCGAAAGGGCTGATAATAGCAGGACTAGGGGAAATGGTTTTAAGTTGAAGGAGGGAAGATTTAGGTTGGATGTTAGGGGAAAGTTCTTTACTAGAAGGGTGGTTAGGTCCTGGAACAGGCTGCCCAGTGAGGTTGTGGATGCCCCGTCCTTGGAGGTGTTCAAGACCAGGTTGGACAGGGCCCTGGGCAACCTGATCTAGTAAATGTGTATGTTTGGTGGCCCTGCTAGGCAGGGGGGTTGGAACTACATGATCCTTGAGGTCCCTTCCAACCCGGGTAATTCTGTGATTCTGTGATTCTGTGAAGGGAAGCATTACTGGACATGCTGCACAGCAGGGGTTAAGACTGGAGGTGGTCAGGGCTGTAGTGACCATGCCCTCCTAGAGTTCCTCATCTCAAGGAATGCGGGCCTGGCAAAAAGCAAAGTCAGGACCCTGAGCTTCAGGAGAGTCAGCTGCAGGCTGTTCAAAGAATTCTTGGACGAGAGACACTGGAAAACTGTTCTTAGGGGCAAAGGGTTCAAACATCCCTTTGTGTGCACCTGTGTGCAGCCCAACTCCTCAGCACAGCCCTGTGCAAGCACACATTTGTGCCACCGCATCCACGCACTATCTATGTGCTCACACAACCACATCCCTTAGTGCAGCCCTGTGCGCACACACACTCACACATGTGTAACCCCTTCCTTTCACTCCCAAAGTGCACGCACACACCGGTACCACAATGTCCTTGTGCAGCTCCAACACTCTGCACACCCCTGTGCACGTACATATATGTGCATGCTCGTCCTTGCACACATACCCACAGACCTACACACACCTGAGCAACACCACTGGTTTGTACACTCATGGACACAAATGTGTGTACAACACCATCCATGCACAAATACACACACACACACGGATCCCCACTGCTTTGCACAATGCTGTGCACACTCACGTGTGTCATGCACTGATTTCCCATCCAGTCCTCGAGGGGTCACTTACTTAGGACAGGAGTGCAGGGGAGCAGCCAGAAGCTGTTTGCATTCCCTGCTGTCTGCTGGGCAGCTTTGCTGGAGATGCTTGAGTTGCTTTGCTTTTCCTTGGGAGGTGGGAAGGAGCTTTGAATTTGAGGCACATCCCGTGCCAGAGCATCCCGATGGCACAAGGGGGATCAGGGCCCCTCTATTGGTTACCTCGGTGGCTTGCAGCAACTGGAACTTTTTGCCTATTGAGAAAGCTAAAAAGTGTGAGTTCCTCCTGACCCATATCAACAAAAATCTCAACCATAAAAAAGAGACGTCTTCGTATTCAAGCAAATGACAACAGTAAGACCATGCATGTTGTTTTGTTGTATTTCCTCTGTAATCATGGGGAGGATATGAAGAAGTGGTATAATTCATCCACTTCTGCACTTCAGGCACAAGTTCCTTAGAATTGGAAGAGACCCTTAAAGGCCATCTAGCCCAGCTCCCCTGCAATAAAAAGGGACATTCACAGCTAGATCAGGTTGCTCACAGCCTGGTCATTAGTCATCCCAGAGGCAAAACACACACTGAATGATCTCTCCTTCAGTCATAAATCCTTGGAGACAACAGCATTGACACTGCATGTTACTGAAGCAGTAAAAGAAATTGCTCCTGTAACTCTCCTTGTGTTAAGTAAAATGATGATAAAAAGCAATGGAATGCTTTGGCAGGACACCAAAACCATCCTCCTTCCTTGATATCTGCTGCAATGGAACCTTCCACTGGAAGAAAGCCTCTGATGACTTGTCACCCCAGAGAGGTCAGCTTTAGAAGCAGGACTGCTGCACAATAGAATGAACTGGAGCTCCTTAGCATCTCTTACATCCAGGAGGGGTGTGATCAGACCCACCTATCACCTTCAGGTGCGCTTTCTGACACCTTGTCTGACTTCACTGTCACTGTGCCAGCATCCTCAGGCTTAACCTGCTTCATTGTCAGTGTGCAGCAATTGCCAACGTTCTTGATGTCATTGTAATTGTTGGTGTAAAGGAGGTTGCCATTCAGGAACCATTCCACGTCCTCGTCATTATGGGACAGCTCGCAGGAGAAGACAGCAGAGCTCTCTTCTTCAATTTCTACATCCTGCAGGTGCTTCGTTACTTCTACATTGCGGGCTGTGGGGAAACAAGGTGAACTGTTACCACTGTTACTATAAATCATACTGGGATGTGGTAGAATGGTTGGACTAGATGATCTTTGTGTAATCATCTATGTGAAGATAATACATGTATAAAGTTAGCAGGAGAGAACGGCAGAAGTCAACCTCAAGAAGAGAAATCTGAGGTGAAATAGGACATGGAAGAGGCCACCCTCCCTGCTCATACCTTCAGCTGTCAGCGTGGCCTCAGTCTCTGCAATTCCTGCCTTGCACTTGTACACACCAGCATCATCGGGCTTCAGCTTCAGAATTCTGAGCTCTACTGAATGCTTATCCCTCTTGATCTTGTACTTCTCAGAGGGCTCGATGGGTGTGCGGCCCTTGAACCATTTCACAACCTTTGGAGAAGGCCTGAAGTCACAGGACAGGATGACAGAATGACGTTCCAAAGCTGTCTTGTCCTCCAACTTCCTGGTGATTTCTATATGGTAATCTGCAAAGCAGGGGTGGAAGAGAAGAAAGGATGAGGACAATTGGAAGAAGAGGAAAGTCTCTTGCGTGTATTCCATTCCAATTAATGTCAAGTTCACAATGGTTCTTTGAACGACTCTAAAGATAAAACAAACGATTGTCTATAGGGAATGCCATTGACTACATTTCTATGAAGTAATACTGTACAGTATCTACCAAATGCAAGGTCCAGCTCTTGTTCTGTGCTTATTAAATTGCTCCCAATTGTTGAGGCTTTTATTCAAATAAGAGTGAGTTGAAAATATAACAAGTACTTTAGGATGTGAATGGATAATCTTACGCTGGGGACAACAGCAGATAAAAAGCCTGCAAGTTTCTTTCAGATGAAATCAATGACAAACCGCACCAAATTTAGGTGCTACCAAACTTAAACTTGTCTAGTTCAGAAATACAATTAATTTCACCTGATTTGACTTCTTTGCTATAGCCAAGGACAAAACCTCAGCTCTGTAAATCTGAATAGTAAGCACATCACAGCTATTCAAACACATCTTTTACTGAGATGCAGCTGTCTCATTTAGTGTCCAACGACTTTGAACTGGAAATGGAGCAGACCAAAGCAGAATCTAAACATGGCTTCTACAAGGACTGATCAAATGCGGCCACCGTCAAATTCAAAGTATCTGATACAGAAGGATCACACTCACAGTCAGACAAAACCTCTTTGGAGAGGTGAACTGACTGCCCTGTTCACCCCCACTTTGGAAATAACTGCACTCATTTCCTACCTGCTCCCAGCAGTGTGGGATGGTGGGATAGCATCACACTTCCCACACTAAGCATCCCACCATGTCACTTGTTCCACCTAAACCTCAGTCCCAAAACAAAAGGGGAACTCGCTTCTGAACCCTCTTCACTTCATTTCAGATGTCTTATATGCTTGATCTCCAACCCACCCCCCACTCAGGAGAAAGACCCCCCGCTTACACCCTACCATCTTGTTGCATTCTGATGTTGTCATCAGCCTTCAGCTTGTTGTCCTCTTTGTACCACTGGGTCTGAACCTCATCGTGTGAAATCTCACAGACAAAAGATGCACTCCCATATTCATTCACTTCCACATCTTCCAGTGCTTTAACAATCTTGATATCTCCAGCTGTGAAACAGTAGAGATATATTTGTCAGGGTATTTCCAGAACTGAGTGCAGCATCTTTTCCTTACACATATTTGCATAGAAAATAAGTAGGATTATGTTTTATTCTAAACCATCATCCATTCCTGAGTCATTTCTCTCTTCAACACAGTCAATGCATTATTGCCCTTGAACTTAAAGACAGACCTACTAGCTACAATGGAGCTCCCTGCAAACAGTTTTCATGGAAACCAGAATCTCATTTATTCTAAAACCTTTCAAGCAAAATTAAGGGTAGAAAAACAATAGAACTGACTGAATCTTTAAGGTCATTTAGTTCCAGTCCCCCTGCTATAGGCAGGGACACCTCCCTCCACACCAACTCTTCTCCTCAGGGTCAAGGCTTCTCTCAAATCATTCTCCTCTAAGCCTGTGCCTGTGCTTGGGATTGCCCTGACCCAGGTGCAGGGCCTTGTACTTGGCCACACTCAAGTTCATGAGGCTGCCAAGGGCCCACCTCTCCAGCCTGTCCAGGTCCCTCTGAGTAGCATCCCTTCCCTCTAGCACATCAACAGCACCGCTCAGCTTGGTGTCATCTGCAAACTTGCTGAGGCTGCATTTGATTCCACTCTCCATGTTGCCTACAAAAATGTTAAATAACACTGGTCCCAACACCACCCTCCACCTGGACACTGAGCTATTGACTGCAGCTCTCTGAGTGTGACCATCCAGACAGTTCCCTATCCTGCAACTGGTCCATCCATCAAAATCATTTTTCTGCAGTTTGGTGACCAGGATGTCATGCAGGACGGGATCAAATGCTCTGCACAAGTCCAAGTAGATGATGTCAGTTGCTCTCCCATTATCCACTGATGCTGTTACTCCATCATGAAAGGCCACCAAGTCTGTCAGACATGGCTTGACCTTGATGAAGCCATATTGGTTACCACCAATTACCTCATCTTTATTTTCCAAACTATGCCAAGGAGAACTAGACAGAACTCTACAGTGTTGTGTCACTACAAACCTGTCTGAACCATTGGCTTCTCTGCATGCTCATCACTAGTCTCTCCTTAGCTTGTGTGCCTACAAACAATGTATGGGGAATGTCAGCCACAAATCTTACCTAGGGGACATCTTTGCTTCAAAATCCTTTGAACATCACACAATCCCTTTTAACTCTCCAGGTCTGCATTTAGTTATGTCAGAATCAGGCCATATTTCTGTGCTGCTATATCCCTTTCCTTCTGAAGGGCCTGGATACAACTTGGATTAACCTCAGGAGAAGAGTTCCTGCATAGAATCATAGATTTACCCAGGTTGGAAAAGACATTGAAGATCATCAAGTCCAACCGCAGCCTAACCAGTACCCTAACTCTAAAAACCCTACACTAAATCATATCCCTGAGTACCACATCCAAAAGGCTCTTAAACACAACCAGGGATGGTGATTCAACCACCTTTCTGGGGAGCCTATTCCAGTACCTAAAATCTCTAGTATCTAAATCTCTCTAAAAGAGCACAGGTATTAATCTGACCAGAAAGGTTCCTGTTTGTTCATAAAATGAGCCTTTTCCGCTCCATCTTGCATAGGCCACTGGGCACAGGGTAGCTGGGAGACCACAGAAAAAGTGGTTCTGTGAGCAATAGGGAAACTACTGCCTAATCCAACTCCTCCAATCTCTGCGCTCTGCCAGCATGTCTAAATAGGGTGGCAGATACACACAGGAGATAAATATTTCCACTTCCCTCAGCCAACACTGCTCTGAATTTCTATGGGACACACAGTTAGATGAAAAGGCATTTGACAAAGAAGGAAATGAAAGAGTTTAATCTGCTGTGTCATTCTCTCGGTAGCCAGAATAACTAACCCTCGCCAGTGTTAGTTCAAAGAATAGGCAGATTTTATCTCCTGACATGAGCAGTAATTCAAAGAAGCTGGTATATGATCCAGTATCCTGCATATTCACTGCAGGCAGGCAAAGACATTATGAGATAAGGGAGATCTACACATCACTTGTTATGAACACCTCATAAAGATAAAACCACACACAAGAGGAGAGTTTAGGAAGAGGACCACTCTTGGACTACTTTCCAAGAGGCATCAATTAGTAACTCTCTTCGCTCATTTTTCACACTACTCCACAGTGTCCTCCTGAGCCCCCTTACTCCTGTTGCCAACTGCTGATGCAGGGAATCCTGAGGAACCAAGGATTCATAGTTGTTCCATCAGTAGTCCTTGGTCAGCTCTCCCTCCCTGCCCCTTCTGTTTTGATCCCACTAACCAAATTTTAGTTAGTCTGAAAAGAGGATGGAAACCTCCGCAGCAATTAGTTTCTAAATATCTTGCAATGGGCAGCTTGTACGAGCCCCATCTCAATGCCCACAGCACAGGAGGCAGGACTGCTTAGCCCATGCACTAGTGCATTTACCAGCACAGATGTAAGCCCAGATCTATGCACACCAAATACAGGCTCTCAGTTTGCACAAGGAGGCATCCATGGAGCTGAAGTATTAGGCAGATATTGTGGTGGGGCAGCAGTTATTGAGACGCCAGACAGAAAGGACACAGATAACGTGGCAACTCAGCTTTACCATTATGACTGATGATGGAACATCTAATTTCACTGCTCAAAAGAGAACTTCCATATAACTGGAAAGAATGAAATTCACAGGGGAAACCACACACAGACACACACAAAAGCAATACAAAGGAGATGAAGGATGGTTCACATACTAGTGATTCACTCTGAGACGCAAGCAAATGAAAGAGTATCCCCAACCATTTGCCTCCTGAAATGCTAAGTATATAAACTCATTGCTGTGATAACTCTGCCAGACGTGAGTCATACACTGTAAAACCTTATGGGGTCAATCAGTTTAACTTCATAAATTCATTACACCAACAAAAACAGACCATCGTGTCCAGGCTGGTTCATTTCAGCTCTTCAAAACTGTTGGTAAAACTGCCTGAGAGCTGAAATGCTTACCAGCAAAAGCTAAAAGCTGTAAATCAAATGTAATAGGCTGGCTTTGTCTACTGTATAGAAATGATGCCTGAAAAAAAGAAAATAAAAAAGAACGTAAACCAGAACAAATGGAATGGCTACATAAAACAGCCAGTACTGAAACAGCAACCCAACCTGGTTGCAGAATGAGAGAGAAAATGAGAGTTCACCAAAGTCATGGGACAGGACACATGTTCATGTTCATGCTAACACTGAACCCAAGTGGCCACATGAGGACAGCATCTAGTAGGAAATCAGAAAAAAGCATCCTTTCATACGTCCCTTGGGAAGGTGGCATCTACCAGGGCACAGCAGACCCATGTGTTCAGTAACAAGTCTGATGCTTCAGAGCCCAATGATGAGCTACAAACTGGGGTTTAACCAATGCAACACATGGAGGGAAAATCTGTCTTGAGCATAAAGAAGAAAGAGAAAGGTATCCAAAAGGACTAACCAAGAAATGCCCAAACTGCCCATGAAGCATTTCTTCCCGTGGTGCAAAATACCACAAGAGGATTTATTTGCTCTTTCAGTTAAACATAAAATGAACCTTTAGGGTAGCTGATGTCTTGTCTTAGGCTGCTCAGCATGTGGATGTTCCCTGATCTTCATATTCACACTTGTGAATAATGAGACTTCTCTTATTTCCCTGGGAAGTAATGCCCACTTTTTTACTTTGACAGAGCTCCTTCCCATCCTAGAAGGGAAAATATCAAGTCAGATCTCCATTAGTCCTTCCATCTCTGCACTCAGCAAAGGGAGCCTTCAGATCTATGCTTAATTCACCCACTCCCCTAGAATTAATGGAACTGTGCTTACTGGAACATATGCTGAAGCTTAAGCACAGTGCAGTGTTTTCAACATGAAGGAATGGCTATAGAACATGCATAAATTCTGGCTGACCTATGACAGCTTAAAGCACTGCGGAGGACTGTTAACAAGCCTGTTTGGACATCACCTTGAATAAATGACGTTATCCCCAAGTAAGGGAAGGAACAGCTGAGCACCGGGGAGGTACACAAAGTGCCAGAGCAAATTCTCACACTGTCAGGTGCAAAGAAAACTGAGATTTCACCCCAAAAACCCAGTTCACAACAAGGCTACAAAATCCCGGCTGAGAATTTCTGTGTTAGACTTGAAGCTCAAGACTGTACTGTAGTTCAACCAACAATATTTTGTGCAGCATGACCTAAAAAGTTCACAATAAAACCAAAACAAACTTCAATTTCAACTTGATAAATGAACTCAGGACATAATAACAAAGAGTGCTGATCTGGGCAAATAAAAGAGCATAAAGAAAAGAGAGCAGTGAAAAAGCTATCAAGGAAAAGCTCAGACTCGCATCCCTTGGAAGTGAAATTAAAGGCTCTCATTCATTTCCAGAGAAGTCAGAAAGGAAAATACCATTACATGCCATACCTTGAACCACTTGACGTCCATGTTGGGCCTGGACAGCTCACACTCAAATGTGACCTTGTCCTTCTCAATGACGCTACTGTCTGCCAATGGTTTGCTGATTTTCACAGGCAATTCTGAGAAGGAGAAAGAAGAATGTGGATTTAGTTGGGAACTTAGTTTTGTTCATAACCAGGTCCATGGGTGCTGTTAAATGGATCCTTCCAGATGGAAAAAACATTTCAGGTGGCCTCCTAGATTTTACCCCTTTTTGTGTTGCACGCAAGACTGAAAAAAAAAATTACTTCTGCAAAGTTCTTCTTGTCATAAGGAAACAAATATTTGGGGAATGGCAGAACCAGGTACAATTTTCCTTCACGTCAAGAAAGTATAAATTTCACTCTCATGCTCTTGGTGTGGTTTCTGCTATGATTATTTGGACTAATTAAGCTTCTCCCTGATGAAAGCCTAGAAGTATATCACAAGAAGGACCAACTTACCCGTGACCTTTTATTTGTCTTACTCAAGCATCTCCTCCTGACCAAAACTGACAATAAAAGATTCAGCCAGACTACAGGTTTGAGCAGCTGAGTTGTTTCTAGGATCTCCTGCAATCTCAAGCTTGGAACACACACGTGTCTTTTGACTAAGTGTCTCTTATAGTGCAGTAAAACAACAGGTTTTCACACAGCGATTCCTCATTTACCTTGATCTGAAATCATTCTCAAACCATGTGGGATCAGTCCAGGGAGAAGGGGAGGAGAGGGGAAGGGAAAGGGGAAGTCCACAGTCCTCTAAAATCAGGCTTCTTAGCCTAAAGCTCAACAGCAAATAGCAGTCCACTTCCCCACATTGCTAGACTCCGAGCATTTAAAGAACATCAGCTGACCTCATTATGAGCTCTAACATAGCCAAAGGAATTCATATATTCAAATATTCTCTTGAGTGATGAGAAATATGGAGCATAACTTCAGACTTCTGCTGTTAAACTCTCACTTCTATCATAAACCAGAGTAAGAGTTCAATGCTGTTTTAGATGGAGGACTCATATTTTAAATAACTCATCTCATTAAGGCTTGGATTCCCTACTACAATTAGTTAAATTCCAGTTTGGATCATGCTTCACCTTGGATCACTTAGGGCTTCAGCCACTTATTGGAACTAACTCAATTTGTCTACAGAGAAGCTGTTTTCTATAGCAACAATAAGCTGTGATTGCAACTGGATGTCGGGAAAGCACAAATCCCGCAGTTATCCTGTACCAACATCCTCTCCTTCCATCAGAACAGCAAGTTTTTAAACCAGACTCATGCAAGCTTGCATGACACACCTTGTGTAAAACTGTTGGCAGCCATCAGGACAGCCAGTTGCTTCCTGTATAGACACTGTTCCATCAGTTTTGGTTTTTTGTCTCGCTAGAACAACAGCCAGTGTCTGAAAACTCCCACAACTGAAGCAACCACGCTGATATACCGCAGTCACTGGAGGTGCTCAAGAGCCACGGGTATGTGGCACTGGGGACGTGGTTAGTAAGTCCAGTGAGGGTGGGCTGGGTTGGACTCAGCTCAGTGGTCTTTTCCAGCCTTGGGTGCAACTTGTAAGAGGGAATGAAGCAGCAAACTGCCCAGCACTGAGCTGCATTCTTCTGACACATGGTATCAGTGAACTGCTGTATTTCCCTATCTTCTCTGGAGCTATTGATCTAACCTAACTGAAAAAGTAAGCCTGAACCTAGATATAAATCAGGATCATAGTCACCCATGGTTGCTTATATATTCAGAAAGACACTCCAGAGGGTAATTCAGCGCATCTAGAAATTAAAGTAGAAGTTCCTTAGTCAAAAATATTCCACAGCCAGATTTTCACCTCGCTACCACTACATTAAAAAGGAGAATCCAACTTGTGGTGTGGGTCATTGATGTTGTTCCGGGGGGAATTGTGGCTGTTCCATGCCCACAGGGTAGAAGACAGCCAGTCTTCCTCTAAGCCACATAAAAAGCTGCTTAGTGCTCCCAAAGCGAATGCTCACCAGTTGTTTCCAACTTGAAGGTCATCTTCTGGCCAGCAGCCTCGCAGATGTATTCTCCAGCATCTTTCTTCTCCAGCTGCTCCACAACCAGACGCCGTGTTTTGCCCACAGATTCCATTCTGAACTTTCTGGAGGAGGCAAGCAGTCTTCCATCCTTGTACCATTTTACTTCTGTTGGATCCTGTGCTACTTCACAGCTGAGGGAGGCACTTGCTGCCAGGGCAGCACTCACCTCTTTCTGCACCTGCTCCTGGTTTATAAACACAGGTTTTGGCTCTGAGGGAAGAAAAGAAAAAGTATTGACTGAGGGACCGAAATGAGACCAACTTGCAGGTTTGTATGTACAGGTTGGAACAGGTTTAGGTTACCACTTGTGCCCAAACTAATAGCCTTCACTAGAGAATATCAGCTCTTCTGTTGAAACAAAGTGTCAAATCTAGGCAAGAAAGAACCTAGGAACTGAAGGAACCAAGAGGGTCCTTGAACACCAGTCCCATGGTTGCAAGTCACTATGCAAACATATTGAACCCAAAAGAACATCTGTCCTGCAGGCAACCAAAACCTGAGTTCCTTTTACTTAAGACCCACTGTGAAACATCAAAACACATAAACATGTGATAGTCAAACCACTGGCTGCCTTTTCATGACCCAGAACAGTACTCCTGGCTTCCTGAACAGACTCCTCATGGCCTCTACCATTGCCACAACTGTGACTGTCAAAAGCACAAAGGAAATATGCTCACCAACGCAGTCCTTTGTTCTTTGTGTGTGATTTGCAGATATCTATCTTACTTTGAGCTCTGGCAATAGTCAGCTCTACCAGGTCTCTTACTGTGAGTAGCAGACTCACCTATCCAGATGCAGCCTCCAACATAAAGGCATAGTAAAAAGGCAGTGTACTACTAGGAGAAGTTCCTGCTTCTCCTGCCATGAAAGGCTGCACGTAGAACATGCACTCCAGCCTCACTGCACATACTTATCTTAGTCAAATGTTTCGGTGAACAAGAATTACAGTTTGGGATCTCAGGCACAGGAGAGATTTGAATAATATCTTGAATATTGCTTCCACTGTACATATATTACTAATTATTGCTCTACAGACAGACTGAAACAGGTCTTTGTGTCATACTGAAACCAAATACTTTCTACAAACCCAGGCAATCAAGTCTAGGGAAAAAACCTCAGCACAGACTACAGTGATCCAGGTGCAGTATAATAGAAACTAGATTTTACTTTACTGTTCTCTGCTGTATTTCATACAACACCTGTCTTACCTGTGACATGAATCTTGAAGGTGAGTTTCTGGCCAGCAGCCTCGCAGCTGTACTCCCCTGCATCTTTCTTCTCCACCTGGCTCACCACCAGCCGACGCTGTTTGCCCTCTGACTCTACCTTGAACTTCTTGCTCGAGGTGATCAGTTTCCCCTCCTTTTATCACTTGACCTCTGTGATAAAATGTTTGCTCATTAAGACCGGGATGTGGTAGCATTGTGGTGGAGTGCTTGTTCATTAGGACCGGGATATAATGGTGGAATATGGAGGCCACAAAGGTTGCAGAACACTCTAATTTTATGGGTAGATTGTGTACTCTGCGTAGTTACAGGCAAAGCGCGCCCCGATGGATACAAAGTTCCACGGAAGGACCAACCAAGGAACGACACACCAAGTCGCACGATCACAACCGACCAATTAAAGGACAATACGCTCGGGATGGACAATACAAAAGAAGTTGCAAGGGACGGGACGGCGCGGCAGTTGGAGGAACAATAATCCCCCTGTCGCCCAGCACTGAATTGCCTTTTAGTTTTACCCGCTACAATTAATAAAAGTTTATAATTGGAACATTATTGGCTCATTGCTTATAAATTGATGACAACCTCCATCTTCTCCTGGGCCACCTCGCAGCTCAGCGTGGCATTTTCTGTTGTTGCAGCCTTCACCACCTTCTGTACCTTCTCCTTGTTTGTAAATACAAATTCTGGCTCTGAAAAGAGAGAGATACATTAGTTTGGCCTCTTGAAAGAAGAGCAGGTTTTGGGGAAGGAGTCAGAAAAATGAATCAGTTCTCCCAGTCTGATGCCCCAAGAGAATGATGTGGAGAGAAGTTGTGCAATTTATGGATGCCCCATCCCTGAAAACATTCAAGTCTAGGCTGGATGGGTGTTAGAGCAACCTAGTCTCAAAGAATGTGTTCCTTTCCAGGACAGAGATTGGAACTGGATGATCCTCCAGGTCCCTTCCAACAAAAGGCATTCTGTGATGCTTCTTGTATGACTCTCATGACTCTTTCGTCCCCTAGCTGCCATTTACTTATGTCTTCAAAACATCAACTTATACAAAACATTCCTGTAGTATTCTCTCCCATGCTAAATGAGCCCTTCCAAGACAAAAACATGTTACATAGAGCACACCCCCTAGTGCTTGACACAAAGCCCCTGTTCTGAAACTTCCTGAGACGCAGCTGCATTGCAGAGTTGTTCTAGTGGTACAGGCACGTGGGAATGGAGAAGTGCAATCAGAACTTTCTTGTCTATGGCCTCATTCCCACAGCAAAAGGAAATTCCTGAAGATTTTAAAAGATGGAGCTGCCTCACAACTGTATTTAGAATAATTTGTTCAATTTCCTCATCAGAAATTAACCACCCCAAAGTTCAGCTCCAAAAATTTTAAGCATAGCAGGGAAAACTTACAAACCAATGACCGTTTTCTAAAACATTCTAGAATGAAAGGCCAAAATGCGTTCTCTCTCACCTGTGACATGAATCTTGAAGGTGAGTTTCTGGCCAGCAGCCTCGCAGCTGTACTCCCCTGCATCTTTCTTCTCTACCTGGATCACCACCAGCCGACACTGTTTGCCCTCTGACTCCACCTTGAACTTCTTGCTCGAGGTGATCAGTTTCCCCTCCTTGTACCACTTCACCTCCATCTTCTCCTGGGCCACCTCGCAGCTCAGCGTGGCATTTTGAGTCAGTGCAGCCTTCACCTCCTTTTGTACCTTGTCCTTGTTTGTAAACACGTCTTCTTTCTCTGCAGGGACATCACAACAGTCACACCATTTTGCTGTAGTCTGCTGCAGAGCTTACTCCAGTTCCCCATTTTCATTATACTTGCCCTTCACAGGGACCATCATGATGCCTCATTAAGACAGGAAAATACTTTCCCCTCTATTTTGCCTTGGGAAATGAATAGGCATATCATTTCATATCATATCATAAATCTAAACATTTCGCAGTCTGATAGCAGATTTGGACATGAGATTTAGAACACCTGCATGCACTGCTGAACCTCCTCCCTTCTCTTTGTTTCTTCTGATGTCTCTCTACATTTCCAGTAAATCAGAAGGGAATGGCCCTCTAGAACAGGTTGCCCAAGGAGACTGTGGATGCTCCATCCCTGCAGGCATTCAAGGCCAGGCTGGATGTGGTTCTGGGCAGCCTCGGCTGCTGCTTGGCAACCCTGCACATAGGAAGAAGGGGGTTGGAACTGGATGAGCACTGTGGGCCTTTGCAACCCAGGCCATTTATGAGTCTGATTAGTGGCATTTTCCACCTCATTGTGTCATTCAAATTTTGTAACCAGATCTCATCAAACACCTCCCCTTTTCTCACTCCTTGCATGCCTGGTGTGCTCTTGCACTGTAACCCTGCAGACACCAGCTGACTACAAGAGCTGCACAAGTTACCCTCCTTGCCTATTGTTTGTTGCAGTAATTCATTCCTGGATGGAAAAGCACATGTAGAAAAGTGTTGCTATGACACTAGATGACAAAGAAAGTCCTATAGCCAAAATGTTTTGCACCAGAGAGGCTGTAAGTTGATCCTCCAAATGCAAGACACACAAAATGAAGTGTTCCTTTATCTCTGGGATTCCAAGCATTTTCTCACCTCTGACTTTCACTTGGAATGTTGCTTTGTCATCTTTTGTTTCACAGCTGTAGCTCCCTTGGTCTTTCAGGGTCACATTTTTGACCATGAGCTTGCGGTGCGTCCCCTGGGAGATGATGGTTGTCCTCTGGTCCTGCTTCACCTCTATTTGATCTTTCTTCTATACGACAGCTCCGCTTGCAGCTGACACCTCACACACCAGCTCCAGGTCTTCAGAAGGACTGACTGATATTTCTGGAGTCGTTTTGGACTTGCTGACAAAATTAATGGCTTCATCTGAAGAAAAAAAAGAGAAAGTGGTTTACATCCTGACTCAGGCTTATTCAGCACAGCATTAAGATACAGTTAGAACTGATTGTAATGTCTCTGCTCATTACATCTGGGGGATCAAGTTTCACCTCTGGAGGTACTCACATACAAACGTGTGCTTGATTCTCCTGTGTAAGGAAAGAGTAAGTTCTATGCAGACAGTTCTTATTTCTTCTAATCAATTCTGTATTCTGCACATGTTCTTCTGAAGCTAAAATGAAGGCAGCTAAGTAACCTGTTTGCAATACATGAACAAACCAATTCAACACCTTGTCTCTAAGCTAACAAGCAGCGTTTGATGAGCACATCAGTATTTCATGCCCTTCATTCCATCCAGACTGTATTGGCAATAACTATGCTGGTATTAACAAGGAGAGCAATTACAAGCAAAATGGTAGAAATACAGAAGATATAAGGAAAAGGGAACTCACCAGAGCTGAGGCGATCCTCCCTGGTGAGCGATCTCCAAGAGATGCTGCTTCAGTGAGGGTCAGCCCTTAAATGAGGTCTCAGAGGAGGTGGAGTCGAACTCCACCCCTCCAGGGAGCACAGCTACATAACTTTCACCTGTGCTCCCACAGCTGACCCCACACTTGCCTCAGCTGATCAATCAGTGGTTCACATTGTGATCTCCCATACACTCCACCCCTTCACAACGTGAACCAATGATTAGGTGAGTTCCCCTTATTACAGAGACCCAATCACGACGCTGATACAATCTCCCGTCGCATTAGATGTTGATATTATTCAAATGATGATGATTGGATGGGTGTTTATGATCTTCCATGGGCCAGTGCTTGATAGATGTTACCGGAGACAAATCATCTTGAAGTGCAGGTCCGTCTGCGTTTCATCAGTCCAGAGTAATGGTCCTAGAGGCTTAGAATCAATCTTAAGGGGAGTAATATAGATGTTTCAAGGGTACTAGGAGGGGAAGATCCGCCCTCCAGGGCAAGATACAGGCCGTATTCTTATCTTGGGTCAATACTTCTGCTTGTACTGGATTATGTCCCGGCCTCCGATACCATACCCTCTGGCCAGATATCTGTGGCTGTATAACTATATCTGGCACCAGAGGAGGAGTCTTGATCTGCCATAGGGACATAATAGGTGTTCCTTTAGCAATAAAGGCCGGAGTATTGACCACGATGTCAGTAGGCCATGTACCTATCACCGAGGGGGTGACTGAACCTCCCACCTCCAATAATCTCCCCCAAGGTGCAAGTAGGCCACACCATTTGGGTCCTACCTGCACCTTCCAAGGCCAATTTATCTTATGGATTCCCGGTTCTAAATTCTCAGGGGCAGGGAGCAGAAGATTATTTTCAGTACCAACCTGCGGTTTTACCTTATTATCGGTGCCTGTAATTTGGATCCTAAGAGGGGAGGCCCATATAGTTTGTAACATTTTCAGGGCACTGGGTCTGCCATCCCGAGGTCTTTCATTCAGGTCCCGCACGGTTTCATATAATCTTTTTGTCCACCCCTGCAGGGACTGAGAGTCTGTTTTCAGGGCAGCCTTAAGGATACCATTATAACGTTCAATAAGGCCTGCCCCTGTTGGGTTATATGGCAGGTGGAATCGCCATTCAATGTTGTTTTCTTCTGCCCAGCGCTGTATCATCGCTCCAGTGAAGTGAGTCCCTTGGTCACTCTCGATAACTTGAGGTGTCCCGTATGCAGACATCAGTTTAGAAAGTGCCTTAATTGTGTATGCTTGATTTGCCTTTGGTACAGGATAGGCTTGCAGCAGTCCACTTACAGTGTCAACGCAGGTCAGGGCATATCTCGCCCCCTCAGACCGAGGGAGGGGCCCAATGTAGTCGACCTGCCATCTCTGAAGAGGACTATATCCTCTAGCAATGTGGGATGTTGTTTCAGGCAACGGTCTCGGTCTCATCTTTGAGCAAGCATCGCAATCCTGACATGCTTGAACGATATCAGATAGTTGTACAGGCAGCCCCCATGCTTTAGCAGCTGCCCACATTATCTTCTGTCCAGCATGCCGTAGCTTCTGATGTAACCAACGGGCAATATTTTCAGATTGTGAATTCTCAATCCATCGGATTCGGGCCAGTGTGTCAGCTTCATCATTTCCTGGTGACTGCAAGGGTTGATGACCAGAGACATGGTAGACACATACTGTCCTGTGTTTGACCGTATTCCAAATGTCTACCCACATGTCTTTACCCCAAATCGGTCGGGCGTGGATAGTCCATTCCTGGGTAGCCCATTGCGTAATCCACAGAGTGAGCCCCCGGTACACAGCCCAACTATCTGTACAGATGTTCAGGACGCCGTCACCAGGTTCTTTAGTTATAACCATCCACACGGCTCGCAATTCTGCCCATTGGCTGCTTTGACCATCCCCCTCATCAAACCAGATGGTCTCAGTAGAGGGATGGTATGCTATTGCTCGCCACTTGCTCGGGTTGCCTCTGCTGGACCCATCCGTATACCAGGCATCTTCAGGAATAGGATATCTTCCTTCCTGAATGGGACTCTTCTCTGGTGGAGCAACCATCGGTTCTTTTGATGTATCACTGTGATACGTCACTGGGCCTAGGATCTTCTGTAGTTCTTCTTTAAGTGGAGATGAAGACAGACTGCTTCTCTGGCTTAGATAGGCGACCCATCGTGCCACCGTTTGTGCTTGGGCCACCCCCGTCTTAGGAAGGTGAGTCAAATCTCTCACCCACCCCTGGATTGGTAATGAAGTCTTAACTATGACCTCTGCTGTTTGCGTTATCGGCTCTACTGCTTGTAATGCCGAATAGGCAGCCAATAACTGTTTCTCAATCATGCTATATCGTTCTTCTGCTCCGTGCCAAACCTGAGACCAGAATCCAATGGGGGTTCGAACAGAACTCTGGCGTTGCCACAGGCCCCAGCCAAAACCATCTTGAGTAACATGAACATCTAGTTCAGCTGGGAGGGTCGGATCAAATATACCCAACGCCTGAGCTTGTTTAACTGCCAGTTTTGCCTGTTGGAAAGCATCCTGTTCTATCTTTCCCCAATTCCATGATTGACCCTTCTTTGTAAGCTTGTATAATGGCCTTAATAGCTGAGCTAAATGAGGTATAAAGGAGCGCCAATACCCCAATATACCCAAACATTCTTGCAATTGTTTTGATGTTGTAGGGACTGGAAACGCTTGGACTTTATCTACTACCGCACTGGGTAGTACTTTGGTTTTCCCGGACCAAATTACTCCCAGGAATTTTACAGATAGCCCCGGACCTTGCACCTTCTGTGGGTTTATAGCCCACCCTCTTTTCTGCAGGTAAGCTATCAACAAATCTGCTGCTTGTCTCACCGCCTCTAACGAATCGGATGTTAACAGGAGGTCATCAATATAATGATATAAATTGACATTATTTGGCTTTTCCCACTTAGCCAGATCACGTGCCACTAAATTATGACAAAAAGTGGGCGAATGTACGTACCCTTGGGGTAGGACCTGGAAAGTCCATTGCCTCCCTTCCCATGTAAATGCAAACTGATCTTGCGATTCTTCACTGATTGGAATACTGAAGAATGCATTCGCCAAATCCAAGACACAGTGATATGTTTTGATTTCCCTGCTTAGTGTGTCCATTAGGGAGGCAATATTGGGTACAGCCGCATGAACAGGTGGCGTGACCTTATTTAATTCCCTATAGTCTACTGTCATCCTCCATGTTCCATCCGGTTTTCGCACTGGCCATATTGGGGAGTTATATGGGCTATGTGCAGGCCTTATAATACCCACTCTTTCTAATTCCTGCACCGTCTTTGTTATTTCATCCTGCCCACCCGGGAGTCTGTACTGTTTCACATTAGTAATCCGGCGTGGCTTCGGCAAACAAATAGGCTCATGTTTTGCATGGCCTCTCAATATTGTCTGGATTGCCCGGATACTAATGCATCTCTGCCGCAATCGGAACTCTCCCACTGTTGTATGGAGAGCCAGACCCCACAGGATATCAATTCCTAATATATACTCTGGAATTGGGGCAATGGATACCTTGTACTCCCGTGGTGGAAGACGCCCGACCCCCAGTTTTACCCAGGTTTGGGTGACCGGAATGGTTTGTCCCCCAAAACCTCCAATCATCACTCTATTACCTTTAAATTTAGTTGGGTCTCCATATATTATAGATGTCTCTGCCCCGGTATCAACTAGGGCCATAACCTTCTGTATATTCTTTCGGGACCAGTATATCGTCAGTTCCACATAGGGCCTCCGGTCCCGTCTAGAGGCCCTAGGAGGACTGACATCCCTCGTCAAGCCATGAACTGAGCCAGATTCAAGTCTTTTACCTC
Organism: Coturnix japonica; assembly: GCF_054131305.1. Taxonomy (NCBI): domain Eukaryota; kingdom Metazoa; phylum Chordata; class Aves; order Galliformes; family Phasianidae; genus Coturnix; species Coturnix japonica. The sequence goes on from NW_028188979.1 coordinate 493,820, forward strand.
CGATACCTCCGGTGTCATAACCCGAGGCACCTGAGGTGGCTTCTTTTTCCTATTTGGAACTATAAAATCTTCTAAATTCCATGTTGTTGTTGGTCGCCGCTCTATAAATCTTATCCCTGGCCTTTTGGGTTTATTCTGAAATTTTTGTTCATCCTTCAGTTGCTTCCACAACTGAAGGAGAACCTGATTGGGCTGCCCATCAATTTTTGAAAACTGAACGCCTGCCCGGAGCAGATCATTAAACATTTGTTTCCGGGATACCCTAACAGGTCCTGCCCGAGAAGTTCGCGGGGCCGATCTTCTGGCTCGCACTATTGGAAAAGCCTCGGCATCCTCAATCACCCTGATATTGCGCTTAGCTCGTAAACGCTCAGTTTCTCCGAGGTCTGCTACCAATTGGGCGGCTTGTTGGACTACTGCCTCTGCGGATACTACTGGATTAAGTATGGAAACCAAGGTTCCATACATATGAGAGGGTGCTTACTGTAAAATTAGGTCCCTCATTCCCGCAGAAAATTTAACCATATCAGGGCTATCGAATGTGTCTTCGTAGATAGCCTCTCTCATACCTAATTCGCGTATATAATTTTGAAGGTCTTCCATAGAAGACCACATCCCTGTGTTTACTGGCATGTCAGTTTTATTTGTCCACACCATGCGGCAAGCAGCCATTATCCATTCTACAATTGAATGGTTTTCTTCAGGGAACTGAGTCCCAGCATACAGTCTCTGCCGAAGGGCAGGATGTACTGTTATTGTGGCCAACTTAGATACTTCGGGGCAACTAACCAGTACACTATCTGCCCCTGAATCCCATAACCGTAATAACCAAGCCGGAACACTTTCCCTTGGCCTTTGCCTAAATCGTTGCACTAGGTCCATGAGTTCAGTAGGTGTATATGGACGGGCTGTTACATGTAAAACAGATTCGGCAGGGGGCCATTGATCAGGAGGCACTCCTGCTGGTCGATCTTGAATTTTCTTTGTTTTTTGAGTTATTACTGGACGGACTTCTAGTGAGTCCGTCTCAGATGGTTTTTCTAGATCAGATTTAGTGATCTTATTTTGATTCATTTCTTCAGGATCTTGATCGTCATTAAATGAAATGTATCTAATTTGAGGGTTGGAGGAAGAAAATGACGGTTTTTTTCCTGTCAATAGATTGATCTCACCCTCCAATTTTTCAATACGGGCCTTTAACAATTCATTTTCATGTGCAATGTTGTTTGATTTTATCTCTGCCCGATTTAAAGCATTTAATAATGGCCAGGCTGCCATAGATGCAGCCATTCGCTTTTCTTTTGTAATTAAGATATCTTTTTGTAGTCCTAGAAAGTAATCAGTTAGACAATAGGCGTCCATGTTATTTGGTACTCTTAAAGGGCCCCATTGTTCAATAATTGTTGCTAATTGGTAATATGGGGATGCCTCAAAACCTGGAATTTGTCCAGGAAGGCATGTCCCTAAGGGGGTGGTCTTCTCCCCCTTGTACCAATTAAAGATTTTCCACACAAAGGACATTTTTTTTTTTTCCTTATATTTCTAGATGCCAAGTCAGTGGCTCCTGCCTGGCTTGCCAAATGTATTGGCAATAACTATGCTGGTATTAACAAGGATAGCAATTACAAGTAAAATGGTAGAAATACAGAAGATATAAGGAAAAGGGAACTCACCAGAGCTGAGGTGATCCTCCCTGGTGAGCAATCTCCAAGAGATGCTGCCTCAGTGAGGGTCAGCCCTTAAATGAGGTCTCAGAGGAGGTGGAGTCGAACTCCACCCCTCCAGGGAGCACAGCTACATAACTTTCACCTGTGCTCCCACAGCTGACCCCACACTTGCCTCAGCTGATCAATCAGTGGTTCACATTGTGATCTCCCATACACAGACAGAACCTGCCTGAGGAGCAAGCTGATGGCTGTCAGCTACAGGCAGACCTAGCTTTGTACTGCATTTCTTAGAGCAACAACTGTTGCTTTCAGTCACTGAATATACCAAGGCCAATTACTATGCCAGGAACATTTATGGCATCAGTGAACAAAAAATGCGTTAAAAATTGTAATAGACAGGAGCCATTTATTCTTTTATAACTAGGTGACCAAAGAACAACAGTCCTTCTAGAGTCAAGCTGTTAAGAACTAATAGCATCAATCAATATCACATAGATAGATTACTTCCCTGCCCTAAGACCATCTTGCGACCATTTGGTGCTCCTAATTAAGCCCTCTTGATGGCATTTTGTCTGAGCCATGCGACATTTTGTGATAGGAGTTACTGCTAGTGTTCCCTTAACCCTACACCAAAGTAGGAGGTATCCATTCTCAGGGAATCATGCAGGCTTCCTCTGTATTTGATGCTCAGAGACAGCCCCAGAACTTTTTAAATCTTAGCTTAGCTCTCATCCAATAATGTTCATCAAACAGTGCAACTTGTCCTTTGGGGATGCCTTTGTTCTGCATCAACCAGTTCCAACGGAGTCTTCTTGGCTTGTTTTAGATCAGTTTTTCAACAGATAAAGCCAGGGTCTTTGAATTACAAAGTGAAATTGCAGAATGCATGATTCTCAACCAAACAGAACAGCAGGTGGGATGCAGGGTGAATACCTGAGCCAACACCACCTGCAAGCAATCCTTCAGTATCTTAGGAATCTCTAGCCACCCCAAATCCAGTGTTGTGCTTGATCTATCATCTCTGCTGAGATTTTAGCTAAGCTGATGGTGAGCATCACGGTGGTGATGGGTGAGCAGTCGGACTAGAGGGTCTTAATCAACCGTAAGGATCCTGTGATCAGAGGAACGTGAATGTGCTGTTAAAGGTCACAAGCGCTGCACTGCAGCATGAGCATACACAGCGAAAGGCTTTCAGTAGAGCTTCAGTTCATAAATGAGGACTGGGTTATGGAAAATAGGCTCAAGATATAAAACAGAAAACAGATCTTAACGCCAGGTTCTGTGAATGCAACCAGCTGAATTTCACAGATATTGAATTTCAATGACAATTTCTTGTGTTATTTTACCCTCCAGCTCCACCCTGAACAGGAACATGTCAGTGACAAGCATTACTCCTCCAGGCTTGACCTAACAGTGCTTTACTTGCACTATGAGCTAATGGCTGTGCTTACAGCACCTCAGGGAGACACCTCAGAGATCACAATGTCCTTCGGGTACAGCAGGAGACACTCAACTCTCCAAATGTGGAGTTTAATTTGTCCAAAGAGGAGACAGGATTCCCATGCTAATAACTTAGGACCATTTCAGTCATAGGTTTAAAGATGATGTAAGTGCTGAGGCAATACATGAACTAGATGAATGAAGCCCAGATGTCAGGGCTCAAGTCGTGACTCCAGCCCCAGCTGGAGCTAAGGCTGTCTTGAATTCATCACAACACAGTTACATTATTTGCTCATACTGTGGATTTGCATAGGGACAACAGGAAGGTCAGAATTGCTTCAATAGAGCTATGCAATCTTTGTCCTAAATACTGGAAACCCACAGCGTTGGACAAATAAAATGAATTAAGTCTGAAGTGCTTTACATGGATTGTGATCCTATGTTTGCCTCACAAACTTACCTGAGACTTTCCAATCAAAAATCAGAGTGTCATCTCCAATTGTGTAGATGTATGTTCCCTCGTCTTCTTTCGTTACAGCTGAAGCCACAAGCTTATGCAGTTTCCCTTTATCTTCCATTGTGAATTTCTTACTGGTCTTGATTTCTTTGCCATTTTTGTACCACTTCACCATGACATTGGCTTCAGAGGTCTCAGAAACAAATTCAGCTTGTTTTCCAGCAACGGCCCTGATTACTCCTCCACTTGTCTCTTTGATTACGAAGTTTGCCAGTGCTGAAACAAAATATGAAGACACAAAATACATATGATGGTAAAGAACTGCAGGGACATTGGTGACCATGAGGCATTCATTTATCATAAGATCAAACGTGCACGTTTAATCCTAGTTCTAATTGCTAGATTCTAATTCAGAAGCTGGCAAATTGGCAGCTTTTATAAACCACGTACCAGATTACCTTATCTCCACAAGTTGAAGGACGTACACTGTACAGGGGACAGAGCCAAAGGAAGAAGCCCAAGGCTTCAAGAAAATGTCTAAAATAGGAAAACTGAGGAAAGAATTGGAACAAGCAAACTAGAAGGAAATCAATGGAGGGGGTATCTATTACTGCACTGTAACCCCCTGGCAAACAAATCAAGCCTAAAAGATAGAGATATCACTTAGGACTGAAAAGAAAAAAGAAAAAAAAGAATTCCTTTATGGAAATTAATTGGAGTGCAAAAGTTAGATGATAAAACTGGCCCTTATTAACACACAGTGGAATAATTGACTTCAAAGATTCAAAATCTCACCACTGTCTTAGCCAAAAGTTCAAGCCTAAGTCCACGGTCCTATTTTACTGAGGGTAATTGAGCTTGTTTTCCAACTTCTTGTTAACATATCATTTCAAAACAGCGCACACAACTGAGTTGGGTCTGTTGAGACAGCGCAGTCAGAGCTGCTAAAATCAAAGTCTGGATTATGCATGCATTTGTTCTGCAGTTCCAAGAACACGCATGTATAATACAAATTCAACAACGTTCTACAGAATGCCTGTATTTAGGAGCTCGAGAGCCAGCTGATGGACACTGGGATGACTGAGATCCTGTCAATACATTTAACTCCATCCTATCATACAGTCAAATTTCATTCATTTTTTCAGGAACTGTCTCTTATCATTGTAGTCCCGTCACCACTGCTGGATGTGAGCCCAACCACACAAAAGCAGCTGCTGGTTTTCACTGCAGATACTGCAGTAAGGAGAAACAGCCTCCAGACTGGACCAGCTGAGCGTGGCCCTACCAGGATTTGCTCCAAAGGTCTTATTACCAGTAGTGCTTCCCGATGAAATACATGGGGGTCCTCCTTTGATTCCAACCCCAACCCACCCCACCATGCCCCCTGATAACATCCATCAGGGCCACATCTCGACAGCTCCTGAACACCTCCAGGGATCCCACCACCTACCTGGGCAGCCTGTGCCAGTTAATTCTATGGGCAGACCTGCCAGTATGAAATATTATGCTAACATGACAAAGAGAGAGAAGAAAAGCAAAATTAAGACTAGCTGACAAGCCTTGGCAGGAAGTTCTGCTCTCCATCAATTTAGTCCCTGTGACTCTTCACAGGTGTTTTCTACATTTGGGATCACTGCTACAAAAAGAGATGTTGACATCATCTCTTGTGGCCACCCTGACAGAAGAGCAGGAAGGCTGGGATGCTCTTTTTCCTGTCTTTCCCTTGATTTCCTCTATATCTTAGGGACGAATCACAGGACAGAACACAGAAATCAAATGGCTCTACAAAGCAGATTGGCCAGTTCAAGTCAAAACAGCCACTGAAAACACCCCAGATGCTGTCTGACAACAGCTGGACTGTCGGTGAGTCAGGTGAATGCAGTCTGCTGGCCCTGGGCAGGAAGAGGACAGCCCAGACTGTCACATACCTTTCACTGAAAGCTGATAGAGCATTTTATCCCCCTCACAGATGCACTGATAACTTGCAGCATCATCCATTGAGTCGTTGTGAATTTTCAGGGTGTGTTTCTTCCCCACAATTTGCAGTTCATAATTTTCACTGGCCTTGAGCTCCTTCCCATCCTTCATCCACTCCACAGTAGCGCCTGTGTCTGAAAGCTCAGCCTGCAGTTTGGCTTCCTCACGCAGCCAAGCGCAGATCTTTTCTACATCTTTGCTCTTCTTGGTAAATCTCACTGCAGCACCTGTCAGGAGCAAAGGCCTCGTTATTTCAATTTATATCAGGCTAACGTGGTCAATGTTTGCTGCAACATCTCTGAAAAAGTATCACCTTCTGTTCCTGCACTCATCATTGTGTCAGTGCTGAGCAATTCACGATATTTCATTTGGTCTTCTTGCTGGATTTACTAAGTAAAAATCAACCAAACATCTCCTTCTACTGATTAATAATGCTCTAAACATGCTTCTGCAGAGGTTTCCACCCAATGACAAACAGGTCCTCCCATCATGAATGTTTATTTGTTCTACTTTGTCGTGCAAAGCTGATTGATAGAGATATTATTGGAATGATTGCTCCCCTACTTCTAAACTATTCCAGTGCAATCAGAAAGGCTGTCTGAACCTGCAGCTGAAAGTACTGCTCTATGGTCATGCAGTGGTAAACCTGGTGACTGAATGCACTGGCCAATAGCTGTGAACTGCAGACATTCATCAGCTGGCATGCTTGCACGTTGTTGTAAGGTCAATAGTAAACATGGCATCCCCTCCAGGTACAGCTTCACCAGTTGTTAGGGGGGATTTCACAGCCAGGACTGGGTCTGAGGAAGAACATGTATGTCTTAATGCTCTTTAGATGCAAGTCTGGTATCTCATTTAGAGATGGAAGATTAAATCATAGGTACATTTCTACTTCTCCCTTTGCATGAGTGCTAGAAGAAGCACTTCTGTGCTTAAGATCTGTTACAGAAAGTTCTGCCTCTTGCACATGTGAGATATCAAAAGATAAGGATATTCATGTCTCTGTCACAGAAACAACTCGTATCACTTTAGTGGTAGCTGGAGGTTGATAGGAGATAGGAGAACTAGGAATAAAGGAAAGCCTTTGGTGTGTTAATGCACTGCTAACCTTAAAGTCAAAGGAAGCATCTTTAGGGAACCAACACAGCTGCTCAGCACACACTGACCCATTTCCATTGGGGTTTTTGTGCTTACCAAGGTGCACGCTCCCTGGGAATTCCAGAGACGGGCTCTGTCCATGCGCATTGACTGCAGACACTCGGAACTGATCATCAGCCTCTTCAGACAGATTGCTCACCGTGAACTCTGGGACGGGGACATGAGACTCGTGGCACCTCACCCAGGTGAAGCCAGTTAGTTTCTTGCATTCCACAATGTAGCCATCGACTGGAATGGGGCGGTGCATCTTCGGAGGGGACCATGCCAGCGTCACTGAGGTTTCTGTTTTATTTTTCACCACGGGGTCAGTTGGGGGCTGGGTGGGAGGTTTTCTGGGAGCTGAACAGAAATAAATTTCAGAAATATTAGCATAAGGTCATGTAGGCTGGAAAAGACCTTCAAAAGACCTTCAAAATCAGCAGACTCAACTTTCAGCATGACCTACTGAGTCCCACCATTAACTACTGTGGTACCTGAGGACATACATGACAAGCTTATTCCTGCAGGTATTTACATAGTGAATATATTCACCCTCTGGTTGCTTTGGAACATTTTAGAGGTTAAAATCCCATCAGACTTTTTCACTGTGTGCAGCCACTGATACAGGCAGGAGGCTGGGAATTACCTGATGGGCTCTAGTTACAGACTACTGACACAGTAAAGGATTGATTTCATTTAATTTTGGCCATCAGAAAGTTTGGTGTCTGGTTTCAGTCACCCATCTGGACTCCAATTATAATCATATGGAGAACAGCACATTCAGGAGAACTCATCTCAATAAACCTGAATGAAATCACAGAATCATAGGATCATGGGAGGGCTTGGGTTGGAAGAAACCTTCAAGATCATTAAGTGCTAGATGCCAAAGGTCCCACTAACACAGTATTAAGCCAAAAGCTAGATGCTGGAATCAGATCTCCTGACCTTACCATCAGAAACTGAGATGTCATATTTTGCTCAGAGGTGCCTGCTTGTAGGAGGGACAGCTTCCGAGCTTTTTCTGCTCCAGGAACCAGCTCGAGCTTCAGAATTTAAACAGCAGTCAGAAATTAAACTGAGCTTTGTCACCTCCATCAAATAGAAGGAGTGGTTGGGTGGTACAGCTTTCCAAATCGCTTAGAAACTGTCACAACAATCAGATGCCTACCTTTTCTTTTTTAACTTGTTAATACATAGAGCTTAATAGCATCAGAATGCCCCAAGCACTTCAGACAACAGGACAGCTGTAAACCCTTCTTTAAGGATTCCTTTGTTTAACCACTGAGTAACTGTAATTCAGTGGTGCTGGTAGGAGAAGGGAAGTCCTAATCTTCCCAGATGGTGAACAGAGTTGATGTTCACATGCAGACTGGTGCTGCAGCAGAGCCAGAAACCACTCATTTGGGAAACACAGCACCAAGAAAATAATGGGAATAGCTTCATAAAATCAGGAGCTTCACTCAAATTTCATGTCAGATCTATAATTCTTCCTATTTTCAGGAAGAAATGATTTCCCTTTTTCTTGTAGTTTTATTTTCTTTTCCTTTCCAGCAAGCAGCTTTGTAGCTTACAAATTGTTTTCTAATCACCTCCTGGTGTGGACAAATCACACAGGTCTGACTCCATGTTTTACATAGTTAGCATATTATATTTGTTCCACTATGGAACTGTACAGTCATAGAATGGCCTGGGTTGAAAAGGATCCCAAAAATCATCCAGTTCCAACCCCCTGCTATGTGCAGGGACGCCATCCACCAGACCAGGCTGCCCAGAGCCACATCCAGCCTGGCCTTGAATGCCTGCAGGGATGGGGCATCCACAGCCTCCTTGGGCAACCTGTTCCAGTGCGTCACCACCCTCTGAGTGAAAAACATCTTCCTAAGATCCAACCTGATCCACAACCCCTACACACCCTCAGAGCCCCCTAGAGCCCCTAGTCCTCCTATTGCCCACCACAGCCCCATATGCCCACTAGAGTCCCCCTCAACTCTCTTTACAGGCCCTGCACAGCTCTATATAACAGTCTTATAGAACTACCTCTAGTAGAAGCAATCTCCACACAGAGATCCTTTCCCAGCACACTGCGCCACGGGGGGAGCAAAACGGGGGGGGGGCACATACACACACAGCGCCGGGGGGGCCCGTAACCGACCCCCACCCATCCTTTAAAGGGGTGGGGGGTCCGTTTTAATGGGGGGGGGGGCGAGATCACCTTCACCCCCCACCCCCCCATCCCCACCCCATCCTTTAAAAGGGGGGTGTCCATTTTGGTGTTGGGGGGCAGTGACAATCCACCCCCCCACCCCATCGTTTAAAGGAGGGGGGGTCCGAGACCACCCCCCCCACCCCATCTTTTAAGGGGGGGGGTCAGGGGCTCATGGGGGGCAGCACATCGTGCACAACATTGTGGGGGGGGGGGGCTTTAAAAGGGGGGGGTTACAAAAAGCATAGCTCTCAACTATAGATGGGATTGGGGGGGGCTCAATCGATGGGGGGGGGCCCTTCATGCAGGGGGGGCACAGCGTAAGTCAGCGGCTTTGAGGGGGGGTGTTGGGGCTGTTTGGCCTTTGGGGGGGTTATTGTGTGCCCCACCCCCACCACCCCCACACACAATGGGGTGTTAATGTGGGGGGGGGGGGCTTAGATTAGTTGCGTTCCCTATAGCACTGCCCCCCCCCGTCATTAACCCCCCCGCTTTATCCTTACGGCTGAGCCCCCCCCCGACAGCGCCCCATTCATCTTGATGGGGGGGGGGGTTTGTCACACGACCCCGGCGCGGCTTACGGCACATCGTCGACCCCACCCCACCCCCCATAACCCCACCCGGGGGGGGAGGGGGCGATGTGGTGAGTGGGGGGGGGGTTCCGGAGGTGGGGGTGAGCAAAGCGCAATATGGGGGGGGGGGGTCCTATAACTGGAGGGCAGCGGCTGCACAAAGAGCCCGCGGGGGTCGGAGAGCAGCACTTTGGCTGGGGGGGGTCCACGGGGTCCGGGGGTAATGCTGCCCCACCCCCTCCCCCACCCCCCACTGCCGACCCCCCCCCCGCGTTGCCCCCCCGCCCCAACGTCAGCTCCTGCGGCAGCTCCTCGTCGCTCTCCTCCTCCTCTTCCTCGTCTGGGGGGTCAATATGTGGGGGGGGGGGTCCCATCGGGCAGCGGCAGCTCCGCCGGCTCCGATTGGCTGAGCCGCAGTGTGCGGGAGCGGCTGTTGTGTGCCGGTCGGTGGAGGGGAGGCTCTTCATGGAGCTGCCCCGCAGCCAACAACAGCCTGAATGAGATCCTGGAGTCCCAGACGCTGGAGGATGAGCTGGGAAAGAGCAGAGGCTCCCCACAGAAGGGCAAATCACGTCTGATAACGTGAGTGTGGAGCACAGCCAGCCCCTTCCTCACATGTGTGGGGCTTCCATGTTCCTCTGTGCCCATTGCAATGTGCCACCCCAATCCTGCTGCCCAGCTAGGAGTGGATGGGATGAGCAGGTTGGGATGCACAGAGCAGTGCTCAGACATTGCTGGGACATTTGTGCACTGCTGTTGAGCTTCCCTTTGTGCAGCAGGGGAGAGGATGGAGGTTTACAGGTGGATGGTTGTTATTTCTATGGCATTGCACAGGTGGTAGAACCATGTCCATTCCCAAACTTATTCCAGGGCATGCGGGAATTTGTGCAGTTGTAGTTCCTGAATTGTGCTATTTAAAACCCTCCTGTAAATGGGGATGTTTTGTAATGCCTGCTGGGGCTGCAGGCAGCATTGCCTTCCTCCTTAGGGGGCAGGTTTAATCACAAGCCTCCCTATTTCCTATCACAAACGTCCTACAAACCATGTCTGGGCATTGCTGTCTCGGCCTGGATCTCAGCTCCTGAGACTGTCAGATGTGAAGCAGCAGCAGCTGGGACAGGGCTGGCTCTGTGTGCCCTCTCTGGGTCTGTGGGCACAGAGTGGGGCAGAGGGATGACTGTGAGAGGGAGGAATTGCCCAGCCACAAGAAAGAGGAAATCAGCTGAAAAGGGGAGATTTGAGAAGCACTGAGGCTGTGGCTGCTTTGACAGTAAGAAGAAACCAAGCTGTCACTGTGCAGATGGGAACTCCAGTAGGAGAGCTGTGGTGGCTTTACAGATGGCAGACAGCAGCTGGAGTGTAGAGCCAAGGGTAGGGGGGGGATCTTCCTCTTAGCAATGCCATGCAAAGAATGATGCAGACTCCTGCAGGGTCGGCTTTGCTGTGTGACCCTGGGTGGAAGCAGCTGGAAGGTCTCAGCCCTTCTGCATTATCCCAGGAGCTGGGGCAGTGCTCGGTCTCATCCCACCTCTGCTAATAGCAAATGCAGAATCCCTTATCTGAGTGCCCTTTTCTCTCATGTAGAGTCACCAACCCTGGGAAGTTGACAAAAAGTTTGGGTGTTGTGTTGAGGGATGTGATTTAACTGGGAAGTATTGGTGATGGTTGGACTGGATGATAAGATCAGTCATAAGATCATAAGATCATCCAGGTCTTTTCCAACCTTGAAAATTCTATGGAGTTGTAGCAGATTGTGGGGGTGTAGGTGTGGTATATATATGTACACAGATGGGAATATCTGTATGGAAAAGATAGATCCATGTGTGTTCTGGGCTGCACTGAAAAAGGGGTGGCCAGCAGGAGAGGGAGGTGATTGTCCACTCCTGCTCAGCTCTTGTGAGGCCATATTTGCAGCACTGTGTCCAGGCCTGGGAAGGATGTGGAGCTGTTGGGGGGGGTCCAGAGGAGGGCCACTGTGATGATCAGAGGGCTGGAGCAGCTCTCCTATGAGGAAAGGTGGAGGGATCTGGGCTTGTTTAGCCTGGAGAATGGAAGGCTGTGGGGAGACCTCATTGTGGCCTTTGAGTACTTGAAGGGAGCGTATAAACAGGAGGGGGAATGGCTGTTTATGAGGGTGGATAATGATAGGACAAGGGGGAATGGTTTAAAACTGAGACTGGGGAGGTATAGGTTGGATCTTAGGTAGATGTTTTTTGCTCAGAGGGTGGTGACACACTGGAACAGGTTGCCCAAGGAGGCTGTGGATGCCCCATTCAAGGCCTGCAGGCATTCAAGGCCAGGTTGGATGGGCTCTGTCCATGAGCATTGACTGCAGACACTTGGAACTGATCATCACCCTCTGCAGACAGATTTACAGCCCCTGCACAGCTCTATATAACAGTCTTATAGAACTACCTCTAGTAGAAGCAATCTCCACACAGAGATCTTTTCCCAGCGCCCCTTTGTGACATCATAATGCCCCTTTGTGACATCATAACACCCTTTGTGACATCATAATGCACCTTTCTGATGCCATAATGCCCCTTTCTGACGTCATAATGACCCATTGTGATGTCTTAATGCCCCTTTGTGACGTCATAATGCCCTTTGTGATGTCATAATGCCATTTGAGACGTCATAAGGCTCCTTTGTTTTCATAATGCCTCTTTGTGACGTGATAATGCCTCTTTGTGACGTCATAATGCCCTTTGTGACGTCTTAATTCCCCTTTGTGATGTCTTAATGCTCTTTTGTGATGTCACAATACCCCTTTGTGATGTCATAACACCCCTTTGTGACATCACAATGCCCCTTTCAGACGTCATAATGACCCTTTTTGACGTCATAATTCCCCTTTGTGATGTCATAATGCTTCTTTGTGGTGTCATAATGCTTCTTTGTGATGTCATAATGCTACTTTGTGACGTCACAACGCCCTTTGTGACGTCATAATGCCCTTTGAGACGTCATAATGCTCCTTTGTGATGTCATAATGCTCCTTTGTGATTCATAATGCCCTTTGTGATGTCATAATGCCCTTTCTGACGTCATAATGCCCCTTTGTGGTGTCATAATGCTTCTTTGTGAGGTATCTGTGGTGCCATTGATAATGAAGTGTGATGAACTGGAAGGCTTTCAGTAGAATTGCAGCCCTAACATAAACAATGACTTGAACTCTGGAATTCTGTGTAAAATCATTAGCTAGCTTGTGGTCCGGGTCTTCAAACCAAAGGCTGTGAGGTGCTGCTCTTGTTGACGCAGGCTGTGAAAGATGACTTGAGCTCTAAGAGTAATTTCCCTTCTGCTCTTTATATGAACGTCAAATCCACAATTAGAATATTAAGAAGATAATATAAAATTTTGTGCTGCTGGACTGAGGACTTCCATTAGCTGTTAGCCATAGTTTGGAACTTGCAAAGCAATCATATTGGAGCCTTGCTGGGCAACCTGCTCCAGTGTCTCACCACACCCACAGTAAAGCATTTCTTCCTAATATCCAATCCTAATCTACCTTCTTCCCATGTAAAGCCATTTCCCCTCATTCTGTTGCTACCTGCCCTTATGAAAAGTCCCTCCCCAGCCTTCCCTGTAGGCCCTCTTCAGATACTGGAAGGCCACTCTAAGGTCTCCTTGGAGTCTTCTCCAGGCTGAAGAGCCCCATCTCTCTCAGCCTGTGCACATAGTAGAGGTGCTTTCAGCCCTCTCTGATCACCTTCATGGCCCTCCTCTGGACCTGCCTGAACATCTCCAAGTCCTTCTTGTGTTGAGGGCTCCAGAACTGCGTGCAGTGCTCCAGATGGGGTTTCAATGAGAGGAGTGTGGAGGGGCAGCACCACCTCCCTCGACCTGCTGGTCATGCTTCTGTGCTTTAAGCTTATGCTTTAAGGTCCTATATGCTTTAAGGTTTAGATAGTGCAGTCGCCTCACCTCTTCAGGTTTATCTGTGAAGGTCCCTTCCAAGTGAACCGTGCTGATCCAGACAGTTCGGATTGCTCATTAAAGTGTTTTAGTAAGTTGGGCTGGTCCTACGAAGCAGTATGACTGCAGTAAGCAGTGTACATGGTGCGCTGTGAGTACTGCACACATTCCTCTTGGCAGCTTGTGGAACAGAAACTGTGCATTGTTTGGATTGTGTAAGTATTCCTGTTGGTCTCTTGTGATGCTTACCTTCTTAGAGCACCTTTCCTCGTTTGGCTCTACATATTTTGGTACCTTACTTGTTCTGTTTGGCTTAGCAGGGAAGGTCTTCTTCTGAAGCATCCTCAGTCTTGGTCTGGGCAGCATACTTAGAAATGACATGGACGTTACATGAGTGGGTGGTCAAAGGGGGGAAGAACTCACCTTTCTGATCTGTTTCCTTTTAGAACACAGTCCTGGAGAGGATTTGCTTTCCTTGTTTCCTGGAGACTTGGATTCTTAGATGGTTTTGACTGCAGCTATTTCTGATGTTAATTCCTTTTTCTGTACTTTAGTAGCCAAGTGCAAGTGGAGTGCTTTGGGAATTGTCTGAAGTTGCCAGGTTGCGTGTGATCACATATGTAACGTGGAGTTATGTGTGGTGCCAGTGATAATTAAGTGTGATGAACTTGAAGGCTTTCAGTACAATTTCAGCCCTAATGTAAACAGTGACTTGAACTCTGGAATTCTGTGTAAAATCATTAGCTAGCTTGTGGTCCAGGTCTTGAAACCAAAGGCTATGAGGTGCTGCTCTTGTTGACGCAGGCTGTGAAAGATGACTTGAGCTCTAAGAGTAATTTCCCTTCTGCTCTTTATATGAACGTCATATCAACAATTAGAATATTAAGAACATAATATAAAAGTTGTTGCTGCTGGCCTGTGGACTTCCATTAGCTGTTAGCCATAGTTTGGAACTTGCAAACCAATCTTATTTAGACTTTAGTGGTGAAATCTTCTGATGAAATCTTCCTTCTAATTCTGCAAAAGAATCTCGGTGGAACATTTCTGTCTGAAAAGGCTCTGGCATATGAAGATGTGCCAGACTGCAGCCATGTGCCAGATGCGTTTGGATCCATGGAATTTTCTGATGTAGCTTCAGTGTTTGAAGAATCTCCACTCGATCTAAATACTCAGAAAACAAAGCAGGTGTGTGAAGATGTACAGCTAGTTTCTTACAGAAAAAATACAGCTCTTAATCTAGAAATCTGCTTCTCATTGTATCTAGTGCTTACTCCATATTTAAGTATCTAGTGGACCTTGACCAAAGGAAGATAAAGATAGAGCAAAGAAGTATGTTAAGCATAAATTTTGTTGCCTTCTACCTGTAGGCCATGGTTGGTTTGACGTGATCCCTAACTCCAGTGTTTGGTTTGCACAGAAACAGCAAGCAAGGGAACAAGTAAAGGAGTCAGTGAGGATTTTAAAACACAATGGGAAGCGATAAGGCACAGTTAATAAGATTCTGGAGTTAGGCTGGAGGTAGGCAGAGGTTGAAAGGTACCGAAAGAAATTCAATCTTACTGTGTTGGACAACAAAATCCACTGTGATATTATTCAAATTTTTAACTAAACCAAGTGATAATTCATATTTATGTTTAGATAAGCTGGTGAAGGTTAATCCTCAATGGAGAATTGAGATGAACAAATAAAAAAATGGTGTTTGACAGTCTATAAGAAACGAACTTATTCTAGGAGAGAATCAGAGTTTTCAACTGTTTTGTTCAATAGCCAAATAATGTATGATATTTTTATAAGCATTGTGTCTGACCTTCTCAGCTGTTAGAATTTCTTTGACAGTAACTTCTCCGGCTGTGATCAGAAAACCTTTTGTTCCGTCTCTGGCACCATTCGAGGCATGATACTCAACTGGGTGATATGGAATTCACACTGTCAACTCCAGTGACAAGAAAAGTGGCATCTAAGAAGCGTGCAAACACAGAGAATGTTGATGCAGAGTCAGTGTTAAGAAATGAGCTGCCCTTTGCATTTCCTGCTCCAAAGGCCTTCTTTTCGAAGAGCCAGACAGAGAAGCAAGTAGAAGGCATATCTTTTTAGGCGCCTACTTCCAAAGGTATGTTGTATCTAACAAATGGAAACCTAGAACATGTGTAGCTTAGGAATTTTTTACTTTTAATATGAATGCAGTACTTGTAGGTCCTAAAATTCTGAAAGGTTTCAGTGTGGGGTTTATTTGGTCACAGCACATACAGCTGCCATCCTGTACATCTGACAGTGCACTGCAAGCGGTTTAACCATATATCAGGGCATGGTACACGTCTGTTAATGATAGAAGTTCTCACAGTTTCACAAGGAGCATGCCTTGAGATGCATTCAGATAATGAGATAAGTGCTGTGTTCCTAAAACTAGCATGTGTCTCCACTCTCCATCGAGATTTAGTAGATAATTTCTTTAACAATTATGATGAGAGTTTTGTTTTGTTTTTATTTTTTTCTGGGCTATTATTTTGAGTGAAAGAAAAGGGTATGCTTTTATTTAAGCGAGCTTTTGATTGCATCATGCTTCTAAATTAAATGTAACCTACTGAATTCCTCATGATAGCATACGAGTACTTGCGTGTATCTGTTCTCCCTAATAGAGGGAGAAGAGACTCAGTGAACCTGGACAGTGTTACCCAGGGTTGTGAGAACAGCTAAATGATTGTTGAGAACTGGTCAACTCGTGAGCCTGAGACCTGGGATCCTCCATCCTAGGGTGGAACTTTACTGGAGCACGTGGGTGCCACAGCAACAAAAGGACTGTGTACAATAGACTGAGAGTTTGCTGAGTTTCTTGGTTTACAGAAAGCACAACTAACTCAGCAGCAAGTGACGTATTTGGGATAGGAGATGACAGCTGGACTTTGAACCTTAAGGACTGCCAAGAAAGAAGCCATCTGCTCAACCCCTGAGCTGCAAACTGCCAAGGAACTCCATACGTTGCCAGGAATGACAGGAGGGTGCCGACCATGGATACACAGCTACGGACTGATGGTAAACTTGAAACAGCTTGAAGTGAGTAAGGGATATCCAGGGTGCACTGGTGCTCAATATTCAAGAAGCCCATCAATCTACACTGGGCCAAAGGATACCAGTTTTAATATCTCATGCAGTGTTTACTGTATTGGAGGCAAAAGGGGGACATTGGCTTTCACCCCACAGAATCACAGAATCACAGAATTACCCGGGTTGGAAGGGACCTCAAGGATCATGTAGTTCCAACCCCCCTGCCTAGCAGGGCCACCAAACATACGCCTTTACTAGATCAGGTTGCCCAGGGCCCCGTCCAACCTGGTCTTGAACACCTCAAAGGACGGGGCATCCACAACCTCACTGGGCAGCCTGTTCCAGGACCTAACCACCCTTCTAGTAAAGAACTTTCCCCTAACATCCAACCTAAATCTTCCCTCCTTCAACTTAAAACCATTTCCCCTAGTCCTGCTATTATCAGCCCTTTCGAAGAGTTTACTCCCCTCCTGGGAGTAAGTTCCCTTCAGGTACTGAAAGGCTGCAATGAGGTCACCCCGCAACCTTCTCTTCTCCAGGCTGAACAAACCCAACTCCCTCAGCCTGTCCTCATAGGGGAGGTGCTCCAGCCCCCTGATCATCTTCCTGTCCCTCCTCTGGACCCTTTCCAAAATCTCCATATCTTTTTTGTACTGAGGGCTCCGCACCTGGACACAGTACTCCAGATGGGGCCTCACAAGAGCAGAGTAGAGAGGGACGATCACCTCCCTATCCCTGCTGACCACCCCTCTCCTGATGGAGCCCAGGATCCCATTTGCTTTCCGGGCTGCCAGAGCGCACTGCTGGCTCATGTTAAGTTTCTCATCTATCAGGACCCCTAGGTCTTTTTCAGCCGAGCTGCTCTCAAGGACAACTCCTCCCAGCCTGTACAGGTGCCTGGGGTTCTTCCGGCCCAAGTGCAAAACCTTGCACTTTGCTGTGTTGAACCTCATTAGGTTCACCCGAGCCCAGCTTTCCAGCCTGTCAAGGTCCCTCTGAATGGCATCTGTTCACCCCAAAGATTCCCGAAATACCAGGCCATCCTGGTAGAGCAGGGTGATAGAGAAATAATTGTAACTACTATTGCCAACCCAGTATCTTTCCTTAGCGGAACTCCCCTGGTGGAGAACCAGGATGACATCACTGCTTTGAAACAACTGATGCTGCACATTACATCCAGTCGGTCGGAGCTGAAGGACGAACCCTTAGAAGATGCAGAAGACGCCTGGTTTACCAGCAGCTGCAGTTTTGTGAGACAAGGAGGCTGTAAGGCAGGACATGCAGTAACTGCTACTGAGCAGGGAATGGAAGCACAACCATCAGCCGTGGGGACTACCCCTCAGAAGGCTGAAATAACTGCCTTGACGAGAGCCTTAATGATATGGACAGATGCTAACTATGTGTTTGGGGTGTCACACGCTCATAGTACCATCTGAAAAGAGCAAGGATTGCTCACACACAAGGAAAAGAGCATGATGTAAATGTACCTATGTTGTAGGGCACAGTTCTCTATCCAGGCCCAAGTCTGTGTGGGTGTCTCCTCTATCCACAAAGCTGCTCACACTGCAGGAGGCACAGGCTGAGAGGAGAGGCCAGAGCAGCTCTCCCACTGTGACACGGAGCAGCAGGATACAAGTAAAGGAAGGCCCCGCAGCGGTACTGGGAAGGTTCCACACAGTCATCAATTTTTCATCTGAAAGGTAAAGAGGAATTCCCTTTTCTGCCCCTATCATCATTGGTCGGGTGAGTAGCAATGATGCCCGGTGTGCTTCCATCAATGGAGCAGAATAGGCGGAAGGCTGGGGTGCAGGCTTTCCTCTGCTGAGGTTAGTGGGGGCTCAGGGTGTTGCTCAGTGGTAGATTTGTTCACACTGAGTTCTAACAGGAAACTTGCTCAACATCGAAGGCCTTGCAAAAGTCTGGCTGAGTGATGTCAGTTGCTTTTCCTTTCCCTACTGATGCTGTCACTCCACTGTAGAAGGCCACCAAAGCGACCAGGCTGCATGTCTCCGTTTCCGCTGTTTCTCCATTTCCTTCTTGTTGCTCCCTGTAACCAGCAGGTTCAGCCATGCTGCTTTCCTGCCTCCTCTGCTGTGTTTCGTGTGGTCGGGATGGAGCTCAGAGCTCCAGCTCTGAGAAAGGTTTTCTGAGAAAGTTACCATCTCTTTTCCATTCCTTTACCCCTAAAAACAGTTTTCCAGTGTCTCTCATGCAAGAATTCTTTGAACAGCCTGCAGCTGACTCTCCTGAAGCTCAGGGTCCTGACTTTGCTTTTTGCCAGGCACACATTCCTTGAGATGAGGAACTCTAGGAGGGCATGGTTACTACAGCCCTGACCACCTCCAGTCTTAACCCCTGCTGTTCAGCATGTCCAGTAATGCTTCCCTTCTGCTTGGTGTGCTTAATGCTTGGCCCACAAAGTTATTGTCAGTGCACTCCAGCAGGCTCTCAGACAGTTTGCAGCAACTGGGATTGGTGCTGGGTGGTTGCTGGGAGGTGTCTCAGCAGAAAAGCTGGGCTGGGGTGGGCGTGCTGTGTCAGTCCTCATCGCAGCTGGCAGAGAGAGTTAGAGGAGGGTGATGGGTGCTGCCTGCTCTCAATGCTGCTGCACTGAATTTGGGGCACAGCAGCACACTGGTGAGTGAGCTGGGAGGGAGACGGACTGCTGCTGTGCATGGCTAGGCCAGAGCTGGAGGATTGTCAAACACGTGAGTCATGCTGGTGCAGCCATTGCAGCTGCAGCAGGAGTAGAAGACAAAGAGGTTTTGTAGAGGACAGAGGGTGGTGACTCATGGTTTGATGTCCAGGTGGAGGCCGATAACAAGTGGTGTCATCCAGGAGTCTGTCTTGGGACCAGTGCTTTTTTACATGGTTATCAGAGACACCAATGATGCAATGGAGTGCACCCTCTGCTGTTTGCTGAGTGGTGCGGCTGACGCAGTGGAAGGAAGGGATGCCATTCAGAGGGAGCTCAACCGAGAGGTTGGCCTAGGTGAATTTAATGAGGTTCAACACAGCAAAGTGCAAGGTTTTACACTTGGGCTGGAGGAATCCCAGGCATTTCTACAGACTGGGAGGAGCAGTCCTTAAGAGAAGCCCCGCAGAGAAGGACCTGGGGGTCCTGGTGGATGAAAAACAGAACGTGAGCCATCAGCATGCTCTTGCAGCTCAGAGAGCAAATGGTCCCCTGGGCTCCATCAGAAGAGGGGATGGCCAGCAGGGACAGGGAGGTGATTGATCTTCATGATCCTTGAGGTCCCTTCCAACCCGGGCCATTCTATGATTCTGTGATTACACTCACTGTCAGAAATAACGGCAGCTGTACAGATGTTGGATATATTTTGGGACAGTTCTTGTAACCAGCTGATTTTAAGACCTTGCCCGAGTCAAGAGTCTAAATTGAGTGTCAGAAGAAAGCTGGTAAAGTGGCTATTGCTCATTCTTTTTCATTTGCTGATTCTTTCATTCGGGTTCCTTTTCCAAAGGAGATTCTGGTGATGGAAGCAATTGAAGAAAGAACCAAAGCAGCTCTTGCCAAGAGTGCTTGAAGTCCCTGTGGAGAGAAGCAAAGAACTTGGGCTTCCTCTGGGATGCGCCCCACCATGTCTCAGGAAGGAGACAACTGCTGTTCCACTTTCTGCTCTGTGTGTGGAAAGGTACGTCTGGGTTTTCTTCTACTTGTTTTTCTTTCTTTTTCTGGCTTTGAAGGAGAAGGGGTGGAGCAAGGGGAGACCCACTGGTCATTTGTTAACTCAAGAGCAGGATGGATTCTGCATTGACTGTGAAAAACCTGGGCTAGTAGCATGGGCATATTTCAGGCTGGACTCTTCTTTTGCTGCTTGGTTTCCTTTTGGCTACAGGGAGACAGCTGTCTAAAGGTGTGTTTTCAAACCCACTCTCCAAAACCATGTTTCATTGTTGCAGGTGGTTCAGTGTGCTCTTGCAGGGTAGATGTGTTTGCTGTAGAATCTGAATGGTTTCTGTTCCTAGGGGAGGACTGGGAGGAGGTAGTGAGAAGAGAATTCAATGCCTGAGGTGTATCTTAGTGAGAAATGTTGGCATGAGGTGCTGAAAGTCTTGAGTTGTCAAAGGCCAGTGAGGCTCAGACTCCTTAACCTGCTGGAGCAGGGTGGAAGCAAGGAGTGGGCACTGCCGTCACACAAGCTGCACTTGGTTCTGGTCTGCCAGGTCTGTGCTGGCCTGGATTTCTTCTGAGAAGTTTGTTGGAGCTGCTTGGAGTAGTGAAGGGTGGGGAAGAAGTGCTGCTCCAGAGCTATGAGACGTGCAGCTCCTTCTGAAGTGCTCCTGAGAAGGACGGAGCGCATTTGCTGCAGCTTTCTCTGCAGATGTGCTCCTCACCTTGAAATCCTCGTGGTTTGTCCTCAGCTCCTGACCACGGCCTGTTCTCTGTTTTGCAGGCTGATAACATGCAGAAGCCGCAGCTGGTGCGTGCTATGTCATCTTTAAACGTACCAGCATTTGCGGCAGCCCATGTTATTAAGAGCCACGTCGCCCAGGGGCCAGATGAGCTCTCTCTGGAGGTAAGCAGTTCCAGGCGTTCCGTGTTGTCGTGCATAGAAGAGGGCAGTCCTTTCTGCTTTGTTTTCCTACCAGATTTGCTGAATCTGGGATTGATGTTTCAATCTCTTTCAGGTCGGAGATCTGGTGAGCATTGTTGATATGAGGACATATCAACAGGCTGAGCCCCTGGTGGAGAGGCAAGCGTGGCTTTGAGGTAGGCACACGTTTTTGACTAGAGAGCACAACTTCAGTAGAGTTGGGAATCTCAGCTTGGAGCTGCTCTGCCTGCACAGGATGGCTGCTGGATGCAAACAGTTGCCCTGTGTCACTGTCAGTGGACCTTCCCTTTGGCTCTGGGCTCGGGCTAATGCTCACCTGTCTTTTTGTTCTAATTACAGGTTGGGCTTTTCCCAGGTGAGTGCATGGAACTCATCAGCGGAAAAGTTCCCGATTCCCTCCTCAATTCATTGCCAAAGCCAGGTGCGTAATTTACATTTGACAATGCGAGTTAGTCAAATAGGGTCAGAACGTTACTTTCAGGGGGTTTGTTTATGCCCAAGTTCAGCAAGCTTAGAAAGAGAACTACAGTAATCTCCTTGGGCACCTCCAGGGATGGGGAAAATCCATTCTTGCGTGTCCTTGTTGGGAATGTTCTTCCCGTTGTTACATGCTCTGTCGAATGCATTGCGCTCAGCTTCGTCCAACCGAGCCAGGCCTGAAATGAACTGGTTTCTTTGTTTTGTTGCGCAGAGCCAAAGAAATGGGGCAAGCTCATCAACGGCCTTTGTTCCCTGGTGAAGGTCAGCCCTGGGAGAGCAAAGCAGCCTGAGCCTCCGACATTCTCCGGATCCATGTCCTTGCTTGACATCGTTGAGAGGTATTTAGCCTTCAGGACTTGAGGGCTGAGCTGTAGGAATGGAAGCATCCTCTGCTGTTTGAAACAGAGGGCGTTTCTAAGCTGTGTTTCAGCAGAAAGCAGGCAGTGCCCAGAACAGGCAACTTTTGGCCAGGGCTCGGTGCAGCTCTTCCATCACCCTGCACCACGTCTGACAGCATGCTCTGTTTTCTCTGCAGAATGAGTTCTCCCAGGAAGAGGGCAGAGTCAGCAGCTGGCAGTTGGTGTTCCTGCTTCTGCCTGGGCAAACCATCCCCTGTGGCCAAACACCAACTGCAGAGCAGTGCCAGGGAGCCCTCTGAAGCAGAAGTCTTGGTCCTGGCAGGTAAGGGTGCAAGTCCAGCTTACAAAACACTGCTTGTCAGCAACACAGGTAGAATTCATGCTTTCAGTGGGCTTGTACCTCCTTCTGGCGTTCAAGCCCGTGCCTGACATCTTCAGTTGATCCCTGTCTTTCCCAAATGAGTCTCTTGTCAACACAAGAGCTGGACCTGCACGTGGATCACTTTCAAGACAGTGACACTGTTGCTAGAAGCCTATTTGCTTCTGCCCACCACCACTACATAGCCAAATGTCAAGAATCTCCATGGTTCATCTTGCGAACGTTCGACACTAACTGCTGTACATCTGCTCCTTCCTAGGTGACCCGAGCCCTTGTATATCCCCAAGACGCAGGGCATGTTACGATGACGCATCTTCCATCAATGAAGAGTTGTTACTAAGCACAGAATGCTGCAGTTCAGATGAAAGCCTTCCGTATAACATCAGCTATCAAGAGAAGAAGGTCATCATCGTTGAAGCCTTCATTCATCCCATCCCTACTGAAGCTGCTGACCTGAGCCCACCAGACACCTCAGGCACCAGCCTGGACTCAATGTCTCTGCAGTGCAGCCCAGCCCAAGCACAGCCTGAGTGCCCCGACAGCAGCACCACCATGCAGGCTCAGGTCAGCATCACCGAGGAGAAGCTGAGCATCTCGCAGGGGGGCACAGAATCAGGACACGAGTCCCAGGCTCCGGGCAACAGCACGGTCTCTGAGCAGCTCTCATGATTACAAGAGAGGATGAGTCCCATCTTTCCTCCAGACCTCACACCCCCTCCTTTCTCCTATTGAATAAAGGCACGCTCGTGCTCAATCAATGCCTTGACTGAATTCCGAGTTTTCATTCGCAGAGATTGGGATGAGTGCAAGAAACTGCAAGGCAGCTCAGCTTACAACACTCTGGCTGTGGGGTTTGTGCGGCCGAGCTCTGGGTGTGTTCCCATTTTGCCTGACTTTGGGATGCCTGCAGCGAGAGCTCTGCTGCCGTTGTGTATGGCAGCAAATAGTCTCTAGCATCCTGGATGCTGCTCATGAAAACCCCAAGCTTCCTGGCTGTGGCTGTGATGCTTTTCAGGGCCTTTTGATGCTCTTTGATGCCGTGGCTGCTCCCTAACACCTCTGTCCTCCCGCCGTGTCCATTCCTAGCTCCCACCTGTGAGCTGTCCCTGCAGATCATCTCTAGCCCTGCCATCATCGCGCTGCAGCAGGAGGAGCTCGCCCTGACCAACATCAGGCAGTGCTGCCTGCCTCTCTCACTCTCTAGACCAAGTGTAACTACGCTGTCATGGAGACAAATGCTTTCTGTCACATCCTCCATCCCTGCAGACATTTACCGGTAGGTGGCTCTTGCAGAAGAAGATTCAAGCAGCAGAACCTTTTGCTCAGCTACAGCACACAAATGCTACAAAAGCAGGAATAACCCGCAAGCTCTGGGTCTGTTTGTCTTGCACAGGCATGCACTAACTGCGTTTGATGGTACCCCCCATCCTTGATTTCCTTCCCTGCTTCTTGTCTGATGACGCTGCTGAGCCAGGAACAAGCTGCCCAGTGTGGCAGAGCATGGTGCAG
This sequence comes from Coturnix japonica, assembly GCF_054131305.1. Taxonomy (NCBI): domain Eukaryota; kingdom Metazoa; phylum Chordata; class Aves; order Galliformes; family Phasianidae; genus Coturnix; species Coturnix japonica. The sequence goes on from NW_028188979.1 coordinate 517,540, forward strand.
GGCTGTGCTGGGACCTCCTCCCCTTCATCTGCTGCAGATCAGTGCCACACACGTGCCATCGAGATGCTCTGGCACGGGATGTGCCTCCAACCCAAAGCTCCTTCCCACCTCCCAAGGAAAAGCAAAGCAACCCAAGCATCTCCAGCAAAGCTGCCCAGCAGACAGCAGGGAATGCAAACAGCTTCTGGCTGCTCCCCTGCACTCCTGTCCTAAGTAATAGACCCCATGAGGACTGGCTGGGAAATCAGTGCATGACACATGTGAGTGTGCACAGGATTGTGCAAAGCAGTGGGGTTCCATGAGTTTGTGTGTGTGTGTATCTCGGCTGTTATGAAAGCATGGGAAGACTGCCTTACTGAGTCCCAGATAATTACTTATCCTCAAATGATTTTTCCTGGCCAAATTTAAAGCCTCTTACAGGTAATCGAGACCAACAGGCTGTTGTTGCACAATCAACAGGCACAAACTAGATGAATAGCTGAGGAAAATAAAGCATCATGCCAAGGGTACTAGATAAGTGAGCAGCTTGAGATCTGCACATTTATGTGATACTCATGGTCTTAGACAATATTTGCTTAGTGAGGTCACATAGAATGAAAGTAAAATAGAAGAAGTGCAATTGGTCTCAGTTCACAGCTGGCTGGTTTGTCTCAGGCTAATCCTGAACTGCCTCAAGCGACTGCTTTGGTGCTCTACAGAACAGCAACTTCAGAGATCTCTTTCTATTACTAAGTGTTTGAAAGAGCAATTTGCTCTGTTAATTATCCATCATTTCTGTGCAGTCTGTTTTGTCAGACTTGTCTTTAGCTTCCAAGTTGTATGTGAAGAATTGTTTCCGTTGTAATGCACAATGTACTAAAAATTGAGAGATGAAAATGTGAAGAGTTTTTCCAGCTTTGATTTCATGTCTGGAATTTTGGAACCCACTACTTGCAGTTGTTAATCTGTCCAAACTGGTCTGGTTTGGAATGCCCTCATCCTTCTTGAATCGCTGTTAAAGGCGGAGCAGTTCCTACAAGTGCCATGGCCCCACTGTTGTTCTAATTCTTGTTTCTTTGTTTTCCACACGCTGCTTTTCAAGCCTCCTTTTTCTTTACAGTCAAAGTGAGAACTGCACTGTGAGGTGTCTGAACCTTGTTGTGCCTGTACATAAATAGAACAGCAGCAAAGCCAGACAGGTGACTGTGCTGACAGCTCTCGTAGCCAGTAACACGTAACTGTGCTAAATCCCTTGTGACGGCTTTGATTTCATTTTTGCCAGTGAAATCCTTGTAAAAGGAAGTGCAGCAGTGTGATGAGCTAAGGTGAAGATGCTGGTTTTAGTAGTGCTCTAAGCTGAGTGAAAGGGCAATTGAATGAGGGTTATATGCTTTCTCTGGGACGATAAGGCTCTTTTTCCTGAGGGAAAGAGCCAGCTTTTCATGGGCTATATGTGGGCTTTGGCAAGGGCAGACAATCCAGTCTGTCAGGAAGCCATTTGAGGTGCTTCAGGTTTTTAAGCTTGTCTTTTTGTTTTTCAGGCAAATATTTGGAGCATGGGTGTACTGCTGTATGCTCTGCTGTGTGGGTTTTCCCTTTGGATGATGACAATATGATGGCACTCTACAGGAGGATACCAGTGGGTATCAGTGGTGCTAGAATACACTGAGAAGGGAAATAGCTGAGCTTGACAAGAGGCCTTGCTTTTCGGATGGCAGAACATGCTGAGCTGTGAGTAGAAAGGCCTGTCTGCTGAATATTGTCCCTGTTTTTGCTGCTTTGTCTACCAGTATTTAGTGGAATTGGTTCTACGCTTGGTTGGCCTATGTGGCACTGTAGCCTAATTCTGTACCATGATAGCATACAGAATTTAAGGAGAAGTATTTTCTTGCCAATGGGCTGGATTTTTTGTATCTGGTTCTTCAACTGGCTGCTCCCTATACTATCTGTAGTAAAAATACAGACACATCATTTGATTTCCCTGAAATGAATGTTCCTAAATGCCAGCTCTTCTCATGTCTACAAAGATCAAAGTTCTGCATTTGCTATTAGAATTTCCTCTTCCAGAATCAGGAGGTAATGTAGGACCCCACAGATTGCCTTCAGAATCCAACAGTTAGTTCTGTTTCCTTTCGGAGTGCATAACAACCTGAGCAAATGAATTGAATGACGTGGCTTATTAGTCTGGTACAAACTCTGCTGTACACTGAAACTTGGTCCATTTGTAAGCAGGACTTTTTCCATCTCTGCAGGACAGCAGAAAACCATTTGTGCTAATCATGATGCCAAGAAGCAGAATGCGGCAGATGATCCAACTGCTTCAGGTGTTCATTTCCTTAAAACTGAATAGTTTTGGACTGAGAGTTTGTAAGCAGAACGGAGCTCTTAAAGCTGTCAGAGACTATTTCTGCACTGTTCAATTCTATCTGCACAACATACACAGGATCTCAGAACTGCGTTGCTTGAACTGGTGGAACTTGTTGAAGTGAACTGGGATGAGCAAGTTTTAGAACTTAGTCAGAATGCAGTAAAAAATGGATAATCTCATGAGTATTAAGGTACAGGCTTGCTATTTCTGCACTGAATTTGTTTTTATTTTACATGGCTGTGATCTGAAAGTTGCTTGAAACGCAGGCACCTAGGCACTGTTGTGTAACTGAATTTCACACGATAGGTCCTGAAATATCCTGGAATCAAAAACTCTGACTTGTTTTAAGTCTGCTGCTTGAGTCTAATCAGGGTCATAGTGTCTGTGTGCAGTGTTTCTTTCCCTGTAATGCTCCACATCATTTCATTTTGGGAATATTGAAGGAAATGGACTATGTGCCATAACTGTTGTTAGAACAAAGTATGTCTGGTGTGATCTTATGCATAGGTTCTGTAACTGCTCTTCACAGCTCAGGTGTTTGACCTTCCTTTTGGTGAAGTGATGAAATACTGCTGGTTTCTATTTGTGCTTCTAGGCACCTTGAAGCTCTTAGGAATAGAACAATTGTCTCCAGTTCTTTTCAATGATATCAGTAACAGCTCGAGTGTTGCTGCCCACTAGGTAGACCCAAAGAAGCAGATTACAGTGAAACAACACACGAGCTGGACCTGAATGAGGATCACTTTCAAGACAGTGGCTATGCTGCTTCAAGCCTACTTGCTTCTTCCTGCCGCCACTCTATTACCAAGTATCAACAACCTTTCATGATTCAACTTGCAAATGTTTGAAACTAACCCTTGTGTTTCTATGCCTTCCTAGGTGATTCGAGCCCTTGTCAACCCCAAAGATCCAAACCAAGCAGTGTCTTTCCATCAATGGAGAGTTCTTATTAAGCATGAATCGCTGCAATTCGGATGACAGCCTTCCACATGGTAACAGTGATGGACACAAGGGGCTCATCCACGTTCATGCTCTCATATCTCCTGGCTCTGCTGAAGCTCGTGACCTGAGCCTGCCAGACACAGCAGTCACCTGCCTGGATTGTGACCCAGCACCTTTGCAGTGCTGCCCATCCCAAGCACAGCCCGAGTGTCCCAGCAGCAGCACCACCATGCAGGAGCAGGGCAGCATCAGTGAGGTGAAGCTGAGCATCTTAGATGGGGACTTAGAGTCAGGCTGCCAGTCCCAGGCACCAGGCAGCAGCACCAGCTCTGAGCCACTCTCATCTTGACAAGAGAAGTCCCATCTTCACCCTTGACCTCTCAAGCCCTCCTGTCTTTTATTGAATAAAGTCACTCTCATGCTCAGTCATCGCCTCGACTGCATTCTGAGTCTTCAATCACAGGGATTGGGATGAATGCAACAAACAGCAAGGCAGCTCAGCTTGCAATGCTATGGCTGTGGGGTTCGTGCAGGCAGAGCTCTGGGTTCCCATTTTGCCTGGCTTTGGGATGTCTGCAGCAAGATCTCTACCATTTTGTATGGGAGCAAATAATCTCTAGCATCCAGGTTGCTGCTCATGATATATCCCAGTCTTCCTGGCTGTCACTTTGTGATACTTTTCAAAGCCTTCTGATACTCTTTGATGCCTTGGCTGCTCCCTAACACCTCTGTCCTCCTGCCATGTTGACTCACGTCTCCCACTTTTAAGCTGGCTTTGCAGATCATCTCCAGCCCTGTCATCATCACGCTGCAGCAGGAGGTGCTCACCTGGCCCAATGTCTGGCAGTACTGCTTGTTCTGCAGATGAGCAGCTGCCTCCTCATCTCTTCAGCTACAGTAGTTTTTCTCAGGGCAGTTAGATGCAGTCATGCTCCTCTGGATTTGGTGTGTTAAATCCATGCTGCATGGCAGCAGTCAGTGCAATACAAAGGTGTTCTGTGTGCCATAGCATTTCTCCAGGGGCTGCCAAAGGTAGAAGCACAACACAGCACCATCCTTCTGACAGTAATGTCTGTGAGTGTTAGACATGTGAGCACTGCATCATCCCCAGCGTGTCAGTGCTTTTCCACACCAACCTGACTCTCACACTCTGCACTGAATGTAACTCTGCTCTTGTGGAGACAAATGCTTTCTGTCACATCCTCCATCCCTGCAACCATTTGCCGGTAGGCAGCTCTTGCAGAAGAATCAAGCAGCAGAACCTTGTGCTCACCATACAGCATGCAAATGCTATGAAAGCAGAAATAACCTGGCATGCTCTGGGTCTGCAAGGCTGCACAGATGGGAGAGGTAGATTGTGTTTTTGCAGTGGAAGTTTCCAGTATTTTCAGTACATAGTGTAGGCCCTAACTGAATGTATAACCCTCTTGTAAAACAGCTGTGTAAGTAGTTTTTCCACCAAGAAAGTTGCTGAACAGAGTTAAGTTCAGACTGGGGGCATTCTGACATGGGTAGAATTGAGACAAGCACAAGATAAATACACAGGGTGGGTAGAGCCCAGCACAGGACAGAATGAATGTACTGACTTTTGGAAACATTGCCCTTCTCTGTCCGCAGAAAAGTACAAGGCAAACCTAAAAACAAGAGGTTGGTAATTGACCTTATATGGAAATGAATCCTAGCAACAGTCTCGAGGAGTCTGTGAGCCTGAGATGCTCAACCAATGAGAGCCATGAGAGCATCACCTGCAGTGGGTTTAGGGCACAGAACAGAATTGATTTCACTGACTGGTGTGCAGTTTCTCCCTTGCCAACAGGGGATGTGCGCGCAGTATTGCAGTAATGAATGAGCACTGCTGCTATCGCTGCCAGCTTTGCCTAACTAGAAATCTTTGACTTTGAGAGTTTCTCACACAAGGGGAGAGGGTAAGAAAGTAAAGAGGCACAGAAAACTAAGGAAAACTGCTCTTCTTATCTATAAAAATTGATACAATTGATGCTGTCGTGCATTTATTTATTTATTTTTAATTTTTTGCCAATGTCAAATTTTTTTAAAATATCCACACACCAAAATCTGACTACCAAGCAAATTTAATGAAAATGAAATGAAGGTGAGTTAGCGGAAAGCACAAGGCCATATTATATTGGGCTCTAGCAAATTTACAGGCAGTCACTGCACGAAGAGGTAGATCTGAGTTGCACATTATATGATTCCCACAAAGATTAAGGAAATCTGAAGCTTTCAATATATTTTTTTAATTCTTTTTTCATTTCATTTTTTAAACACCTGACCCAGACCCCAACCCTCACAGGAGCTGTAAAGATAACAGCATTAACCTGAAATGTAACTCTAATCCTAACCCTTACCCTGATTCTACAGGGGACTGTCTGAAATGGACATCAATTCAATTACTCATTTATTTATTGACAGACATTCAAGTTTGCTACGTTTGGAGAAGTTTTTATTTGTTTGCTGTGGTTTGGTTTTTTCTTTTTTTCTTTTTTTTTTTTTTTTCCCCCTTCCCTCCTCTTCCATCTTTGTGTTCTTCCCCTATAATCAAAAGAGAACGGATCCCCAGGGTCTGTCCCGCAGACGTTCTTTCCGTGGTCTCTGCTGCCACCTGCTGGCCAATACACGGAACTGCCACTGTTGGGCGTTTGGTGCCACCGGAAGCACAACGCAGATCTGAGTTCTGACCGGTCTACGCAGCAAATCCGCCAATCTTTATTGTGATAAGCCCTCCACATGGCATTGCGCATGCACTCGAACATGCAACAGGCATAGATTTCTCTTAACTCCTTGAGGAGCAGGCAAGCAGAACAACTGAGCGCACCACTGCTTGTGATTGGGCCACCCCCATCATAGAGATGTGTGTTAGATCTTTTACCCACCCCTGGACTGGCCTTGTTGTTTAACGATAACCTCTGAAATCTGAGCTACTGGTTCTACCACCTGTAGTGTAGAATAGGTAGCCAATAAATGCTTTTCAACTGTGATGTATCTTTATTCTGCTCCATGCCAAACCTGTGGCCAAAACCTCATAGGGGTTCACAAAGAACTCTGGCTCTGCCAGAGCCCCCATCCAGACCCTTCTTGAGTTACATTCACATCTAGTTTGGCTGAAAAGGTTGGACTATAAATACTCAGTGCTTGGGCCTGTTTAACAGATATTTTTTCCTGATTATGCTGTCCATCGATCTTTTTAAACTGAACTCCTGCTCTAATCTGGTCTTTAAACATTTGTTGTCTCAAGACCCTAATGGGTCCAGACTGGATTACCTTAGGGGCTGGACGCCTAAGTCATGGCAGCAGATGGTTCTCTGCCTTTCTCAGACCTTTCCACCACCATTCAGAGCCTGCATCTGGCCGTAGGCACTCTTGTCTCCCCATCAATTGGGCAGCCTGTTGTATTACAGCACCTGAGGGCCACTGGGGGGTTCAGTATGGATAACATAGACCCATACTGATGTAAAGGTGATGGCTGTAGGATGAGATCCCTCGTTCCTGATGAAAAATTTATTGACTGGGCTCTCAAAATCATCTTCATAGATTGCCTCTTTCATGCCTAATTCTCTAATATAATTTTGTTAGTCCTCCATAGAGGACCACAGGCTGATATTTAATGGTATGTCATTCTTATTTGGCCATGTTATATGACACACAGCCATAAATCATTCACTGATCAAATGGCTATCCTCATTATGTTGGACAGAGCATACAGTCTTTGCCTGAGGGCAGGGTGAGTAGTAATGGATGTCAGTTTTGAAATTTCCAGTCCATTCACCACAGCGCTTTCTGCCTCCATGTCCCATAACCAGAGCAGCTATGCTGGCATGCTCTCTTGGTTTCTGTCTAAACCACTGTACTATATCCATCAGTTCAGCTGCTGTATTATGGGCAGCAGGGTTTGGGGGGTTGGATACTGGTCAGGGCACTCCCACCAGCCTATCCTGCATTTTTTTTTTTTTTTTTTTCATTTTTGGGTTACAATCAGTCAGATCTCAAATAGATCTAGTCCAAATGGAACCTCAAAATCTGACCTTTTAGTGCCTTCATTTACAGAGTCCATTTTATACAGATTCCCTTGTACAGGGTCCCCATGGTCTTCCAGAGAGATGTTTCTGATCTTCCATAGGAGAATGATTGAATTAGGTTTTTTCCCCATCAAAACTGCCACCTGTATTTCCAGTTTTTCAACACTATCATTCAATAGCTGATTTGCATCAGCCTGAGCCTCTTCAGTTATGTTCAGACAGTTCAAGGCCATTAAAAGTGGCCATGCCACCATGAACACAGCTAACTGTCATTCTCAAGTTGTAAGTATGTCTTTGCTAAGACCATGGAAATACTCAGTCAGGTGGGCCAGGGACTCATGGACCCTCCCTCCGTCCCACACAGGGCCCCATTTTTCAGTGACAGAAGCAGTGCTGCATTTTGAGGATCCTAGGAATCCCAGGACATGCCCTGACAAAAGGTCATTCAAAGGGGTAGTCTTTCCCCATCCAAACAACTCCATGATATTCACAGAATCACAGAATTGTAGGGGTTGGAAGGGACCTCCAGAGACCACTGAGTCCAGCCCCCTGCCAAAGCAGGTTCCCTACACCACGTCGCACAGCTCGGCATCCAGGCAGGTCTTGAATATCTCCAGAGAAGGAGATTCCACAAACACCCTGGGCAGCCTGTTCCAGTGCTCTGTCACTCTCACCGTAAAGAAGTTATTGCACACATTAGTGCAGAACTTCCTGTGGTCCAGTTTCTGTCTGTTTCCCCTTGTCCCTCCTCCACACACTGCTGAAAAGAGTCTGGCCTCACCACTTTACCCCCCACACCTCAAATATTTATAGACCTGGATCAAGTCCCCTCTCAGCCTTCTTTTCTCAAGGCTAAACAGACCCAGTTCACTTAGTCTCTCCTCATAGGGGAGATGCTCCAGGCCCTTCACCATCTTTGTGGCCCTCCACTGGACTCTTTCTAAGAGATCCCTGTCTTTTTTGTACTGGGGAGCCCAGAACTGGACACAATATTCCAGATGAGGCCTCACCAGGGCAGAGTAGAGGGGGAGGATCACCTCCTTCGACCTGCTGGACACGCTCTTTTTAATGCACCCCAGGATGCCATTGGCTTTTTTGGCTACAAGGGCACACTGCTGGCTCATGGTTAATCTGTCGTCCACCAGGACGCCCAGGTCCCTCTCAGCAGAGCTCCTCCCCAGCAGCTCTTCCCCCAGCCTGTACTGGTGCATGCAATTATTTCTACCCAGGTGCAAGACTCTACACTTGCTTTTGTTAAACCTCATCCGGTTTCTTACTGCCCGGCTCTCCAGCCTGTCCAGGTCTCGCTGAATGGCAGCACAGCCTTCAGGTGTGTCAGCCAATCCTCCCAACTTCGTGTCATCAGCAAACTTGCTGAGGGTGGTCATTGATGAAGATGTTGAACAAGACCGGACCCAGCACAGACCCCTGGGGGACGCCGCTCGTTACAGGCCCTCAGCCAGACACTGCACCGCCAACGACAACACTCTGCACTCTGCCAGTCAGCCAGTTCTCGACCCACTTCACTGTCCAATCACCTATCCCATACTTCCTCAGCTTTGTTATAAGTATGTCATGGGAGACTGTATCAGTTATAGAGGTTATAGAGTTCAATTCCTGTAGTCAATTTGGCGGCCCAGGTGGGACCAGCTCTGTTCGCTGCAGGACCAGCTGAGAGGGAGACACTTTTGGCGCACCCTGAGATTTCTCTGAAGGACTCCCTTCCTCACCTGATCACTGCAGGGACAGACAAGGACCACCCATAGGTGGACCAGGTATGTGTATGGTAAGTGGAGCCCATATGTCTTGAGGAGACATCCTACACAGTTTACAGCCATACGTGCTGCTCCCAGGGAGGTGAGCTCATGGCTTTGGTTGCCAGCTGGGGTAGGAAGACTCCTTGGGTGAGTTCCTATGAAAGGGAACTGTATGTCATATGAATGGAAACAAGAACAAGTACTCTCTCCCAGGTGGGTGACAATAGGAGGGACCTAGGTTGGTCTCTCCTACGGGTATGGGATATAGTGGATAGCCTGTCAAATGGTAGCCTGGGTTCTCCAAGTTGTAATCACGGGGGTTATAGGTTGTATGTTCAATATTATCATCTGCTTTAAGTGTTTGGTACCGTGTGTCAAGCCGACTCTGGGAAAAACATTAACGTTTGCAACTGGTCGACCAGAGTATGAGTGTTATTAAGATTCCAGCTAGAAAACGTTGTCAGCATTGTGTAGTATGAATAAACCATGGTTTTTGATCTAAATGTCAGAGTGAGTGTGGTGTGAGTGAGACACAGAACAGCTGCAGGGTGAGTGCCGAGTCCCGATCCATGTTTCCTTCCTCCTGTGAGGGAAATGGCCAGACACGGACAAAGTGAAAGACTGTGTTGTGTGTCCACTCATAAGTACTTTCTGCTTGTATGTAAGAAGACAGGAGTTTGTACTCTGTAGATTAGTAAGATTGTCCTGAGGAGAGGTGTACATTCCACCCGACCAATGAGTGTCAACCCATTTATGTAATACTATGTACTGCTTGCGAGGAAGTGTGTGAGGGAGGTGGTTCAATCAGTGCTGGTTCTGTGGCACAGTGTTTATAACTGAAGAATACAGACTGTATTAAGGGAGTTTATGTGAACTGAAGAACTGTACGTTTTGACAAACAGTTTTGATGGTATAAGAAAGTGTAATTGTTAATGATATATGAAAGTGTAGTTGAGGGAATGTGGAAGTGTATCTGAGCATAGAAATAGAGGAAGCATTTACAGAGGAAAAAGGATTAAAGTGAGTTTACCTGCATTGACATGAGAGCAACACCCTGCCAGACCGCTGCCCTGTGAGCTGAGCAGAGCAGAGCAGAGACACAGTCCCCATGTATCAGGTAGTGTTATTCTGCTTACCAAAAGAATGAGTTCACTACAGAAGAGGCAAATCTTCCCCTCTGCTCCATCTGTGGCATACTCTGGAGTTCAAGGCATTGCAAAGCTATGGCACATCTACTTTCTTTCAATGATGAAAACTTAGTGTGCTCTGGGCTCTCATTTCAATTGCATCTAAAGAAGTCTAGGGTCATGCCAGCTGACAGGAAGCTGGCAAATGTTGTCTCATTGTAAGGAAGAGCAAGAAAGATGACATGGGCAATTATGGACCTGTCAGTCCAGAGCCTGGTAAAATTATGGAGAAAATGATGGTGGGAGTTATGGAAAAACAGCTGAAGGACAATTCTGTCATTGGTCGCAGCCAACACAATGTGGTGGGTGAGCAGTTGGCCAGTAGGTCAGTCCCAAAGGATTATAGTCAGTTTTTTCCATCAGGCTGGTAGATGGTCACTGTCGGGGTCCCCAGGGTTCCATTTTGGGGCCACTTTCCTTTCATGTTTATGCAGATGACTTGAATGCAGGACTAGAAGACGTTCTGAGCAAGTTTGCTGATGAGACCAGATGAGGAGGTGCTGTTGCCTCCACTGAGGGTGGAGAGGACTTGCAGAGAGATGTGGACAAGTCAGAGAAGTGGGTACCAGTTGGTACTAAGCACCAAGTGCATAAAGTATAACAAGAACAAGTGCCTGATTGTGCACCTGGGTAGGGGCAATGCTGGACATACACACTGACTGGATATGGGACACTGGAGAGGATTCTGACTGGAAAGGGTTGGGGTGCTGGTCAGCATCACACTGAATGTGAGTCAGCAGTGTGCCAAGGCAGCCAGGAAAGACAACAGTCCCCTGGAGTGCATGAAGCAACTTATTGCCAGCTGGGTGAGGGAAAGGGTTGTCCCTCTGCTCTGCATTGCTACTGCCTCACTATGTTCTGGGCACCACAGAACATAAAGGACTTCAAACTCTGGGAGAATGTGCAAAGGAGGGCACTGAAACCGAGAGATCTGAAGTTCAGAGTTTCACAGGGATTGGCTGCTTGTTCAGACTGGGCCCTTCTCACATCCCTGCTCACATCCTGCAATGAAACATAGGTCTCATATGGGACATGAACCTCACAGCGTCCTTGCACCACATGTAGAGCCTGGGATCTTCTGTCCCCATGTCTTTCATTTAACATCATACAAAATTCCAACACATTGCCCCAGGAAATGCCCAGAGCCAACATGACATACAGGACCTCTCTACCACTGGTCTTGCAATCAGGGCTTGACCTGTCTGCTTTGTAAGGCAAAGGAGAGGTTTCTTAGCATGCCAGTGCCTTTGCCTGCCTGTAGTCATGGCTTCCAGTTATCTTCTCTAACAAGTCCCTTGGGAAGCTTACTTGGTAATGTTCCTCAGCGGGCCCATTAATACTCCAAGAAACTTCACTGTTACTTCTGACTTTGTCTTGTTGAGCACTTTGTGCAAACTTCTCTCTGCACTAGAGGCTGATGAACTCAGCATCAAATGCACCCTGGGACCATTATAACCTAAAGAATCTCCTGTGCCTTATGCCATCTTGTTATCTTCTTCAGGTTATCAGAACTTGTTCAGCAAAAAGGAGGGATATCTGGAGAGAGCTTAAAGAATCCAGTATAAATTTATTGTCTATTTATTTATAGTTGGGTTTAAAGAAGACATTAAAGCAGCACTGTGCAACTGATACCAATCCAGGATGTCCCAATGAGTTCTGTACTGTTACTGTGTTGACAAAGGTCCTTCTCAACCTCCCCACCCAATTTCTGCTCACAATGGACCTATGGGACTTGCATCACTTTTCTTCACATCACTCTTCTCCTCTGCATTCATCCGCTCAGTGTTAAAACTGCTTTGCACCAACTCCCACTGGCTTTCCTCAGAGAACCAGCTACACATGGAAAAGGAAAGATTTCTCTTTTTTATCTGGCCAGCAAATGGAAAGAAAGGTGATGCAATTGAATGAACAGTAAAACACAGTGATCAACTGCATGCCATGTTCAAGCTGCATCTATTGAAGTTTGTCTTTCATATGGAATACTTTTAAAAGAAATGATTTATTCTGAGGTAGGATAGGATAGATTGAATCACAGTGAAGTAGTTGACAACAGAGGCCATCAGACTCTGGTAGATAGAGCAAATTCCAGTAATCTCCCTGGGATAGATCAGCCAGGTAGTTGAGAGGTATCAACTTAAAATTGATCAGGACTTGTGAGTATTTCACACATTGAGACGGGTTAACACATTCTCACTGATTCTCAGACTTTGGGGAGATGGAACAAATTCCAGTAATCCCCCTGAAAGTCAGAAATCAGACAGGTATCTTGAGAGGTATCTGACTGAACAAAGAGCAAGGGATGGAGAAATCTGGAGGGCAGTGGGAGTAGTTTGTGCCCAAATGGCCTGCTGAAAACATGCCCTTAACCATGGCCATTTATTTAGGAGAGCTGAAAAAACTTGGAGGATGAGACACATCAAATAGGCAGCAGGGAAGAGTAGTGCTGGGCACCGGGCTATAGTCACAGGGCATTGGCACTGGCACCACTGTCTGTGTCTCTGAATCTGAAGACATTTGTGTCCAGCGAACACAGTTCTGGAAAACATTGTAGTTTCAGTAAAAGAAAAAAAAAAGACATCAAATCACCTCAAAGATTCATATTTACAACTTAAAATGGAACAAGACTCATGAGAATTTTTCATGTTGAGAAGGGTTAACACAATTTCAATGATTTCCATCTTTGTCTTCAATTATTTGTTTCAGTTTTATTGACATTTATGATCAACTATTAAGCTTACAGCCTCAAAATAAATAAAAAGAGATACATTTGCATCTTGCACGTGGCCTGATGCCCCTTTCACCTTCGCAGTTCCCACAAGTCCTTCCATGCCGGAGAGTATGAGATCCAGCAGAGCACCTCTCCTCTTTGGTTCCTCCACTGCTTGGTCAAGAAGCTGCCATCTGTGCTCTCCAGGGATCTGCTGGATGCCACATGCCCTGCTGTGCTGTCCCTGCTGCAGATAATGGAGTGACAAAGGCCACCAAATGGGACAAGGGACAGACAACATCAGATTCCCATCTGTCTGCAGAGGGCACCTTCCATTTACTCTCCCTGATCAGGAAGACAGGAAAAGACACTGATGGTCTCCTCTGTTTGCCATTTCCATTAGCTCTGACCTGTCTGCTCTTCCATCCCCAGGCAGAGCTCAGTGCACTCTCACAGAGGGCATTCACCCTTCTTTATCTCCTCGCCCATCCATCCTAAAGACTCGGTATCCCCCTTGTGCTACAGTGCAGTTGTGGAAGCCATTAAACTGTGTCCCCATGGTCCAAACAGGAGCTCAGGCCTGCAGCTCTATCAAGATTTCTAGCTTCTTGTGTGTTGGTGTTTGCATTAGTGCAAAACCACAGAAGTAAACATCCTAATTGGAAAGCATCACTGGACATAGCCTGACTGGATAGCTAATCTATGGTATCAGTGTGCAGAAGGTGGCACACAAACATTAGACTGATCGTGGGCCTTGGAGTTGACACAGCAACATGGTCACACCATGGGCATGGCTTTCCTGAAGGCCCTGTGCTGCTCTTGCAGCTGTGAGTAAATTCACCAGACAGCGAGTGCTATCCCCTCTCTGGCCCTCGGCTGATGCCCAGGAAGGAGCTGTCTATCTCAGGGATTTCCCACATGGTTTACAAGCACTGGCACACATCAGGAGCAGCCCAGGCACCTTGGGCATCACCCAGTGTCTGTGTGTGAGCAGCTGCCTCCCAGCTGAAGGTCCGAGGACTCAGAGCAGGAGCTCACATGCAGGCAACTCCTTGTGCACTTCTGAACTGAACCAGAGGAATCCCAGCTCCTGTGGGTGTGTAGGGAGCTGAATCCCATTTCAGCTCCAGGATTTCTGTCAAGGGATGAGACTCCTGCACTGCCTCAGCTGGATCACTGCCCTGCACAGGGAAAGTCCAAACCTCGCCTTCCTTGTCTGGTTGCCCTTATTGTTTCATCAAACGATCTCTGGGAGCACTCCCCATATGTCTCCAATCAGTCACTGACCACTGGACATGTGGTGGTTAATTGAGCGAATTTCAAAGCACAGTCATGATGCTGTTGTCTTTCAGGAGCTGTTGGCCATGAGGACCCAGGGACATGTCAGGGGAGACAAGTCGGAAAGATAAAAATGACATAATCTGCTGCTTGCCTGTCCAGGCTCCTGGGACACAGGGAGCTCTTAAAAGTGTGCAGGGCTGCAGAGAGACAGCTGTGCCCAGGAGCAGCTCTTGTGCACAGCACAGCCTGCAGGTGACAGAAGGAGAGGAGAGAAACTGAAGAGAGCTTGCAGGATGTGTGTGGTGTGAGCGGGCTGTGAGCTCACTGCAGGAGCATTGCTCACAGACCATGACAGGGTAAGTCTCACTGCAGACCATGAGCTGCTTTTCATAGAGGGTCAACTTAATTTGGGACATCCCATAGGAGATCTGGATGCAGGCACTGCATGTTTCTTTACTGTGGAAAAAGCCTTCTGCTCCAGCTGAGGGCTTCCATACTGCAGTATGAAATCACAGCCCTGAGGGCTGCATGTCCCAGCACGGCTGCAGGCTGTGCAGCCGGGGCTGCAGGCGGGTGCCCAGGGCTGTCCTGCAGAGCAGGGTCCCTGCTGTGCCCCAGGGGCTGTGTGCCGGGTATGGGACTCTGCCGCCTGCCAGGCTCAGCACTCAGCCTGCCCGGGGAGCTGCCCAGGGTGCTGCAGGGAGACGGGTGGGGGGAAGGAGCCCCCCGGCAGGGCTTGTGCTGCCACAGCTGCTGCCTGGGGCAGGGGATCACAGCTCCACTGCACAACGGAATGTTTCTGAGGGCACTTTGCAAGAGGAGAGCCAAGGCAGGGGGTTTCCATTTCCTGTTCTGAGGCAAAGAGGTTTGGAGTCAGAAATCTAAAAGGGGCAATAAGAGTTCTGAGAATTTTTCATCAATCAATTGCTTGTTTTGTGAACACTCACACATGATGTGCTTTCAGTCTCCCCTTTCTCGAAGGATGGAATTATCATCATTTTCTGTAGGCATGAATAATTCACTTATCCTACAAACAGGCAGCATTTTCTAACTGAAACTGAATGCCACAGAAGCTCGGGTAGGGGGCTCTAAGAGCACTTGGGGTAAAGATATGAGACATGAAACAGATGAAAATATTCAGGGAGAAGGCATAAGAAAATAAAAGGAAGGTTAGAGCTCCATATGCTGCTTCTGCTTAAGGAATGCTGAAATACATGAAATTAAATGCAAGTAATGGTGCTAAATGTACACTGTTGTAAGAGAATAAAAACATTTCATATTATAGCAGGAGGAGTGTGTCTGAGAATGGTCTGGACTTGTCATTATCTTCTGCACTCTGAGCAGGACTCCAAGCCCAACAACAGCAGATGCCCAACAGCAGCTCCATCAGCGAGTTCCTCCTGCTGCCGTTGGCAGACACGCGGCAGCTGCAGCTCCTGCACTTCTGGCTCTTCCTGGGCATCTACCTGGCTGCCCTCCTGGGCAACGGCCTCATCAGCACAGCCGTAGCCTGCGACCGCCGCCTGCACACCCCCATGTACTTCTTCCTCCTCAACCTGGCCCTCCTCGACCTGGGCTGCATCTCCACCACTCTCCCCAAAGCCATGGCCAACGCCCTCTGGGACACCAGGGCCATCTCCTACACAGGATGTGCTGCACAGCTCTTTTTCTTTACCTTCTTCATGTCAGCAGAGTATTCCCTTCTCACCATCATGTCCTATGACCGCTACGTTGCCATCTGCAAGCCCCTGCACTACGGGACCTTGATGGACAGCAGAGCTTGTGCCACCATGGCAGCAGCTGCCTGGGGCACTGGGGTTCTCAATTCCCTGCTGCACACTGCCAGTACGTTTTCACTGCCTCTCTGCCAAGGCAATGTTGTCAACCAGTTTTTCTGTGAAATCCCACAGATCCTCAAGCTCTCCTGCTCTGGCTCCTACCTCATGGAATTTGTATTTCTCTTTTTTGGTGTCAGTTTAGGCTTTGGTTGCTTTGTTTTCATAGTTGTGTCCTATGTGCACATCTTCATGGCTGTGCTGAGGATGCCCTCTGAGCAGGGACGGCACAAAGCCTTCTCCATGTGCCTCCCTCACCTGGCTGTGGTCTCCCTGTTTCTCAGCACTGGTGCTTTTGCCTACCTGAAGCCCCCGTCCATTTCCTCCCCACTCCTGGATCTGACAGTGGCACTTCTGTATGCAGTGGTTCCTCCAACACTAAACCCTATTATCTACAGCATGAGGAACAGGGAGATCAAGCACGCTTTCAGGAAGGTGTTGCAATAAGCACTATTCCAGCTACAATAAAATGCACAACTTCCTCAATAGGATTCCCAGTGGTGGTTCTTTATGTTTTATGCATCTTTGTCTGTTTGATTATGTGAGATATAGGAATGTGCAAAAAAAAAAATGTTATTGAACTTATAAATAAAAATGTATTTAAATTCTTTCCTACCTAATTTCCATTTTCTCACTCCAAGAACTCATGTAAACATGGAACCAGATTCCCTGAATATGTTATAAGATACCTAAAAAGCTTTCAAAATAGACTTACTTAGATTTTCTTTCTTCCTACTTTGCCTGGATTTGGGGAGGTACAGCCACAGACAGCAGCTCAACGTGCTCTTTTCATTCATGTGCTCTTACCAGTGCTGCAGTGCTCTTGAGTCCTCTCATTTGTGCAGTCCTGAAGGTCTTGTGTGTCTCACAACAGTCCTGTTGCCTCTACAGCAGCAATCCAGGGCTGCAGTCAGTAGCCGGCAATATGAACAGGTCTGTCAGAGCTGGTCTCCTTGCTGGCACTGCCATAACAAGAGGGCCCCTTTAGAGCAGGACCAGAGAACTGGAGGGAGGCCTCTTCCAAAGCTGGTGTAAGGAATATACCTCAGGAGCTGCTCCCTGAGAAAACCTTGAGATCTTCAGGTGCTCTTCACTGTGTGACCAGATCAGATTGAATAGTCCCAAGGAGATCCGTAAGCATCTCAAGGCAGTGCTGTGGTTTAAGGTTTATGGGTTGAGACAAAGAGAAAAAGAAAAGGATAATAATTATGACAAATGTATTTATACATATATAATATATTTAGTGTATTTTCACACATATACAACATATGCAGTTGCAAACATATATGAACTAATCCCTATGCGCATCTGTCTGCAAGTCCAGGATTAGTTGCAGGGGTTTTAACAGCCACAGGGTTCACTGTAGGAGCTGAAGTGGCTGTTGGGCTGTTGCAGGAGTTGAAGTGACCTCAGAGTTCATTGCCAGAGCTGGAACCACCACAGGACCTGTGACTATGTTGGAGCAGCCACTGGGCTCATTGGAGGGGTTGGAGCCACCGCAGGGCTGTACTTCCTCCCTTGGGAGGAATTTGTACCATTTTCTTATTACCATACTTGGAACAGCTACAGGACCCGTAGCAGGAGTAACTGCAGAGCTCATTATGAGGGGTGGAGTGACAGAGGGATCTGCCCAGAGCTTGGAGCAACTGCAGGACGTGTAGCAAAACCTTGGAGCTGCTGCATGGTCTGTGCCAGGAGTTGCAGAGGCTGCAGCACTGTCAGCAGATCCAGCTCTCTGGATCTGGCACACTGCAGTCATTTGTGCCTCTTGGGGGTTACCAGTGCCACAGCAGACCTGCCCCCAATATTCTACCAGTTTATCAGGATCCTGCAGTTGCTCGGAGATGAAGTTCCAAAGCCCTGGGGGTGCCCACCACTCCAGGCAGCTGCCCAGACCGTCCCACACCCTCTGCCATGCAGAGCCTTCTCACCTTGGGGCAGATCTCTCACTGATATTCCTGAATAATTGTTTAACCTCAATCATAGATTCATAGAATCACCAAGGTTGGAAAAGGCCTAAAAGATCATCCAGTCCAACCGTTCACCTATTACCTATAGCTCCCACTAAACCATGTCCCTCAACACAATATCCAGTACACCCCCGGACTCACAGAGGCGACAATGTAAATTGTGTAATTCCTAATCATATGGACAATATTACTTCCAAAACCCAAAGATGACCGCAGAGCTGAATGTGCACAAAACTTCACTTTGTCAGCTGCCAATTTTATCGTGGTACAAACTGAGGTCAAACAGCATAGCAAAATAAATACCCTAATGCAGCATCCAAGCACCAAGTAAGGAGCTGTGCAGTGAAGCTTCATGAGAAGACTCAACAAGCTCCACACATAGGGAGCACATCCACACATATCAGCACCATGGCCTGCACTTCTCCAGCTCCCACAAAGCCCTGTCAGCTCTGGACAGATGTGCTGCTATCTCAACCCTTGGAGCCTCACATCAGGCACCAAAATGACAGTGGTTGTTGAACCCAACATGTGGCTCAGCAGCACACAGTGCTTTGTGCACTGCCCAATTCCCAGTGGGATGGGGATGAGAACTGGGAAAAAGAGTACAACTTCTGGGATGTAACAAAGCAGTTTACTAAGAGAGATAAAAGAAGTGGAGTAATAGTTATCACTATATATCCGTTGATATGGAATTGTATGTAACAACTGATGCACAAGCACTTGCTCAGCACCACCAGACTGATGCTCAGCTGGACCCTGGGCAGTGAAGAGACTGAGATGAACTCCCACCCCTTTCAATACAATTTCTGCTTGCTGTCAGCTGATAGAGAACGTCCCTTTGGCCACTATCAGTCAGCTGTCCTCACTCTGTTCCCTCCCAGCTCCATGTGCCCTCCACTGACCATGGCCTTGGCTCTGTACAACACTGCTTAGCAGCAGCTGTAAACATCAGAGTGTTATCAATGGTTTTCTCCTAGAACCAAAACACTGCACCACAGCAGACAGTCTGAAGAAAACAATTCCATCCCAGCTGTAACTCAGATTCCTGCCTGTCCCCTCTTCTTGTTCTTCCTGATCAGGAAGCAAGGAACAGAATCTGCCGCTCTCCTCTCTGAGCCCTTTCCATCAGTTCTCAGCTGGCTCCTCTGCCATCCCCAGGCAGAGCTCAGTGCCCTCTCATGGATGGCAGCAGCCTTTTCTCTTCTTCCTTGCCCATCCGTCATGCAGAATCTGTACCCCATTTGCTACAGTACAGAGCTGAGAATCAACCCACCATGTCTCTGTGAACCAAACAAGACCCTAGGCCTGCAAAGGCACAGAGATTTGGAGTTCGCTGAGTGAATGTTTGTGGTCCTCTCATTAGTGTAACGACTCTTCAGAAAGGATCCCCTTCCAGAAGCATGTTTTGATTTTGCCTGGCTGGGCCTTGCATCTACACCGTGCTACTGGTGTTCAGAAGATGGCACACAGGTACGAGACCCATTGTGGGGCTCACAGTTGTCTAGTGAACATTGTCACTACCCAGGGCATGTCTTTCCTAAAGGTCCTCAGTGGCATTTGCCAGCTGGCTGGGGGTGTGCTGGAGACCCCAGGGAACTGCCATTCTGTTGTAATACAAGAAGAATTTTACAGAGCAGCAGCCATGGATCAAGATAAGCACTTTACAGAGCAGCAGCTGCAGAGCAGGATAAACAGCATGAGAACCAAGGACACCTCTAGCAAAAGAGTGAAAGGCTCGTGGCTTTGAAGCGGGGTTTTAGGGTTCTTATTGCAGAAGCTTTCTTCCAATTAGTACGTGTGATTTTTGAACACCCTTGTTTGTTTGCTATAAAAGTACGGCTCTTCAGGCAATAGATGGACACAGCTATATTTAACTATATTGGTGTGTGGTTGTTTGTCCTAGAACGCTGACTTTTGCCTTCAGGTTCGCCAACACATGGGGGCCCGCAATGTCATGGGATTTAACTCTTGAACACCTGTGGGATCCCGAGAAACTAAGCCAGTATTTGAGTCAGGGATGGCGCAGCCTAGATAGATCTAAGGGGGTATGACTTATTTGGGGCTTGGCTTGTGCTTACCGTGCTCTATATAACACTGTTCCGAAAAGAGAGAATTTCCGAGCTGAGGTTCTAGCCAAAAAGGGAAATCCCCAAGTCAATTTTGATCAGTCACAGGAGGCACCAGTAACAATATCAGTTGCCCTTGTGGAAGGCAAGAAATGGAAATGGGTGTCCTCACGTCTAGAACGGAAAAAAGAAGTGGAGGAGGAGGCAACAGAAGATCCAGGTGACAGGTCTGGATAAGTACCGAGAAAGGAAAAAGGAAAAGTGTCATGAAGAAGAGAGTGATGAGGAGGAAATCTCTGTTACTGTTTGTCGATCCCTGAAGATGACTGAAATCGAAGGCGTAAGAAAGGAGTTCACACGGCACCAGAATGAATCTCTTGTTACCTGGTTGCTTCGCTGTTGGGACAGCTGGGACGGTAGCTTGTTGTGATGTGACAGGCCCTTCCCCATATTCTGGAAGAATCTTAGTGTAATACAGTGGGTGTAGACAAAAAGGCGTAGGTTATATAAGGATGTGTCTGTTTCAATAAATCGCCATTTTGCCACTTCATCTCCTTGGTGTCACTTGGTAATTGGCCTAGCTGCTGCTTCAGTTGAAGGCGAGAGATCGTAAAGAAATTAACGACCATAAAGCCTTCATGTGTATCATTAAAATTCTCAGCTATTAGACACAAGCGCTTTCCAGATTGAGCAAGGAACAACAGTAAATTGCACTGTGTGTTTCCTTGTGGTGTTACCTACGTGACCACAGAGAAGACACGAGGAAGTGGCATGACCAGCCTACTCCTGTACTATGAGCACGGGTGAGGGAACTACAAAACAGTCCAACCACCAGTACGGCTGCTCCAGTTATCACAGGTAACCAATAGAGGGGCCCTGCCCTCATTCAAGGGAGTGGAAGGGATAATAGAGTTTATTGGACTGTGTGGATTTGATGGCCTAGCACATCAGAACCACAGAAATATAAGGCACTGGTGGATACTGGTGCACAGTGCACCCTAATGCCCTCCAGTCATGAAGGGACAGAATCAATCCATATTTCTGGATATCTCTCAAGAATTGACTGTGTTGGAGGCTGAAATAAGCCTCACTGGTAAAGACTGGAAAAAACATCCTATGTGAGTGGTCCAGGGTTTCCGTTCATACTTGGTATTGAGGATACCTCAGAAGAGGGCATTTCAAGGATACTAAGGGGTATCACTGGGCCTTTGGAATCGCTGCTGTAGATATGGACAACATTAAGCAGCTGTCTGTTTTGCCTGGCCTGTCAGAGGACCCGTCTGTTGTGAGGCTGCTACGAGTAAAAATAAAAGAGCAGCAGGTACCGATTGCTACAAAGACAGTGCACAGACGGCAGTATCGCACCAACAGGGATTCCTTGCTCCCCATTCATGATTTGATTCGCCAGTTGGAGAATCAGGGAGTGATCAGTAAAACTCACTCACCTTTTAACAGCTCCATATGGCCAGTGCGTAAAGCCAGTGGAGAATGGAGGCTGACAGTAGACTACCGTGGCCTGAATGAGGTCACACCCCCACTGAGTGCTGCTGTGCTGGAGAGCAAATAATTCAAATTCTTCTATGAGCCAGTTTTGCTATTAAGTGAAGCAAAGTAAAAGGGCCTGCCCAGGAAATTCAGTTCTTAGGTATAAAGTGGCAGGATGGATGTCATCACATCCCAACAGTGATTGACAAAATCACTGCCATGTCTCCACCAACTAGCAAGAAAGAGACACAATCTTTCCTGGGTGCAGTGGGCTTTTGGAGGATGCACATTCCAAACTACAGCCTCATTGTAAGCCCCCTTTATCAGGTGATGCAGAAGAAGAATGATTTTGCATAGGGCCCAGAGCAGCAGCAGGCTTTTGAACAGATTAAACAGGAGATAGCCTGTGCCATGGACCTGGGGCCAGTACGGACTGGACAGGATGTAAAGAACATCCTCTATACTGCTGCTGGAGAGAAAGGTCCCACTTGGAGTTTGTGGCAAAGAGCCTCAGGAGGGACCCAAGGCCGACCCCTGGGATTCTGGAGCTGAGCGTACAAGGGGTCTGAAGAGTGCTACACTCCAACTGAGAAGGAGATCTTAGCCGCGTATGAGGGGGCTCGGGCTGCTTCCGAAGTAGCTGGTACTGAAATGCAGCTCTTTCTGGCACCTCGACTGTCAATGATGAACCGGATGTTGAAAGGGGAGGTTCTCTCCACCCATCATGCTACCGATGCCACCTGGAGCAAGTGGATTGCACTGATTAGACAACAAGCGCGGATGGGGAACCTCAATCGTCCAGGAATTTTAGAAGTGATCATGAACTGGACTGAAGATAAAAAGTTTGGAACATCACCAGGAGAAGAGGTGTCATGTGCTAAAGCGGCCCCACCATACATCGAACTACCAGAAAATGAAAAGAAATATGCTCTTTTCACTGATGGATCATTTCATATTGTAGGGAAGCATCGGAGATGGAAAGCTGCTGTTTGGAGCCCCACACGACAGGTCGCAGAGGCCACTGAAGGTAAAGGAGAATCAAGTCAGTTTGCAGAGGTAAAAGCTGTCCAGCTGACCTTAGATGTGGCTGAACGGGAGAGGTGGCCAATGCTTTATCTTTATACTGACTCATGGATGGTGGCAAATGCCTTATGGGGGTTGTTACAGCAGTGGGAACAAAATAACTGGCAACGGAGGTGTAAACCTATTTGGGCTGCTGAACTGTAGAAAAACATAACTGCTCAAAAAAAAGATATGATTGTAAAGGTGTGTCACGTGGATGCACACTTGCCCAAGAGTCGGGCTATTGCAGAACAACAAAACAACCATCAGGTAGGTCGAGCTGCCAGAATTGAGGTGGCTCAAATAGACTTGGACTGGCAGAACAAGAGTGAATTATTTCAAGCTTGATGGTTCCATGAGACCTCAGGCCATCAAGGAATGGACATAACATATAATTGAGCTAGAGACTGAGGGGTGGACTTAACTATGGATGCTATTGCACTGGTTATTCATGACTGTGAATCATGTGCCATAATTAAACAAGCCAAGAATATGAAGCCTCTCTGGGGGGAAGGCCAAGGCAAAAGTATAAATATGGGGAGGAGTGACAGGTGAATGATGTCACCTTGCCAGGATCTCATAATGATAAGCGTTTTGTGCTTACCATGGTGGAAGCAACCACTGGGTGGCTTGAAACATACGCAGTACCCCATGCTACTGCCAGAAACACAATATTGGGTTGTTAGAAACAAGTCCTATAGAGACATGACACCTCAGAAAGAACTGAGTCTCATAATGGGACACATTTCAAAAATTCCCTTAATAAATACTTGGGCCAAAGTTCATGGCATTGAGTGGATTTATCATATCCCCTACCATGCACCAGCTTCTGGTAAAATTAAAAGATACAATGGGGTGTTGAAAACTATGTTGAAAGCAATGGGTGGTGGAACACTGAAGCACTGGGAAAAGCATTTGCATGTGGTGCAAGGATGCTGTTAAAGTTCATATCCCACATGTGCCCTGTGTCTCATCACAGGATGTGGGGTGTGAGAAGGGCCCAGTCTGAACAAGCAGTCAATCCCAGTGAAACTCTGAACTTCAGATCTCTCAGTTCCAGTGCCCTCCTGTGCACACTCTCCCATAGTTTGATGTTCTTTATGTTCTGCATTGCCCAGAAGTGCACCCAGTGCTCCAGGTGAGGCAGTAGCAATGCAGAGCAAAGAGGGACAAACCTTTCTCCCACCCAGCTGGCAATAAATTGCTTGATGCACTTTAGGGGACTGTTGGCCTTCTTGGCTGGCTGGGCACACTGCTGACTCACTTAAAATTTTATGTTGAGCAGGACCCCCAATCCTTTTCAGTCAGACGTCTCTCATGTGTCCAATATACAGACAGTGTTTATGTCCAGGGTTGCCCATACCCAGGTGCACAATCAGGCACTTGTTCTTGTTATACTTTATGCACTTGGTGCTTAGTACCAACTGGTACCCACTTCTCTGACTTGTCCACATCTCTCTGCAAGTCCTCTCCACCCTCAGTGGAGGCAACAACACCTCCTCATCTGGTCTCATCAGCAAACTTGCTCAGAACATCTTCTAGTCCTGCATGCAAGTCATCTGCATAAACATGAAAGGAAAGTGGCCCTAAAATGGAACCCTGGGGAGCTCTGACAGTGACCATCTACCAGCCCAATGGAACCCACGGACTATAATCCTTTGGGACAGAACTACTGGCCAACTGCTCACCCACCACTGCTGGTGAACCTGAAAGGCAAAATGTCAGCGTGCTGGGTCAAACAGAGAAACACCAATATAGTTACATATAGCTGCATCAATTTATTGCCCGAAAGCCAGACTTTTATAGGAGACAGACAAGGGTGTCCAAAAATCACACACGCTAATTGGAGGAAAGCTACTGCAATAACAACCCTATAACCCCCCTTCAAAGCCACGAGCCATTCATTCTTTTCCTAGAGATGTCCTTTGTTCTCATGCTGTTTATCCTGCTCCGCAGCTGCTGCTCTGTGAACTCCTTATCTCAATCCATGGCTGCTGCTCTGTAAAATTCTTCTTGTATTACAACACACCACGTTCTGTTTCTGTCTAGCTGTATGCAGGAATTTCTGTCCAGAAGGGTGCTGGAGAAATAGTATCAAAAGCTCTACTGAAATCCTCAAGGATTACATCAACTGCCTTCCCTTGTTCAGCTCAATGGATAAAGGTGTCATAAAAAGACCTGAAATTAAATAGGACCTTCCCCTCTGTATCTTGTGTTGTCTGTGACCTGTCCTTCAGTTGTTTTTCCATAACTCCCACCATCATTTTCTCCATAATTTTACCAAGCACTGTAGTGAGACTGACAGGTCCATAGTTGCCCGTGTCATCTTTCTTGCTCTTCCTTACAATGAGACAACATTTGCCAGCTTCCTGTCAACAGGTATGACCCTAGATTTATTAGATGACATTGAAATGCGAGCCCAGAGCATGCTAAAGTGTCATCAGTGCAAGAACGTAGATGTGCCATAGCTTTGCAATGCCTTGAAATCCAGACTATGCCACAGATGGAGCAGAGAGGAAGATCTGCCTCTTCTGTTCTGAGCTCATCCTTTTGATAAGCTGAATATCACTACATACTCCATGGGGTCAGGTGCAAAAGACACAATGGGTGCCCTAAGCACGTGGCTGAGGTGGTATTTAGGATGGCCAAGAATACCTCC
Source organism: Coturnix japonica (assembly GCF_054131305.1). Lineage (NCBI taxonomy): Eukaryota > Metazoa > Chordata > Aves > Galliformes > Phasianidae > Coturnix > Coturnix japonica. Next base: position 542,872 of record NW_028188979.1, read on the forward strand.
CTTCTGGCCCTCAGCTGATGCTCCAGAAGGAGGTGTCTATCTCATAGATTTTCCGTCACAGTTTACAAGCACTAGCACAAAACTAGGATCACCCAAGGCATCTTGGGCATCACTGAGAGACTGTGTATGAGTAGTGCAGTCCCTGTGGAATAAAAACCAAGGATTCAGATGAGGGACTCACACACAGACACCTCACTGTGCACATCTGAACTCAGCTAGGTGAACTTGTAGCTCCTGTGGTTCTTTGAAAAACTGATCCCAATTCAGCCCCAGGGTTTCCATCTGAGGATGAGATGCCTAACGCTAGAATAAGGATGGGATGGTCTGTTGATAACAGGACAAATGGAAACGGATTTAAATTAAAAAGGGGAGACATAGGTTAGATGTGAGGAACCTATATTTTTACACAGCAACACTGGAAAAAGTTGCCCTCAGAGGCTGTGCATGCCCAATGGATGGGATCCTGGGTTTACTCTGGGTTTACCCTCACGTCAGTCCATGTTTCTACTCATACCTTTGTCTAGGTGAACTCTCACTTTACTCAAGGTTTTACTCACAGTTTACCATCAGGGAGTGTGATCGGGAGATGGGCTGGTGGAGTGACTTGCTGGCATCCCCGAGGGAAGGCTGCCAGGCAGATACCCCCAGAAAAGTGGTTGACTCCCTGCCCTGTCACAGTCAGACAGACCTGACTGATGAGAAGGGTTGGAAGAGAGTCCCAACTCAACATCACAGGAGCCCCCCCATGCCTGCCTAGCCCTCGACCCCTGATCCATCTAAGCAACAGGTTTGACACTCTGAAATCTGAAGGAGATAAGAATGGGGAGGCAATGGAGGATCTGCCTAGGAGGAAACCTAATGCAAGGCAGTCACTACCAAGCCTTGTGACTTCCTCTGCCATGAAAGAAAGAAGGGTGGCCGTGGTGGGTGACTCCCTTCTCAGAGGAATAGAGGGCCCCATTTGCAGACTGGATCCCAGTTGTCAGTAAGTCTGCTGCCTTCTTGGCTGCAGGTCAGGGACATAATGAGGAAACTCCCCATGCTGGTTAGGTCCACTGATTATTTTTCACTACTCATAGTTTAGGTGGGCAGTGATGAAATTTCTTAGATAAGACTACAAACTATAAAAAGAGATTTCAGGAATTTAGGCCATTTAGTTCACAAAGTGGGAGATCAAGTGATTTTTTGTTCTATACCTTCAGTGGCAGTGAGAGACACAGAGCAGGCTTGGAAAGCAAAGCAATGAACAATTGTCTCAGAGGTTGGTACTGAGCCAGAAACTTTGAGTTCTTTGATCACAGGACAGTTTACTTGGCCCATGGTCTGTTATCCATGAATGGAACCCAACTGTCTCAAAGGGGGAAGTGAATCCTAGCATAGACGGTAGCGGGGCTTATCGAAAGAGCTTTAAACTAGCTACGATGGGGGAGTGGACAAAACAGGGCTTACCAGAGATAAGCCTAGGGAAATGCTGTTTGAGCTGGGAGAGAGGCAGATGCCTCAGCTGAAGTGCGTCTACACCAACGCACGCAGCTTGGTCAACAAGCAAGAGGAGCTGGAAGCAACTGTGCATCTGACAAACCATGACCTAGTTGCTATTACCGACCCATGGTGGGACCACTGCCATGACTGGAGTGCTGTGATGGATGGTTACAAGCTCTTCAGAAGGGATAGAGGAGGAAGGAAGGGTGGTGGTATGGCCCTTTATATTAAAGAGAGTTTTGATGTTGAAGAGCTTGGGCTTCAGAATGAAGTGCATGTTTGTAAGGATCGGGGGAAAGGCCTGTAAGTGTGACATCTTGCTAAAGGTTTCTTATAGACCGCCTAATTGATGGGTGAGGCATTCTATGAGCAGCTTACTGAAGTCGCAAGATTGCCAGCACTCATTTTCTTGGGAGACTACAACTTCTCTGATATATGCTGGGAATATAATAAATAGCAGAGGAATCAGTCCAAGAGGTTTATAGATTGCATGCAAGACAGCTTCCTTACACAGCTGGTATGAAGTCCTACCAGGGGTGGTTCCTTGCTAGACCTGCTCTTCACTAACAGTGAAGGACTGGTAGGAGTTGAGAAGGTTGGGGACTGTCTTGGGCAGAGTGGCCATGAAATGGTAGAATTCTCTATTCTTGGAGATGTCAGAAGGGTGACTAGCAAAACTACTATCCTGAACTTCTAGAGGGCGGACTTTGACCTGTTCAGGACACTTGTAGCACAGGTCCCTTGGGAGTCGCTCCTTATGGGTAAAGGGGTCCAGGAAGCCTGGACACTCCTCAAGATGGAAATCTTAAAGGCACGAGATCAGGCTGTCCCTGAATGCCATAAGGTGAGCCATAGGGGAAGAAGACCAGTGCAGATGAACTGGGAAAAACTATTGAGACTCAGGAAGAAAAAGAGAATCTCCGTCCTCTGGAAGAAGGGGCTGGCTACTTGGGGAGATTACAAGGAAGTTGCTAAGGCATGCAGGGAGGAAGTTAGGAAGGCACATTAATTCCCTGTCCCTTAATCCATGCCCAGAGCTTCTCAGCCATGTCACTGCCAACTGTAAGCTCCATGCAGAGTTCAAGTGGGACACAGAGGGCACAGCCTTCTGCTGGGTGGATGCAAGTGTTGGTGGAACCAGATGGGACAAAGCCCTCCCACCATGCCCTCCTGGGAAAATGGCCACCCCAAGAATGGCAGTCTGCCTCCTCCATGACCCCATCTGAAATGCTCCTGCACTGATTGATTATAGGGCTTTAAACCAGGTCCAAATGGGGAAGGGTGGGGAATTGGATGTGACAGAGAAGGGCTGAGGGATATTGTTGCTGTTGGAGATTGAATGGAAAGCCTCTGAGTTGTTCTATAGGATTGTGTGAGGATTCCTCAGAGAAAGTCTTGTTGCCAATACCCCGTCCTAAATCTTACTGTGTACCCTCTGGGGGTAACCCCAACCTACTGCTGCCCTAAAGTGCCTGTAGACCAGTGCGGGTAGCATGGGAAATAAACGGGACAAATCAAGAGAAAACCACAGAGCTTTTCCTTTCATGCAGGCTGCTGATTCTGAGCAAGGCCCTGAACATCAGTACCACAGTGTAGATGCAAGACCCAGACAGGCTAAATCAAAGCATGCTTCTGGAAGGGGATGCTTTCTGAAGAATCCTTACACTAATGAGAGAACCACAAACATTCACTCAGCGAACTCCAAATCTCTGTGCCTTTGCAGGCCTAGGGTCTTGTTTGGTTCACAGAGACACGGTGGGTTGATTCTCAGCTCTGTACTGTAGCAAATGGGGTACAGATTCTGCATGACGGATGGGCAAGGAAGAAGAGAAAAGGCTGCTGCCATCCATGAGAGGGCACTGAGCTCTGCCTGGGGATGGCAGAGGAGCCAGCTGAGAACTGATGGAAAGGGCTCAGAGAGGAGAGCGGCAGATTCTGTTCCTTGCTTCCTGATCAGGAAGAACAAGAAGAGGGGACAGGCAGGAATCTGAGTTACAGCTGGGATGGAATTGTTTTCTTCAGACTGTCTGCTGTGGTGCAGTGTTTTGGTTCTAGGAGAAAACCATTGATAACACTCTGATGTTTACAGCTGCTGCTAAGCAGTGTTGTACAGAGCCAAGGCCATGGTCAGTGGAGGGCACATGGAGCTGGGAGGGAACAGAGTGAGGACAGCTGACTGATAGTGGCCAAAGGGACGTTCTCTATCAGCTGACAGCAAGCAGAAATTGTATTGAAAGGGGTGGGAGTTCATCTCAGTCTCTTCACTGCTCAGGGCCCAGCTGAGCATCAGTCTGGTGGTGCTGAGCAAGTGCTTGTGCATCAGTTGTTACATACGATTCTATATCAACGGATATATAGTGATTACTATTACTCCTCTCCTTTTATCTCTCTTAGTAAACTGCTTTGTTACAACCCAGAAGTTGTACTCTTTTTCCCAGTTCTCATCCCCATCCCACTGGGAATGGGGCAGTGCACAAAGCACTGTGAGCTGCTGAGCCACATGTTGGGTTCAACAACCACAGTCATTTTGGTGCCTGATGTGAGGCTCCAAGGGTTGTGGTAACAGCACATCTGTCCAGAGTGGACAGGGCTCTGTGGGAGTTGGAGATGTGCAGGCCATGGTGCTGATAGTTTCCCTATTTGTGAAGCTTGCTGAGTCTTCTCATGAAGCTGCATTTCACAGCTCCTTGCTTGCTGCTTGTTTTCCCTGCTGCATCATTTGTCAACTCTGGATGCTGGATTAGGGTATTTATTTTGCTATGCTGTTTGACCTTGGTTTGTACCACGATAAAATTGGCAAAGTGAAGTTTTGTGCACATTCAGCTCTTTGGACATCTTTGGGTTTTGGAAGTAATATTGTTGGTATGATTAGGAATTACACATTTTACACTGTCGTCTCTGGGAGACCAGGGGTATTCAAGGAGAGACTGGATATTGTGTTGAGGGACATGGTTAAGTGGGAGCTATTGGTAATAGGTGAACGGTTGGATTGGATGATCTTTCAGGCCTTTTCCAGCCTTGGTGATTCTATGATTCTAGGACTGAGGTTAAACAATTATTCAGGAATATCAGTGAGAGATCTGCCCCAAGGTGAGAAGGCTCTGCATGGCAGGGGGTGTGGGACAGTCTGGGCAGCTGCCTGGAGTGGTGGGCACCCCCAGGGCTTTGGAACTTCATCTCCGAGCAACTGCAGGATCCTGAGAAACTGGTAGAATATTGGAGACAGGTCTGCTGTGGCACTGGTAATCCTAAAAAGGCCCAAATGACTGCAGTGTGCCAGGGCCTGGCCCACACCTACTGAGCTGTGTTCAACACTATTCAGCATCTTCAAGGGGAAGAGAGCTGGATCTGCTGACATTGCTGCAGCCTCTGCAACTCCTGGCACAGTCCCTGCAATAGCTCCAAGTTTTTGCTACACATCCTGCAGTTGCTCCAAGCTCTGGACAGATCCCACTGTCACTCCACCCCTCATAAGGAGCTCTGCGGTCACTTATGCTACAGGTCCTGTAGCTGTTCCAAGTATTGAGATAAGAAAATTAAGCAAACCACTGAGTGCTGCTGTAGAGACGACGGGACTGCTGTGAGACACACAAGACCTTCAGGCCTGTAGAAATGAGAGGACTCGAATCCTCTGTGCACTGTATCAGTGTAAAGAGAGGAGGAATGAAAAGAACTAGTTGTGCTTCTATCTGTGGCTGTACCTTCCCCAAATCCAGACAAAGTTGGATAAGAGAAGAGCTAAGGAAAAGCGTATTTTGAATGCTATTTATTTATCTCTTAACCTATTCGGGGAATCTGGTTCCATGTTTACATGAGCTCTTGGAGTGAGAAAATGGATAGTAGGTGTGAAAGAAGTGAAACAAATTTTTATTTATAAGTTCAATAACATTTTTTTGCACGTTGCTATATCTCACATAATCAATCAATCAAAGATGCATAAAGGATGAAGAACCATCACTGGGAATCATGCGATGAAGATGTGCACTTTATTGAAGCGGGAATAGTGAGTATTGCAACACCTTCCTGAGAGCGTGCTTGATCTCCCTGTTCCTCATGCTGTAGATAATAGGGTTCAGTGTTGGAGGAACCACTGAGTACAGAAGTGCCACTGTCAGATCCAAGAGTGGGGAGGGAATGGAGGGGGGCTTCAGGTAGGCAAAAGCACCAGTGCTGAGAAACAGGGAGACCACGGCCAGGTGAGGGAGGCACGTGGAGAAGGCTTTGCGCCGTCCCTGCTCAGAGGGCATCCTCAGCACAGCCACGAAGATCTGCACATAGGACACAACTATGAAAACATAGCAGCCTACGTCTAAACTGATAGTAAAAATGAGAAACACAACTTCCCTGAGATTTGATTCTGAGCAGGAGAGCTTGAGGATCTGGGGAATTTCACAGAAAAACTGGTTGACAACATTGCCTTGGCAGAGAGGCAGTGAAAACGTACTGGCAGTGTGCAGCAGGGAATTGAGAACCCCAGTGCCCCAGGCAGCTGCTGCCATGGTGGCACAAGCTCTGCTGTCCATCAAGGTCCCGTAGTGCAGGGGCTTGCAGATGGCAACGTAGCGGTCATAGGACATGATGGTGAGAAGGGAATACTCTGCTGACATGAAGAAGGTAAAGAAAAAGAGCTGTGCAGCACATCCTGTGTAGGAGATGGCCCTGTTGTCCCAGAGGGCGTTGGGCATGGCTTTGGGGAGAGTGGTGGAGATGCTGCCCAGGTCGAGGAGGGCCAGGTTGAGGAGGAAGAAGTACATGGGGGTGTGCAGGCGGCGGTCGCAGGCTACGGCTGTGCTGATGAGGCCGTTGCCCAGGAGGGCAGCCAGGTAGATGCCCAGGAAGAGCCAGAAGTGCAGGAGCTGCAGCTGCCGCGTGTCTGCCAACGGCAGCAGGAGGAACTCACTGATGGAGCTGCTGTTGGGCATCTGCTGTTGTTGGGCTTGGAGTCCTGCTCAGAGTGCAGAAGATAATGACAAGTCCAGACCATTCTCAGAGGCACTACTCCTGCTATACTATGAAATGTTTTAATTCTCCTACAACAGTGTACATGTAGCAACATTACTTGCATTTAATTTCATGTAGATCAGCATTCCTTAAGCAGAAGCAGCATATGGAGCTCTAACCTTCCTCTTATTTTCTTATGCCTTCTCCCTGGATATTTTCATCTGTTTCATGTCTCATATCTTTACCCCAAGTGCTCTTAGAGCCCCCTACCCGAGCTTCTGTGGCATTCAGTTTCAGTTAGAAAATGCTGCCTGTTTGTAGGATAAGTGAATTATTCATGCCTACAGAAAATGAAGATAATTCCATCCTTCGAGAAAGGGGAGACTGAAAGCACATCATGTGTGAGTGTTCACAAAACAAGCAATTGATTGATGAAAAATTCTCAGAACTCTTATTGCCCCTTTTAGATTTCTGACTCCAAACCTCTTTGCCTCAGAACAGGAAATGGAAACCCCCTGCCTTGGCTCTCCTCTTGCAAAGTGCCCTCAGAAACATTCAGTTGTGCAGTGGAGCTGTGATCCCCTGCCCCAGGCAGCAGCTGTGGCAGCACAAACCCTGCCGGGGGCTCCTTACCCCACACATCTCCCCGCAGCGCCCTGGGCAGCTCCCCGGGCAGGCTGAGTGCTGAGCCTGGCATGCGGCAGAGTCCCATACCCGGCACACAGCCCCTGGGGCACAGCAGGGACCCTGCTCTGCAGGACAGCCCTGGGCACCCGTCTCAGCTGGAGCAGAAAGCTTTTTCCACAGTAAAGAAACATGCAGTGCCTGCAGTCAGATCTCCTATGGGATGTCCCAGTTATAGTTACCCCTTAATTAAAAGCAGCTCATGGTCAGCTGTGAGACTTACCTTGTCATGGTCTGTGAGCAATGCTCCTGCAGTGAGTTCACAGCCCGCTCACACCACACACATCCTGCAAGCTCTCTCCAATTTCTCTCCTCTCCTTCTGTCACCTGCAGGCTGTGCTGTGCACGAGATCTGCTCCTGGGCACAGCTGTCTCTCTGCAGCTCTGCCCACTTTTATGAGCTCCCTGTGTCCCAGGAACCTGGACAAGCAAGCAGCAGATTATGTCATTTTTATCCTTCCCACTCATTTCCCCTGACATGTCCCTGGGTCCTCATGGCCAACAGCTCCTGAAAGACAACAGCATCATGACTGTGCTTTGAAATCCACTCAATTAACCACCACATGTCCAGTGGTCAGTGACTGATTGGAGACATATGGGGAGTGCTCCCAGAGATTGTTTGATGAAACAATAAGGGCAACCAGACAAGGAAGGCGAGGTTTGGACTTTCCCTGTGCAGGGCAGTGATCCAGCTGAGGCAGCGCAGGAGTCTCATCCCTTGACAGAAATCCTGGAGCTGAAATGGGATTCGGCTCCCCACAGAACCACAGGAGCTGGGATTTCTCTGGTTCAGTTCAGAAGTGCACAAGGAGTTGCCTGCATGTGAGCTCCTGCTCTGAGTCCTCGGTCCTTCAGCTGGGAGGCAGCAGCTCACACACAGACACTGGGTGATGCCCAAGGTGCCTGGGCTGCTCCTGATGTTTGCAAGTGCTTGTAAACCGTGTGGGAAATCCCTGAGATAGACACCTCCTTCCTGGGCATCAGCTGAGGGCCAGAGAGGGGATAGCACCGGCTGTCCGGTGAATTCACTCACAGCTACAAGAGCAGCACAGGGCCTTCAGGAAAGCCATGCCCATGGTGTGTCCGTGCTGCTACGTCACCTCCAAGACCCACGATCGGTCTAATGTTTGTGTGCCACCTTCTGCACACTGATTCTATAGATGAGCTATCCAGTCAGGCAATGTCCAGTGATGCTTTTCAATTAGGATATTTACTTCTGTGCTTTTGCACTAATGCAAACACCAACACACAAGAAGCTAGAAATCTTGGTAGAGCTGCAGGCCTGAGCTCCTGTTTGGACCATGGGGACACAGTTTAATGGTTTCCACAACTGCACTGTAGCACAAGGGGGATACCGAGTCTTTAGGATGGATGGGCGAGGAGACAAAGAAGGGCGACTGCCCTCTGTGAGAGTGCACTGAGCTCTGCCTGGGGATGGAAGAGCAGACAGGTCAGAGCTAATGGAAATGGCAAACAGAGGAGACCATCAGTGTCTTTTCCTGTCTTCCTGATCAGGGAGAGTAAATGGAAGGTGCCCTCTGCAGACAGATGGGAATCTGATGTCTGTCCCTTGTCCCATTTGGTGGCCTTTGTCACTCCATTATCTGTGGCAGGGACAGCACAGCAGGGCATGTGGCATCCAGCAGATCCATGGAGAGCACAGATGGCAGCTTCTTGACCAAGCAGTGGAGGAACCAAAGAGGAGAGGTGCTCTGCTGGATCTCATACTCTCCGGCATGGAAGGACTTGTGGGAACTGTGAAGGTGAAAGGGGCATCAGGCCATGTGCAAGATGCAAATGTATCTCTTTTAATTTATTTATTTATTTTGAGGCTGTAAGCTTAATAGTTGATCATAAATGTCAATAAAACTGAAACAAATAATTGAAGACAAAGATGGAAATCAATGAAAATGTGTTAACCCTTCTCAACATGAAAAATTCTCATGAGTCTTGTTCCATTTTAAGTTGTAAATATGAATCTTTGAGGTGATTTGATGTCTTTTTTTTTCTTTTACTGAAACTACAATGTTTTCCAGAACTGTGTTCGCTGGACACAAATGCCTTCAGGTTCAGAGACACAGACAGCGGTGCCAGTGCCAATGCCCTGTGACTGTAGCCTGGTACCCAGCACTACTCTTCCCTGCTGCCTATTTGATGTGCCTCATCCTCCAAGTTTTTTCAGCTCTCCTAAAGAAATGGCCATGGTTAAGGGCATGTTTTCAGCAGGCCATTTGGGCACACACTACTCCCACTGCCCTCCAGATTTCTCCATCCCTTGCTCTTTGTTCAGTCAGATACCTCCCAATTATCTGTCTGATTTCTGACTTTCAGGGGGATTACTGGAATTTGTTCCATCTCCCCAAAGTCTGATGGAATGTGTTGTCAACTCCTTCACTGTGATTTGATCTATCCCTTCCTATCTATTCTTTTTCTTTTTCTTCTTATACTTTTTCTTTTTCTCAATCACTGTCTCTTTTTTATTAAGGCACGAAGTCTGAAAGATGTTCATTAATGTCAGTAAAAGTGAAAAACAGAGTTGGAGACAAAGATATAAATCAATGAGAATGTGTTAACCCATCTCAATGTGTGAAATACTCACAAGTCCTGATCAGTTTTAAGTTGATACCTCTCAACTACCTGGCTGATCTATCCCAGGAAGATTACTGGAATTTGCTCCATCTCTCAGAGTCTGATGGCCTCTGTTGTCAACTACTTCACTGTGATTCAATCTATCCTATCCTACCTCAGAATAAATCATTTCTTTTAAAAATATTCCATATGAAAGACAAACTTCAATAGATGCCGCTTGAACATGGCATGCAGTTGATCACTGTGTTTTACTGTTCATTCAATTGCATCACCTTTCTTTCCATTTGCTGGCCAGATAAAAAAGAGAAATCTTTCCTTTTCCATGTGTAGCTGGTTCTCTGAGGAAAGCCAGTGGGAGTTGGTGCAAAGCAGTTTTAACACTGAGCGGATGAATGCAGAGGAGAAGAGTGATGTGAAGAAAAGTGATGCAAGTCCCATAGGTCCATTGTGAGCAGAAATTGGGTGGGGAGGTTGAGAAGGACCTTTGTCAACACAGTAACAGTACAGAACTCATTGGGACATCCTGGATTGGTATCAGTTGCACAGTGCTGCTTTAATGTCTTCTTTAAACCCAACTATAAATAAATAGACAATAAATTTATACTGGATTCTTTAAGCTCTCTCCAGATATCCCTCCTTTTTGCTGAACAAGTTCTGATAACCTGAAGAAGATAACAAGATGGCATAAGGCACAGGAGATTCTTTAGGTTATAATGGTCCCAGGGTGCATTTGATGCTGAGTTCATCAGCCTCTAGTGCAGAGAGAAGTTTGCACAAAGTGCTCAACAAGACAAAGTCGGAAGTAACAGTGAAGTTTCTTGGAGTATTAATGGGCCCACTGAGGGCCATTACCAAGTAAGCTTCCCAAGGGACTTGTTAGAGAAGATAACTGGAAGCCATGACTACAGGCAGGCAAAGGCACTGGCATGCTAAGAAACCTCTCCTTTGCCTTACGAAGCAGACAGGTCAAGCCCTGATTGCAAGACCAGTGGTAGAGAGATCCTGTCTCTCATGTTGGCTCCTGGCATTTCCTGGGGCAATGGGTTGGAGGTCCGTATGATGTTAAATGAAAGACATGGGGACAGAAGATCCCAGGCTCTACATGTGGTGCAAGGACGCTGTGAGGTTCATGTCCCATATGAGACCTATGTTTCATTGCAGGATGTGAGAAGGGATGTGAGAAGGGCCCAGTCTGAACAAGCAGTCAATCCCTGTGAAACTCTGAACTTCAGATCTCTCAGTTCCAGTGCCCTCGTTTGCACATTCTCCCAGAGTTTGAAGTCCTTTATGTTCTGCGGTGCACAATCAGGCACTTGTTCTTGTTATACGTTATGCACTTGGTGCTTAGTACCAACTGGTACCCACTTCTCTGACTTGTCCACATCTCTCTGCAAGTCCTCTCCACCCTCAGTGGAGGCAACAGCACCTCCTCATCTGGTCTCATCAGCAAACTTGCTCAGAACGTCTTCTAGTCCTGCATTCAAGTCATCTGCATAAACATGAAAGGAAAGTGGCCCCAAAATGGAACCCTGGGGACCCCGACAGTGACCATCTACCAGCCTGATGGAAAAAACTGACTATAATCCTTTGGGACTGACCTACTGGCCAACTGCTCACCCACCACATTGTGTTTCTGTCTAGCCATATGCAGAACATTCTGTCCAGAAGGTTGTTGTGAGAAACAGTATCAAAATCTCCACTGAAATCCTCAAGGATTACATCAACTGGCTTCCCTTGGTCAACTAAATGGATAACTGTGTCACAGAATGAGCTTAAATTAAACAGGACCTTCGCCTCACAAACTTGTGTTGGCTGCGACCAATGACAGAATTGTCCTTCAGCTGTTTTTCCATAACTCCCACCATCATTTTCTCCATAATTTTACCAGGCTCTGGACTGACAGGTCCATAATTGCCCATGTCATCTTTCTTGCTCTTCCTTACAATGAGACAACATTTGCCAGCTTCCTGTCAGCTGGCATGACCCTAGACTTCTTTAGATGCAATTGAAATGACAGCCCAGAGCATACTAAGGCGTCATCATTGAAAGAAAGTAGATGTGCCATAGCTTTGCAATGTCTTGAACTCCAGAGTATGCCACAGATGGAGCAGAGGGGAAGATTTGCCTCTTCTGTAGTGAACTCATTCATTTGGTAAGCAGAATAACACTACCTGATACATGAGGACTGTGTCTCTGCTCTGCTCTGCTCAGCTCACAGGGCAGCGGTCTGGCAGGGTGTTGCTCTCATGTCAATGCAGGTAAACTCACTTTAACCTTTTTTCTTCTGTAAATGCTTCCTCTGTTTGTATGCTCAGATACACTTCCACATTCCCTCAAGTACATTTCCATATATCATTAACAATTACACTTTCTTATACCATCAAAACTGTTTGTCAAACAGTACAGTTCTTCAGTTCACATAAACTCCCTTAATACAGTCTGTATTCTTCAGTTATAAACACTGTGCCACAGAACCAGCACTGATTGAACCACCTCCCTCACACACTTCCTCGCAAGCAGTACATAGTATTACATAAATGGGTTGACATTCATTGGTCGGGTGGAATGTACACCTCTCCTCAGGACAATCTTACTAATCTACAGAGTACAAACTCCCGTCTTCTTACATACAAGCAGAAAGTACATATGAGTGGACAGACAACACAGTCTTTCACTTTGTCCGTGTCTGGCCATTTCCCTCACAGGAGGAAGGAAACATGGATCGGGACTCGGCACTCACCCTGCAGCTGTTCTGTGTCTCACTCACACCACACTCACTCTGACATTTAGATCAAAAACCATGGTTTATTCATACTACACAATGCTGACAACGTTTTCTAGCTGGAATCTTAATAACACTCATACTCTGGTCGACCAGTTGCAAACGTTAATGTTTTTCCCAGAGTCGGCTTGACACACGGTACCAAACACTTAAAGCAGATGATAATATTGAACATACAACCTATAACCCCCGTGATTACAACTTGGAGAACCCAGGCTACCATTTGACAGGCTATCCACTATATCCCATACCCGTAGGAGAGACCAACCTAGGTCCCTCCTATTGTCAACTACCTGGGAGAGAGTATTTGTTCTTGTTTCTATTCATATGACATACAGTTCCCTTTCATAGGAACTCACCCAAGGAGTCTTCCTACCCAGCTGGCAACCAAAGCCATGAGCTCACCTCCCTGGGAGCAGCACGTATGGCTGTAAACTGTGTAGGATGTCTCCTCAAGACATATGGGCTCCACTTACCATACACATACCTGGTCCACCTATGGGTGGTCCTTGTCTGTCCCTGCAGTGATCAGGTGAGGAAGGGAGTCCTTCAGAGAAATCTCAGGGTGCGCCAAAAGTGTCTCCCTCTCAGCTGGTCCTGCAGCGAACAGAGCTGGTCCCACCTGGGCCGCCAAATTGACTACAGGAATTGAACTCTATAACCTCTATAACTGATACAGTCTCCCATGACATACTTATACCAAAGCTGAGGAAGTATGGGATAGGTGATTGGACAGTGAAGTGGGTCGAGAACTGGCTGACTGGCAGAGTGCAGAGGGTTGTCGTTGGCGGTGCAGTGTCTGGCTGCAGGGCTGTTACTAGCGGCGTCCCCCAGGGGTCTGTCCTGGGTCCGGTCTTGTTCAACATCTTCATCAACGACCTTGATGAGGGGATAGTGACCACCCTCAGCAAGTTTGCTGATGACACGAAGTTGGGAGGATTGGCTGACACGCCTGAAGGCTGTGCTGCCATTCAGCGAGACCTGGACAGGCTGGAGAGCTGGGCAGTAAGACACCGGATGAGGTTTAACAAAAGCAAGTGTAGAGTCTTGCACCTGGGTAGAAATAATTGCATGCACCAGTACAGGCTGGGGGAAGAGCTGCTGGAGAGGAGCTCTGCTGAGAGGGATCTGGGCGTCCTGGTGGACGACAGATTGACCATGAGCCAGCAGTGTGCCCTTGTAGCCAAAAAAGCCAATGGCATCCTGGGGTGCATTAAAAAGAGCGTGTCCAGCAGGTCGAAGGAGGTGATCCTCCCCCTCTACTCTGCCCTGGTGAGGCCTCATCTGGAATATTGTGTCCAGTTCTGGGCTCCCCAGTACAAAAAAGACAGGGATCTCTTGGAAAGAGTCCAGTGGAGGGCCACAAAGATGGTGAAGGGCCTGGAGCATCTCCCCTATGAGGAGAGACTTAGGGAACTGGGTCTGTTTAGCCTTGAGAAAAGAAGGCTGAGAGGGGACCTGATCCAGGTCTATAAATATTTGAGGTGTGGGGGGCAAAGAGGTGAGGCCAGACTCTTTTCAGCAGTGTGTGGAGGAGGGACAATGGGAAACAGACAGAAACTGCACCATAGGAAATTCTGCACTAATGTGTGCAATAACTTCTTTATGGTGAGAGTGACAGAGCACTGGAACAGGCTGCCTAGGGTGGTTGTGGAATCTCCTTCTCTGGAGATATTCAAGACCTGCCTGGATGCTGAGCTGTGCAACGTGGTGTAGGGAACCTGCTTTGGCAGGGGGACTGGACTCAGTGGTCTCTGGAGGTCCCTTCCAACCCCTACAATTCTGTGATTCTGTGAATATCATGGAGTTGTTTGGATGGGGAAAGACTACCCCTTTGAATGACCTTTTGTCAGGGCATGTCCTGGGATTCCTAGGATCCTCAAAATGCAGCACTGCTTCTGTCACTGAAAAATGGGGCCCTGTGTGGGACGGAGGGAGGGTCCATGAGTCCCTGGCCCACCTGACTGAGTATTTCCATGGTCTTAGCAAAGACATACTTACAACTTGAGAATGACAGTTAGCTGTGTTCATGGTGGCATGGCCACTTTTAATGGCCTTGAACTGTCTGAACATAACTGAAGAGGCTCAGGCTGATGCAAATCAGCTATTGAATGATAGTGTTGAAAAATTGGAAAGACAGGTGGCAGTTTTGATGGGAAAAAACCTAATTCAATCATTCTCCTATGGAAGATCAGTAACAACTGTCTGGAGGACCATGAGGGCCCTGTACAAGGGAATCTGTATAAAATGGACTCCGTAAATGAAGGCACTAAAAGGTCAGATTTTGAGGTTCCATTTGGACTAGATCTATTTGAGATCTGACTGATTGTAACCCAAAAATGAAAAAAAAAAAAAAAAAAAAATGCAGGATAGGCTGGTGGGAGTGCCCTGACCAGTGTCCACCCCCCAAACCCTGCTGCCCATAATACAGCAGCTGAACTGATGGATATAGTACAGTGGTTTAGACAGAAACCAAGAGAGCATGCCAGCATAGCTGCTCTGGTTATGGGACATGGAGGCAGAAAGTGCTATGGTGAATGGACTGGAAATTTCAAAACTGACATCCATTACTACTAACCCTGCCCTCAGGCAAAGACTTTATGCTCTTGTCTGGAGGGCTTATCGCAATAAAGATTGGCGGATTTGCTGCGTAGACCGGTCAGAACTCAGATCTGCGTTGTGCTTCCTGCGGCACCAAACGCCCAACAGTGGCAGTTCCGCTTATTGGCCAGCAGGTGGCAGCAGAGACCACGGAAAGAACGTCTGCGGGACAAACCCTGGGGATCCGTTCTTTTGATTATAGGGGAAGAACACAAAGATGGAAGAGGAGGGAAGGGGGAAAAAAAAAAGAAAAAAAAAAAATCAAACCACAGCAAACAAATAAAAACTTCTCCAAACGTAGCAAACGTGAATGTCTGTCAATAAATTAATGAGTAATTAAATTGATATCCCTTTCCCGCCCCCCGCCCCCTCCCCCCCCCCAACTTCTGAGATGAAAAATAAACACTTCTTTTAGAAGAAAACAGAGTAGTAACAACTTCTGTACCTACATTCACCAC
Organism: Coturnix japonica; assembly: GCF_054131305.1. Taxonomy (NCBI): domain Eukaryota; kingdom Metazoa; phylum Chordata; class Aves; order Galliformes; family Phasianidae; genus Coturnix; species Coturnix japonica. The sequence continues at coordinate 558,409 of NW_028188979.1, forward strand.
TCTGAGATCCTGTCTGGGTCTCCCAAGGCTTGTAAATAACCACTGGGTCGGTTCTGATGTCGCGTGATTTGTTGTCAGTTCTCTCATGGTTCTCCGGTCAGTTCTCCGGTGCCAGGATCTGCCACAGGGCATTCTGACCACGGGCATCATGTTTCTACGCTGCCGCCTGCATTTAACAGGCAATGGGACTGCCCAGCATGTGCAAGGCAGCACCTCTTTCACACCACCAGAATGTTTAAGGCTGTTGGGATTGTTGTTAGCGTCCCATTAACACTGAGGCTAGAGATACCCTTAGGATTGACATTACTATTAGCATTACTTTGATGGTGCCCTATCTGGGTCATTTCCAGGGGATGTCAGGAGTAAGGCACAGTGTCAGGAGAGAAAGAACAGACTCTGTTACTTTATAAACGTGATAATAGAGAGAGTTCATTGGAAAAAATACAACTCTTAAATAATGCAAAGCATGCTTCTGATTGGATGCAGGCATCATCTGGGCTCTGATTAATATTACTCTTAAGGTAAAGATTATTGTTACCATAATGATTTTTTTTTTGGATTATGATCAGGGTTAAGGTTCCTTTTGCTACAAACTTCTAGCATCATTTTTGTTGTTGCATTTGGAGTTAGGGACGATTTTAGAATCAGGGTAAGGGTTAGGATTAGAGTTACATTGCTGGTTAATGCTGTTATCTTTACAGCTCCTGTGAGGGTTGGGGTCTGGGTCAGGTGTTTAAAAATGAAATGAAAAAAGAATTAAAAAAATATATTGAAAGCTTCAGATTTCCTTAATCTTTGTGGGAATCATATAATGTGCAACTCAGATCTACCTCTTCGTGCAGTGACTGCCTGTAAATTTGCTGGAGCCTAATATAATATGGCCTTGTGCTTTCCACTAACTCACCTTCATTTCATTTTCATTACATTTGCTTGGTAGTCAGATTTTGGTGTGTGGATATTTTAAAACAATCTAACTGACATTAGCAAAAAATTAAAAATAAAATTAAAAAAAATGCACAACAGCATCGTATCAATTTTTATAGATAAGATAAAGAAGAGCAGTTTCCCTTAGTTTTCTGTGCCTCTTTACTTTCTTACCCTCTCCCCTTGTGTGAGAAACTCTCAAAGTCAAAGATTTCTAGTTAGGCAAAGATGGCAGCGATAGCAGCAGTGCTTATTCATTATTGCAATACTGCGCGCACATCCCCTATTGGCAAGGGAGAAACTGCACACCAGTCAGTGAAATCAATTCTGTTCTGTGCCCTAAACCCACTGCAGGTGATGCTCTCATGGCTCTCATTGGTTGAGCATCTCAGGCTCACAGACTCCTCGAGACTGTGGCTAGGATTCATTTCCATAGAAGGTCAATTACCAACCTCTTGTTTTTAGGTCTGCCTTGTACTTTTCTGCGGACAGAGAAGGGCAATGTTTCCAAAAGTCAGTACATTCATTCTGTCCTGTGCTGGGCTCTACCCACCCTGTATTTATCTTGTGCTTGTCTCAATTCTCCCCATGTCAGAATGCCCCCAGTCTGAACTTAATTCTGTTCAGCAACTTTCTTGGTGGAAAAACTACTTATACAGCTGTTTTACAAGAGGGTTATACATTCAGTTAGGGCCTACACTATGTACTGAAAATACTGGAAACTTCCACTGCAAAAACACAATCTACCTCTCCCATCTGTGCAGCCTTGCAGACCCAGAGCATGCCAGGTTATTTCTGCTTTCATAGCATTTGCATGCTGTAGGGTGAGCACAAGGTTCTGCTGCTTGATTCTTCTGCAAGAGCTGCCTACCGGCAAATGGTTGCAGGGATGGAGGATGTGACAGAAAGCATTTGTCTCCACAAGAGCAGAGTTACATTCAGTGCAGAGTGTGAGAGTCAGGTTGGTGTGGAAAAGCACTGACACGCTGGGGATGATGCAGTGCTCACATGTCTAACACTCACAGACATTACTGTCAGAAGGATGGTGCTGTGTTGTGCTTCTACCTTTGGCAGCCCCTGGAGAAATGCTATGGCACACAGAACACCTTTGTATTGCACTGACTGCTGCCATGCAGCATGGATTTAACACACCAAATCCAGAGGAGCATGACTGCATCTAACTGCCCTGAGAAAAACTACTGTAGCTGAAGAGATGAGGAGGCAGCTGCTCATCTGCAGAACAAGCAGTACTGCCAGACATTGGGCCAGGTGAGCACCTCCTGCTGCAGCGTGATGATGACAGGGCTGGAGATGATCTGCAAAGCCAGCTTAAAAGTGGGAGACGTGAGTCAACATGGCAGGAGGACAGAGGTGTTAGGGAGCAGCCAAGGCATCAAAGAGTATCAGAAGGCTTTGAAAAGTATCACAAAGTGACAGCCAGGAAGACTGGGATATATCATGAGCAGCAACCTGGATGCTAGAGATTATTTGCTCCCATACAAAATGGTAGAGATCTTGCTGCAGACATCCCAAAGCCAGGCAAAATGGGAACCCAGAGCTCTGCCTGCACGAACCCCACAGCCATAGCATTGCAAGCTGAGCTGCCTTGCTGTTTGTTGCATTCATCCCAATCCCTGTGATTGAAGACTCAGAATGCAGTTGAGGCGATGACTGAGCATGAGAGTGACTTTATTCAATAAAAGACAGGAGGGCTTGAGAGGTCAAGGGTGAAGATGGGACTCCTCTTGTCAAGATGAGAGTGGCTCAGAGCTGGTGCTGTTGCCTGGTGTCTGGGACTGGCAGCCTGACTCTAAGTCCCCATCTAAGATGCTCAGCTTCACCTCACTGATGCTGCCCTGCTCCTGCATGGTGGTGCTGCTGCTGGGACACTCGGGCTGTGCTTGGGATGGGCAGCACTGCAAAGGCGCTGGGTCACAATCCAGGCAGGTGACTGCTGTGTCTGGCAGGCTCAGGTCAGGAGCTTCAGCAGAGCCAGGAGATATGAGAGCATGAACGTGGATGAGCCCCTTGTGTCCATCACTGTTACCATGTGGAAGGCTGTCATCCGAATTGCAGCGATTCATGCTTAATAAGAACTCTCCATTGATGGAAAGACACTGCTTGGTTTGGATCTTTGGGGTTGACAAGGGCTCGAATCACCTAGGAAGGCATAGAAACACAAGGGTTAGTTTCAAACATTTGCAAGTTGAATCATGAAAGGTTGTTGATACTTGGTAATAGAGTGGCGGCAGGAAGAAGCAAGTAGGCTTGAAGCAGCATAGCCACTGTCTTGAAAGTGATCCTCATTCAGGTCCAGCTCGTGTGTTGTTTCACTGTAATCTGCTTCTTTGGGTCTACCTAGTGGGCAGCAACACTCGAGCTGTTACTGATATCATTGAAAAGAACTGGAGACAATTGTTCTATTCCTAAGAGCTTCAAGGTGCCTAGAAGCACAAATAGAAACCAGCAGTATTTCATCACTTCACCAAAAGGAAGGTCAAACACCTGAGCTGTGAAGAGCAGTTACAGAACCTATGCATAAGATCACACCAGACATACTTTGTTCTAACAACAGTTATGGCACATAGTCCTTTTCCTTCAATATTCCCAAAATGAAATGATGTGGAGCATTACAGGGAAAGAAACACTGCACACAGACACTATGACCCTGATTAGACTCAAGCAGCAGACTTAAAACAAGTCAGAGTTTTTGATTCCAGGATATTTCAGGACCTATCGTGTGAAATTCAGTTACACAACAGTGCCTAGGTGCCTGCGTTTCAAGCAACTTTCAGATCACAGCCATGTAAAATAAAAACAAATTCAGTGCAGAAATAGCAAGCCTGTACCTTAATACTCATGAGATTATCCATTTTTTACAGCACTCTGACTAAGTTCTAAAACTTGCTCATCCCAGTTCACTTCAGCAAGTTCCACCAATTCAAGCAACGCAGTTCTGAGATCCTGTGTATGTTGTGCAGATAGAATTGAACAGTGCAGAAATAATCTCTGACAGCTTTAAGAGCTCTGTTCTGCTTACAAACTCTCAGTCCAAAACTATTCTCAGTTTTAAGGAAATGAACACCTGAAGCAGTTGGATCATCTGCCATTTGCCGCATTCTGCTTCTTGGCATCATGATTAGCACAAAGGGTTTTCTGCTGTCCTGCAGAGATGGACAAAGTCCTGCTTACAAATGGACAAGGTTTCAGTGTACAGCAGAGTTTGTACCAGACTAACAAGCCACGTCATTCAATTCATGTGCTCAGGTTGTTATGCACTCCGAAAGGAAACAGAACTAACTGTTGGATTCTGAAGGCAATCTGTGGGGTCCTACATTACCTCCTGATTCTGGAAGAGGAAATTCTAATAGCAAATGCAGAACTCTGATCTTTGTAGACATGAGAAGAGCTGGCATTTAGGAACATTCATTTCAGGGAAATCAAATGATGTGTCTATATTTTTACTACAGATAGTATAGGGAGCAGCCAGTTGAAGAACCAGATACAAAAAAATCCAGCCCATTGGCAGGAAAATACTTCTCCTTAAATTCTGTATGCTATCATGGTACAGAATTAGGCTACAGTGCCACATAGGCCAACCAAGCGTAGAACCAAATCCACAAAATACTGGTAGACAAAGCAGCAAAAACAGGGACAATATTCAGCAGACTGTGCTGTGGCCTTTCTACCCACAGCTCAGCATGTTCTGCCATCCGAAAAGCAAGGCCTCTTGTCAAGCTCAGCTATTTCCCTTCTCAGTGTATTCTAGCACCACTGATACCCACTGGTATCCTCCTGTAGAGTGCCATCATATTGTCATCATCCAAAGGAAAAACCCACACAGCAGAGCATACAGCACTACACCCATGCTCCAAATATCCGCCTGAAAAACAAAAAGACAAGCTTACAAACCTGAAGCACCTCAAATGGCTTCCTGACAGACTGGATTGTCTGCCCTTGCCAAAGCCCACATATAGCCCATGAAAAGCTGGCTCTTTCCCTCAGGAAATAAAACCTTATCGTCCCAGAGAAAGCATATAACCCTCATTCAATTGCCCTTTCACTCAGCTTAGAGCACTACTAAAACCAGCATCTTCACCTTAGCTCATCACACTGCTGCAGTTCCTTTTACAAGGATTTCACTGGCAAAAATGAAATCAAAGCCATCACAAGGGATTTAGCACAGTTACGTGTTACTGGCTACGAGAGCTGTCAGCACAGTCACCTGTCAGGCTTTGCTGCTGTTCGGTTCTCTTTATGTAGAGGCACAACAAGGTTCAGACACAGTGCAGTTCTCACTTTGACTGTAAAGAAAAAGGAGGCTTGAAAAGCAGCGTGTGGAAAACAAAGAAACAAGAATTAGAACAACAGTGGGGCCATGGCACTTGTAGGAATTGCTCCGCCTTTAAAAGCGATTCAAGAAGGATGAGGGCATCCCAAACCAGACCAGTTTGGACAGATTAACAACTGCAAGTAGTGGGTTCCAAAATTCCAGACATGAAATCAAAGCTGGAAAAACTCTTCACATTTTCATCTCTCAATTTTTAGTTCATTGTGCATTACAACGGAAACAATTCTTCACATACAACTTGGAAGCTAAAGACAAGTCTGACAAAACAGACTGCACAGAAATGATGGATAATTAACAGAGCAAATTGCTCTTTCAAACACTTAGTAATAGAAAGAGATCTCTGAAGTTGCTGTTCTGTAGAGCCCCAAAGCAGTCGCTTGAGGCAGTTCAGGATTAGCCTGAGACAAACCAGCCAGCTGTGTGAACTGAGACCAATTGCACTTTTCTAGTCTGTGGCCACTGACAGCTTCTGAGAGCTACCAAGCGATGCAACCTAGCAGAATTCAGAAGGGAAACCAAGAGAGCCTACCTGAGCTCCACTGCCTTTAAATGCTCTGTGGAGAGGGAAGGGAAAGAGGGGAAAACAAACACCGCTCTACATCCCTCTGAGCCAATAGACACTTTGCCCTGGATTAGCTCTGGTGCTGCATAAGCTGGGCTTCCACAGCATGTGTTCAGGCGGTAATCAAGGCCTGCCTGGAATAACACAAAAAATAGAGAGAAACGTTTGCTTTAACAGAGTTTATGTCTTCTGGTCATAACACTTGAGAAGCCTCAGAGGCTTCTTCTCCTGTGCATATTTTCATTCATCTTAGAGTTTGCTTTCATTCAATGTGACCTCTCTAGGCAAATATTGTCTAAGACCATGAGCATCACATAAATGTGCAGATCTCAAGCTGCTCACTTATCTAGTACCCTTCGCATGATGCTTTATTTTCCTCAGCTGATCATCTAGATTGTGTCTGTTGATTGTGCAACAACAGCCTGTTGATCTCGATTACCTGTGAGAGGCTCTAACTTTGGCCAGGAAAAATCATTTGAGGATCAGTAATTATCTGGGACTCAGTAAGTCTTCCCATGCTTTCATAACAGCAGAGATACACACACACACAAACTCGTGGAACCCCACTGCTTTGCACAATCCTGTGCACACTCACGTGTGTCATGCACTGATTTCCCAGCCAGTCCTCATAGGGTCTCTTACTTAGGACGGGAGTGTAGGGGAGCAGCCAGAAGCTGTTTGCATTCCCTGCTGTCTGCTGGGCAGCTTTGCTGGAGATGCTTGGGTTGCTTTGTTTTTCCTTGGGAGGTGGGAAGGAGCTTTGGGTTGGAGGCACATCCCGTGCCAGAGCATCCCAATGGCACGTGTGGGGCACTGATCTGCAGCAGATGAAGGGGAGGAGGTCCCAGCACAGCCCTGCACCATGCTCTGCCACACTGGGCAGCTTGTTCCTGGCTCAGCAGCGTCATCAGACAAGAAGCAGGGAAGGAAATCAAGGATGGGGGGTACCATCAAACGCAGTTAGTGCATGCCTGTGCAAGACAAACAGACCCAGAGCTTGCAGGTTGTTCCTGCTTTTGTAGCATTTGTGTGCTGTAGCTGAGCAAAAGGTTCTGCTGCTTGAATCTTCTTCTGCAAGAGCCACCTACCGGTAAATGTCTGCGGGGATGTAGTCGGTGTGCACGTCTGAAGCCATTTGAGAACCTAGTCGTTCTTGCTGCAGGACCCCTGTCTTCTGTTAAAAGCTGAACGGTCCCCAGAGCACCTGTTTCCATCAGCTACCACCATCCAAAGCAGCCAGCCTTCTTACAGTCACCTGGCCCAAACATCCCTTTTGCTCTACACTTGATTCCTGCAAGAGATGGGAGCTCGGCACGCACACCATCCTTCCAACACCCCATCCCTGCAGCAAGGGATCACAGCGCTGGCACAGCTGAAACAAAATGGGTGTGCGAGTTTCCTGTTAGCACTCAGTGTGAACCAATCTACCACTGAGCAACACCGTGAGTCCCCACTCACCTCAGCACAGGTCAACCTGTAACCCCAACCTTCCCCTATCCATGTGCACACGCACACCCATTCACCACCCTGCCTGCTTTGCACACCCCCATGCACACTCTGCATCGTGTGCCCTCCTTTGCATTCACAGACGTGTGCAAACCATCCCTGGGAACACCTACGTGCCTACACCTTCCACAAACACCCCTTTGTGTGCACCTGTGTGCAACCCAACTCCTCAGCACACGCACGCGTTTGTGCCACCCTGTCCATGCACTCACCACGTGCCCTCCAGCAACCAAGGATTGCAGAGATGCTCCAGACTGTGCCAGAGATGGAATCTCAGAGTGCTGGGACATTATTGATCACTAAGGAAAACACTTGGAAGCATATTCAATCTGCAGAAGCTGTAATTACTGGGCACAGTTAGCTTTCCTATGGCTCAGCTGGAGGAGGCGGGTGCTCTCATACATCTGAGACACTCGCACAATGTTGGGATCATTCTGATGGAAACTATGTCTTCAGATATCATGGTTAAAACCATCCAAGATGATCATGCAGAGCCTTAGCTCTTGAGCAGCACTTCCTCCCCACCCTTCACTACTCCAAGCAGCTCCAACAAACTTCTCAGAAGAAATCCAGGCCAGCACAGACCTGGCAGACCAGAACCAAGTGCAGCTTGTGTGACGGCAGTGCCCACTCCTTGCTTTCACCCTGCTCCAGCAGGTTAAGGAGTCTGAGCCTCACTGGCCTTTGACAACTCAAGACTTTCAGCACCTCATGCCAACATTTCTCACTAAGATACACCTAAGGCATTGAATTCTCTTCTCACTACCTCCTCCCAGTCCTCCCCTAGGAACAGAAACAATTCAGATTCTACAGCAAACTACAGCATCTGCACTGCAAGAGCACACTGAACCACCTGCAACAATGAAACATGGTTTTGGAGAGTGGGTATGAAAACACACCTTTAGACAGCTGTCTCCCTGTAGCCAAAAGGAAACCAAGAAGGAAAAGTCCAGCCTGAAACATGCCCATGCTACTAGCCCAGGTTTTTCACAATCAATGCAGAATCCATCCTGTTCTTGAGGTAACAAACGACCAGTGAGTCTCCCGTTGCTCCACCCCTTCTCCTTCAAAGCCTGAAAAAGAAAGAATAAACAAGCAGAAGAAACCCAGACGTACCTTTCCACACACAGAGCAGAAAGTGGAACAGCAGTTGTCTCCTTCCTGAGACATGGTGGGGAGCATCCCAGAGGAAGCCCAAGTTCTTTGCTTCTCTCCACAGGGACTTCAAGCACTCTTGGCAAGAGCTGCTTTGGTTCTTTCTTCAATTGCTTCCATCACCAGAATCTCCTTTGGAAAAGGAACCCGAATGAAAGAATCAGCAAATGAAAAAGAATGAGCAATAGCCACTTTACCAGCTTTCTTCTGACACTCAATTTAGACTCTTGACTCGGGCAAGGTCTTAAAATCAACTGGTTACAAGAACTGTCCCAAAATATATCCAGCTTCTGTACAGCTGCCATTCTTTCTGACAGCGAGTGTAATCACAGAATCATAGAATGGCCCGGGTTGGAAGGGACCTCAAGGATCATGAAGATCAATCACCTCCCTGTCCCTGCTGGCCATCCCCTCTTCTGATGGAGCCCAGGGGACCATTTGCTCTCTGAGCTGCAAGAGCACGCTGATGGCTCACGTTCTGTTTTTCATCCACCAGGACCCCCAGGTCCTTCTCTGCGGGGCTTCTCTTAAGGACTGCTCCTCCCAGTCTGTAGAAATGCCTGGGATTCCTCCAGCCCAAGTGCAAAACCTTGCACTTTGCTGTGTTCAACCTCATTAGATTCACGTAGGCCAACCTCTCGGTTGAGCTCCCTCTGAATGGCATCCCTTCCTTCCACTGCGTCAGCCGCACCACTCAGCAAACAGCAGAGGGTGCACTCCATTGCATCATTGGTGTCTCTGATAACCATGTAAAAAAGCACTGGTCCCAAGACAGACTCCTGGATGACACCACTTGTTATCGGCCTCCACCTGGACATAGAACCATGAATCACCACCCTGTCTGTGGCCTTTCAACCAATCCCTTATCCACCAGGTGGTCCACCTGTCAAATCCACATCCCTCCAGTTTAGAGATAAGGATGTGGTGGAGGGCAATGTCAAAGATCTTGCTCAAGTCCAGGTCAATGACATCTGTTACCTTCCTTTTGTCCACAAATGCCGTCACTCCATCATAGAAGGCCACCAGACTGGTTAGGCATGGCCTTCCCCTGCTAAAGCCACGCTGCCTGTCTTGGATCACATGCTCATTTCTTATGTGATCAAGCATGTCTTTGAGGCAGATCTGTTCTTCACCATCTACATCAGTTACACATTTGAATCAAATAATTGGTGTTCCTGTCACCAAGAAAACCTCTTTGTCTTCTACTCCTGCTGCACTTCTGTGCTTTCATCAGAAGCAAAGGAAGAGACCACCTCCTAGATCCAAATTTTAAGAAACCAACACCCAATAGGTGTCATCTGAAATAAAATAGCAGAGAAATTAAGATGACTCTTCTGCATCCAGCTTGGATCACTCCCTCACTCAGGCACACCACCATCAGATCAAGGAGATGCTGCCTTCAGCTTAGAGACTGTATGGGAAATCACAGCTTGAACCTCTGATTAATCAGCTGAGGCAAGTATTGGGTCAGCTGCGGGAGCACAGGTGAGAGTAATCTAGCTGTGCTCCCAGAAGGGGTGGACCTCGACTCAACCTCCTCTGAGACCTCATTTAAAGGCTGACCACCACTGAGACAGCATGTCTTAGAGATTGCTCCCTAGTTGAGGCTGCCTCAGCTTTCTAGTCAAGGTATCGATATTGGTGAGTTTCCCTTTGCTAATAACCTTAGGCTATTTACCACCATCTTGGTTAATATCTTTTTATTAACCACCCTTACAGAGACCATAAGGGTTTGGGCTTCCAAACTCTCAGCAAGCATTTGGATCAGCCAGCTTCCTGCCGAGGAGCCCCCTGCATCACTGCTGCCTATTCTGGTACTGGACCCGCAGATGCTTCAGAGCTCATTAGCATGGACTTCCTTCCTCCCCTCAGCAGCTGCTCCTGCACTCACCTTCATTCCTACTCAGATACCGGCCGCTTCCAGCACCAGCTGACCTGCAAGACACAGAAAGGAAAGGTGGGAGTCATGCAAATGCACAAGCCCAAGGCTGTGTCACCACCACACATGGCAGCCTCGGGAAGTCAGCTGAAACTACAGCCTTTGTCAGAATGGCAACAGGCACCGTCAATTAAGTGTGACCTCTGAACTCATTGCCACCATCAGAAATAGGCACTGAAATCGCTCACTTCACTGCAGCTGGTTAACTCCAAATTCTTTTGCTTTTGGGAAAATGCGGACACGGAATTGAAGGACACCAGAAAAACGACATCTACTTCATTGTAGGTGGTTAAGCTTGGAAGCAGGACTTGAGCAAGAAATGCTTCTCAGCTCCTTGAAAGGCACTAATCCTGACCTCTGCCACAGGTGGCTGAGTGACACAAAAGTTGAGCTGCCCATTCAGAAGCACATGGAGCAGGCCATGGAGCGGTTACATACCAACACATGAACAGGCACTTTCCCATTGGAAGGGAAATCCCTTCTCCCTGCCATGCCATGCCCACACCGCTCCTCAGGGCTGCACTGACAGCACAGACAGAATTGAAACATCTTTTGTCATCATTGTGGTTTTTCACAGACCCAGACAATGAGATACTGGGTTGCTGTGTGGGTTCCCAGGCAGCACTGCCATTTCCAAGCCATTGCTTCCTAGGGGCACAGAAAAGAAAACGCCTGAACAAAATTTCACCCAGAGATTGCTATTTTACCATTCTTCCATGCAAAACAGGAGGACAGTACAGCGGATTTGTGCAGCTGCATCAACACCCTGGGTGCTAAAGGAATGCAAAGACAGAAATATCAAAACTACAAGGAGGGAAGCTATGTTTAGTAATATCTTTTCTCATTTACAACAGGCAGTTGGCACTACTAAAGGAAAATCCCAGGCCTCAGGTTCTGACAGTGCGACAATCTGGCACGGACTCAGATGTGAGTGATCCAAATGGTTTATTCCAGGTTCTAATACCACTTCTGTGAATTCACACGTTTTCTCTCTTAACTTTCCCACAGCCTTCACATGTCCACAGAACATCCCACAAACTCTCCTTTACGGCGCACGTAGGCACTCATCCCACCAGAGCCATCAGTCATTCCTAGCCATGTGCTTCTCCTCCAGTCACGGACAGTATCACACGGCCATCATGCATCTTAAATGACTTAGTTTTTCTGTTCTTTCTGGAGGTGTCCTTGGTTCCTAGCCTTACCTTCTCATGCCGTTCATCTTCCTCTGCAGCTCCTGCTCTGAAGAGTCTTCTTATGTTCCCACATGACAGGAAGAAAATGAAGACACAACCCCTGCCACCAAGGTCAGCTCTGCAGCACACGTTACCTGAGGAGCACTTGGCTACTCATGCAAACTGCACAGTGCCAGGAAGATTGTTACATGTTCCCCTTCTTCTTCTCCTGGCTCAGAAATTAAATTTTCTACCTAGAAAATGGAAAACAAACAAACAAGCAAACAAAAAACAACAACAACAAAAAACACCTCACCTGACATAAAGGAGACATGATTGTTACTATGGAATTCCGGAGGGCAAGGTATTTGCCCTCTCTATGAAGAAGCTGACTGCAAAGGACTAAGAACAGCCACGATCACGTTGAGAACTTGCGGGTAAAATTCGGGACTGAACCAATAATGGGCTTCTGGAGGTGAGGGTCTGCTCCAGGCCGCCTGGTCAAGGGAGCCTGTTGATGGGCCCTGCTTACTGCAGCTACCAGAAGCACCGCGCTCACTGACTCTCAACTTGATGGGGGATTCCAGTCAGGCTGGGAAATCAGCATGGCTGGCTGCAAGCTGTCTGAGAGACTGCTGGACTGCACTGGGAATAACTTTGTGGGCCAAGCATTAAGCACACCAAGCAGAAGGGAAGGTATTGGACAGACCGACCAGAGGTCAAGCGTTGCTGGACCTGCTGCTCACCAACGCTGAGGAGATCATCAAAGGCGTCAAGGTTGGAGGCTGCCTGGGCTCCAGCGATCATGCCCTGGTTGAGTTTGTGATCTCAAGCGATGTGGGCCTGGCAAAGAGCAGGACCAGGATGCTCAACTTTAGAAGAGCAGACTTCAAGCTACTCAATGGAATGCTGGCCAAGATCCCCTGGCGCGCTGCCCTCAAAGATAAGGACGTTGAGGAGAGCTGGCTACTGTTCAAGGATGCCCTCCTGGCAGCACAAGAGGTCTCCATTCCCCTGATTAAGAAAGTGGGCAGGAGAGGTAGAAAACCGGCATGGCTCAGCAAGGACCTGCTAAGAGAACTGAGGGTGAAGAAAGGGGTGTACAAGCTCTGGAAACAAGGCTGTGTCACCCGGGAAGAATACAGGGATGCCGTCCGAACTTGCAGATGTGGGATCAGGAAAGCCAAGGCTCAGGCAGAACTGAACTTGGCGAGGGATGTGGAAAACAACAAGAAAACCTTCTACAGGTACATTGGCCAGAAGAGACAGGCCAAAATCGGCGTGCCTACTCTGGTAAATTTAAAAGGAGAAATGGCTTCAACAGATGAAGAGAAAGCTGAGGTGCTGAATGAGTTCTTCACCTCGGTCTTCACTGGTGGCCAGGATTCTAGTCTTTTTCACGTCCCTAAGTCTTGCACCCCCATACCTCCATGTGGGGACCAAGGAGGTAAATCCCTCCCCACTGTAAGGGTAGAGCAAGTCCGAGAGTGCCTCCTTAGACTGAATGAGTATAAGTCTATGGGGCCAGATGGCGTGCATCCCAGGGTCCTGAAGGAGCTGGCTGAGGTGGTTGCTGAGCCGCTCTCCATCATATTTGAGAAGTCGTGGCTGTCAGGTGAGGTCCCGGATGATTGGAGGAAGGGTCACGTCACTCCCATTTACAAGAAGGGGAGCAGGGACGACCCGGGTAACTACAGGCCGGTGAGTCTCACCTCTGTGCCTGGGAAGATTATGGAACAGATCCTCCTGGACAACATGCTTGATCGCATAAAGAACAAGCATGTGATCCGAGACAGCCAGCATGGCTTCACCAGGGGAAGGTCATGCTTAACTAATCTTGTGGCCTTCTATGATGGAGTGACGGCGTTGGTGGATGAAGGGAAGGCGACCGATGTCATTTACCTGGACCTGAGCAAGGCCTTTGACATGGTCCCCCATCACATCCTCATCTCCAAATTGGAGGGAGGTGGATTTGATGGGTGGACAACTAGATGGATAAGCAATTGGTTGAAAGGCCGCAGACAGAGGGTGGTGGTCAATGGCTCTATGTCCAGGTGGAGGCCGGTAACGAGCGGCGTCCCTCAAGGGTCTGTCTTGGGACCGGTGCTCTTTAACATCTTTATTAATGACATCGATGAGGGAATAAAGTGCACCCTCAGCAAGTTTGCTGATGACACCAAGCTGAGTGGTGCAGTCGATACGGTGGAGGGAACAGATGCCATTCAGAGGGACCTTGACAGGCTGGAAAGCTGGGCTCGGGTGAACCTAATGAGATTCAACACGGCAAAGTGCAAGGTTTTGCACTTGGGCCGGAAGAACCCAAGGCACCTGTACAGGCTGGGAGGAGTTGTCCTTGAGAGCAGCTCGGCTGAAAAAGACCTAGGGGTCCTGATAGATGAGAAACTTAACATGAGCCAGCAGTGCGCTCTGGCAGCCCGGAAAGCAAATGGGATCCTGGGCTCCATCAGGAGAGGGGTGGTCAGCAGGGATAGGGAGGTGATCGTCCCTCTCTACTCTGCTCTTGTGAGGCCCCATCTGGAGTACTGTGTCCAGGTGTGGAGCCCTCAGTACAAAAAAGATATGGAAATTTTGGAAAGGGTCCAGAGGAGGGACAGGAAGATGATCAGGGGGCTGGAGCACCTCCCCTATGAGGACAGGCTGAGGGAGTTGGGTTTGTTCAGCCTGGAGAAGAGAAGGTTGCGAGGTGACCTCATTGCAGCCTTTCAATACCTGAAGGGAACTTACTCCCAGGAGGGGAGTAAACTCTTTGAAAGGGCTGATAATAGCAGGACTAGGGGAAATGGTTTTAAGTTGAAGGAGGGAAGATTTAGGTTGGATGTTAGGGGAAAGTTCTTTACTAGAAGGGTGGTTAGGTCCTGGAACAGGCTGCCCAGTGAGGTTGTGGATGCCCCGTCCTTGGAGGTGTTCAAGACCAGGTTGGACGGGGCCCTGGGCAACCTGATCTAGTAAATGTGTATGTTTGGTGGCCCTGCTAGGCAGGGGGGTTGGAACTACATGATCCTTGAGGTCCCTTCCAACCCGGGTAATTCTGTGATTCTGTGAAGGGAAGCATTACTGGACATGCTGCACAGCAGGGGTTAAGACTGGAGGTGGTCAGGGCTGTAGTGACCATGCCCTCCTAGAGTTCCTCATCTCAAGGAATGCGGGCCTGGCAAAAAGCAAAGTCAGGACCCTGAGCTTCAGGAGAGTCAGCTGCAGGCTGTTCAAAGAATTCTTGGACGAGAGACACTGGAAAACTGTTCTTAGGGGCAAAGGGTTCAAACATCCCTTTGTGTGCACCTGTGTGCAGCCCAACTCCTCAGCACAGCCCTGTGCAAGCACACATTTGTGCCACCGCATCCACGCACTATGTGCTCACACACACTCACACAACCACATCCCTTAGTGCAGCCCTGTGCGCACACACACTCACACATGTGTAACCCCTTCCTTTCACTCCCAAAGTGCACGCACACACCGGTACCACAATGTCCTTGTGCAGCTCCAACACTCTGCACACCCCTGTGCACGTACATATATGTGCATGCTCGTCCTTGCACACATACCCACAGACCTACACACACCTGAGCAACACCACTGGTTTGTACACTCATGGACACAAATGTGTGTACAACACCATCCATGCACAAATACACACACACACACACATGGATCCCCACTGCTTTGCACAATGCTGTGCACACTCACGTGTGTCATGCACTGATTTCCCATCCAGTCCTCGAGGGGTCACTTACTTAGGACAGGAGTGCAGGGGAGCAGCCAGAAGCTGTTTGCATTCCCTGCTGTCTGCTGGGCAGCTTTGCTGGAGATGCTTGAGTTGCTTTGCTTTTCCTTGGGAGGTGGGAAGGAGCTTTGAATTTGAGGCACATCCCGTGCCAGAGCATCCCGATGGCACAAGGGGGATCAGGGCCCCTCTATTGGTTACCTCGGTGGCTTGCAGCAACTGGAACTTTTTGCCTATTGAGAAAGCTAAAAAGTGTGAGTTCCTCCTGACCCATATCAACAAAAATCTCAACCATAAAAAAGAGACGTCTTCGTATTCAAGCAAATGACAACAGTAAGACCATGCATGTTGTTTTGTTGTATTTCCTCTGTAATCATGGGGAGGATATGAAGAAGTGGTATAATTCATCCACTTCTGCACTTCAGGCACAAGTTCCTTAGAATTGGAAGAGACCCTTAAAGGCCATCTAGCCCAGCTCCCCTGCAATAAAAAGGGACATTCACAGCTAGATCAGGTTGCTCACAGCCTGGTCATTAGTCATCCCAGAGGCAAAACACACACTGAATGATCTCTCCTTCAGTCATAAATCCTTGGAGACAACAGCATTGACACTGCATGTTACTGAAGCAGTAAAAGAAATTGCTCCTGTAACTCTCCTTGTGTTAAGTAAAATGATGATAAAAAGCAATGGAATGCTTTGGCAGGACACCAAAACCATCCTCCTTCCTTGATATCTGCTGCAATGGAACCTTCCACTGGAAGAAAGCCTCTGATGACTTGTCACCCCAGAGAGGTCAGCTTTAGAAGCAGGACTGCTGCACAATAGAATGAACTGGAGCTCCTTAGCATCTCTTACATCCAGGAGGGGTGTGATCAGACCCACCTATCACCTTCAGGTGCGCTTTCTGACACCTTGTCTGACTTCACTGTCACTGTGCCAGCATCCTCAGGCTTAACCTGCTTCATTGTCAGTGTGCAGCAATTGCCAACGTTCTTGATGTCATTGTAATTGTTGGTGTAAAGGAGGTTGCCATTCAGGAACCATTCCACGTCCTCGTCATTATGGGACAGCTCGCAGGAGAAGACAGCAGAGCTCTCTTCTTCAATTTCTACATCCTGCAGGTGCTTCGTTACTTCTACATTGCGGGCTGTGGGGAAACAAGGTGAACTGTTACCACTGTTACTATAAATCATACTGGGATGTGGTAGAATGGTTGGACTAGATGATCTTTGTGTAATCATCTATGTGAAGATAATACATGTATAAAGTTAGCAGGAGAGAACGGCAGAAGTCAACCTCAAGAAGAGAAATCTGAGGTGAAATAGGACATGGAAGAGGCCACCCTCCCTGCTCATACCTTCAGCTGTCAGCGTGGCCTCAGTCTCTGCAATTCCTGCCTTGCACTTGTACACACCAGCATCATCGGGCTTCAGCTTCAGAATTCTGAGCTCTACTGAATGCTTATCCCTCTTGATCTTGTACTTCTCAGAGGGCTCGATGGGTGTGCGGCCCTTGAACCATTTCACAACCTTTGGAGAAGGCCTGAAGTCACAGGACAGGATGACAGAATGACGTTCCAAAGCTGTCTTGTCCTCCAACTTCCTGGTGATTTCTATATGGTAATCTGCAAAGCAGGGGTGGAAGAGAAGAAAGGATGAGGACAATTGGAAGAAGAGGAAAGTCTCTTGCGTGTATTCCATTCCAATTAATGTCAAGTTCACAATGGTTCTTTGAACGACTCTAAAGATAAAACAAACGATTGTCTATAGGGAATGCCATTGACTACATTTCTATGAAGTAATACTGTACAGTATCTACCAAATGCAAGGTCCAGCTCTTGTTCTGTGCTTATTAAATTGCTCCCAATTGTTGAGGCTTTTATTCAAATAAGAGTGAGTTGAAAATATAACAAGTACTTTAGGATGTGAATGGATAATCTTACGCTGGGGACAACAGCAGATAAAAAGCCTGCAAGTTTCTTTCAGATGAAATCAATGACAAACCGCACCAAATTTAGGTGCTACCAAACTTAAACTTGTCTAGTTCAGAAATACAATTAATTTCACCTGATTTGACTTCTTTGCTATAGCCAAGGACAAAACCTCAGCTCTGTAAATCTGAATAGTAAGCACATCACAGCTATTCAAACACATCTTTTACTGAGATGCAGCTGTCTCATTTAGTGTCCAACGACTTTGAACTGGAAATGGAGCAGACCAAAGCAGAATCTAAACATGGCTTCTACAAGGACTGATCAAATGCGGCCACCGTCAAATTCAAAGTATCTGATACAGAAGGATCACACTCACTGTCAGACAAAACCTCTTTGGAGAGGTGAACTGACTGCCCTGTTCACCCCCACTTTGGAAATAACTGCACTCATTTCCTACCTGCTCCCAGCAGTGTGGGATGGTGGGATAGCATCACACTTCCCACACTAAGCATCCCACCATGTCACTTGTTCCACCTAAACCTCAGTCCCAAAACAAAAGGGGAACTCGCTTCTGAACCCTCTTCACTTCATTTCAGATGTCTTATATGCTTGATCTCCAACCCACCCCCCACTCAGGAGAAAGACCCCCCGCTTACACCCTACCATCTTGTTGCATTCTGATGTTGTCATCAGCCTTCAGCTTGTTGTCCTCTTTGTACCACTGGGTCTGAACCTCATCGTGTGAAATCTCACAGACAAAAGATGCACTCCCATATTCATTCACTTCCACATCTTCCAGTGCTTTAACAATCTTGATATCTCCAGCTGTGAAACAGTAGAGATATATTTGTCAGGGTATTTCCAGAACTGAGTGCAGCATCTTTTCCTTACACATATTTGCATAGAAAATAAGTAGGATTATGTTTTATTCTAAACCATCATCCATTCCTGAGTCATTTCTCTCTTCAACACAGTCAATGCATTATTGCCCTTGAACTTAAAGACAGACCTACTAGCTACAATGGAGCTCCCTGCAAACAGTTTTCATGGAAACCAGAATCTCATTTATTCTAAAACCTTTCAAGCAAAATTAAGGGTAGAAAAACAATAGAACTGACTGAATCTTTAAGGTCATTTAGTTCCAGTCCCCCTGCTATAGGCAGGGACACCTCCCTCCACACCAACTCTTCTCCTCAGGGTCAAGGCTTCTCTCAAATCATTCTCCTCTAAGCCTGTGCCTGTGCTTGGGATTGCCCTGACCCAGGTGCAGGGCCTTGTACTTGGCCACACTCAAGTTCATGAGGCTGCCAAGGGCCCACCTCTCCAGCCTGTCCAGGTCCCTCTGAGTAGCATCCCTTCCCTCTAGCACATCAACAGCACCGCTCAGCTTGGTGTCATCTGCAAACTTGCTGAGGCTGCATTTGATTCCACTCTCCATGTTGCCTACAAAAATGTTAAATAACACTGGTCCCAACACCACCCTCCACCTGGACACTGAGCTATTGACTGCAGCTCTCTGAGTGTGACCATCCAGACAGTTCCCTATCCTGCAACTGGTCCATCCATCAAAACCATTTTTCTCCAGTTTGGTGACCAGGATGTCATGCAGGACGGGATCAAATGCTCTGCACAAGTCCAAGTAGATGATGTCAGTTGCTCTCCCATTATCCACTGATGCTGTTACTCCATCATGAAAGGCCACCAAGTTTGTCAGACATGGCTTGACCTTGATGAAGCCATATTGGTTACCACCAATTACCTCATCTTTATTTTCCAAACTATGCCAAGGAGAACTAGACAGAACTCTACAGTGTTGTGTCACTACAAACCTGTCTGAACCATTGGCTTCTCTGCATGCTCATCACTAGTCTCTCCTTAGCTTGTGTGCCTACAAACAATGTATGGGGAATGTCAGCCACAAATCTTACCTAGGGGACATCTTTGCTTCAAAATCCTTTGAACATCACACAATCCCTTTTAACTCTCCAGGTCTGCATTTAGTTATGTCAGAATCAGGCCATATTTCTGTGCTGCTATATCCCTTTCCTTCTGAAGGGCCTGGATACAACTTGGATTAACCTCAGGAGAAGAGTTCCTGCATAGAATCATAGATTTACCCAGGTTGGAAAAGACATTGAAGATCATCAAGTCCAACCGCAGCCTAACCAGTACCCTAACTCTAAAAACCCTACACTAAATCATATCCCTGAGTACCACATCCAAAAGGCTCTTAAACACAACCAGGGATGGTGATTCAACCACCTTTCTGGGGAGCCTATTCCAGTACCTAAAATCTCTAGTATCTAAATCTCTCTAAAAGAGCACAGGTATTAATCTGACCAGAAAGGTTCCTGTTTGTTCATAAAATGAGCCTTTTCCGCTCCATCTTGCATAGGCCACTGGGCACAGGGTAGCTGGGAGACCACAGAAAAAGTGGTTCTGTGAGCAATAGGGAAACTACTGCCTAATCCAACTCCTCCAATCTCTGCGCTCTGCCAGCATGTCTAAATAGGGTGGCAGATACACACAGGAGATAAATATTTCCACTTCCCTCAGCCAACACTGCTCTGAATTTCTATGGGACACACAGTTAGATGAAAAGGCATTTGACAAAGAAGGAAATGAAAGAGTTTAATCTGCTGTGTCATTCTCTCGGTAGCCAGAATAACTAACCCTCGCCAGTGTTAGTTCAAAGAATAGGCAGATTTTATCTCCTGACATGAGCAGTAATTCAAAGAAGCTGGTATATGATCCAGTATCCTGCATATTCACTGCAGGCAGGAAAAGACATTATGAGATAAGGGAGATCTACACATCACTTGTTATGAACACCTCATAAAGATAAAACCACACACAAGAGGAGAGTTTATGAAGAGGACCACTCTTGGACTACTTTCCAAGAGGCATCAATTAGTAACTCTCTTCGCTCATTTTTCACACTACTCCACAGTGTCCTCCTGAGCCCCCTTACTCCTGTTGCCAACTGCTGATGCAGGGAATCCTGAGGAACCAAGGATTCATAGTTGTTCCATCAGTAGTCCTTGGTCAGCTCTCCCTCCCTGCCCCTTCTGTTTTGATCCCACTAACCAAATTTTAGTTAGTCTGAAAAGAGGATGGAAACCTCCGCAGCAATTAGTTTCTAAATATCTTGCAATGGGCAGCTTGTAGGAGCCCCATCTCAATGCCCACAGCACAGGAGGCAGGACTGCTTAGCCCATGCACTAGTGCATTTACCAGCACAGATGTAAGCCCAGATCTATGCACACCAAATACAGGCTCTCAGTTTGCACAAGGAGGCATCCATGGAGCTGAAGTATTAGGCAGATATTGTGGTGGGGCAGCAGTTATTGAGACGCCAGACAGAAAGGACACAGATAACGTGGCAACTCAGCTTTACCATTATGACTGATGATGGAACATCTAATTTCACTGCTCAAAAGAGAACTTCCATATAACTGGAAAGAATGAAATTCACAGGGGAAACCACACACAGACACACACAAAAGCAATACAAAGGAGATGAAGGATGGTTCACATACTAGTGATTCACTCTGAGACGCAAGCAAATGAAAGAGTATCCCCAACCATTTGCCTCCTGAAATGCTAAGTATATAAACTCATTGCTGTGATAACTCTGCCAGACGTGAGTCATACACTGTAAAACCTTATGGGGTCAATCAGTTTAACTTCATAAATTCATTACACCAACAAAAACAGACCATCGTGTCCAGGCTGGTTCATTTCAGCTCTTCAAAGCTGTTGGTAAAACTGCCTGAGAGCTGAAATGCTTACCAGCAAAAGCTAAAAACTGTAAATCAAATGTAATAGGCTGGCTTTGTCTACTGTATAGAAATGATGCCTGAAAAAAAGAAAATAAAAAAGAACGTAAACCAGAACAAATGGAATGGCTACATAAAACAGCCAGTACTGAAACAGCAACCCAACCTGGTTGCAGAATGAGAGAGAAAATGAGAGTTCACCAAAGTCATGGGACAGGACACATGTTCATGTTCATGCTAACACTGAACCCAAGTGGCCACATGAGGACAGCATCTAGTAGGAAATCAGAAAAAAGCATCCTTTCATACGTCCCTTGGGAAGGTGGCATCTACCAGGGCACAGCAGACCCGTGTGTTCAGTAACAAGTCTGATGCTTCAGAGCCCAATGATGAGCTACAAACTGGGGTTTAACCAATGCAACACATGGAGGGAAAATCTGTCTTGAGCATAAAGAAGAAAGAGAAAGGTATCCAAAAGGACTAACCAAGAAATGCCCAAACTGCCCATGAAGCATTTCTTCCCGTGGTGCAAAATACCACAAGAGGATTTATTTGCTCTTTCAGTTAAACATAAAATGAACCTTTAGGGTAGCTGATGTCTTGTCTTAGGCTGCTCAGCATGTGGATGTTCCCTGATCTTCATATTCACACTTGTGAATAATGAGACTTCTCTTATTTCCCTGGGAAGTAATGCCCACTTTTTTACTTTGACAGAGCTCCTTCCCATCCTAGAAGGGAAAATATCAAGTCAGATCTCCATTAGTCCTTCCATCTCTGCACTCAGCAAAGGGAGCCTTCAGATCTATGCTTAATTCACCCACTCCCCTAGAATTAATGGAACTGTGCTTACTGGAACATATGCTGAAGCTTAAGCACAGTGCAGTGTTTTCAACATGAAGGAATGGCTATAGAACATGCATAAATTCTGGCTGACCTATGACAGCTTAAAGCACTGCGGAGGACTGTTAACAAGCCTGTTTGGACATCACCTTGAATAAATGACGTTATCCCCAAGTAAGGGAAGGAACAGCTGAGCACCGGGGAGGTACACAAAGTGCCAGAGCAAATTCTCACACTGTCAGGTGCAAAGAAAACTCAGATTTCACCCCAAAAACCCAGTTCACAACAAGGCTACAAAATCCCGGCTGAGAATTTCTGTGTTAGACTTGAAGCTCAAGACTGTACTGTAGTTCAACCAACAATATTTTGTGCAGCATGACCTAAAAAGTTCACAATAAAACCAAAACAAACTTCAATTTCAACTTGATAAATGAACTCAGGACATAATAACAAAGAGTGCTGATCTGGGCAAATAAAAGAGCATAAAGAAAAGAGAGCAGTGAAAAAGCTATCAAGGAAAAGCTCAGACTCGCATCCCTTGGAAGTGAAATTAAAGGCTCTCATTCATTTCCAGAGAAGTCAGAAAGGAAAATACCATTACATGCCATACCTTGAACCACTTGACGTCCATGTTGGGCCTGGACAGCTCACACTCAAATGTGACCTTGTCCTTCTCAATGACGCTACTGTCTGCCAATGGTTTGCTGATTTTCACAGGCAATTCTGAGAAGGAGAAAGAAGAATGTGGATTTAGTTGGGAACTTAGTTTTGTTCATAACCAGGTCCATGGGTGCTGTTAAATGGATCCTTCCAGATGGAAAAAACATTTCAGGTGGCCTCCTAGATTTTACCCCTTTTTGTGTTGCACGCAAGACTGAAAAAAAAAATTACTTCTGCAAAGTTCTTCTTGTCATAAGGAAACAAATATTTGGGGAATGGCAGAACCAGGTAAAATTTTCCTTCACGTCAAGAAAGTATAAATTTCACTCTCATGCTCTTGGTGTGGTTTCTGCTATGATTATTTGGACTAATTAAGCTTCTCCCTGATGAAAGCCTAGAAGTATATCACAAGAAGGACCAACTTACCCGTGACCTTTTATTTGTCTTACTCAAGCATCTCCTCCTGACCAAAACTGACAATAAAAGATTCAGCCAGACTACAGGTTTGAGCAGCTGAGTTGTTTCTAGGATCTCCTGCAATCTCAAGCTTGGAACACACACTTGTCTTTTGACTAAGTGTCTCTTATAGTGCAGTAAAACAACAGGTTTTCACACGGCGATTCCTCATTTACCTTGATCTGAAATCATTCTCAAACCATGTGGGATCAGTCCAGGGAGAAGGGGAGGAGAGGGGAAGGGAAAGGGGAAGTCCACAGTCCTCTAAAATCAGGCTTCTTAGCCTAAAGCTCAACAGCAAATAGCAGTCCACTTCCCCACATTGCTAGACTCCGAGCATTTAAAGAACATCAGCTGACCTCATTATGAGCTCTAACATAGCCAAAGGAATTCATATATTCAAATATTCTCTTGAGTGATGAGAAATATGGAGCATAACTTCAGACTTCTGCTGTTAAACTCTCACTTCTATCATAAACCAGAGTAAGAGTTCAATGCTGTTTTAGATGGAGGACTCATATTTTAAATAACTCATCTCATTAAGGCTTGGATTCCCTACTACAATTAGTTAAATTCCAGTTTGGATCATGCTTCACCTTGGATCACTTAGGGCTTCAGCCACTTATTGGAACTAACTCAATTTGTCTACAGAGAAGCTGTTTTCTATAGCAACAATAAGCTGTGATTGCAACTGGATGTCGGGAGAGCACAAATCCCGCAGTTATCCTGTACCAACATCCTCTCCTTCCATCAGAACAGCAAGTTTTTAAACCAGACTCATGCAAGCTTGCATGACACACCTTGTGTAAAACTGTTGGCAGCCATCAGGACAGCCAGTTGCTTCCTGTATAGACACTGTTCCATCAGTTTTGGTTTTTTGTCTCGCTAGAACAACAGCCAGTGTCTGAAAACTCCCACAACTGAAGCAACCACGCTGATATACCGCAGTCACTGGAGGTGCTCAAGAGCCACGGGTATGTGGCACTGGGGACGTGGTTAGTAAGTCCAGTGAGGGTGGGCTGGGTTGGACTCAGCTATCTCAGTGGTCTTTTCCAGCCTTGGGTGCAACTTGTAAGAGGGAATGAAGCAGCAAACTGCCCAGCACTGAGCTGCATTCTTCTGACACATGGTATCAGTGAACTGCTGTATTTCCCTATCTTCTCTGGAGCTATTGATCTAACCTAACTGAAAAAGTAAGCCTGAACCTAGATATAAATCAGGATCATAGTCACCCATGGTTGCTTATATATTCAGAAAGACACTCCAGAGGGTAATTCAGCGCATCTAGAAATTAAAGTAGAAGTTCCTTAGTCAAAAATATTCCACAGCCAGATTTTCACCTCGCTACCACTACATTAAAAAGGAGAATCCAACTTGTGGTGTGGGTCATTGATGTTGTTCCGGGGGGAATTGTGGCTGTTCCATGCCCACAGGGTAGAAGACAGCCAGTCTTCCTCTAAGCCACATAAAAAGCTGCTTAGTGCTCCCAAAGCGAATGCTCACCAGTTGTTTCCAACTTGAAGGTCATCTTCTGGCCAGCAGCCTCGCAGATGTATTCTCCAGCATCTTTCTTCTCCAGCTGCTCCACAACCAGACGCCGTGTTTTGCCCACAGATTCCATTCTGAACTTTCTGGAGGAGGCAAGCAGTCTTCCATCCTTGTACCATTTTACTTCGGTTGGATCCTGTGCTACTTCACAGCTGAGGGAGGCACTTGCTGCCAGGGCAGCACTCACCTCTTTCTGCACCTGCTCCTGGTTTATAAACACAGGTTTTGGCTCTGAGGGAAGAAAAGAAAAAGTATTGACTGAGGGACCGAAATGAGACCAACTTGCAGGTTTGTATGTACAGGTTGGAACAGGTTTAGGTTACCACTTGTGCCCAAACTAATAGCCTTCACTAGAGAATATCAGCTCTTCTGTTGAAACAAAGTGTCAAATCTAGGCAAGAAAGAACCTAGGAACTGAAGGAACCAAGAGGGTCCTTGAACACCAGTCCCATGGTTGCAAGTCACTATGCAAACATATTGAACCCAAAAGAACATCTGTCCTGCAGGCAACCAAAACCTGAGTTCCTTTTACTTAAGACCCACTGTGAAACATCAAAACACATAAACATGTGATAGTCAAACCACTGGCTGCCTTTTCATGACCCAGAACAGTACTCCTGGCTTCCTGAACAGACTCCTCATGGCCTCTACCATTGCCACAACTGTGACTGTCAAAGGCACAAAGGAAATATGCTCACCAACGCAGTCCTTTGTTCTTTGTGTGTGATTTGCAGATATCTATCTTACTTTGAGCTCTGGCAATAGTCAGCTCTACCAGGTCTCTTACTGTGAGTAGCAGACTCACCTATCCAGATGCAGCCTCCAACATAAAGGCATAGTAAAAAGGCAGTGTACTACTAGGAGAAGTTCCTGCTTCTCCTGCCATGAAAGGCTGCACGTAGAACATGCACTCCAGCCTCACTGCACATACTTATCTTAGTCAAATGTTTAGGTGAACAAGAATTACAGTTTGGGATCTCAGGCACAGGAGAGATTTGAATAATATCTTGAATATTGCTTCCACTGTACATATATTACTAATTATTGCTCTACAGACAGACTGAAACAGGTCTTTGTGTCATACTGAAACCAAATACTTTCTACAAACCCAGGCAATCAAGTCTAGGGAAAAAACCTCAGCACAGACTACAGTGATCCAGGTGCAGTATAATAGAAACTAGATTTTACTTTACTGTTCTCTGCTGTATTTCATACAACACCTGTCTTACCTGTGACATGAATCTTGAAGGTGAGTTTCTGGCCAGCAGCCTCGCAGCTGTACTCCCCTGCATCTTTCTTCTCCACCTGGCTCACCACCAGCCGACGCTGTTTGCCCTCTGACTCTACCTTGAACTTCTTGCTCGAGGTGATCAGTTTCCCCTCCTTTTATCACTTGACCTCTGTGATAAAATGTTTGCTCATTAAGACCGGGATGTGGTAGCATTGTGGTGGAGTGCTTGTTCATTAGGACCGGGATATAATGGTGGAATATGGAGGCCACAAAGGTTGCAGAACACTCTAATTTTATGGGTAGATTGTGTACTCTGCGTAGTTACAGGCAAAGCGCGCCCCGATGGATACAAAGTTCCACGGAAGGACCAACCAAGGAACGACACACCAAGTCGCACGATCACAACCGACCAATTAAAGGACAATACGCTCGGGATGGACAATACAAAAGAAGTTGCAAGGGACGGGACGGCGCGGCAGTTGGAGGAACAATAATCCCCCTGTCGCCCAGCGCTGAATTGCCTTTTAGTTTTACCCGCTACAATTAATAAAAGTTTATAATTGGAACATTATTGGCTCATTGCTTATAAATTGATGACAACCTCCATCTTCTCCTGGGCCACCTCGCAGCTCAGCGTGGCATTTTTCTGTTGTTGCAGCCTTCACCACCTTCTGTACCTTCTCCTTGTTTGTAAATACAAATTCTGGCTCTGAAAAGAGAGAGATACATTAGTTTGGCCTCTTGAAAGAAGAGCAGGTTTTGGGGAAGGAGTCAGAAAAATGAATCAGTTCTCCCAGTCTGATGCCCCAAGAGAATGATGTGGAGAGAAGTTGTGCAATTTATGGATGCCCCATCCCTGAAAACATTCAAGTCTAGGCTGGATGGGTGTTAGAGCAACCTAGTCTCAAAGAATGTGTTCCTTTCCAGGACAGAGATTGGAACTGGATGATCCTCCAGGTCCCTTCCAACAAAAGGCATTCTGTGATGCTTCTTGTATGACTCTCATGACTCTTTCGTCCCCTAGCTGCCATTTACTTATGTCTTCAAAACATCAACTTATACAAAACATTCCTGTAGTATTCTCTCCCATGCTAAATGAGCCCTTCCAAGACAAAAACATGTTACATAGAGCACACCCCCTAGTGCTTGACACAAAGCCCCTGTTCTGAAACTTCCTGAGACGCAGCTGCATTGCAGAGTTGTTCTAGTGGTACAGGCACGTGGGAATGGAGAAGTGCAATCAGAACTTTCTTGTCTATGGCCTCATTCCCACAGCAAAAGGAAATTCCTGAAGATTTTAAAAGATGGAGCTGCCTCACAACTGTATTTAGAATAATTTGTTCAATTTCCTCATCAGAAATTAACCACCCCAAAGTTCAGCTCCAAAAATTTTAAGCATAGCAGGGAAAACTTACAAACTAATGACCGTTTTCTAAAACATTCTAGAATGAAAGGCCAAAATGTGTTCTCTCTCACCTGTGACATGAATCTTGAAGGTGAGTTTCTGGCCAGCAGCCTCGCAGCTGTACTCCCCTGCATCTTTCTTCTCTACCTGGATCACCACCAGCCGACACTGTTTGCCCTCTGACTCCACCTTGAACTTCTTGCTCGAGGTGATCAGTTTCCCCTCCTTGTACCACTTCACCTCCATCTTCTCCTGGGCCACCTCGCAGCTCAGCGTGGCATTTTGAGTCAGTGCAGCCTTCACCTCCTTTTGTACCTTGTCCTTGTTTGTAAACACGTCTTCTTTCTCTGCAGGGACATCACAACAGTCACACCATTTTGCTGTAGTCTGCTGCAGAGCTTACTCCAGTTCCCCATTTTCATTATACTTGCCCTTCACAGGGACCATCATGATGCCTCATTAAGACAGGAAAATACTTTCCCCTCTATTTTGCCTTGGGAAATGAATAGGCATATCATTTCATATCATATCATAAATCTAAACATTTCGCAGTCTGATAGCAGATTTGGACATGAGATTTAGAACACCTGCATGCACTGCTGAACCTCCTCCCTTCTCTTTGTTTCTTCTGATGTCTCTCTACATTTCCAGTAAATCAGAAGGGAATGGCCCTCTAGAACAGGTTGCCCAAGGAGACTGTGGATGCTCCATCCCTGCAGGCATTCAAGGCCAGGCTGGATGTGGTTCTGGGCAGCCTGGGCTGCTGGTTGGCAACCCTGCACATAGGAAGAAGGGGGTTGGAACTGGATGAGCACTGTGGGCCTTTGCAACCCAGGCCATTTATGAGTCTGATTAGTGGCATTTTCCACCTCATTGTGTCATTCAAATTTAGTAACCAGATCTCATCAAACACCTCCCCTTTTCTCACTCCTTGCATGCCTGGTGTGCTCTTGCACTGTAACCCTGCAGACACCAGCTGACTACAAGAGCTGCACAAGTTACCCTCCTTGCCTATTGTTTGTTGCAGTAATTCATTCCTGGATGGAAAAGCACATGTAGAAAAGTGTTGCTATGACACTAGATGACAAATAAAGTCCTATAGCCAAAATGTTTTGCACCAGAGAGGCTGTAAGTTGATCCTCCAAATGCAAGACACACAAAATGAAGTGTTCCTTTATCTCTGGGATTCCAAGCATTTTCTCACCTCTGACTTTCACTTGGAATGTTGCTTTGTCATCTTTTGTTTCACAGCTGTAGCTCCCTTGGTCTTTCAGGGTCACATTTTTGACCATGAGCTTGCGGTGCGTCCCCTGGGAGATGATGGTTGTCCTCTGGTCCTGCTTCACCTCTATTTGATCTTTCTTCTATACGACAGCTCCGCTTGCAGCTGACACCTCACACACCAGCTCCAGGTCTTCAGAAGGACTGACTGATATTTCTGGAGTCGTTTTGGACTTGCTGACAAAATTAATGGCTTCATCTGAAGAAAAAAAGAGAAAGTGGTTTACATCCTGACTCAGGCTTATTCAGCACAGCATTAAGATACAGTTAGAACTGATTGTAATGTCTCTGCTCATTACATCTGGGGGATCAAGTTTCACCTCTGGAGGTACTCACATACAAACGTGTGCTTGATTCTCCTGTGTAAGGAAAGAGTAAGTTCTATGCAGACAGTTCTTATTTCTTCTAATCAATTCTGTATTCTGCACATGTTCTTCTGAAGCTAAAATGAAGGCAGCTAAGTAACCTGTTTGCAATACATGAACAAACCAATTCAACACCTTGTCTCTAAGCTAACAAGCAGCGTTTGATGAGCACATCAGTATTTCATGCCCTTCATTCCATCCAGACTGTATTGGCAATAACTATGCTGGTATTAACAAGGATAGCAATTACAAGCAAAATGGTAGAAATACAGAAGATATAAGGAAAAGGGAACTCACCAGAGCTGAGGTGATCCTCCCTGGTGAGCAATCTCCAAGAGATGCTGCCTCAGTGAGGGTCAGCCCTTAAATGAGGTCTCAGAGGAGGTGGAGTCGAACTCCACCCCTCCAGGGAGCACAGCTACATAACTTTCACCTGTGCTCCCACAGCTGACCCCACACTTGCCTCAGCTGATCAATCAGTGGTTCACATTGTGATCTCCCATACACTCCACCCCTTCACAACGTGAACCAATGATTAGGTGAGTTCCCCTTATTACAGAGACCCAATCACGACGCTGATACAATCTCCCATCGCATTAGATGTTGATATTATTCAAATGATGATGATTGGATGGGTGTTTATGATCTTCCATGGGCCAGTGCTTGATAGATGTTACCGGAGACAAATCATCTTGAAGTGCAGGTCCGTCTGCGTTTCATCAGTCCAGAGTAATGGTCCTAGAGGCTTAGAATCAATCTTAAGGGGAGTAATATAGATGTTTCAAGGGTACTAGGAGGGGAAGATCCGCCCTCCAGGGCAAGATACAGGCCGTATTCTTATCTTGGGTCAATACTTCTGCTTGTACTGGATTATGTCC
This sequence comes from Coturnix japonica, assembly GCF_054131305.1. Classification (NCBI taxonomy): domain Eukaryota; kingdom Metazoa; phylum Chordata; class Aves; order Galliformes; family Phasianidae; genus Coturnix; species Coturnix japonica. Next base: position 588,140 of record NW_028188979.1, read on the forward strand.
CGGCCTCCAATACCATACCCTCTGGCCAGATATCTGTGGCTGTATAACTATATCTGGCACCAGAGGAGGAGTCTTGATCTGCCATAGGGACATAATAGGTGTTCCTTTAGCAATAAAGGCCGGAGTATTGACCACGATGTCAGTAGGCCATGTACCTATCACCGAGGGGGTGACTGAACCTCCCACCTCCAATAATCTCCCCCAAGGTGCAAGTAGGCCACACCATTTGGGTCCTACCTGCACCTTCCAAGGCCAATTTATCTTATGGATTCCCGGTTCTAAATTCTCAGGGGCAGGGAGCAGAAGATTATTTTCAGTACCAACCTGCGGTTTTACCTTATTATCGGTGCCTGTAATTTGGATCCTAAGAGGGGAGGCCCATATAGTTTGTAACATTTTCAGGGCACTGGGTCTGCCATCCCGAGGTCTTTCATTCAGGTCCCGCACGGTTTCATATAATCTTTTTGTCCACCCCTGCAGGGACTGAAAGTCTGTTTTCAGGGCAGCCTTAAGGATACCATTATAACGTTCAATAAGGCCTGCCCCTGTTGGGTTATATGGCAGGTGGAATCGCCATTCAATGTTGTTTTCTTCTGCCCAGCGCTGTATCATCGCTCCAGTGAAGTGAGTCCCTTGGTCACTCTCGATAACTTGAGGTGTCCCGTATGCAGACATCAGTTTAGTAAGTGCCTTAATTGTGTATGCTTGATTTGCCTTTGGTACAGGATAGGCTTGCAGCAGTCCACTTACAGTGTCAACGCAGGTCAGGGCATATCTCGCCCCCTCAGACCGAGGGAGGGGCCCAATGTAGTCGACCTGCCATCTCTGAAGAGGACTATATCCTCTAGCAATGTGGGATGTTGTTTCAGGCAACGGTCTCGGTCTCATCTTTGAGCAAGCATCGCAATCCTGACATGCTTGAACGATATCAGATAGTTGTACAGGCAGCCCCCATGCTTTAGCAGCTGCCCACATTATCTTCTGTCCAGCATGCCGTAGCTTCTGATGTAACCAACGGGCAATATTTTCAGATTGTGAATTCTCAATCCATCGGATTCGGGCCAGTGTGTCAGCTTCATCATTTCCTGGTGACTGCAAGGGTTGATGACCAGAGACATGGTAGACACATACTGTCCTGTGTTTGACCGTATTCCAAATGTCTACCCACATGTCTTTACCCCAAATCGGTCGGGCGTGGATAGTCCATTCCTGGGTAGCCCATTGCGTAATCCACAGAGTGAGCCCCCGGTACACAGCCCAACTATCTGTACAGATGTTCAGGACGCCGTCACCAGGTTCTTTAGTTATAACCATCCACACGGCTCGCAATTCTGCCCATTGGCTGCTTTGACCATCCCCCTCATCAAACCAGATGGTCTCAGTAGAGGGATGGTATGCTATTGCTCGCCACTTGCTCGGGTTGCCTCTGCTGGACCCATCCGTATACCAGGCATCTTCAGGAATAGGATATCTTCCTTCCTGAACGGGACTCTTCTCTGGTGGAGCAACCATCGGTTCTTTTGATGTATCACTGTGATACGTCACTGGGCCTAGGATCTTCTGTAGTTCTTCTTTAAGTGGAGATGAAGACAGACTGCTTCTCTGGCTTAGATAGGCGACCCATCGTGCCACCGTTTGTGCTTGGGCCACCCCCGTCTTAGGAAGGTGAGTCAAATCTCTCACCCACCCCTGGATTGGTAATGAAGTCTTAACTATGACCTCTGCTGTTTGCGTTATCGGCTCTACTGCTTGTAATGCCGAATAGGCAGCCAATAACTGTTTCTCAATCATGCTATATCGTTCTTCTGCTCCGTGCCAAACCTGAGACCAGAATCCAATGGGGGTTCGAACAGAACTCTGGCGTTGCCACAGGCCCCAGCCAAAACCATCTTGAGTAACATGAACATCTAGTTCAGCTGGGAGGGTCGGATCAAATATACCCAACGCCTGAGCTTGTTTAACTGCCAGTTTTGCCTGTTGGAAAGCATCCTGTTCTATCTTTCCCCAATTCCATGATTGACCCTTCTTTGTAAGCTTGTATAATGGCCTTAATAGCTGAGCTAAATGAGGTATAAAGGAGCGCCAATACCCCAATATACCCAAACATTCTTGCAATTGTTTTGATGTTGTAGGGACTGGAAACGCTTGGACTTTATCTACTACCGCACTGGGTAGTACTTTGGTTTTCCCGGACCAAATTACTCCCAGGAATTTTACAGATAGCCCCGGACCTTGCACCTTCTGTGGGTTTATAGCCCACCCTCTTT